>NC_086285.1:104855518-105467393 GCF_963924245.1 Chroicocephalus ridibundus
TATCCTATGTACAACTTTCAACTTGTAGCAGAGCAGAAGCTGTAACCTGAAAAGCACTTTTATCACAGGAAACGTGTGCTCCCTTGGAGAAGTCAGCATAGTCTTTTTATGGAGTAACAGTTGAAACAATAATTACACAGAAAAGAACACAACAAATTAAAAGTACTAGCATTAAACACAGATGAACTGAGTAAGTAATTCAATGACAATGAAGCATTGTACACTGACAAACTTTTAGATACACGCTCATGCATTCACATTACCATTGCAGTACTGCCAGACCCAAAACACAGAGACGCTCAGTTGCACCAGTAAGAATGATGTTCCGGCTTTAAACAAAACATCTCAGTTTGAGATTTCAAGTGCTGTTTCTCATTTTAACTTCTAAATTCTTTGGGTTAGATAGACATTTATTTGGTTTTTTTTAAGCTTAAGTTGATATTTGAATACAGTTACCTCAAACCATGAGCAAGAACTCCAAATATAAAACCCACATATATTAACGAGGAAATCTTGTGAGGTAAAAATAATTTCTGGGGTTACCTGTGTGAATGCGACTATGTCTCTCCAGTTGACTTGGTTTAGCAAAAGCTTTTTCACAAGTATCACACTTAAACACTCTGGGCTTCTGGGAACTCAGTGAAGGTCCAGCCTGATGGGTTTGCATGTGCTCCTAAGCCAGTATAGAAAAAAAAATACATCTGAGACTATTAAAAAAAAAAAACCCAAAAAACCCCCCCCAAACTTATTTAAGGTAGAAATATATTCACACTTCGAAGACAAAAGCAGAGGATCTTAGTCACCGGTAGACAAGCCAGAAAAAGATGGATGCCTGCATTTTATTTTTCTTTTAGATGAGAGGGTTTTTTTTGTATATCAACTCTTTGTAAGGCTGATACATCAGCATCTTTACATTCCTGAAAACCTCTATCAATAACTGCATGCGCTGCCTTTTTTTGCATACATTAGTCCCTTTGATAATTATGTGAAGCAAAATAGAGAAAAAAAAAGGCAATTCCAGAGCTCTTGAAAAGTTTTGTTCACTTACAAACATGGATTTTGGACAACTGTATATTTAAATTAATTTTGGATTTTTTTCCCCTCCCCTCTACAGCCTCCATCTCTCCCCCTTGCCCGACACACAGGTATTCCTACTCAGCACCTGAATAAGTATCATTGTAAAACTGCGCACGCCTTAGAGGGGACTATCACAACATACACACAGCCATACAATGCCAGTGTGCAAATAGAACCATTTCACAATGAACTCTTAAAATAATCACTAAGGTCCTTACAGGTATGAGAGTATGACAGGTTTTATCTTTATGAAGAAACTTTAATAACAGTTCTAACTTCAGTGTCTTTAATTTGCTGATGCAGGGCCCAGAAGTTCTGCAAATTTAAAGGAGTACCTTATGTTATCTATTAACTTTTTCATTTCAATCTATTTATTAATACCAAGATACTATTGAGATTACAAACATTTAATTTAAAAATCTAATCAAGAACTGTATGTGAAACAGTACTGTCAGTATCTTTCTACTTTCTACCATGTGCGTGGATATTCTTTTCTAGCCTATTCATTACAGGCTAAAGACTATTAATTAGTTTGTACTACACCTAAACAATAAGCTTTCTTAACGTCTGTGAAGTCCTATTCCTCACTCCATGAACTGAAGCAAATTGTGTCTGCAGAATTTGTTTTCACTGGAAAAATCAGCACAAGACGACAGTTACAGGGAAGAATATTATCATCATAGTAATTATAATAATATAGTATTATAGGGAAATAATAAAAGGTCTTTTCAGAAAATCACAGGAGATTCAAAAAGCACAGCTTATTTAAGAGATGAAGAAAATATCTTGCTTTTATCTTGTTCATTACCTCCTGAAGCACTGAAAGGGTGGAAGCAGGCTATGACCTACTCTAGAAAGTTATCTGAAACTAGTTGCTTTTCTCTGTCTGACACAAAAAACCCCAACCCAAAACAAGAAAACCCCCAAACACAAAACCCCAACAACCCCCCCACCCATTTCCTACTTGAAAGCAAACAGGAGAGCATCCAGATAGCCGCCATAAAATTTTCTATCACCTTTCTCTGAAGAAACAGTTTGTGATGCAATTCTGTTCCACTGATCTGCCAATAATCCCTTATACTTTTCCCGTAAGATATATGCTTTTGAAAATAGTTCATGGGAAAACAATGCTCTGAAGTGCAAGCACTTCTTTAGAGACATACTTAGTATTTCCTTGATTGTTCATATGATGTTTTACAAGTTTATTTGTGTAATTTTTGCATTTTTCAGATAGGAAATATCTTGGGGTCCCAAATGAGCACTATCGAATGAGAAAATAAGCATAGGAAACCTTCTTTGAGGGGGCCCTTTACCCGCCGGCTCATGCATTGGTATGCAACTCTTCTGCCCCACCTATCTTGAAATATTAATTGTAACCACCTCTGAAAGTATGGCCATGAAAAGCTTGTTTCATTTCATCGTTTTAATAAGATCACAACCTCATTCTATATTCATCTTAGAATAATGTCCGTGCTTTATTTACTATCTACACTCAGCTTGCAGGTATTTCCACCATCTAATGATTTAGAGTTGGACAGTTCAGTCATTGCCCATTTCTTGAGATTGTCCTCTCTGAAGTTGTAAAATCAGGACAGTCACTAAAATCAGAAGAGAAACTGAAGACTGCAAGTTTTTGACCCTGCAGTTGTGTTCATGTGTATGTACATAACTTATAAAAAAAACTTTTCTTGTGGAGAACTGTGAAACTGCTGGTACTGATGCCTTTGGAAAAACAAGTACAGTTAAATACCACCATCTAGACACTGGTACTGGGATCTCCTACGATGTTTCCGGAAAGCCCGAAGTTCAGCAGTGCTCTTAATATTTTTGGTGATCTCCAGAATACCATCAGTACAAAATGAAGGCCCTGAGTAAGAATCATTGAATACTGAACCCGTCCCCAAAACTTTAAGCCCAAAGTCGTGATTTCATTTAGGAAGTTGAACTTCCTGTTAAAGGATGCTCAGAGCTGATACTCTGGAACACTTTAATGAAGAAATGAGTTTTAAGAAAAGGCTTAATTTCTTTTAGGACACGATGGCCAGGCAGTAAATGGAATCAGTTTTTTGCCTAAAACACCTTCTCTTCCTCCTCACTAAACTTGAAAAATGATGATTTGGAGATTCATTTTTTACTTTCATCATCAGAAATCATGGATTGGGTTTGTACAGGATAGAGAGAAAGCTTTCCTGAAATAAGACTTGTCAGCTTTCATAGCCACCGGTTGAACTGATAAAGATCAAACCCTTATGCTGGTTCAAAGAGAGCAACAGTGCTTCCACAGGATCAGCTGTATCAAACTGCAAACTTTATTTTTGATGAAGTGTTCCAAAACTTAGCTGGTTGCTCTGGTTTGTGTATGTCTATATGGGAAAAGAAACTGTTGAAAACTTCCTCATCACTCTAAGGTTTAATTACAAAAACAACGTAACATCAGCCAGTTCCAAGAAAATAAATTAAAGAGAAGCTGATATCTGGGGGTTTTGCTATCATTATTTACAGGTAAACAATTATCAATACTGTATTTAAAGTTTTTTTTCTGGAAAATTTCTTCCAAACCAGAGGTTAACAGTTTCACACCACCTCATTTTGTGACAGTTTCCCCAAGGACCAATACTCTGGCTGACACACATGGTCACTCCAATGGGGTGAACTTCACAAACGTGGTATATTTCCTTAAACTATGATACTAAAATGAAAGAAAAAAATCTATTTAAAAGCTCTTCTTAGAGCTACCTAATATAAAGACATTGCCTTTGTCTCCAGAAATTTCCTGCTATGAATTCCAGGAAGCTGTCAAAATTCTGGGCAAGTTACAATACATGTTTGCTCTTTTCTTGAAGCACTTCTTCAAATCACTGCCTTTTGGTATCTCTCAAAGATAGGATACTGGCCTGGACAGATCGTTTGTCTACTACAGCCCAGTATTCTTAACACGAACATTCTATAATCTAATTAAAACTTAAAAACAAAATCAGGTTGCTCATAATCTAGAGAAAACTACATAAAAAATATCACTAGACAACAACAATGTAAAAATATTTTAAAACAAATGCTTCCTCTGAAGATATCACTTGTACTCACAAGACAGAGCATCTAAAAATCAGATGCAAAGAGCAGAGGGCAAGGCAGAAAGCTTCCTATGATTCCTAAAGCGTATCTGGAAATCAGGATTAGCAGTGATGACATACACAAGCAAATAAAGCAAGTGAATTCTTTTTCTGGCACCATTATGTCCATGACAGACATTCACGTTTTTTATTCTGTAGTCAATACATGCATTAAAATCCTCTCCATGCTCCAGGAAAGAGTTCTCTATCTGTGTATACATTATCATTTAGACTCCCTCTCTCAGATGCACACCTCTCACACTGTAAAAGGAAAGGAAAGGTAAAGGGATAATAGGTACCTTTTATTAATAATCACAAAAAGTCCAAAACAAAAGAATGAGTTAACAGAACAATCAACTGTTATTACCAAATACCTTGAGATGCGTTGCCCGCTTAAAGGCTTTATTGCAGACATGGCAAACGTGTATTCTTTCTTTGCCATGAACCTCTTTACTGTGGTGCATCAACATGGTGGCGGAAGAAAAGGTTTGACTACACTCAAAACACTGGTGCACGCGACCTTCTTTTTCTGCTTGACTGCTTTTAGTCACATTAGGAGAAACCTCTGTCACCTGTAACAATTTACAAAAACACTGTCAAATAATTTCATAGGCACATCCACAACAGTGATTTATTTTTCAAAATCTACCTCAACATGACCGATTTTTGGAGAGTACTTGCCAGCAACTTAACACCACAAAGGTAGCGAGTTGTCTGTAAACATGAACCTGTATTTCATTGCTCTTAAGAATGACACATATGTGTATTTTAAGAAAACAGAAAGATTACAATAACTATGATCAAATTAATTTATGCACTATACTCAGGTTTTATCTTCCTGAGCATCTCACATGACTCTCACCAAACAAAATTAAAAGTCAAAAACGTTTCAGACAAAAAAGAAAGCATCTCTGATTTTACAGAGAAGAATATTTTCCATTTATTTCATTTCTTCATCAGGGACTCTATTTTTGTAAGAAAGTAAAGCTCCGAGCTACCAATAAAGTTTCAGAAATGCTGAAACACAAAGAAATGTTGATAGGATTTGGATGAAGTTTTGCTGCTTTTTTTTTTTTTTTTTAAATCAATGAGGATGTTTGGAAAAACTTTGCTTTCTTCAAATAAAGTAACAAAACTCTTCAACTTTATAGATACAAAAGAATCTTCAATACCACAGATTATAGAAAGAAATCAATGAAGATGAACAAAAGGAAGTAGAACTAAGTGAATTATTCAGGATGAACTAAATGTGAAAAAATACAAAACACAGTAAAATATTATCTATACTAGAAAGCAAAGATACAGTATAAAACATATGGAAAGGAATGATAAAAAGAAATTGTGCATGTGTGTATCTGACTAGTTGGAACCTCTTGGGAAAAGGCTGAAATCTTGAAAGGTCAATCAACGTAGTCATCACGATTAAACACACATTTCACAGAATGACAGAAAACTAGTTTACGTTAGTGTTACATTTTTACAGTTACAGTAGTGCTACTCAGACACTGACACCCTTTACAGATGACATTATTCTAAGCCTTATGAAATAACACCCTGATTTATGAAAGCATATATAGAGTGATAAGACAAAAAAATCCAGTTTCAAATTCTAAAGAGTATGAAAATATGTTCACGTTGAATTTTAGAACATCGATCTTAACAGCGTATTTGAACATTAAAATTGGTTAGAACTCACAAACATAAATGTAGGCAAATGTAAAAATTATATGCTTAAGAGGTTAATAGAATAATAGAATAATTCAAGTTGCAAGGGATGCCTTGAGATTGCCTACTCCAATGTCCCTAGAGCATGCTCAGGTACCCACCTAAATCAGATGCTCAATTCCTTCATCATCTTTGTAGCCCTTCACTGCACTCACTCCTGTATACCCACGTCTCTCTTGTACTGGGGTGCCCAGGACAGGACACAGCCCACCAGATGATGTATTCTCACTGGTACTGAGAAGAGGGGGAAGGCAAACCCTCTTCATCTGCTGGCAACACTTCTCTTGATGCATCCTAGGATGTTGTTGGCCGCCTTTACGGCAAGCGTGTACTAGTGCAACAGGTTATTATTCACCAGGGAAAGGGCATTTTTCACCTCCCTTTGTTGAACTTCGTGAGATTCATGTTGGCCCTGTTCTCTAGCCTGTTGAGGTCCCTCTGAATGACAGCACATCCATTCAGTCTGTCAACCACTCCTTCCAGTTTTCTATCACCTATAAACCTGCTGAACACGTACTCTTTCCTACCATGCACATCACTAAAAGAACATTAACAAACAGTACTGGCCTCAGTATTTGAACCCAGGGGACCACCATTAATGACTGGCCTTGGGATGGACTTTGTTCCACAGATCACAACGCTTTCAAGACCAGCAGTTCAGCCAATTTTCAATCCACCTCGCTGTTCCATTTAGCTAGCCCATACTTCATCAGCTTGCCTATGAGGAGGTTATGGGAGACAACATCAAACACCTTACTAAAGTCAAGGCAAACCACATCCACTGCTCCCCTCATTCACCAAGCCAGTGATTTCATCGTGGAAGGCTCTCAGGTCAGTCCCTGCTATCACCTTCTTGCCCCTAATGTTTGGTAACACTCTCCAGGATTAATTTCTCTATCACCTTTCCAGGGATTGAGGTACCTCAAACCAGCACAAGGTGACTGACCTGTACTTCCCCAGATCTTCCAACCTGCCCTTCTTGAAGGCAGGAGTACCTTTTGCTTTTTCCCCTCCTCAGGAAACTTTCCTGAACACCAAGACCTTTCAAAGATAATTGACAGTGGTCTCATGGTAACATCAGCAAGCTACCTGAGCACTCCCGAGTGTACCCCATCACCAATGAATTTGTGTATGATTCTCCTCTACTGAGCATAAGTATTCATTGCTCCACCCTTTCCCACTGATCTCGGTGATCCAGGATTGCAGGAGACAAATCTTACCAGTAAAAATGAAGCAAAAGGGACACTTAGTACCTCAGCCTTTTCCGAATCTTCTGTCACCAGGTCCTCTGCCCCATTCAGTAGCAGGCCAACACTCATCTTCCTTTTGATGCTGATATACCTGTGAAAGTCCTTCTTGTTACGCTTTGCCTGATTCAGCTCCAGGTGGGCTTTGGATTTCCTAACCTCATCCCTGTCTCCTTGAATGGCGTCTCTGTACTCCTTCAAGGTCATCTGATCCTGCTTCCACTTGTATGTGCTTCTTTTTTTGTGTCTGAGTTTTATCAGGAGCTCCTTGTTCCTCCCATGCTGGCCTCCTGTCGCTTTCGTTTGACTTGCTACACATCAGGACTGACCATTCTTGAGCTTTGAGGACAACATTTTAAATCAACCAGCTCTCCTAGTCCTCCCCCCTCTCCAGATATGCTTACCATATGATTATTCCAAGCAGATCCGTAAACAGACCAGAGTCTGCTGTCTTGATGCCCAGGATTGTGATCCCACTATTTACCTTATTGTCTTCCCTCAGGATCCTGAACTCCACAATCTCACGGTCACTGCCCGACCTTCACATTCCCGACCAGTTCTTCCTTCTTTCCAGTTATCAGGTCATGAAGAACACTTCCGCTTGCTGGCTTCTCAGTTGCCTATATCAGCAAGTTATTATCAATGTATTCCAGAAAGTTTCCCAGGTTCCTTGTGCCCTGCTTGTTGCCCTGCTAGCTGCCTCGCTAGCAGATCTTAGGCACATTGAAGTAACCCATGTGGACCAGAGACTGCAAATCAGATTTGTTTAGGTTGGAAAGGACCTCTTGAGATCATCTAGGCCAACTCCTCTACTTAAGAAGGGCAGGTTGCCCAAGACCAAGATGAAAGCCTCATCCTCCATTTCTTCCTGATCAGGCGATCTGTAGCAGACTGCTAGTATTCACGACAGTGTCACCCACGCTGGTCTGCTTGCCAATCCTTACCTAGAAGGTCTCAGGTGGCTCATCATCGAGGCAGAATTCCATGCATTCCTGCTGCTGTCTTGTCACAGTCTGTCCTTCCTAAAGATTCTGAATCCAGCCACAGAAGCGCTTCAGTTGTGTGGGCTGTCTCTCATTCCAAAGAGATCGCAGCCCTGCAACTGCATGCCGACCTCCAACTCCTGCTTCTTCCCCTTGCTGCATGCATCAGCGTGCAGGCACTTCAGAGAGACACCCAGTTGTGACAATTTTTCGAAGAGCATTGAAGTCTCCTCTATTACGCTGTCGTCTCAACACCTGTATTCATATACATACCCTTGAGGTGGGACCCCTCCCTCAATTCTTATTATTTTTGAGGTTTCTCTTGCCTGTGAGCTACAACTTGCCCACATCTTGCCCTTTGATTGCCAGTCCAGTCCGCCACTTCTTCACTTGATTGTGGGTCACCATCTGCCTCTCCCATTTTTCCAATTTTAGAGCTTGCATTACAAGGTTGGTTGAAAACATTCATTTTGCCTTCAACAAGAGAAGTCAAAACTACTTTTTCTAATATTAATACTATATTACATACATAAAAGTTTCTACTGAAATTCAAATACATAAGAGGTTGAAAAGACTTTATGTTACTCCACTATTAAAGCAATTTGGTTACAAAAAGAGAATGGAAAAAGCATAGCAGCAGGTGCTATCTTTTTCCACAGCTTTCAACTTTGTCTATTTCTATTATCTACAAACAAACTACATATTATCTACAAACAAAAAAATATTATACAAACTTATTTGGAAAATTTTGTAGCAGTTTGTGTTGGGAGCATGGTTATGTAATTTGTAGAAAGAAACACATTATTAATTGCATTTCTTCTTTGTATTCAAAACAGTGTTTTTAACTCAAAACTTAAAAACATAATCTGGGTGACCAGGAAGTCACAACAAACCTCTTCCCAACACTCTTATTTGGGAATGACATCAGCCTTCCTGCTTCAGGATATAGAGGAATCATTCCAGTATGTTGATTAAATAACGTTCTTTACCCACAAAAGATACAGAAATACATTGTATCTACCTGATATGTTATTTCATCAGAGTTTGCAGATGTTGAATGGGGTGTATGGCTCACCAGTATGACTTGCTGTGAGCCTGACCCACTTTGGCTAGCGAGACTGGAATCTGTGAGTATAGCAGGGAACTGCTGACCCTGTCAAAAAGGGGAGAAAAGAAAAAAGTTTAGAATAACTGCATTTAAACAGCTAACTGTAGTAATGTAAATTAGTTTTAGACCTCAAAACTACCCCCGCCCGCCTTGAAAAAGACCATTCCAGAATCCTATCTGAACAAACGCTACTGTTTTGTCCCCTTTTCTCCTTTCATTTTAAGTCTATCAATTTAAGGGTAACAACAACCTGGAAGTCTGTAAAAGCAGAGGTTCAGTTCTGATTAATTTTTCCCAGCCTTGCATCAATTGCTTAATGTTTCAGCCTTCCCTTGTCTTTCTCTCTTCAGCTGATACTTTAACCCCTATATTCTGCTTTCCTGCATGGTCTTCCCAAATTATGTTCCCTTTTAAAATCTCCCTCTTTAAAAAACTTACTTCCAAACCACATGAAATCAAGGTACAAAATTACTAATTAAGATACACAATTATTAATATCATACTACTACTTCTATTTCTACATTACTGTTAAAGACTTTTGAAATGCAGTACCTTTACGTACTACCTGTCTATACATCAATATTCCTGAAAAACAGACTGTGTTTGCATAGTGCCCAAAACCAGGTTCCATTTTTATTTATGTCTGCCTTAACATTAGAGGCACAGCATAAACATCAACACTGCCAAATGTAATTGCTTAAGTTATTACAAAGTCTGAAATGAAACTGCATGTCACTGTTACTCTGTAATGCCAGAACTCACAAGTCTGTCATAAGAACTATTTGAGAAGTCTTTTCTTCCCCTCCTGAGAGCAAAACTGCAGAGGGGAAAGCGTATGATCATCCTCGTAGACTTTGCTTCACCAGGTTTAATCACACCATATGCTAGACAAATAGTCTTTCATTTACATACATTTACACTTTTTAATTCGGGTCAAAAAGCACGTAAAAAAAATATCAGTCTAAACCTAGTTAAGCCAAGAAAGTAGGTGAAACAGCTCAAGTCTTTACATGTTAAATCTATGCCAAAATGACAACCACACAGTGACCCTAAATTTTCATTTTCTAGTCTTTTAATATTTTTTTATTGATTTTATTTTTTTTCTCCCCACTCTGTTCATTTGCCAACATGTTTTTGGCTCTTGATGACACCACAAACATCTTAAATTATGCTAAAAATGAAACTAATGCTAAAGCCACTGGGGAGATGATAGCCATACAGCACTATTCTTATAAAATTTCTTATAATACTACCTGTTAAAAACAGTCAATTTAATTTAGATTCTATCCCGTTATTTGCTGTGAAAGGAACTGTCACAACTGCTCTTCAAGTTCACAAGGAGGAAAAGTTTACCAGGTTAAACAATAAAAAGCTTAGGAATAATAAGCTATATTATTGAATAGCGATGAGGAAGTACAGAGTTTAGTTATCACTAAAAACTGATCTCAATCAATGTTTGAAACAGTAGATCCTATGTGTTCACTGAAAAAAAATGCAAAATTTATCTGTATTTCTGGTTAACTAGTTTACATTTCTAGACGCCAATGTGCACGCACTGTTGGCAAAAAGGAAAGTTAAATGAATTTTCAAGTACTATGTATTTACAGGACAAAATTACTTTCTAAGAATCTCCAACTCCTGCCCTGTAATAGAGGAACGTTAGGTTATCTGTCAGTTCAGAAACGCATTTCTTACCTGTGAAGTGATATTAAGTGTAACTGCATCAAGACCACCTGACAACATTCCCTGAGTGTCAGCAAGCGTCAAGGTGACACTACCATCTCCTCCAACTCCTGATGAAGACATTACCAAATTCTGGGCAGAAACTGTCGACTGAGATATGGGTGTTGTTGAAGGAAGGTTTGTTCCACCTGTTGTATTAAGTTCTGGAATATATGCAAAACAGTAAAAAAAAAAAGCTGTTACATGCATAAACTTTTAACTACAACATTACTTTAAGTGAACCTAATAATTCCTATTTCTCATTTGCGAGGTCTTTCTATTTTGAAAGCAAATAAATCAGTTAAACAGCTAATCATGTATCAAAAAAATCTCAGAGAGTCAGATGATAAAATTAGAAAAATTACATGTCAATGTAGCTTGATGGACATCATACTGCAAAGCAGTAACTTTATAACACAGCGTGTGGGAGATGACTCATTGCCAAGACAACACCCGAACCAGCCTCCGGTTACACATTTCTACAGTCTGACTACTTTTAGAATTCTCAATGAAATAGTCTTTGCCTCACGGCAGTAATACCAAAATTTGGTAACTCCATAACCCAATACTCCCAGCCTGTCCTTGCAATGTGATCAATAATCCATAATAGCAAAAAAGGCCTGTTTATTAATAGGTATTTCATAACAGTTTGATTATAATATCTGTATAATAGTTTATTATAGATTCTCTAACATATGACTAGAGGCCTCACAGCTCTGAGTTTATGACAAGCATCACAAACCTGAGAAGATAAGACAATGCAACTGTGTTTTTACTATTTCATTACACAAGAGCATGCCTTAACCTTCAGATCTTACAGGACACTCTGGGGTAGGCCTTGCCCAGTATGACACTAAAGGAGATTTGCTTTAGAGATGTATATGAGCACTAAGGGAAGCTATGAGACACACACAAAAGGAAGAGGAAGACAGAGAAAATTTAAGGATGTGTAAGAGTGAAGAAAATTATTTACATATCATTAATAAGTCTGTATTAGTGCAACCTGCTGCAACCAATGCAACCTGCGGCACTGATTGGAAGTATGAACAACCATAAACATGTGCATGCATTTGTGTGTATATACAAACACCCATAAGTAGAAATTCATATATATATTTAAAATCTCAAAATTTGAATACTAGAGCAAGTTTGATATTATTTCTTCATCCTCCAATTTATAGAAATAGTCCTTCGATCTTCCTGTAACTGTTTTTAAAGTACTAATTTTAGGTATGCCTTCTTGTTTTCATTTTCTTCTTACTATGTGGAGCAGAGAGCATTTAAATTGGCATAACAATTTAAAACTAATGAGAAAACACACAAAGCCATGTAGTTCATGAATCGTAAAGCGCAAAGTTACACCATTTCAGATTTAGTCACCTGGTCTAACACTTATTTTTTAACAAAATGCTACTATTTTTAATTAGTAAAATCACTGTCTGTGTACCTGGAGCATTTAGTGAAGTGCCCTGAGAAAGAAGCTGGTCATTGCTTATAGTTAATGTAGCACCTGTAGTCTGACTGTTGATGGTTGGCGCCGTCAGCCTTAAGCCACTATTCAGATCACCGCTTCCAGAATTATGCTGAATAAGATCTTGGCCTGAATAGAAATTAGTCCTGTTATAACTGGAAAAGTCTCAACATTATTCTGCTACTGTACTTAGAACTATAAACAAGTGATCATAAAATAATAAAAGTCAGAAATACAACCAAAATACAAAATGCATTTCTCCACATGCAGATTTTTATGCAGAGGTTTGACAAGTTTCCAATACAGATGTGTTTATGCGTATCAAGACACTGACATGCAGAGAAGTACTAAATTACTAATATTTAGACAAATAATGATCTTACTTATCCAGGTAAACTATACAATCTGGCAAACTAAAGGCTAATGGTTAAAATGTGGTTTTTTTGGATCTACTATGTGGATAATGAATTACATTGAGTTTGCCCTCTTTCGTAAAAACACCACTTCACATGATGTCAGTTTTGTGGAACGGTAAACAAGCACAGAACATGCAGACACTGAAAGCAGATTCTATCAGGTGTTGGACACCTATACTCCATTTTCCTTAGATGAGTGAACATCCATTGACAAGCAGAAAAACACAGGTGGGCGACCGTGACACCTTAACATGGGCATTATTGTCACGACACTTAAAAACACTAAACATGTTACAGAAAGCAAAGACAAAAGAGAAAAAAGGAAAAGATAGATTTTTTTTTTAAAAAGGAAGGAAAAGGAGAAAAGCACTAAATATTATACTGGATCTATTAAAGAAATGCTGTAATACAAAATCCAAACCGACTTTGGTGGAAACAGAAAGGTATTTATAGTGCATATACGATCAGTCTCATAGAGGCGGTAAGAAAGTCGGTCTAAATTTATTCAAAGAGACCTGAAGTATTAACTACATATTACAAAGACAGAACAGTAAGTACACCTCAAAGAATGATCAGAACATCTATTAGAACATGGTTCCACAGGCATTTAGAGAAAACTAGATTAAATAAGCTCATCCCCAATGCCTGCCCTACTTATTCCAGCCTCAGTATTACCCAGGAGTTGCACTACCCCAGGTAAGGCACAGCAAGGAAATAAGAACTGGTTATACAAGCTTTGCCACCAAGACAAACCAAGACCACCGAGACACTTGAGTCTGTTGACTCAAGGCTATGAATAAAATAGAGAACCAATCTAACACACATCCTCCAAGCAGATGTGTTTGGTTTTCAAAAGCAAATTTGGGGAATATCTTTTAATGCTGATGAATATAAAGAAGTATACCATGGGAAAGCTGTGGACAGTGAAAATATCCTCAAAATGTAACCTTATAAAATGGAGATCTGGTACCATTAAGGATCACTAGAAATACCAACCAGATATTGTGAGAGTGATTTCTTGAGGACTTCCTGATGAACTTGTAGTAGTAGAACCTGAAGCATGAGCTAGAACTTGACTCAAACTGGAATTATTTATGGTCAACGTTATCTCATGTTGTCCATTTGAAGATGATACCATACCCTGTGAAGTCATGACTTGAGAAATATCCTGTGCACCTAAATGTAAGTGGGTAGAACAAAAAAAACTTCCATGAAGACCCTTTCTTTATAATAAATACAGCTTTTAAAAGTAATTTATTATTTTCTAAATTACTACAATACATGTAGCCACAGTAAGATGCTAGAACTTGTACTCTAAGAATAAATTGTTTTCATATCCAGTTTATTCCTATGCAGGTTAAGATCCATCAGAACAAAGATTTTATATGTTTCTAGAGACTAAAAGTGTTCTTCAATAATTTCATTATACAGTCCACCTTCTGAGAAAATCGTATTCAAAAATGGTAACACAAAGTTGTAAAATTTGCTGAAGATGCTCATCCAAGAACTGTATGCTTATTTTATTAAACGAGGTATTTGGTGTGTGGGGAGTGGATTTTCTCACTGTGGGTAATACCATAATTAAACCCAAGAAATTCAAAGCACAATAAAACTATTGACACTGCTTACCACTAGAGGTGGTTGTCAGCACAGGCTCTTGCTCAGACAGGGACCCTATTGTCATGTTAGCAGAAGATGTTACTGTGGGCTGCAAAGACAGGCCTGATATAGGCTGGATAACCACATTAGCTGGCACTGCGTTTTCTGTTGCCTGTAGGGAGGGATTCTGTGGAGCCATACTGGGATCTCCAGTTAGCTGCTGAGCAAGTAAATTACTCTGCTGTAACGTCTGCTGTAGAATACTTGGATCAATCTGAAAAGCAAGTTTTCAATGTGATCAATTTGAAGTTGTTAAATATAGGTTAAGTCTTAAAATAAATCCAGAATTCAAAGGGTTGAATATAGAGTATATATAATATTAAATAATATTTTATAGAATGTATGTAATATTTAAACTTTAACAATTAAACATTTTAAACTTAAATTTACTTTTTAAGTGTCTGTATACAGCCAGTCTCCAAAGTCACTATGTAAACAGTCTGTTCAGCTTCAGCTGTAGATTCTTCCCTCAGCAAAACGTTTCGGAAGTCAAGATAATCATGTATAAGCATGCTGGGCACCAGGTACCCACAATGCTGGCATTCTACACTGTCTTAAGTGTTGCACATAACACTTATCACTGTCTTCAGGTCTTTGAAAGTGAAAAGGCATGGAGCAGAGAGAAGACAGGTGTCAGAAATTATCTGTTTTTTCAGCTCCTAGGGCTCATTAAGGTCCCAGTTCACAGTCAAACATCTGTTCTCCATAGTTAAAAACAGATATTCTACTCTTCAGGGATGAGTGCTTGGCAATTGGGATAAAAAAACTAAAATACTTTGTTTTATGCTAAAAAGTTCTTGAGTAGACAGACTCTGAGCAACACAATGCAACTCTGAAGAGGACCCTTCCCTGACCTTGGGATTGGACCTGGTGACCTCCAGAGATCTCCTCCAACCTCAATGACTCTGTGAAACTGGTCAAACACTAGTCCATCTGGTTCATCAAAATCATTCTTTCACATAACTACATTTAAAAATTCATATTTAAAATTATCTCACCTTTTTCTGTTCATTTTACAAGCTCAATGGGAATTGAAGTTGTGAAGCCAACTATTAAAAACTTGACAAATAACACAGGCATCTTATGGTAAGGAAAAGGAACATTCTATGCAATAATTTTGGTTGGTTTGTTTCTGGGGGGGGGAGTTTCTTTTGAGGGAGAGGGCAGGGAGCTCTAGCCTAAAATGCTTTCAGAGTGAGAAGACAAAATGCAATTAAAAAAAATTACAGATTTTAAAGCAATCTGCCAAAATCCCTGAGGTGTAAAAAAAGCCTGAAAAACTGAAAGAAACCAGAACAGAAAGAAAACACCACTGTGCAGCTATTGTCTAAGTCTTCTAATATGGTACAACTGATACAGCGTGGTATTGCTGTTTGCCTTATTCCACTCAAGGGAACTCTTCCAGAAGTACGAACGCTCATTAAACCTCCTTTAGCACTCAAAGTGACTCTATAAAATTAAAAGCAAGAAACTGTGAGCAACCCACCTGTAATGTTATGTTGTTAATACTGGTGGCATCTATTCCAGAAATTTGAACATTTTGTCCAACCAGATTAGCAGCAAGTTGTAACTGTATTCCTTCAAGAGTGGCCAAGCTACCATCTGTCAAGGACACAGTTAAGTCACCTCCAGCTACCAAAGAAAACAGTTATATTACAATGTTTTTCTTTATCATTACTGACTGCCTCTTTTAGCTTATTTATTTTCACAAATTAAATCAATAAAAAAAGCTATACACACACATTTATTTATGCCAAGAAAAATAATCTGAAGTAGATGATTGCCTATCAAATATTGCCCATTTGCCATAAATTCTATGTAATTTAAGGATTGTTATGATTTAGCCCTAGCTAGCATTTTACAAAACAAGAACCACTCCAGAGTGGCTCTGAAACCTGGAGAAGTTTGGTGTAAGTTTCCTTGGAAAGTGTGCTGTACCTGAATAGAAGAAGCACTCACACATGATATGTACATTCTGACTCTGAATGTACACGTGAAAGCTACTGCCACTATTTTGCACAGCACAAACATTGTTTAAGAAGGTATCAAAGTTCAACCCACGTACACACGTGGATGGAAATAAAGGCATGTTCGCATTTAAAATCTGAAATCTTTAGAACTGAGAAAGCTCCTGATTTCAAAAGCTGAATAGACCACCTCTACAAAAGGTCCTGAGAGAACTTAAGGAAGAAGTCACCTTGTGTTTAACATACCACCTTCTCCAAACACCTTCAGTACGATCAACCAGTCTCCTTTGGCTGATGCTTCAAAACCATCTATCTTTCCCTCTCCAAAATCCCTTAGTATAATAAATCTGCTTTACAATGCATCCAAGAAATACCTACTCTGTGCAAAACCCCTCCTGCCTCTTTCTAGGACGTCTGAACATGCTAAAGACTCCTCCTTATTCTGTTCACTCAAAAATCCAAGCAAACACCAGACAGTTTTTAATCACAATTTATCACTAACTGTGCCTGTCAACCACCATTTACCAGTATCTTCCGAAAACCAACAGTTTTTTGGTTTTGGACAACAGTTTAGGTCAAATCAGATAAACTGGAATGGCTACGGCTAAATATGAGACTGAAACATTACTCCGAATTTGTGGGCATACCTTCAAAATCATAGACGCGTACTGAAAAAAGTGCCAAAGCAGCACAGAAGGATCAAAGTCTCACTTTCATAAGTGACAGATAGACAGACCAAGACCCACAACTTAAGTAGTAAATTTAAAAGTACTAGGGAACATTTCCAGACACCTGAACACTACTCTACTCTTAGAACTGTCCCTGTCCCAACTTTACCTGAGGCCAGCTAGCACTTAAACAAACAATTTCCATCCCTGGAATGGAAATCTTACAGAATAACTGTATTGCTTCTCTCCTTTTTAAGAAAAGGCAACAGAGTATTACCAAAAAGAATACAAGTATTCTGACTACTTGTTTTCTGTATTTTCTTCCTTTCTTCAGTATAACACCACAGTAGAACTGAAGAGATTTAGGTGAACTGCATACATTTTCCCTTTGATTCTTAAATAAATAAATTTCTATTTATGCCACCACTGTGCATCAACTCAAGGAATCAGTACAACTCTTACCTGTTTGGAAGTAGTGTTTAGCATGATTTTCTGAACTCTAATAGAAAGCAAAGCTCACTACCTGATCTCAACACCACCACCAAAAAGTCATCCATTTTTACCTGACACTGAAGCAGGCAGGATAGCCTGGCCCACAAGTCCTTGTTGAAGTATATTTTGATCGAACTGATTCGTCAAAACAGAGTTATTCATGATGAAAACATTAGGGTCTGTTGAGGATGAATTAAGAAGACTGACTGGCTGGAGTCCTTCAGATGAAGTACGGGCAACAGGCTTCCTAACTTTCTTCATCTCTGGTTTATAATGACACTGTATGTGGGTTTTTCTGCGCCCTGAAGTACGAAACCGTAGATCACAGTGTGGACATTTAAAGGGCTTTGCTCCTGTATGTAGGCGCATGTGGACTTTTAGACTTCCTTTTGTAGAAAAGGAATTACTGCATACATGACAACTGAAGAGCTTCTGGCCTGGAAAAGTTTCAAAAACAGAAAGATAAGTGATAAAACCTCTACAAATCAATAGCACTGAACAAACAATTTAAAAAAAAAAAAATCGAGGCTCAAGGGATCCAGGCTCAAATGTGGAAACTGCGCACCAGTTAAACTTCATGGATATCCAACACAAGCTGGACCAATTATAAAAGAAAATGGAAAAAACACCCCATAAGATCAAATGAGTTATAATAGGGAAAAGTTGATGTGAAGTGAAAATTACACTTCACAAATCTGAGAGCTCTTTGAAGACGACCAGATTTTCACTGACAAGACAGTAACTGGATTTTTTGGAGTTTTACACTGGTTTTATATGAAAGGATCTTAGAAAAACTGCTGTCATAGGATGAAAGGACAGAGTCCTTTCACGAATTAAAGAAAAATAGTTATAAGTCTAAAACACAAGGTAAGATTAGATGGACAATTTTCACAAGGCTGGAAGTCAGCAAGGGAGTTCTTTAAGCACCTGAGCAAGGACCCAAGCTAGTCAAAATTGTAATATACATGATGTGGAAGAGAGGATGAAAAACAGGTTGGGAAAATCTGTTAAGGATATTACAATAAGCATTTACAAAGCTCTGTTTTATATTATTAAAAAGTCTGTAAAATCATGAAAAGCTTGGAATAAAGAAAAACTGGGAACAATTTCTCATTATTTCTCAAACGAAAGAACTAGTGGTCTCTGGAACAAAATCATCACATGGCACACTGAAAACCAAATTTGAATCCAGGAACTTATTACTACTGGATGTACTGAAGGCCATTTGTTTTTACCCAGTTTTTCAGGGTTCAGAAAACAATTGGATAAAATATTCCATTAAAGGCAGTGAGCAAAAAGATACAATCTGCAAGCTGTGGGACACGGAACTAGAAACTGCTTCAACCTGGAGGAACGTAATCAAATCCCTGCTTTGCTCTTTTCATTACCCCTAGCATCTGCTACGGCCTGAGAAGATACTAATCTACAGAGATCTGGCCTAACACACAAGAGCAGTATTTCTTATTAAACAATAGTAGAAACAACAAATACACTGAAGTATAAAAGGAGCTTCCATGAACAAAATAATTCTATATTACAGCAATAAAAGCTTTCCATCCTTTTTTTTCATTTTTGGAAAAAAAGCTTATACTGCACCTTCACAAAACTGTAGCCAGTTTTAGAAATTACTTAGCAGCAAAAATATTAACATTTATAATTTTTTCTTTAACTTAATTTTATAAAAATCTGTCCATTCAGAGATTTATAAAATTTATATGGAGATTTTAAAAAAATGGAGATTTATAAAACACAACTCCACCCTCTTGCTCAGGAAAATCATTTAGCATTGCAATGCTAAAGCAAATTTGAAATTAAAATATTATACATACATACATAGTTTTTCCATGAGCTAAGACTATGACTGCTTTATAAGCCCACTATATACAGAAGGCTGTAATAATATGGTTGACTCAAAAATATCATAAGATTTAGCTGATGATGCAGTAAGTACCAAATTTCACTGAGCGCTGCCATTAATGCCATTTCCCAGATCATAGGGAAACATACCGTTCCTTGCAAAATCTGTAGTTAAAACAGCCTGTCAAGAAAGTAACCAGTTTCTAAACAAAGACATTCAAAATCTTACTGACCTGTGTGCGTTTTAACATGACAATCTAGAGTGGATTTTACAGTGAAACTCTTTCCACATTCGTCACACTTATACGGCTTCTCTCCAGTATGAATACGAACATGCCTAATAATTTCAGAATACAAGTATATGTGAATTTCTACTTTTATATCAGTTTGTAGAAATATTTATTTTGTATCTTACTAATTTTAGAATTGAATAATTAGCATTACATTAAGCAGAACTAGTAAAGACAACAATTTAGGCATTTGCCATTTTCAAACTGATTTTTATGTTTTTATATGCAAGTCCTACAGCAAGAAAAGAATTTATTCTAAAACTTCATAACAATCATTTTAATACTGCAGGAAGATAACTACAAAAAGGCTGGTTTAGTCATATTCAGAATATATAACATTTTGACACATATTTTTAAACCACTCTGAAAAAGAAAAATGTATGTAAATATGAGTCAAACTTCAGCTTAGGCATAAAGAAGTTATATGAAACTGTTACTGCTAAGTTTCTGGTGAACTATTTAGAAAACCGAAAATATGCAAAGCTTTTCCATTCCTTACCTGACTAAATCACTAGGTTTTTTAAAGCTTTTGGGGCAATAACTACAACAGTTGGCATATTTGGGCTCTGCTTCCAGTTCTGCTTGCTTATCTTTTATCTCACTAATTCTGTCTTTCTCTGCAGCAGACTGGACAAGAACTTTTTCCGAGACAGTAGCACTTTCTCGAGGTCTAATCTTTGCCAGTTCTGCTGTTTCTTCTTCTGTAAAAGTTATGACACCAGGACGAGATTTTCTGGAAGTTCTTTCAGAGTTTTCATCATCATCTTCAATGCATGCAACTGTTTAAAAAAAACAAACCAAACATCTCTGTTTAGTTTAATCTATCAGCTGAAATTATAGAAATAGAAGGGTTTATTATTAAACACATGGCCACCACATTACGTGCTTAGACTTAAATCTCTTTTAGAGGTCTAACTACTCATGTCTATATTTCTTTGAAATAAAGATGGATTTATAATTCTTATTTTTACAATAATTAAATACAGGTACAAGTAATTTAGGACAAAAAGTGTTCTACTTTAGAGACACACTAAAATAACTGTAATAATTGTGTAACATACAATACCTTGAATACACTGGACAGACTCCGGGAAACTGATTTCTTTAAACAATTTAGATAACAGAGCAATTTCAGTGGCTCTGGACATTATCCATGCTGGAAGGCTAATTTATAACATTACTGCTACAGCATTCATGTAATCCACTGAAACATTTGTACTTGTTATGTAGTAAGGACTGTAAGAGTAAAAATGAAATAATTTACCTCCCCCTCCTGTTTCTGTAGCTGCTGCTACAGCTGAGGAGACTGCCTGATGTTTTTTCATATGTTTTTTGCAGTGAACAGTTGTTCGAAAGCTTTCATCACAGAATGGGCACTTGTAAGGCTTCATGCTCATGTGAGTTGCCATGTGCCTGGTAAGGCTGCCATTAGTTGTGAAGGAGGTATTGCAAATGCTACAGCTGAATGCTTTAACTCCTTAAAGTAACAGAAACAAAGAAGTAGCATGCCATTTGTTTAAGTTTACTTATACAGGACATTTATAAAACCCAAACGTGAGTTAAGCTAATATAGAGCCGGTATACTCTGTTACCTGTATGAGTCTTCTCATGTGACTTAAGAACTCCTGAGGAAACAAAGCCACGGCCACAGAGTTGGCATTTATAAGGTTTCTCACCGGTATGTGATCGTACGTGTTGTTTCAAGTGGCTGGATTTCTTAAAACCCTTGTTGCAATACTCACATCTATTAGAAGAAAATTGTTTTCATTAGTTGCATACAATTACTAGTCATAAAACATTCAGGAAACTCTGTGACGGAACCTAAAGCTATAACACACCTATATGAACGCCTGCTTTGATCTTCACTGTCCTCAAGAAAATGAGGCCGTTGGGCATGCAATTCAAGTTCTTCTTGCGATGATTGATCTTGTATCAAACGAGTAGTCTAGAAATCAAAGCCTCAAGTGAATTTCAATAACAATACTGAAATAAAGTCATACAAATATGCAACAAAAAATTATAGCATTTACAGTCAACACAAGTAATCAAAATGATGCTTTCCTAAATTTTTGACAAGAAATTGAGTGCAATATCATAGCTCACTCTTTCATAGTGAGAAGAAAAGCAGCAAAACGTGCACCTACTGAACTGGAATAAACAGACAACGTGGTGCACTTACACCTCCGTGTCAATTAGACAAAAACGTGGCTACAAAAAAAGTCTTGTAGATTTTTCCTGGTTTGAGGAATTAAGTTTAACACTAAACAAACCATTTAAAAAAGTATGAGCCTCACACTGAATGGCAAAATGCACAGCAGCGGTGACAAGCTTCACTAGTTTTTGAATAGGTTTTTCCTCTAAGCAAAAACCACCACAGAATAATCCTCAAGAATGACAGCATGTTGCAAAGTTTGAAGAGAAAACTCCAAAGCCTGTATGCTAAAATTACTCATACTCTTACAGATCTTAAAACCACCTCAGTTCTCTGACCAACATTTGCCCTTTGCAAAACAAGCATGAAGGGACAATAATTCATGCAGGTCATCATGGTAAACACGTTACTACAGATGGTCTTCATGCCTACCATCATAAAGAGTTATATTTAAACTGTATTTTTAGTTATTAAACTCTTTTACAAATTCAACCAGATGAGAACCCAAAAAGAACATCAGACACTGCAATACGCAAGATCCATGAAGGATCACTACAAGTTCCTAATGTTGTTTTTACTACTTGATCGTATTGATATCCATAGGTATTAAAGAATTAGGACAGAATATAGTGCAAAAATATAAAATTATTTCATAACATTAGGTCCGTTCCTTAGCTTTAGACTCATGACCCAACTTTATGGCATTAGTCCTTTTTTAAGCCTAGGGCATCAAAGGTACATCTCTTTTTTAGAAACATGTAGCCAAGTCGCTTATCCTCCCCACCCCCCCCCCTTTTATTTGCTTATGATTAACAACTGGAAATCTAGAAAAGAAATCATGAAACTTTTCTGACTTCTCAGTTTACTTCATCACCAATGAAAGAGCTCAAAGAAACTCATCACTGAACACAAACAATGGATTCTGCCTTCCAGCAATACTTACTACATTAATAGTGTCTGTATTTGGAACCTGGAGAAGGGCTGGTGGATGGTAACTTGTTGAAAGAGCCTGAGATTCAAGTGTGCTTGAATCCTGCAGCTGCTGTACAGCTGGAAATTGAGCCTGTTGATTGTAGCTGTCATTCACTGTAAAACCTGCCAGAAATTAAACAATCACAAACCCAGAAAATACACCACATTGGACTTTGAGTTACACCACACTTTATTGAAGACTACCTTCAAAAGATAGCAAGTAGTATTACTATTTAGTAATACTCATTTTATACTCTTCACTGTTGACTGGCAAAATGTGCAAATGTTTCTGGCATCTACATAATATGCATAACAGGGTTACTTACCATTAGCTGGAATTCTATTGGAAAATCTCCTCCACAGAAAAACACTGTTTGAAGTTTCTTCAGGGTGCCACAATTACCTTAGAGCCATTGAAATTTTGAATTTCTTGTATGTAAGCATGCATGTGTCAAACAGGTTGACCCATCTCCCTTTATCCACGTTGGTACCACGCTCCCTTAACTACACTGGAAGCCGATCACAAGGATGCAAAGCTCAGTGGGGAGGATGGCGGGTGAGTGGAGGAGATGACCCAATAGGAGAACTCCAGTTTCTGATAAAGTAACCCCATTTTCTCCTACTTTGGATCTCCTCCACATATTCCCACTCTTTAGATAATAGTAAAGTAGAGCCTCTCAAAGGCAAACTGCAAAGTAAAAAATAAACATATTTTTATTCACATTTCCAGTATAAAGACTGAAAATTTTATTCTTTTTTTTTTTTTCTTCTGAAAGATCAGATCTTAATCACCTCTTTTTCTAAACGAATGAATGGAATGATAGTATCAATGATTCAGAGCCAGGGAAGTATAGCTCAGACTGCAGGGTTTTGTAATGCTATTAGAGATAACCTTTTATCAAGCCCTCTAGGCCCTAATACTTCTAATATTTAAAAAAATTGATGTTATGTGGAAAAAAATGAAACCACAACTATCAGTAATTAAGGTAAGGGCAGCAATTTTAGTATTTCTGTGCAGTTTGCCTTTAGCGGACAAAAAGGGTGAAGATTATGAAAACAGGGTAGAAACAAACCCACATCAGATGATCACAGCATCAAAGGCCAAAAAGCAACGCTTAAAGAATGTTTTGAATTACAGTATATCAAAAACTGGGATGTGTTAAGTTTAAGTAGAAATTTTCCCAAAAGACACTTTTCACAGCAGAAGAACACTATTATCAACATCGGAAAAAAAAACCTACCATAGAATGAAAACTAATAAACGTAAACAAATCTTGAAAGCATTATTAGTCAGGTTGTAACTTATCACCAAACCTAATGCTGCAACTTGTACGTTATTTTCTCTCCTAGAGCTACCAAGGTTACAAGAAAAAAAAAAAAAGATTCAACATGCTGAATGAACACCACACCTCAATTACTACTCTTGGTGAAATGACAAAATAAAAAAGTAGCCTGAAGAAGAGCAGTGACGCAGTTTCACAGTGATAAGAGGGTTGCTAATTTCTGTTTTCAAGTACATTTTAAAAGCACCTTTATGGAAAAATGGTATTCCCACTACACTTGACGAGAATACAAAAAAACAAGCCTCAAGAAACTGAAGCAAAAGCGATGTCACTTCCTACATAAAAAAAAAGGATGTAACTATTAAATGTACAAAGAAACAGCTACCTAAAAAAAACGAAACTTTTTCTAATCAGTAAGTAATTTTTACTGGCGAAGAAGGAAAAAAGAAGTTACTATATCATGGCCTGTTTCACCTCACACTATTTTAATAAAAGCAATTACTGACATCCTGAAAAATTTCCCACGATCACGCAACAACCTGCTACAGAAGTCAAGTTGTGAAGTTAGAGGTATTTTGGGACAAATTGAAGGAAGAATTACTACCTCTGAAAGTAGTTCTGGAATAAATATAAATCAACGCTGTAACAAGAATATATATATGATGCATCCCCATTTTGCTCAATACCTAGTATGAAGGTCCATTTCCACTCAAAATTTTAAAAAGATTGACAGTTTTGAGCATCCTTAAGGCATTTGCTACCACCATACTATTTCTACAGACCAACATTAAAAAAACCACCAACATATCAAACACCAAAAACCAGATGTTAAGTCTGAGACAGACACAGAAATAAATTTCAGAACCTTAATTTTCTGCTCCTGTTTCCACAGTTATATATTGCTTCCCAGAAGCTTTTGCTTAATCTTCAAAGAACACAAAGCATCTTAAGCTATGTATAATAAGGGGAGTCTTTCACTACAAAGTCCTCTAAACTTGGAATCGGAATTTGTGTTATTTCAGTACAAGTAATCATTTGCATCGCTTGTTTTTGCTTGGCTTTAGGATATCACCCAACCTATTCTCTTCTACATTAACAAAAGATACTGAGAAATAGAATACTCTGCAAATCAGTTTACTAGTGGAAAGATACATCTTGCACATGAGAATGAGAAAACAGCAGTATGATAGCTCATAGCAAACACAGTATTTTAGTTTACACAAATCTTGAAGTCTTTACTGACAGATCATTTGAATTCTAACATTACGAACACATCTACATGCACACGTGCATCTCAGTGGGGGTCACTGACTAGCAATTAAATGTTCTGCAGGTTTGCTTCCTAGGCAACTTTTGGAACCAGCTGAACAGTATGGACTGGAATCAATGTGTAATTAGTTACTGAAAGAATCATAATTCCAAGTCCTGAGGTTGGAGATCAACTTCTTAGGAAAGCAAAACGGCAGTCTCGTGGCAAGGGTATATTTGTATGGGCTACAGAATATTGGATTTGGACTTCTCGTAGTTTTTCAAGATCACTCTCCTATCATCACTAATTGAATTATTAACATTCAACCATGCTTACAGGGAGACTTTAAAGAAAGAAAAGGTGACATAATCTATATGAAAACACATTTGGTGACAGATGATATTCAATAACCCAAAGCCATTTTCTGATAAAAGATCCACTTGGTTGTTCTGACCTCACTAAAAAGTCTTCAAATGAAGACGCCTGAATATGTAAGCTACAAAGCACACAGAAGTCCTTTTTCTCAGTCTTCAAATCTACCTCAAAAGAATAACAGATTATGATACAGCGGCACCCTCACAAGATCTGCGCCGCTTTACAAGTCTGAACACATAAAGAAGAAAAATCTATCTGAACAAACCAGAAATTCTGTAAAAGTATTACAAACCTGAAAGAATAAACAAAGTTCTGACAGGTCTGTGCAGACCTAGAGATCAGCCTCATCTGTCTGAAATGCAAAGATTTTATTTTTTTCTTAAAAAAGGAAAAAGAAAAATCAAAAAGTCTACTGAAGATTTTTTAAAACTCCTACGTTGTTTTATTAATAAACACTAAGCTAAACTATTTTAACAAGAATACAGCCTATAAATAGCAAGGATAAAAAAGACATAGTGTTTTAAGCTTGAACATTCTGCCTAGCTCATAGGAAAAAGAAATTAGGAGCATGAAGCACAGATGCAGACATAGGGAGAGGGTCGACCAATTTAACGCATGCATCCGCGCAAATGCTTACCTACCTGAAATTCAAAAATTTTGAAGGGCTCCAGGATCTTCAAGGAAACTTCAAAGAGTTGTGAATCTGTGGATGAGATTCCAAGTAGAATAGGAGACATCTTATACAAATGAGACTTAAAAAACCCCACACCACAAATGTTCTGATTCTCTGTACCAATTTTGTAATGTACCGATGATCAGCTTAGATTTCTGATGACGAAAGAATTTTTTTGTAAGATCTAGAAGAGTCTCCCATCTCCCCCCTCCCCAAGAAGTCGTTCAGTATTCAATATTTGTTTAATGGAGAAGATACACGTATATAGAAACTGAAGTCTACATAAGAGAAATAAACAAGGTTTATGTATTGGATTTTCAAATTCAAAGGAGATGTAAAAATCCAAACAAAAACCACCACCACTGGAGAGTAACACAGAGTGAAAGGTTGCACTTCTTTTCTGTAGTCTCTTTTCATTCATTTGGAAAACTGTAAAAGGTAACTAATGAAAATAACACATAGGGTTTTAACAGGACCTGGTTCAGTCTTGTTTAATAAAGGTGGAGACTAAGGGTTTTTTTCAATTACATACAAAGCAGCACAACCTAAGGAATTAAAATCAGCAACAAATTATACTATTTCTTCACAGTGTCATGCAACTTAGCAGTCATTTACGTGGTTACTGGTTACCAGTTGTTTACATGGTTACATGTTACATGCTGGAGTCAGAAACAAGGAGGAAGAGATCAACTGGTCAGCCAATGAAGTATGCTTCCCAACCGAAACAAATGAAAACCCCTTGAACATATTCCCCTTCCCTGCCCCGCCAGAAGTCTTAAAAAAACCCACCAGTAGCTTCGTATCAAGCAACAACTCAAGAAATCCAGCAGTGAAAAGCAAAGGAACACAGTCATTTCTTCAGTCTCTGCAGGCTACATAAGCCTTACATATATATATATTTTTTTTTCTCACTATCATGTACGCAAGATAAAAAAAAAGTTTCCAAATGTTTATAATCTCTGAAGCTGTTACTTACGTAGCTTTATAAAATACAAAAGGAAACTGCTGTGACTAGGTGAAAATATGATTTTTACATGATTATATTTTGCACTGTCTTTTTCCATAATGAATACCAACAGCTACTCAGTCAAATCTTAGACCGTGTTTCTGATCATCTCAGGTTATGAGCACATATATTTAGGGAAAAAGTTGTGTAAACTGCCTACTGCCATAGCAATTTCAAAACACAATCAAGGAAAGAATACGAAACGCCTGACTATAAACCCCATACTGTAATGACTAAACATCAGCTCATAAAAGCAAATTCTATTTAAGTATTCAAAATATTCTACCAAATACAGTTTCAAAATAGTAATTCAAGGAGAAGGTTTTGCAAGTTCTCTGCATTGCAGTTACTTTGCCTGTGGGCGCCCACTTTTGAAATGCTTTATCACAGCTATACTGTAAAGCCAGATTTATAAAAATCACTTTAAAAAAACCTGCTATTTATTACTAACCTTGTGATAAGCCCTGTTGATCAAATGGCTGCTGTGTTATAGCTTGTTGTTCAAATTGAGTGATATTTTCCTGTAAAGCATGCTGGGATGTCACAAATCTATCTGAAATGGGAAAAGGAAGAGGAGGAAAAAAAAGAAAAGGAAAAAATATCAAGAAAAGAAGATGCAATTAACTGGATAATTCAGTTGTTCCCAAAAACCTAAATTTTACGGTAATCTAAATTTTTTACCGCATTAAGAATAAGTAAAAAATTATTAGCTGAACAGGTATTTAAGTCTTCATTTATTGTAGGTTTTATTTATATTCCTCTGCAATATTTAACTCATTACACCATGAAAACGAGCAAATACGCAAACCCAAAATACTTTGTTCCACTATTACTAATAGAACAAATACATGAAATATTTTGTATTCTCCCACCTCAAAACATAGGTTTTACTTCCTAAGCAGACTATATAGCAGTGCTTTTTATTAAAAATAGAGGTGATGTGGTAAAGTTTTGTGCACATAGTATTTATTTTTCTGTATACTTGTTTAGTAGTTTTGTTCAATACAACTACATGGTGCAAACCTTAATCTTTTCATATTTTTAACAGTAAATCTGAACACCCTTAAGCAGCTAGCTTTTATTCCATGTATTTTCCAAGTAAATTTGCATTGTCTTGAAACCAAATCATTGAAATTTGTGAAGAAAAAGGTATTTGAGAACTTGTAAGCTTACCTCATAAACCTTATCGTATTTCAAATACTCACCCTCATCTTGCTCTAAAGGCTGATCAGCTAATTGTTGTTCTAGTGCTGTTTCTTCTGTGCCTACTACTGGCTGCTGGTCTAACTCTAAAATAGCCTGCTGATCTGTTGCAACAGCTTCTGACTGCTGTAGCTCATCACTTTCAATCTCCACTTGCATCTGCGTAGAAACATGAATGCTCTGCTGATCTACTGTAGAATCATCTATTGAAGCAGACTGCTGATGCTGCTGAAGTTGCTGTGCAAGTTCGTATCTGCAAAGAGAGGTAAGAAGGTCTTTTTGTGATTTCAGTCAGTTACCCTAACTATTTACGTGAACAAATTTTTGGTTTTATTATACACCAGAATTTACTATACCTTCAGAGCTACCTAAGTGTTTGTTACCCGTAAAGGAACACCCTTATTCAATTATTAGCATCTGCTATAGAGCAAAGCTGCCTTTCCAAGTATCTTTACAGAAGGGCTACTAAAACACATTGAAGGATTCATATAAAAATTGTAAACATACCTATGAGTCTTCATGTGTTTTTTACAGTTTAGTGACGTTTTGAATGTTTTTTGACAATATGGACACATATACGGTCGAAGGTCATTATGGATCCCCATATGTCGCCTGAGGCTACCACCAGTAGTGAAGGCCCCGTTGCATATAAGACACTTAAAAGCTTTCAATCCAGTGTGTGTTCTAATATGCGCTTTCAGAACTCCAGCTGACACAAAACCTCTTCCACACTGAGAGCACTTAAATGGCTTTTCACCAGTATGTGACCTTTTTAAGAGAAAGCAGAAGTTAAAGTAGATTTAACAGTTTGACTTACAAAGTTATTAAAAGACTAAATTTTAAAACGAGCAAAATAAATTAAACTAATGCAACTGCTGAATGGACGGAAGAGGCTTCAGTTAAGAAAACCCAGAAATTAAAGCTTTAATAAATTATAAACAACTCGCATGTCATCACTGGCAGGGCTAGAAGGAATACTGTTTGAGTGTTTTAATCACATTCTACAGTCCATCTCCTTTTCTGATCATACTTTGCCTCAGTTAAAAGACTTGGGCTGAATTTTTTCTATGCCAGATGATATACTAGTTGTTCAGACTACTATATTATCATTCACATATATTTTCCTCAATTCAGCTAGTAGTTGTCCACAAAAGTATGGAGAAAAAAAAATGCAGTCCTCCTTATATTGTATACTACTACTACTACGTTTTAATAATGAAACTTTGGGGAAAAGAACCGTGTCCATCCTGAATGCCCACCAAACAAGGCACAGTACAATTGGTCTTTCAGACTGCTACGTGAAAACAATACTCAAGTGGGAAAACTCACCTATACTACTATCAATACGTCCCACTCACTATATTGTTCCTTCCAGAAGCGCTAGAGGTGTTTCCCTTTAGGACTACATCAAGATATAAAACAGACCGAGAGACAAGTTAGAAAATGGAGCAGAGCGCAACGAGAATTTTAAGGGTTATGGCTCTAACATCCCAAGAGTGAGAGCTATTGGGAAGAGTTAGGGATGGCTTACGATTACAGTAGCCTTAGAAGTCTATGACCAACAGATGCTATAATAAAGAAGCGTGAAATATCAAGATTACTGTTTTGCTACCAATACACACCTATGGAAATCTGGGGTAGGGTATCCCAACCCTTCCTTGGTCTGCCTGTGGGAGAACCTGACACACTATTCAGTCACCTCTCTATTGAAACCATCCCTAATACAAACCTCTCTCTGTTTCAGAGACTGAAACAAGCTTTCCAAGCCATGATCAGCACCAGTCTGTGAAGACAGACTGACCACACAAGTGTGAAGTCTGGCAGTTTAGGTATAGCAATGCCAACTTACGAAGAACAAACATGGAAAAAGAGGGTAGTTTTAAATTTCCCTAACAAAGCAAAGCTAAGCTAAAGTTCACTCAATACTATGTTGCAAAGATCAATCAGAAAGAAGCACAGTGGCAAGTTGACTGGTAGCCCCCTCACACCTTTGTATTTTCAGTACGGGAGAAGACAAACAAAGATGCATGTAATAAGTAACGAGGTTTTTAAAGAAAGTTTATTGTGAGCTGGACTATGTGTAGACTCAACAGCAGAATGAATTCAAGCACAGGCTTTTGAAGGACAGAATTTTCAAACATAAAATGTATTCTGACAAGAAAAAAAAAGTGAGTACTCAGTGCATGTAAACCGATTGTTTAAGTACTAAGCTGTTCATGTTCTGTGTAATTAGAAGGCTTTCAATTTCTATTCAAAGAATCCTGATGAAACCACGAAAAGGAAAAATTAACTAGGTAAATCAATTACATTTCTCTAACACAAATGAAAGATGAAAACTTATGAATCTAAATAAAACTGTAGATTACATAAATGCTTCAGTAAAATATACATAATTTAGCTTATGTTTAGGCTAAATAAGGCCATCTTTTCAGGCAGATAAGGCCCTCTTCAGTGGCAACCATCATTTTAATGATAACTAACCATTGACAGTTACACTCTTTAAGAAAATAGAGACACAAACGTGAAACACAATTTAAAATCAACTATTTCAATGAAGGAGGTAATGATGCAAACCAGCAACACTTACTAATTTAAAACTATTTTCATTTCAATCAATCTAGCTTGATTGTGTCTACAACAGAGAGTAAGAAACCTAGGTAGGATATTTGAAAAGGAAAAGACGTGACACTGCAAGGCTTCCCCCTCCTCCCATTAGACAGCATATAGAAACCGAGGACTGTTTCAAGACGGTTTGAGAACCTACCAGTACAGAACTTGATTTCTAGGGAGAACACGAGGAACTTGCCACAGTTTGAGTTAGAGGAAGTGAGAAAGCAGTACAGGAACAAGCAGATTGCCACCTGCTCATATGGAACCTTTCCTTAGATACTAGTATTCATAGTTTATAAGTCAGGGAGCAACTTTTGATAACTCAACTAAATGGCAAAGCTCACTGCCTGCAAAACTGCAACCAGACCTAACTTCGAAGCTACCCTTTCTTGTGAAAACATGGTTGGATTAGTTACCTCCACTGGCTCCCCTCCAATCTAAATTTTTCTGTGACTCCATGACCTTATGGTTGTAACAAGCACTCACTGTATGGAACTTGAGCTGAACTTCAAGCAGAAAAATGATCCCTGAGAACGTTTACTCGGTTACAATGTAACACTAAATTCTTTTAGGTTTAGTACACAGAAAAGAGCACACAGAATAAAAAGTTAATTTCCGTCTCAAAAAATACGAGTTACATACAAAGCAGATGATCTGGAGTATGCAAATACAAAATTACGACAAGAATTCACATGTGATGCTTGCTGTTTTCTATATATAGTTTATGAAAAAAAGAGTCCGAGTTAATAAGTTAAACTGCACACCAAACACAACCACTTGTACTGCTATGACTATACAGAGGTATGAATTAGTCCAAAGCCTCCTCCAACTTTACCACAAAAAAATCAATTATCACTGGTTCACTACTTCAGAGACAGTAAAAAAAAGTCTTTTTAGTGAACACTATATAAATTTCATGCCTTTCCATAAATGTGTTATTACATACATTTCCTTTCTTCTTTGTATTTGCTTTACCTGATGTGTTGTTTAAGATGACACGATTTTTTATAGGCTCGATGGCAATAAAAACATTTGTACGGTCTGTCTGCATCATTCACAAAATTATTGTTAAAATAATTTTGGAAGAACTGGCTATTCCTTGGGATTGGCTGGATAAGACCTGCATAAACACACACAAAAAGGAAAAATTAATTGGTAAAGCTATTCCAAAGTTGCAGTAGTCTGAATAGCTAGTATTTGGAAAAAAAGGTGACTAAACTTTTAGTATGCAAGAATATAAAGAAAATGAGCATGTTTTCAGCAGTTATTTAAAATTATGCATGCATCTGTTTAGCATTATATTGTACATGCTATTTATGTTAGTGATAGCTCTTCTTTTATTGATAGGTCCACCTCATTACATTAAGCCTCAGGTATGTCCAAACCAAGCATTAACTGTAAGAAAAGTTGTCAGTCACAAATTCACTGCTAATTAATATTTTGCTCTTCCAACCTCCACCTTAACCAAATGACATGTAATCAAGGTACCCCAGATTATAACTTGAAAAATATTTAATATGCATTTTGTGAAAAGTACACATCACCGTGATATATATCTGCCTTTACTTACAGGATAAAAAAGGTCCATTAAAAATTGTACTTGTACATCATCTACTTTGGCTAATCAGTGTTGCTAATTCTCCAAATTACCTCCAAAAGTTTATTGGAAAAAAACCCCAAAACTCAAATCAACTTATTTGAACAAATGCTCTATTTATACACTGGTGAGTCACGCGTAGTTTTGGAAAATCAGCTAAAAGTTCCTGCTACTAAACGTGCACAAGAGCATGCTGTCTCAGAATCAGCCAACACAAGGGTATCATCCCAAACACCCTGACAGAATAGGAACAGCAGCAGACTTCAAGTAAAAAAAAAAAAAAAACAAAACTGATTATCACTGACATCTTTGAACTGGAAAGTACTCATTACAATACTAATATAAGAGGCTGAGGGATCGATACAAAGTTTCAACAAATATGCCAAAGATCCCTTTATATTCCTAAATGTTCACCACAAAAAGCCTTTTATGCTGTCTTTTCTTTCCTCAGACTGCTTCATCTAGCATGCTATGCTTCCTATTCAGAAAGGAAAGCCCAAAGAGTTTCTGCTGACTTCCAAACACAATTGAAAAGAGCAGAAGACAAGGAGAGGAAATTTCTCTCAATTTTGAGAAGAGACGGCAACAGTGCAAAGAGAACAAGTTTACCTATCTCAGATTTAAAAAAGTTTATAGATGTATCTATATACATTACACATATATATATTTTATTTATAAATATATACACACACACACACACACACACCCCAAAACTTCCTTCACCTTCCCCAACTAACTCAGCTGGTCTAGTAAAAACATTTTCTCCTAAAAACAAAACCAAAAGACATTCCAAAAACTGAACCAAGCCAAGCCACAAAACCCACCAAAACCACAAGCCTACTTTCTAAATTCCTTCTGGCATTCTTCCATGACAATAATTAGTAGTAGTGTACAGGAGATGACACAAGTCTTCCAAATCAGAAGAGAAGGAACTCCGTATGACAAATATTTACTCTCAGTTATTTTTGATCATATAAAAGCAGAATAATTCAGTTAATGAATGACAGCTGACTAACTTTTCAGCACATCCCAGGCTACAATGGTTCTGGTCTGCAGAAGCACTGCAGAAATTCCTAAAGACATACATAAGAGCAGAAATAACAGAAATTCCTAATAAAACACTTCCAAACTATTTACTCAACCTGTTCAACCCGGACAAAGTAAACCTTTCTCCAAACTGTTAGAATAGTTAAAAGTGGCTCTATACACTGGACAGAGCAAGTCAATAAAATAGTTCTGAGTTCTACAAAAAGGTATTTTTCTTCCCATCTGTTCCATCTTTGGAACCACAGTACACACTAGAAAACTTAAAATATTTTTTTGCAATTCCTAGTCCATAAATACCATCAACTAATGGAATAAAATGAAACAAAACTGTAACAGGTACAGAACAATTTGCAGACCTTTTTATAGACTTTTAGAATAGTCTTTTTCGAAAAGCAAAATACATATCAACCTTTTTTTTTTTCCATCAGAGGTGCCACTCAAAGATTAACACTAGTACAGAGAAATAATATACTAATTTCTTCACACATTTACAAGAAATAAGATTTTTTTTTTTTCTGGGAACAGTGGAAATATTGTCAAGTCAGTTGAAAGAAACACGACACCTTCTAGACAAATGGTGGAACTTCTTAATTTTACATTGAATGCTCCAATATCAGCAGAGTTCAGGTGTTACCAGAACCTGTAGGAAACTACTTTCATAATATTTCTTTTGTTAATATTAAATTTTTTTTCAATAAACAGAATTTCACTGCACAGATCTTAATTGCATTGAAGCGCTTTTTTCTTTAAAATCAAGAAATAGGACTGTACCTGTTTCCAGGGTTCAGTCAAGAAAGAAATACTGTGCAATATGAATATCTGAAGCTATCAGCTAAGTTCTGTTGCTACTCTGAAAATTTGAGTTTCTTATGCCTGATACCAAAATAACCACTACTCTTGCATACAGTAATTCTTGGAAGCAGTGAAGGCAAAAGGATTTTTAAAGACTGAAAGACTTTAGGCTAAATATATTACCAATATAATACTCTACTATATAAAGATGACTAGCACACACTTTTTTTTCTGGTAAGGATTATACAATTTCTCTGTGAATAAAAAAAAAAAAAAGACTCTTATTAATTCTAGTACAAGCAAACTACAAAATATGGCACTTTTTCTGAAGCCTGATTATTTCTGATGACTTATTTCAAAATGCACCTGAGTAAGCTCTGAATGCATTTGCTTGATTAAACTGTGACCTCTATTTTCCAGTGAAATCAAAATTTCAAGAGAGCACGGATTTACTTGCTCTTTACCTAAATCAGTTATGAGTATGGGCTCTTGCAAAGGAATATCTGGTACAGGAACACTCGTCTTTCCTACTCGAACTTTTGCGGGTTTACGTTGATGTCGCAGCTTTCTTAGTTCAGTATGCTTAAAATGCGAAGCAATGTGAGTTTTCCTGTGGCCCGATGTTCTGAACTTTTTGTCACAGTGAGGACAAGCAAAAGGCCTAACACCTGCAAAAGATCAAAGAAAAATATTAGTTTGTGATTTTATTTCCACTGCCCTACAAATGTAGCTTTGGAGTAAAGAGTCTCTTTTCTGTATTTTCTTTTTTTGCTTCCTATCAGGGTGTTTATTGTCAAACAGGTTTTCAAAACAGATCCACAAAATCAAAATTAAGTATGAAACGCTGAACAACTAACTGATTGTAACACATCACTCTAAGCAAGCTTGTTATCAGGAAACTGGATGATGCAAGGGTGACAGCAATTTTCCAAGGGTTCCAGAGGCTATCCTAAGAACTGCAGACAGCAGGTCAAATGTCCTTCCAAAACAAACTGTTAAAAAACTGTGAGTAAAAAGAATCAGCAAACACATAGACAAACGATATATAATAGGATAAAACAGAGGAGTGATGTGACAAAGTTTAAAGAAATTTTAGATTGGTCTGTGAAAATATCAACACTGATGGCAGTCAAAAAAGCAGGCCAACAGGAATTACTAAAAAAAGACTTTTGCAATGCAAAATCCATAGAAACCTGTCCTTGGAAAGGATACTGGAGAACTTGGTAAGTTACAGAGACAGGCAAAGCTGCCCAACTTTCAGCTTTTGTTCAAGGGAAAATCTTGGACTTAGAAGGCTAGGAAACATGACTGGGGATTATGAAGAAAGATCTATAAAACCACAGGTGGAAAAGTGCACAAGAAATAAGAATGAACGATTCTTTACAATACAGTAACTAAATCATCATACGAAACTACTGAGCAGGATATTTAAAGCAGCAGAAAGTATTTTACTCAACATGTAGCTCAACATTTGAATTCATTATGTTAGGCTGTTCTAGTAGTAAGTTCACACGGGTTGAAAATCAATTAGGTAAGTTCTTTCGAACAAAAATCTACAAAGTGCTGCTTAGTGCAGAGGTACAGCCTGCTTCACAAAGCCCTCAACCCAAAGATCAGCAGAAGGTAGTTGTACGGTGCTAAGCAGCCTTACTGTAGGCTTCCCCTTTTTACACACGCTGCCATCAGCAACAGCAGACAAGGCTCGATGAACCTCTAACCTGACCCAGTAAGCCCTAACCTCCTAGACAAAGGAAGAAACAAACACCTCAGGAAAAACAAGTGTGCTGAACAATGGCTAACTACATACTGGAGTTCCATAACCACTGGATTACCTATTTTTCAAGTCACCTAGTGCTTTTGGTACTTTGAGTAAGTCTGACTTCTAAAATAAAGTAAGGCTGACTAAACTAACAGACAAAATACTGATTTACAAGTTTGCAGAATAAACAAAGCCAAAAACTCTCCGCAGATGAAGTCAACAGTGATGTTTCATGGATTAAAGGCACCTCACTATAGAACATACTGAACACTAAACGCACATAGCCAATGAATTATACTTTCGCAGAATATAAATACATAAACAGGAGCGAAAGGAAAGAGCAGCACATTTACGAGCTTATCCTGCCGAAACCTTATAACCCTGCAAAAACAATGAAAGAAAAGTGGAAAACAATCAGGTAGTCCACCAAGAGTGGAAAACTCATTTTTCTCTATGCAGAGTATACAAGTTCAGCCACAGAAAAACAGGTATTAAAGACATCGTATATTATGTAAACAAGGACCACATGAACAGAGGAATTTTAGGGTATGCAGTACAAGATACTGGAAACAGGTAAGTTGGTAAGAACACCACGCAACACCTTATTGTGGAAGATAAAATGGGAAGTAACTAAATAGTCCTGAGTGATACAGTGAAATAATCAAAAAGTATGGGGAAGGGAAGAAAAGATGCAGAGTAAATATGAAAGATGACTGGGATACGTAAAATCAAAACTCAAGTTTTAAGAGCATGACTCTTCTGAAAGCACAATTAAATACACTCAAAATAGTAACATTAAAAAGGAGCAACAGCTGACTCATCACCAGAAAAATAAATGTCCATGGCTTTTTAAAGTGCTCATAGTTTCAAAGCCATGAAACACTAGAAAGTTATGACTAAAAGTTCATCATGTAAGACACTAAAACCAGTTCATTCTCTGGTATGTATCAATGACACGATAGACATCTCTACTATTTAAGTGCTTCACATAGTCTTTTTTTTCTATGAAGGTCTCACCCACATCATAGAAAATACAAAAGCAATTTTGAGTCTACATACTTACCTGTATGTAGACGAATGTGAACTTTTAAACTCCCTGAGGTGGAAAAGCATTTCATACAAAATTGGCACTTGAAAGCCTTAATGCCAGTATGTGTTTTTATGTGTGCTGTGAGAGTACTCTTAACGGCAAAGGCGCGGAAACACTGGGGACACTTGAATGGCTTCTCATGGGTATGAATGCGGATGTGGCGCACTAGATCACTTGGTTTTTTAAATTCTTTAGAACAATACGGACAAACATGCCACCTTATTCCATTTTCTTCACGTATAGAACCTAAAATGAGGAACATCACAACAAACGTGTTAGAAACATCAACAGTTCTTCAAAAATTCTGCTACACTGACACCATTATACAAAGCAGTCAAAACACAAAAACATTTTGTCAAGTAGATGCCATTACAACACGTTGGTAAACAATTATCTTCTCCATCAGATACATTCTGCTTCACAAAAATAGTGATGGGCTGGAATGACAAAAACAAAACCCAAGAGAATCCTGTTGAAATTGAAACATTTTTGTGCTACTGAAAAGGAAGAAGGGAGGGGGGAAGCTAAGAAATGTCTGACTTCACAGAAAATAAACCAATTTGTATCCCACTTAGAAATATGAAACGTAGATGTAATGCAATATAATATGCCAGTTAACTTACAAATACCATATCTAACACAAAATTGTCAAAAAAGTACTGCGATTCCAAAGACAGGTGACTTGCAAGTATTATCCACAATATCAACATTCGTCCTTCCCTACGTGGCCCAGGCCAGTGAAGATCTGCATGAGGCAGCAGCACTACTGCTGCCTCCGCAAGGCCTCACTTCTAAAGAGGAAGAACAGAACTTGCAAGAACTCTCTGCTCTGGCACACACCATGAAATCCCAATCCTCCTCAGAGAAGGATGATGGGAAAAAAAAGAAGGAAAAAGACTCATACTAGTCCTCTTTTGTCCTCCTCCAAAAACTCCACTCATCTAAATCCAGAAGATTTATCAGCGTAACTTCACTTAATGCCATTCTGACACATTTTAGTATCAGTATAATGAAAGTTATATATCCTAATATCACAACTTCTACATACACTGTGTTTTAGATAAAAGCAGATGAAGTTTGTGACTGATCCACAATACATTTTATATTCCTTTATAAAGCCCTCAACATACCCACAAATACTGCAGTCCTTATGGCACAAAAAGTAGCAAGCAGTGGCAACATTACCAGGTAAAAACGGTGATTTTTTCTTAATAATCTTTTTTTCTTTCTTATCCAGTTTATCTGTACTCTCTTGCTCCTTATCTTGTTCTGCATTATTAGAGTCAGCCTGATGATTTGAGAGAGTCTGGATGTCTGGGTTCTGATCCTGGGCCCCAGGAGTCTTAGCCTGGCTGCAGTCAGTAGGATGCGCAGAGACGGGAATTGAAGACAACCCACTGTTCTCCAAAGCTTGCTAAAAGAGAACAGAAAAATTCTAGATTAAGATAGAAACATTCCACAGTTGCTCCAACTTTTCTCAAGCAACTACTTAGAAGATATAATGCAAATATAGTTAAAGGAATTAAGTGTCTCATCCTCCCGGAATTTCAGCTGGATTTCAAACTTGCAAAAAACCAAACAAACATTCTCACACAACACTGACTTATGATTGTCTGTGAGATTTTAAGCTGGATTTCCTGCACTAATGCATTTGCCAACAACTGCCTTTCAGTAAGGTGCCAAAACTGTTTCTACAGAACCAAGCATTTGCCAGGAATACAGAGCTATCTCTTATGCCTACTAGATTAGATAATAGTTCCCCATAGAAGATCAAAATTGAAGCCCATCAGCTTGTGGAGAAGCCATAGATGATACAAAGGAAAAGGAAGAATACTAAATCAAAGAAAGGCTGGGAAAAGCTCAAAAGCCTCTGTTAACAAACCACTGATAACCATCAGACCGAGGCAAGAGTTATGCACTCCTTTTACCGCACACCTGGAAGGGACCGGAGTGTAGGCACCTTTATGGATGCTACTGTGTCTGAAAAGGCTCTGGATCAAAGATCTCAAACACACATATATAAGTAAAAGTGTGCAGATATTGACTGCTTGGAAGAAAACCACATTTTATTTTTATTTTGAACAACAATATGGCTAGTGATGCACATACAATGACTTAAAGAACCAACCTCAAAGATGGATTTTTTTTTCTTAATAGCTATCACAACAATAGTTATATTTTGTGGTACAATTTGGTGTAACTACACGTCACATTCCTGACATTAGAGAACTCAGCACAGGTAACATGGTGAACCAGCACATAGCTATATGTAACATTCAGGTCTTCCAAAAAGAAATTTACATGGTGCTTAAAAGACTAGAGATGAAAAAACAACTTAAAGGTTAGCAGGCTACCACCAGTACTAAGGAAGAATATTCTCCGCCCTGTTCCGTTATGCAGAGGCTGCAGAACAAGCATAGACAGCTGAATTACTGCCTGCATCTCTTCTGTTACGTAGCATCTCCTACTGCCAGTATCAAGGACAGAACAATGGACTAGCCCAAACACTGATCTGACCCAGGAAGGAGTTTTCCTTGCACCAGTAGAAAGTGTTCAAATAGACCCTATTAATTAAAATAGGATAAAGGCCCCATATACTTTCTCATTTTTTAACCAGATAAAAATATTTTTCCCCTCTTAAATGTCATGTTTTAAGCACGGCATAACTTAAGGATGTGCCACAAGCTGCTTCTAGGCAACAGAAAAAAAAAACAAAAAGCCAAACAGAGCAATAAAATGTCCATGTATGGGTGAGTATACTTAAAGCTTTCTTTTAGGTAATTTAATCAATATTTATAACCTTACTTTTGTAAAATTATACAAGAAGATACCTTGCTGCGTTCCATATGTGTTGAATAGATCTTTACAATGCTTTCTTGACTGGTACATCACTTAGCGTTCTTTCTGCATTTCTATCATTGGAAATACCGACCACTGAAATGTAAAGCTGTTCTCACACCCAGCTCTTACCTGCAAAATATCTCTATTGATTCCCACTGCAATGTTGAGTTGTTGCCCAGGTTGCTGAGGCTGGTTATTTTCTACAGGAACTGGTTCTGATAACTCAAGGAGCTGCTGGATGACATCAGTTACAGCCTGCTGACTCTGATGAGCAGCAGCTGAAGACACCTGGTTTTCTGTCTGTTGAAGAAGCGGAGACCGAAAATGTGTGGCCTGAAATAGACAGCAGTGCATTTGAAGAGGAAGATGTGAAGTATATGAACTGATCTGCTTGGCTCCCTTATCTGAAATGTCTGTTAACTGTCCACTACAAGGACGTCCACTTGTGTACGACATACGGATTACACAGAGCTGTCATTCAAACTCTGCTCGCTCCGCTAAAGAATTGCTTCTGTATATCCCTTTTCTGAAGTTATTCCCAAACTGCATAACTGTAAGCCTACAGCTTGAATTAACTTTATAATAACTACTAAACCTTCAACGAGTTTACAAAACACAGGGATCACTTACTGAATTCCACCTGTAGAGGCCATATGAAAAGTAATTCCAAGACAAATAAATGGCACTGACATGGTTCTTTTTAAAGTTCATATTTAACTAAAGGAAGTCCTTTGGAAAAAAACCTTCCATTAGTTGAGATTTTTTTTGTATGAAATTATTTGTGTTGTTACAACAAAACCTTTTAATAGCAATCAAACTAGTAACTTTTTTCCCTTTCAACTTTCAATCTTCTAAATCTCTTAGTTTTAGGAGAATCTCTTTATATTCTAAGAATTTAAATACACATGGAGCAAAATACTAAAAAACCTTGAAGACTAAAAGTCAAATTTCTTAATCTTTGATTTGGTAATTGTATCTGAGGCTACCTTAGTAACAAATATGAAGAAAAAAAATGATAAAAAGCCGCGGTATTATTTTTGAAAAAGTCAGAAATAAAGACGACTCCTGTTGTTCTTCACTTATAAACTTCTCTTCCTTATAACAGACTCCATAAGTATACCATTACTGAAACAACAGCTTTCAATCATTTATTTTACTGCAGAAGAAAGAAATATATATTTATATAATGGCTAGCCCCATAATTCTGTTTCTTATAACACAGTGGATATTTTCATCTAATATTCACTTCTGTTCTCTACATAGACTCATTTCCATGCATGCAGACACACACACATATGCATATAAAACGCTATCTTCTTTCAGATCATTTTTAACAAAGAATAATCTTAGGCTCCACATGTGTAATATTCTTCCAATCTGAAAACTTCCCTGAGATTTTATTTATACTTACACATTACACTGGGCAGTTAAAATGACACAGTCACCATAAGGATGGTTACATATTAAGAAAAGTTAGCTTGACTCGAGTTATATCCTGAAAATTTCATGAAGTATTCTTAATACTTTCTCATTAGACGATATAAAACAAAACTTTACCTCATTTCCCTCACATGCATATAAGAACAGCATTTGCTATTTTGCTGATTTAACAACTAGTTCCTCTTTTTTCACCTCACCATTAGGACAGGTGGAAAGACTCAATCTCCAATTTAACAAAAGTGCCACAAACATTTCAATATGTATTTTTACAAAATAAGACACAATATATGCCATTTTCATTGCAATAAACAGCAACTGAAGCAAAGTGTTTTGCTAAAGCATGTAACAGCTCTTTATGGGGACCATTCATTTTCTTGCAACAGAAGGCAGGGAAACTCTTTAGTAGAGCAGGAAGCCTAGACTGAAAAGTCTATGCAATTTTCCCAGGCTTTAGCAAAAGAAAAAAAAATTGTCAATGAAGGAACTGCTCAACACAATCTTTGACACGAAAATTACAGTACTATGAATACTTGGCCAGTGTGTTCATGTATTACACAGCAGTTTACATAAAATCTCCTGGAGGTTATCTTTTTTGAAAAATTACATGCATGCATATGTATGTATTAAGTCTGTTACTACTACTATTAAGATACCCTGTTCATTAGAAAAAGTTTCAGAGGTCCATTTGTAGGTCTCTCTTCAATACCCAGTTTTAAAAATAGCATACAGAATGAAGTGTTTTATTACTACTTCATAATTCCACATTTGTTCAATTAGAATAGTGGACCTTATGATCACCCGTAGTCTGTCTGACCTACTGTGCAACACACACCGTGTCACTGCTCTGAGTGAATCACTCCTTCAAGCAAAGTATCTGCACAGAAATTACAGCACTTCTTTAAATCAAGTCATTTATTGTGGTAACTCTTTCTGTTGCTATCCGACTTCAACAAGTTGCTCCAACAGTAAGTTATCCACACCAAAATTCCATACTTTACTGCAAAGCGTGAATTTGTTTCAACCCTCAAAACTTTTTTCTCTTCTCTTTAATAGAGATTACAGATTTTTCTTCAAAACAGCAGATCAAATCATCCTTAAATATTTCATCTGATGGGCAAAACAGATGACGCACCTTGAGTCTCTTCAATAATAAATACATCCTATCATACTTTAAGAATTGTGATCATTTGGATTCGTCCTGTATCTCTGAAGACAGTTCATGAATAGTGAACACTACAAACAGACAACCGACAAAAGCAAAAATTCCCAGAATAAAATACAGAGGACATACAAGCTTTTAATTTCTATGCAAATTTTCTACTCTAAATAAAAGGACCAAAAAACTAATCTTTCCAGTCAAGGAAAACCTAACTTTTAGCTGATATATCAATTATTATCATCTCTTCCATCCCTATTCATAAGGGGAATTTAAAATCCTTGAAAATCCCCATCCCACGAATATTGCCTACTTTTCCTGTTCTTCTATACGTGATTTTATTCTTGAGCATATCAGAACAGATATTGCTTCCTGCACCTAGCTCACCAAGAAATCTAGATCACTGTTATCAGTGATTTGTCCTCTTCATAAATTACCTCAATTTTTTTAGCATCTTGATCAGTGATGATATTACATTTTCTTCCAGGTCATTCATAAAATATTATGTAGGTCAAGAATTCATTTCCAAGGGACTCCATCAGAAATACAGTAACTATAACGATTCCCTGAGCACCTCTTCTACAAGTTCAGTTCTGAGCCCCCTGGTTCAAGAAGGACAGGGAACTGCTGGAGAGGGTGCAGCAAAGGGCTACACAGATGATTAGGGGACTAGAACATGTCACTTATGAAGAAAGACTGAGGGACTTGGGTCTCTTCAGTCTGGAAAAGAGTAAAGACTGAGGGGGGACCTTAACAATGCTTATAAATACTTAAAGGGTGGGTGTCAGGAGGATGGGGCCAGGGTCTTTTCAGTGGCGCCCAGCAACAGGACAAGAGGTAACGGGCACAAACTTGAGCATAGGAAGTTCCACCTAAACATGAGGAGGAACTTATTTTGAGGGTGGCAGAGCACTGGAACAGGCTGCCCAGGGAGGTGGTGGAGTCTCTGTCTCTGGAGACATTCCAAACCCGCCTGGACGCCTTCCTGTGCAACCTGCTCTAGGTGACCCTGCTCTGGCAGGGGGGTTGGACTAGATGATCTCCAGGGGTCCCTTCCAACCCCTGTCATTCTGTGATTCATTGAATACAGCAAATATTAGTAGTTAATTAGTTCCCATCAGTTCTGTTCAGCTTTAAGGTAACTGGTCCTGCAACACCGAACTCACAGTAAAAGATAAGAAGAAGTGGATAGACCGGTTATGGTGACTTTAAAGCAATACTACTGCATCTCCTAGTCCTTGTTTTAGTGCATTCTAGTACATGAGAAGACAATCAGTAGCTGAAGTTGGGAAGGGGGTAATGCAAGTCAAATTAGTCTGTCACTAAGCTATCACGCTGCAACCCATGGCTGACAAACAGCACGTGATATAGTTGCAACAAAACATGCTAATGCACTCACTGTGACTGGCAGATCAAGAACTGCCTGCCTGTACCTGTGCATCAAGACTGCTTGCTATGGGGTTCCAGAAAGCCAGCCCTGCATCGTCCTTCCCCAGCTCCATGAGCTCCTCCTGAGCCCTGTGGTTTCCTTGCTGCCTCAATTCTAATCGACTCAACCAGCACCAACACAGCTCCTTCCCTCTCCACCCAAACCATGGTATCCCTGTGAAGTAAAGTCTGAGGGGTAGGATAATTTGGTACTTAAGAGAGCCCTTACTCTCCTCCAGTCTTTTTATACAGGAGACTATTTGCCTCCATTTTGAAGGCCTAATAAAAAGAATTACGTGCAAAATCATGACCGTATCATGAATGAGGGAATATAATCCATTCAAGACCTGTTCTGTCACTAAATAACCAGCTGCATTCACCAAGAAGTTCGCCTTCACAGACTAGCTGATCAACGCATCACAGAGGACTGCTGTATATCCTTCTCCACCAGTTAAATGAAAGCTTACAAAATTCTCTAAACTTTCACCCACTTTAAGTCTTTACACAAAAATATGACAAAAGCTGTACACTTACATTCTTCCATTTGTTATCAACAGGTTGCAAAAGATTAGCAGGGGATGTTGTTAAAGGCTGGGTGACAGAGTCCTATAAAGAAATGAAAATAAAGTATTTTAAGCCTTTGTACAAAAAGAAGAAAAATATGGCAAATATTGTGCATAGAAGTAGCACAGTTCATTTTCCCACAGTATGGAGACTAGGGACAGAAAAAATGAGACTATGGGGGAGATACAACAGTACCTAGAACCACTAATGTTGCTTCATAGTTTATACACATTAAATAAACACAAGGTACAGAAACCAATACTTTTGCTATAAGCACCAAAAGACAAATAACAGCCTTACCATAAGCATTTTTTTACATGATGTACTTATGTATCACACAAGAATGCAGTCTTTGGTAGCACAGCACTTCAGGAGACTTCAGCCTTCAAAATTTATTGTATTAAGAACACAACCATTGTTCATCCCCAGGGATATAACAACAAGGGATGACAGAGACTGACTGCAAACTTCAGAACATAATTATTATACCGGAGATTTCTTGTTAAAGAAGCTCTGCAAGTTTTGAGCAGAATGAAGAAGTCAGTTCTAATATAAGAATGCTATCGCTAATCTAAGGACGTACCATCTTTCTATAGCAATAAAAATCAATTGGCCAATCATCAAATCTCTGCAGTTTCAGATATAAAATTAAAAATAAGAAGTGTAATACTCTTAATATGCAACTGACATGTCAGTTACCTTTGTTCTTACTTGTTAAACTTCTTGGCATGTTATTAGAAAGAAAATTTTTTTCTCCCATTTTGCTTATACTATTATATGGAGGTATTCTTTATTTTCCCCCACCTTCATACAAGTGGAGAGTATTCATGCAGCAAAGGTAACACCACCACAATCAATAGGCAATGCAAATGCAAAATACTCAAGCACACCTAAACAAGAAAAGCACAGCTGGACAGGGAAAGCAAACATGAAGTACTATGAAGGAATCCGTTTCCATTCTGCTTTTAAGATTAGGCTTGTAGAGATGTACAAAAAGATAGATTATATGTACTTGCAAGCAAATAGGGCATATTAGTTGTTTTTTTCTTTTAGTTAACCTGAAGGGACAAATAGCATCTGCCATACAGAAAACTTTATGAAATATAAAAAGAAAAATAGTTACACAAACAACACTACTAGACACTCATTTTCAACAAGATACAGCTACATAACGAAATGGAGGCTTTACATTTTAACCCTCCTCTTCAAAGACTGCTATCAACTTGTCATCCATTGACCTTTAACGCATAAAAATTGGAAATGATGCAAAACAGAGTGGAATAATGGTAGAAAAAGTAGTTATATTCAAAGAAAAAATGTACACTAAAGTATACATTTTTTTATATATATATATAAAAATGTATACTAAAGTATACACTAAATATGCAACGGGTCAAAAAATAAAATAGTCTTCTGAAGCCAGAAGCATTTTCTGAAATTTAGTTCCTTGTGTCTCAGTAAAGAAAAACCCCAACATTCAGTGCTTACAATAAAGGTAAGATTTTTCCTTTATGATCTGTCAAATAAGAAGCTAACGTTTAAAATAAGTTATCAGAAATACTCAAAAGAAGAATCCACTATGTCTTTATATGGACTATAATTATACAAATAATTTCTGAAAATTAGTTAAGACTAATATATAATTTGAATAGTTCCGGATTTCATTGTTCCAGCAAAACTTTGCAATTATTTTTAGGGGAGTAAACCCTTCCTCTGCACACAATCTGTAAGCACCAGAATTATATTTTACTTAGTTGTAGAATAAAATGCTGTATTTTCATGTAAACCCTCAAACTGAAAATCTTTTTTGCATATACTTTGCTAATTTACATTTTGCCAATATTTAAAAAAACAAATCAATTCCAAAAATGACAGAAGACTTGGAAAAAAAAAATAAAACACAAAACAGCTACAGGTCTTCTAGTTCTAACCTGTTTGAAGAATTACTGGAATTAAGATACAGATCTAACTAAACTCTTAAAGGCATTTTCACAATATCCCAAGCATAGCTTACCGCTGTAACATGAGATACGTCTGTTGAAGAGCTTGCAGAATTCTGTGGACCACCCATGTGCATCTTGCTGATATGTGTATTTAAACTACCCAAGCTTTTGAAGACACAGCTACATTCTGTACAGTTGTATGTAGGGCCATTCTTCACCTTCAATAAAACAAAACCAAAAAAATTAATTTTCCCTAAATCTACCATCTGAAATTTTATATTTTTCATTATTTATCCACATAAAAAACATACTATGGGGTTACGAGAGCTAACATGGTTTACTTTTCCAAGCTACTGACATCCAGTTATGGAATCAGTCTGGTATCTCTCGGAAGTTAAGTCAACTGTAATCTATGTGCATGACTGTCATCTGCCATTACCACTTCTCAACACTGGAAAGCACCAGAGAGCAAAACAAATGTCATCTGGCAAACGAGGCTTCAGACTTTTTCCCCCCCTTACAATTTCCTACCCTTACGTACTTCGAAACAAAACTGAAATTCAACTTTATCAATTAAGATGTGCCTGAAGATGTAATACCATACATAATACAAATAGAAGTTTGGAAATACAAAGAGAAAAAAAGCAAGTAATTTACTTCACATTTCTGGGTCTCTTCTGTTTATTTTTGCAAACATATCTTTCATAAATTTCCAAGAAAAAATAAAAGTAGAATGAAGGCAACACAGATAAGGCCAAAGACCTACATCATGAACAGCATGAAAAAACCCCAACCAAACACACCAAAAAACCACCACAGTGAAGGGCAGGTAAGTTTAATATGTAATTTGAACACACAGGATGAGAAAGTGATCAGCAGCAACTTGTTTGGGACTTTCAGGCCAAGGGGTTGAGGTAATTAAAGAAGCTAAATTTGCAGATTCCAACCATCCTCACTTCCCCCTCCTCCTCAGTCTATCACACAGCACTAAGAGCCACTGCAGAACTTTCAATATGTAGGGAAAAAGGAAGTCTTCAAAAGAAGACATGCTGTACTGCTTGCAATATAGTATGGAATTTTGTATTTTCTGACATTAGTTTAAACTGATAACAAGACTTTCAGAAAGATGTATAACTAATAAAATACAGGTACAACTAAACTGATATACAAGGTGAGAATCAACCTGTTTCACTATCATCTGTAACATTATTTTGTGACTGTCTCAGGATAAAATGAAGAATTAATAGAGTTCTGCATGCAGTCTTGAAGTAAACACAGCAACAGCAAGAAAAAAAATAATCAACAAATGGTTCAAAGCAATAACTAAAATGTAGGCTCATGGTCACAGAACACAGCATAAGATGTGATCAAGAGGCAACATTTATTTAAAATCTCTTATCCCATAGTCTTTTTTTTTTTTTTTTTTTTTTTTTTTACAGAAAAACAGAGCAACAGAAAATAGTGGAAAATGTTTTTGGCTTGATCCCCAACAATCTTGTAATATTGAAAAAAAGTCAACGTAAATTATGAAATTAATGTTGGTGCACTTTTTTTACGTAGCAAAAGCTATCACATACAGGGAGCTGCAAACAGTGAGGAAGACTTGTCACACAAAGGTATATGAAATGTAAACATATGATTTAATATCATCAAGCATAATACAAGACACTAAGACATATTCTATGACATATCCTAAAAGTAAGAAACTAACACACTAAAAAGATCCTTGGTAAAAAAAAATCCAATAAATAAGATCTGTTGTTGTAATACAAAAATGGCAAACAAGAAAGCAAATTTCAGAGTTAGGGGAAAGAGTGAGAGCAGAGATGATATTCTGCATGCAGGAAAAGGAAAAAAAGCTGCCTCTACCAGTTTATACCTTCCAAATTGAAACTATGTCTCTTTCTATGGGTATTTCCAACCACAAATCACTACAGCCAGCAAGGAAATAACTGAATGAAGTTGCATAGCCAGTGTTGCTCAGAAGATTGTATTACATTATTACAGCAGTACCTTTTGAATCTTAAAAATTGTCTGTCACAGAGAAGAAAAAAAATCAGTATAAAGAGGTCTGAGACAACAATGCTTATTATTTTGTAATTTTCTTCTACCTGTAACTGAAAAAAAACTCTGAAAAAGGCTCCAAGATATATACTTCAAAGATAAATTGCAAATATGCTCTATGATGGAGTTTGTGGGTTGCTGTTTGGCCTTGAAATTTCTCAACATTTTCTGCTTTGCTGTTTTTGGCTTACTTTCATCTGATTCTAGCCCTCGTTCTCGATGACTGACATTGGTACATTTTTTACACCTAAAACCACTAATGATTTATTAATCTGTCAATGTACTGAAAAGACAACGGTAAATGAAGGTTTTGCTAATTATCTTAAGTATACATTTATTCAGATTAAGCGATTTTAGGAAAGCTGAATTCGCAGGTAAAACCAACAAACTAGAATCTATACTACAGCAGCAAATCTATATTGACTGCAGAAAGCATCAGAGAGCACAGGAATAGCAAACAGGACAACTGAAATACCGAAAATGAAATAAGCAGTATATTAGCACCAACCACTTTATGAATAATTGTATTTACCTCTGAATGAACTCTCTGTATGTGTGACTGAAGATTGCCTTTCTGAGAAAAGGCTGCAGGACAAAAGGCACAAGCATGAGGTTTTTCACCAGTGTGCTTGATCATATGGGTCTGCAATGCCCCCTTCTGGTTAAAGGCTTTTCCACATTCACTACATTTAAAAGGTCTTTCACCTGAAATAAAAAAAAAAAAAAAAAGAAAAAAAAGAGGGATGTGGGGTAAGGAGCTTTAAATAAACATTAGTAGTTTGCTGTATCCAAATGAAAAATAAAATACCACATACAGCTATATGTGCACACACACAGATAAAGACAGAAACATACATTATTAGCTGTTTAGACAATGGAATTGTTTACTTTGACCACCAATCTCAACATCTACTTTAATAAAGGTCTAGCTTTGTGAAAAAAATTCATGACCTAACTGATGTTTATCAGTTAAAATGGTTAAAATAAATAAAACCTGCACGAAACAATTATTTAGAACAACTTCCCTCAACTTGTGGTTTGGAAGATCTCAGGAACTGCTACGCAAAACCCCTGGAAGAAAAAGGGGAAAAGAAAAAACAAAACCACATATGCCACTCTTCTACTATTGAAGAAAAATCTAGGCAATGTTGTTACAGGAATGCTCTGTCACTATTTCCCGATTTTGGTGTCCTCAGTGCCGTGCATACATAAGAGTTATTTGTACATTAACAGATTAAGCATGAAAAACTCCCCAGAAATTTAAGTGACAAAACATAATAGAACTGCATTAACATATTACAAACCTACATATTTTTAACACAGAGACATTAAGAACAAAGTTCAGTTTCTTACAACCATGTGTCTTAACTGACTACTGGAAATCTCCACTGCTAACTCTGTATTACTCTTTTTTCTTTTTTGTAGTGAAACAGTTTAGCTGTGGTAACTCCAGGACCTTGAGAACATTTAACACTTTGCCTTTGTACATTTCTATAGCAAAACCACTAGAAGCACGCTGTACATTAATGTCTGCTACACCAGTACAAGCATGCGCTAAACTTTATGCACACTAAAGCAGTTTTAATGAGTATTTTTATATGACTTCTAATTATATAGCTGTAATTACATCTAGTTTAAAATGATTAATTCTTAATTAAATTCACGTTGTGTGAAATAAAAGCAGCTATTTTCTGAAACAGATTACAAGCACATAACTCACATAGTATCAGCTCTGAAGGAATGTGTATTTTCTGTTCTACCACTTAGGGCTTTTGAAGATGCTTTAAGGTCTGCAGGTTTTAACCGTATATTTTTTTAATATAGATTAAAATACAGAACACTCATTCGTATCTCCTTGAAATACGGTGACAAAATTCATACTGGGCTTTCATAAGTAAAAGGTTTAGCTTCCACTAATAGCTGCTGGTAGACACATAGAAGTATTGCTTCAGGTTATGCTTGCCTTTTTAAGTAAATTTCGTTATAAAAACCAAGTCTTAATTCTAGTGTGGAAACGTGGAATTTCTGTATTTCTCAAGCATAACTTAATAAAATACAAATTTGGGAGGGAAAAATGAGGGATTCATTATTATGGGAATTAATAATTGTTATTAATATGGGAATTGAAATCCATGAAACTTAATTCTTTTTTTCCCCAAAGGGTGTAAGTGCTTGAAATTAATAGCTAGGAACAAAAAAGTACTGCAATTAAGACACTAATGTAAAGCTGTACATGTAGCACAGACATGCTCTTTTAACTATTAAAGAGTTTAAGTATTCTAAATTCTTTAAAGCAGAATTCTTCTTTCCTACATATTTTACAGTACCTCAAGCAAGTGGATACCAAGCAGATTGTCTGCAGATTTAAAGTAATGACATACTTCACGAATTAAATGAGTATTCACCAGCTACTTGGAACTTAAAATGACCCACCATTATGTGCAGATTGGGAGATTTTCTGCCTCTGTTTTCCCAATAAACAAATGCCTTTTTACTCTTCAAAAGAGCTATAAATGCTCTTGAACTTTTTGAAGCTTTAGAAAAATGTCCTCAACCAACCATAATCTTGTTTCTTTAATTCTCTCTGGAATAAGCTAAAATAATGTATCAAATAGATATAAAACTCTAAAATAAGAAAGTTAATTTTCAATTACTTTTTTGGGATGTTATTTTGAGGCAACTTTTAAAACAGGTACAAGGGTGACCTCTTGTGTTACTGTTTTACAATTAAATTATAAAGCTTAAAAAGACTCCTAAGAAATCTGAGTCCCACAATGGAATTTTTATTTCTCCCTTGACAAACAAAATCAGTCTTCTACATGGCAACTTGTCACATCACTGCCTGAACAGACTGCTAATACAAACAAGATTGCACTTTTACATAATTTACTACTCTAGTTACATAAAAACTAGACAAACAGCAATTTATTCACAAGGTGGAAAATACATATATATTGCATATCACTGAGGCACCTTCAATGGTTTTGTTTAAAGCCAATCTCAAGCTATATCATGTATGTCTGGTTATAACTATTCTTACAGTCCTCTGTATGCTTCAAAACCTTCTGTATTATTTCATACTTAGCATTTTTCAGTTATTTCAATTGCCTAAGAGTTAAAAAATGCACACATTACAGCAATTTTGCAAAAACCATCTGCTATTCATTCTGCAAAACTGAACAGTCACCTGCTCTTCTTCAAGTATCAAAATTAAAATCTAGGCTTATCACCTTGCAAGTTCACTTTGGACATCCTGAAAATGGCAGTTACAGTAAGTACAGAAAAGATATGGCAGTTACTTTAAATAAATCAATCTAAAAACAAAAGCAAAGCCACCATGTTAGTAGTATTATTAATTTTCACTTATTTGTACTCTATTTGTGACTGTAAATTTTAGAACCCGTTCTCTAGAGTACGTGAGATCTTATTTAGAGTATCTGACTGGCCCTTACCTAGTTTTCCAATCTTAGGGCCCACTGAAACTTTAAGTACCAAACCTGGTATTCTGTAACAAATGAAACCTGCAAAGCACTTAAAACTTCCAGATGTACATCATTAGAAACAGTTATAAAAATTTTTAAAAGCGTATAAATTTCCTAAGCAAAGGAATTATAGAAAGGGTGTTTTAAACCAACATGTAATAGCACCTAATGAACCAGATGTATTAATACTATTTCAAGCTCCAACTGGAAGAAAAGTATTTAGCATTTCACAGATTAATTGAATTTTGTAAAGCGAACGCAAATTAAAATAATTACTTCCACAATCTTACCTGTGTGTATCCTAACATGTCGTGTTAACTGACTCGGCTTCTGGAACGTCTTTCCACAGTGAGGACAGGAATAGGTAAATCCACTTCTGTCAATATTTCTGTTATAAGATCTGGTATTTGATACTCTGTCATTTAAAAAAAAAAAAAAACAAAAAAGGAATTTAAATATAATCCTCTTAACCCTAACACTAAACATTATTTTGAAGAAGCTGATTTTATTCCATCATTTTTTCCATACAGTGTAAATTTGATGACAATGTATCGTATCAGCTGCAACAGTAAAAAAACCAAACTCTTTAACGATACTAAAAGAATAATGTCAATGGAGCATTATTCTGAATGCCTACACAACAGCAAGAATTTTACAGTTATTTCTGTAATAAAATTGATAGTTCTTAGAGGTTCTCTAGTGACATTTTCATTGTAAATTTTGCTAGAAGTATACAGTGACTTCACAACTACTATTTTGGTGGGAACTTTCAACTCTGCAACTTTATTTCTTTCGCCTGAATGCAGCAAGACTTTTCTTTTTAACTATAATAGGAAGATTTCATCAACTAGAGCACAAATGCATTTGCTGAGTCCTAACAAAAACAGGTGAAGAATTTAACAACCCAAATATTCACCACTGCTCCTCAAATACAAATCACAATTTCCACAGAGACATGATAAGAGATGATAGAAACTCCCATAATTAATTTCTCTACAAATAAAGCTGGTTAGTTTAAATGACTGCTGAAAAACAGCAACGTGGAAAAAACCCAACTGATTTTACGCTGGCAAAAAAAAAAATAATAGAAAACCTAGGGAATATTAAAAGACCATTATAACAACACAGCTTAAGAAAGTTAAACCAGAAGGTAGTGTGGTACCTACAGCTCTCCACATTTTCCATAGCGCCTGCGTATTTACACCTATAAAGTAACACAGCTTGGCAGTACTTCTTAAAGCTAACTGAAATTATACAAATTTAAATACCTGGTGTTTTTCCGAACAAATGAAAAATAAGAATTAGCTAATGTGGAACAGATGTGCAAAATACACCACCACCTTGAAACACAGGCTGGTATAACAATATAAAAAAGAGCAGGGAAGTAACAGCCTGTACGTAACACAAGAAATCATTGAACTTCCACTAAAATGATGCATCTTTCTACTCTAAGAGAACATAAACATTCAGTGTATATTTAAAGGAAAGCACATTTTTGCTTACAGTTACTTCAAAGAAATATTACATGTGTTTTTTACTCTTTTTATACTCTTGCTGAGTGAGCGCAGAGTTTGGGTAGCGTATTTTACTTTTACATATTAATTTTATCTATCAAAATTCACTGAAATATCCAGAGTAAAATCAACTGAAGACTGAAAAGCAGAAGAGAGAACAGCACAGTTATTAGAAACTCCTCCTCTTTCCATCTCAGGCCAGATCTAGACCAGCCTGATTGTCAGACTACGCTCTCTGACGAGCAACATCTGTTTCAACTATAGGTGTGGCATTTTAATAAAGGATATAATATCCGTTTTGGAGACAATTGCAAGGACAATCCTTCAAGATCAGACCACCTTCTAAAATTTCCTCATTTAGAGTTATAATGAACATTTTCTTTTTAGTAAAAGGGAGATAATAAATTTAAATTATAATTTCATAATAGCTTTCCATTCAAATATTTCAAACAGAAAATAAACACCTTTTTGGGAAGGAAAAGTGCAACCACTTCATGGAAAAAAAAGGGAACAAAGGCTCTTCATAATTTTAAAACCCAAAAATTTTTTGAAACTTATTTTACAATGAAAAGCAAGAATCAAATAGTAAAATTTTTAACTACTGATGCATGTCTTTGAACTTTATACACAGTCAAACAAGTTAGGTGAAATGTTAACTTTTCATTATTGATCTGAACAATATGAGAGGACTATGTCAAATAATAATAACAAAAAAATCAGAATGTCCACATTTTTCCTTTCAAAATTATTTCTACTGAACCGCAGAAGGTGGAGCGGGATGACTTACACAATTCATTAACCTGGCTCACATACATGGCTTGTACTGGTACTGATAAATACGGTCCATCTCATATAAAGAAGCTCTGAAGCCACAAATAATTTATGTTTATGAAAGTAAAGATAAATTACTGTGGGGTGCTTATATTTAATTTATATCAGAATGTAGCATGCATAGTACTCTATCAAAACTGCAGCCATCTATTACATTCACTCACCTATTCTTTATTTATTCAGCTTAATTTCCACTGATATTCACAATAACAATGGGGTTTTTTGTGTGTGATATCCTATGACTCAATAGAAACATAACCACTTTACCTCAATTTTCAGTTTGCAAATGGAAAGCTACAACAATACTCTTTTAAGCCTTCTAGAACACAGCTGTTAAGATCTCACGACCTCTATCAGTTGCTAATAGAAATAATTGGAAATACCCAATATTTCTCATTTTTAAACATATCTTTTTCCTATTTTTTTTTAATAGAAAGAGAGCAAGGATCAGAAGAGAGATCACCTGTCAAAAACATTAGACTCACTTCTGTTGGTTTAGTTTATACGTTAAGAAAGTTTTTTCTTCTCACTTAATTTTTATCTTCCCAAAAGTGAAGTTCCAACTAGAGAGCTGAGAGACAGAACAAATTTTCCCCGAAAGAATGAACACCATTTATTTGGCCTGGTTTTTCCCTTCATTTTGTCCTTTTTCAGATTTACAAGAATGCACAGCAGGCTGTGGTGAGGACTACTTGCAAAAGACGATTAAAGTGCAAGGAACCACTTCTTTGCAGAATACAAGTATTAGGATTTTTGCAATTACAATAAGTGCTATGTAAAATTAGTATATATTTTTTTCAATGTACTGCCATTAGCCTTTAAAATCACACGTAAACACACTTCAAAAAAATCACTCTGTATCAGAAAAACTTTGCCTGTGTTTACAAATAGCTAACTGATGGAACTATGCCGAGTATGGGTGCCTGAATATGAAAACAGAAAAAAAAAAAAAAAGGCCTTCAGAAACAACCACCTACTTTAGCAAGGTTTTAAAAAATAAACGCCACTTCGTAACAGCATACTAAAGAAAAGAAATTCTCTACATAGATCATGGTACTTTGCTCACTGGCAATGCTACTCTTGCTTCCCCCAGCTATCACCATATAAGTAACATCTGCTCATTTTGTTACAGTCCCGTGATTGTTACCTTATTTTATAGTGAGTTTTCATATGCTCCTTTAGCTGTGAGGAAGTTTCAAATTCCTTTTTGCAAGACTTGCAGATGTGGATCCTACTGCCTGCCAATTCTTGACGATGTTCTTCCATGTGTATGGACAGCTGACTCTGTAAAGTAAATTCATCTCCACATTCTGAACAGATAAGATTCTGAAAGAGATAATAGAGACTGATTTTTTTAAAAAATTCCCAAACAGCAATACAAGCTTCGCTCAAATAGATGAATGTATCCTTCTATGGACATTGGCAGCTGGAAGCAAACAGCAATAAAAGTAGACAAGCAAACAAAAGTTTATGAGACCCATAACGAATCATGAACAACAATCACTGCAAGCTTATGGTAATATTTATATTTTAAGAAACTCCACTGAAACTGAATTCTGTAAGAGTTCTGAAAAACAAGCAGTTCAGTACCATCCTCACCACCACTCCCTATTTTCTTGGTAGGCTAGTTCAAGATACACACAGAAACCTACCTCAGTGCCACTACACTATGGTATACACAAACAGTTGTAAACAAAAAAGTTACTCTCCAACCAGAAATATCTTAACTGTAAATTATAGGATTTTACAATTTTACTGGTTAAAATGACACAAATTGTCACTTTTTAACACTAATCCCACCACAGTTACTACTGACTTTTCTTAAGCTATCTTCACAGAAAAGACAACAGGAAATAAACAGGACACATGTTTTTGACAGGTATCACTTCAACTCATTAATTTCAGAGAAGTGTTAAACATACCACTTTCCAGTTACATTAGTATTCCATGTCATTTAGAACGGAAATCATACTTGTAACAATTAATGCAAAAGCACTGCCATTTCTCTGAAATTCAGAAGAATCAAAGTCAAATATTGTTTCAATGAAAACTAAAAGCTCTGCATTTATTTGACTTGATTTTGCTTTTCAAAACCATAATTTCATTTCTCAGTGTATCTTTATTCTACAGAATCTAAGCAGACAGTTAAGATTAAGTGTGTAAAAATATTCACCATCTCTTTGGCAATACATCTGTTACATTTTCCTTACTGGTGCGTGTAAGTAACTTCAGATAGTTTTCTTCTCGGTTTGTTTTTCAATAATTGTAATTATCACTGCAAATGGAAATGCTTTTTATCCTCCCTCCCTTTTTTTTCCTCCTTGAATGATCAACAAGGGGAAAAAAAAACAACCAGTGTTCATTTAAATAACAGCATCAACAAGAATGTTTTAAACAAGAGGAACAAAGATATGAAGTGCTATTTTTAAAATGCTTTGACAATAAATTTGTTCCTTAAGTCTGAAAAAACAAGAATTCTGCAATATTGCCAGATGTTTCCACACAAAAACTTAAAAATCTTTAAAAGTCATTTAATGAAATACTACCTCAAAAATGACTTGCTTAATCTAACCTACAGATCATTATTACTGGCCTCACATTATAGCGTGGGACAATAAATAAATACATATATATTACTTTCTTTTCCAGGATCTACATTCAAATCTGAGTAAAAATACTTCTGGTTTTGACTGGGATAGAGTTAACTTTCTTACTAGCAGCTGGTATAGTGCTGTTTTGGATTTAGGATGAGAATAATGTTGATAACACTGAAAGTTTTTAGTTGCTGCTACACAGTCAAGGCCTTTTCTGCTCCTCACACCACCTCACCAGTGAGGAGGCTGAGGGGGCACAAGAAGTTGTTAAGAGACACAGTTGGGACAGCTGACCAAAAGGGTATTCTATACCATATAACGTCATGCTCAGCATATAAAGCTGGGGGAAGAAGGAAGAGGGGGGTGTTCAGAGTGATGTCTTCCCAAGTAACCATTACACATGATGGAGCCCTACTTTCCTGGAGATGGCTGAACACCTGCCTGCCCATGGGAAGCACTCAATGAATTCCTTCTGCTTTGCTTGTGTGTGCAGCTTTTGCTTTACCTATTAAACTGTCTTTATCTCAACTCACGAGTTTTGTCACTTTTACTATTCCAATTCTCTCCCCCATCCCACTGGGGGTAGAATAAGCAAACAGCTGTGTGGTCCTACTTGCTGGCTAGGGTTAAGCCACAACAACTTCTTATTGAAAAATATTGTTCTTATACAACAAGTTTGGCTTACTGCGATCTCTTTGTACAAGTGGGGAAAAATTACATGAAGAAAAGCTTATAATGCATACTATATCAAGCCCATGGTCCCCAAAATTGAGAATTTGTCAATCATGTCTCAGCATTTTTCAGACACAGATTATCTATGCCTTTAAGTTGCTTCTACACATATTCTATTAAGCAACTTCCACAAACAAAAAAGTAGCCTAAGTATTTGACACAACAGATGTCTATGGATTTTTATTCATTACTGTAGAATTTGCTGTAGGAAAGCAAGGATATGATAAAATAGAAAAACTGTACAAGAAAACAGCAATATATCAACCCCAATAGTCTCTCTCTGGAACAGGCAGTACCAGATTCATTTTTTCGCCCCTCAAGCCAACAAAACATCCACCACCACACACAAAACAAGTAACTGCACATTGTTAACCTCACTATGGTTAAATCCACCTCTTAACATTAAACAAAAGGGGCTGCTCATACACTGCTAGATAATACTTAAAATTCCCAAACTCAGAAATAATTTTGGAAAGTTTTACTCATCTAATTCTGCCTGTATTAACTATCTTTATTTATCAGATGCAATATCTGAAAGAACACTTTGGAACTCATGATCTTCACCTGTTTAGTATCAATGACTCCTACCATCTGTAAAAGAAGATTTTCATTTGCACTTTTTCAAAAGACAATTGCTCCCAAGTTATGAGACAGGACAAATCACATACAGTGAACATTTAAAAACAAACAAAAAAATAAAACACAAAATAAACCAGGATTTTTTAGCTCTAATTTTTACTCTATATCCACCAAATATCTGTTTTAACTTTTTCAACATATTAAGTTTTTCCTAAAGTCAAAGAAAACCTCATCCTCATGGAGAAAGAAGATATATTAGCAGTTTTAATGCTATAAACTAGACTTTTTCTGTTTGTATTTAGCATTCCTCACGAGCATGAGTCTCAGCGGCTCAAAAAGTACCACTGTCCATTTCCACTGAGGAAATGGACAAAAACAGGAGTCCTCTACAAGGTCAGGCATATTTGCGCAAGGTATATCCTTTATGACTACGTAGAAGAAAACTACCTTTCGTGATGAATTTTGAACATGAGTTTTTTCCATTACACCAGTTTACCACACACAAATCACTAAAGAACACAAGGACAAAAGTTAGTTTCTTACAAAATAGTTTTAAATAGCCCAGAAAATTCCTTCTGGAACCTCTCACAGGAGCAATCAATCATGAAAATCTGCGTTTCCATACAGACTGATATGCTCTCCCAAACCTAACTGGAAACCTCAAGAAGCTAATCTGTGTCCCTCAGGGGTCCATATTGGGACCAGTACTGTTTAATATCTTCATCAATGACATAGACCATGGGATCTATGATTCTAATCACACTGGCTTCTTGTTACTGCTCTTCTGCACTCATCTGGAGATAAAGCTGGCTGATGCAGCACAAAGCGAGACTAAAGTTACCCAAACCTCAGCTTTGCGCAGTAGCGCAACTGCTACCTATGAGTGAGTTATGTATCTTTGCTCTGTTTTCGAATTTTTCAGCCTTTTTAACAGGAAGAGTGAGAAAGTGATAGCAAACAGCAGTGAGATGTACTCCCCTGGTAACTTAACTTCTTATCCTGCACACTATGAAAAACTCCTGAATGACAGCTAGTGCCATTGTCAAGACCCTCTGCTTCAAGTTCAAATTCCAGCTGTCCTACAGGCCAATGCATAACTATCGGGAAAGCCATTCTTGCAATTCTCTATGAGTTTATTATTATTTCATCTTTTATCACAGAATTACACAGCATTACAAGAATATATTCATTAGCAATTGAAAGGTGTTCATATAATTTTTAAGCTGCAGATTGAATTCTAAATTGAAAGGCATCACGCAACCTATTATTCTGACATCTGCACCAAGTATCAAAATCAGAGCAGCTGAAGTGGATGAAAAATCACTTAGTGATACAAATGAATACTAAAAAAAAAAATCACTCTTAGGCATCTTTCTTGATGCTCAGTTTCCTTATTCTGATGTTTTTAGCAACTCATAAATCAAGTTTCCTCAACAAATACCCATTAAGCTATGTATCATTATAGATACACTAACATACACTAAAATTGTACTCAAGTCCTCTCATTTTAACTCAGCTGTGTACATGACAAAACGTGAACTGATAACAAGATTAAAGAAGGAATACATTCTCTACAGATGGCATTCTCTGCCTGCTTCAGGGAAAAATGCAAACAGGCCTATCATCCCAAACCTGCTAGTAAGAACTGCTGTAAGCTGTCTGCAGTTGGTATGGAGAAACATGCTATTATTATGTTTATGATTAGAAGTCTGGCGATAAAAGTAGATACTTGACTCAGACCCAAATCTCCAACGCAAAGTGCAATTTTAAAAGGCCTTCACAGGAGGAAGAGGTAATTACATGATTGAGAACTTGGTATTCTGGGCAGTACAATTAACTCTGGCAACTGCAGTAACACAGTAATGACTACGAAGTGTGCAGAATATTACTAGGCATTAACTGTTTGCTAAGAATTTAACCAATGCCTTATAAAAATGGAAAATGAAATCATGAGAGGGGAAGGAACAAGTCGTCTCAAGCAAAATAACCACTCAATACAGGAGTGGGAGTACTAGATAAGGGAAGAGCTTCATCATGCAAGAAACAGATGGAGAGAGCGCCTCATCATGACATCTGCCATGAAAGATGATCACTCAGACTACTACATGTGGGCTTATCAATGCACATGAAATCACAGAAATTGCTTCAAAATAGAAGTATTTGTAAATAACTAATCAGTTAATATTCATATATGATATGGTATCTATCAAACATGCATAGATTCTCTTTGTTATTAAAGACAGGTTAGGAACACTTGCTTGAATCCAGTATATTAATTTCTCCTACTATTATTAAAACAGACTCCCCATTAAAAGTCTTATCTTTCTTCTGAATGAGACCATTTATTCAATCCACCAATCTAAAGCATATAGTTAAGGGATTAAGTAGAACCATTATGACATGTGTTTTCAAAACTTAAATTATGAGGTTTAATGAATTACCTCTTCTTTCTCATGTAGCATTATATGAGCTTTCAGACTGGCTACTCTGGAGAATTTCTTGTTGCACACAGGACACGTAGGATCTTCACCATTATGAGTACATTTATGAAGTGTCAAGTTGAATTCAACATTGAATGACATTGGACACTGGTCACATCGGTGGGGCTGTTTGTTAAAACCACAAAAATAAAGACAAAATTCAATCTTCCCGTAAGTTACATACAGCCTAGGTGACACATATGACCATACAACTCAAAATGTTTTAAATAAAAAAGCATATTTCAAGTACCTATATATGATATTGATCCTTAATAACATCAGTCAATTATTTTCTCTTCTTTGCATCTCTCTATTGAAAATGCAAATACAGCATTTCAAGAGTGTATGAGGAAAGGTGGTTGAGGAACTAAAGAAAGCAGAGACTCAAAACTGAGGCTGTCTGAGGAAAGTGAAGTTATCAGGAGAGAAGAATGAGCAAGAGATGGAAATAAGTTTTCCTACTTCAATGGAAAATGTGAACTCTCCTTAAGCAAAATTAATAATCGAACCAGCAAAGAGCTTAGTTTATGCTAGGATTGACTGTTCTTCAGTCGGTGTCTGCATAATCAGTTTTCATTCTTTAAGAGCACCTTCACTTTCAGATACACAAGCTCTTACAAAAGTGTGCAATGGCATGGTTTTAAAAACATCAACTTCCGTTTTTTAGATACCAATTTACAACATTGAAACTTGTGTAAGTAGTTCTTTTTATACACGAATTATCATCTCAAAGTCCTACATTTTGTAAAAATTCATCTGTACCTACAGCTACCTCAAACAGTAATAAAATTATTTTTCCATCACTTGTAAAGCATTTTTAGCTTTGTGAAATAGAAAGCAAGGAACAGAGATGAAATGCTTCAGGTTACAGACAAAACCTGTGACAAAAAGCTTCATTTAAAGTCAGTCCAGTCTTAATCACATACCTGTGATTAAGATTTTTTTCATTCTTTCCCAAATTTGATTTGTAAGCAGCTCAAGTGATGACATTAACCTACTAATACACACATACTAGATTAGGTCGCTTGACATTACTGGAAACAGCTATAAAACAGTAGTGGGGGTCCAGTTAATCAATATAAGCATTATTTTCTTTTTATTGCTCGTGGGTAGAATCAGTTTGCAAATTTGATTAAAAGAAACCCATACATTTTTCTCATCTACCTGAATATGGGTAGACAATGGCTGAAATTAAAAATTACTGAGCTGGAAACAACAATCTAATTAAAGGGCATCAAAATAAGGTCCTGTCTCAAAGGAAAAGAGGGAAAATGAAAGAGAAACTTCATAAAACTCTGAGGGTCCCCAAGTAGTAATTATTAGTGAGGTCATTAAAAAAACCTGAAAATTATTTCTTTTTTTAGCTTTACTTGTCAGTATGTGAAAATATCAACATACATGGGTATTTTCTAAGTTTTTATCTACCAAAATTCGTACCTTGTCATTTTGCTCATGATCCCTCATATGGCGCTGGAACCGGGTCTCTTTTGGAAAAGAGAGCAAACAGATCTCACACTTATGGAAGTTAGGTACTTGGTAGGGAAAATTACTGTTCTCTCTATTCGGTGTCAGAACATCATCTACAAAACAAGCATCGAAACATTTGTATGAAGTCACATTTCATTTATAATTTATTATAAACCCCAGAATTCTTTGGAGCAGAAACTATCCAAACTCCTGTAACATTCTGACATATATAAGACTTCAAATTCACTGGGTCTCACAAGTCTCAGGCATAAATGTTACTGCTTCCATTGACATAGGATCAAAGGAATATGCATCCCTCTCACTGCCAGTCGTTAAGGAGAAAAATGATCACCTTATACTATTAATTTGACGTCAATTCTTCCTGTGCTTCATAAACACCCATGAAGTCTGCAACAAAGTAAAATGCTCCTAAATACCTGAGTAAAATACTGCCAGGGTTTACTTTTAATAATATTACATCATGTGTTTCAAAAAAAATTTTTAATACAACATAGTCAGCAGTTCAGACTACACAGGTTTTATGCCCTTCTCCACTCTTTTCTCTCTCTTTTTTTTTTCTTTAAGAAAAATTTAGGCATCTTTTCTTTCTTTTACTTCCGGCAATGTCAAACCTTCATTAGTTACCTTTACAGCTGTAAAACCAACACCAATGTTTCAAATAGCTGAGAGATGCAATAAACTGCCAGTTAAACTGTGTACACACAAATTCAATGGAGAAAAAAATGATTATGTTTTTAACAGACACAGTCTAACCTCACAGTTTCCTTGTTTTGAATTCCCACAGTCACATAGCTTTTGATATACAAGTTGCAAGCTTCTATATCCTCTTGCTTAAATGGTGAAATCAGTCCTATTAATATTTTCCTTATATCTTAAATATCCAAATAAGTTAAACGCATACTACACTTGAGAAGATTCTGTATTACTAAGGAAGTTATCTCAATTTAAGAAAAACTTTGAGAAAAGCAATGGGCAGGAGGAGTTAAAATATGTAAGATCATTCAAAGCAGTATTAATAAAACAAAAACAAAAATCAATTGACTCATGTTGCAGATTAGGGACACTAAAAAGAGAAAAAGCCCATAGAATTCAGTTTCAAACACTGACACAATTCAACGAAGTCCATTAACAACAGAATGCAACAAGATGCAAAAAAAAAAAGGGAACTTTGATTTTATTATCTAGACACACAAGGCCTGATGTTTCCCTTTAAGAAAGGCAGTACTTTTCATCATGTATGTAAGAATACGGCATAGGAAGTAACAGCACAACTAAAAGTTTACAGCAGCCTGTTTACATTTCCTCAGAGGAAATCAAAGATTATGATTCATAGAGTATTGCTGCTCAGTACTGCACCTACCTCGAAGTCCTGTCTCATTCCAGAAAAAAAAAAATAATTAAATCAGTACATTGAATCCTGACCACTTTTTCTTCCTGCTAAATTTCTCACAGACAAACTCAAAAAGCTTGTAGTTGAGGAAGCTCTAGGAAACATTTCAGCGCAAGATATTTTGGGCAAGAAATCACAACTAAACAATGTCCTGGGGACTTATACTTCCCATTTCTGGACTAAGTCACACAACTGACCTTTGCTTCGCAAAGTTTAGTTCTGCATCCTTCTGTTGGAAATAAATAATTTGCTTTGTACCACAAATCTTTAACATGTATAAACTTAAACCTACTGCATCCTTTAAAGAATTCTCAGCTGCAAATTCATAGTATATGCAAACCCTATCAATAACAGGTGTCCTTTCCATCCTTGAAACAGTCACAGTCCGTGAAAAGCTGAAAAGCACAGCTTTAAATACAAGACACTGTCCTTTACATGTCCTTGTGATAAATATAACTCAGTAGAATTAAAAGGCAAAAAATCAGTTTATGTAAATATTGGTATTACAAGAAAAGGAGAGATAAATGAAGAATCTACTCCGATACTTGGAGTACATGAAGACTTAATGCAAGAAGCTTTCCTTTCCCCTAGAAAAAGGGGTAATTGTTCAACCCCATGAAGGCCTGACCTCCCAGTTTAAACTGACAACTGAAAAATGATCCAATCCATGACTTTAGAAAGGCCTTTAAACCTTCTCCATAAACCGAAGAGATTATTATCTTTAAACATTCCTCTCGAGATCAAAGACACTGGACAACACACAAAAACAATGCCTAAGCAATTGAAGCAGCAAAAGTATAACTTTGAAATAATCAAGGGTGCTAACTTGTCTACAACTTAAAACACAGGAAAAGCAACATGCTCACTAGTAACTGAATGAGATTACCAAGTGACTTATTTTTCAGGTCAATAACATTTCTATACATAATTTTTATTAAAATGTGTAGCATATCTGTGTTAACTGCAATACTGATTAATCGACAGACCATGACTTTCCTTCTGGAATTCAAAAAGGACTTTAAATTAATGATACGTTAACTAAAAATTAAATATCCTTGTAATGTTTCAACAGAACTCAAGTGATTAAGTATATGAAATCATACCACGTAATGCACAGAGATATACAGGAAGAAGATATTTCAGCCTTTCTTTAGAAAGCAGGAAATGACCACCACTAGAATAAATAGAACAGGGTAAGAAAAGCATAATCTTAAAATATTTTATAGATAAGAACAGAAAAACAGCCTAGACTTTGCAAAATGAGGAGCTGAGCAAATTACACCCCATGTCGAAGCGTCAGGAGTTTCTCAAGACTAGTTCATGGGTGATCATAACCCTGAGCTGCCTGCAAGCCTTTCCACCTTCCTAACAACCCTCAGACCCCAAGGAAGAAGAAAGAGAAGGCACATGTTTAGCAAATTCATTGCTTATCTCTGTAAGATCTTAAGCATTACTCTTTCACAGAAAATCTTCGTAACTCTGCAAACTCATATCTTCAGCTTCTTTTGGTTCTATCTTTCATATTGCTAAAGAGGAAAAGACAGATGTCTTGGAGTCAGGGCTGCACCCTAGAATCAGCAACTGGACTGTATAGTCCAGCTTGACTTGGCAGATGACACTTACTGCAGAAATCCTTACGGATAAGGCACAGCAAATCCATTTAGGTTAGATTCCAGAAATTTTCAAAGACTCGACTATTGAAAGATCAGGCTGAAGACTACTCTAAGTAGTTACAGCCAGTCTGAATAGAAAACCAGTCCAGTTTGGACCTAAAAGAACTCTGGAAGTTCAGTTGTTTCACTTTCACTTAAAAGGCAGGATTGAGATCTAATGCAGATTACAATTAAAACACAAATTCATTTATTCATTAACACTATGTCTGAAGTGGCTTAAGGCAGAGGATGAAACTATAATAAACTTTTTTCACTTGTATTCTCACTAAAATTATTACCAGCCAAATACTGGGTATTTCTGAGAGTTGCACAGCTCCCTTTTAATAAAGATGCAGGAAGTGACTTTTTATTTTATTCTTTCAGTAGTGACAACGGAAGTATTCAGAACCATACCCCTGCTGAAATCAAGCAATTGGGTAACAGCAAGGAGAAAACCTTTATGTTGTGTTTAGAATCGGGAGACAGAAAAACAGGAAAGACATTGTCCATTAAAAAGGTAACAATCAAGTGAGCTACATTTTAACTTTTCAGGCAGGTGTCACAGATTCATGAAGTATGACTTGGGTCTGTCTTGATTTCAATACAAAAATGAAATAACAGTTTGACAGAGCTTCTTGTTAGAAGAACTAATAACTAGGCAAAGACTATTTACACTGATACCTCTGTACCATACCAATACTGAACCTGTCTTAAAGGCCAGTATTTTTGAATACCCAAAAACACGGGAGATGATGCCAATAGAAGAAGTTGGCAGTGGGTTAAGGAACCTGAACTTTTAAATGCACTGATGAATTTGTTAATTAAAAACAAACAAACAAAAAAAAAACCCAAACAAAAATTCTCTAAACATTCCCTGTGTACCACAGGGAAACAAAATAAGAATACTGACATACACGATACAGCATTTGATGGTCACAATTCTCCACTTATCAGATTAGCAATCTTATCATAAATAGCAAATATGGTGCCTATGCTCCCAGAAAAATGTAAGTATTGGGTATACATATTAAGCAATCTGTTTATTGTCAGATATGCTCTGTCCAGATAAAAACATAAGTCTGTTGTCTGTTAACAAAGTAATAAAATGCCTTTCAAGTCAACAACATAGAATTAGAAGTCTGAGGTTTCATTTAAAGACATTAACTGATTAAGTATATGATGTCAACAAAATTGTATGAAAAATTAGCATGGTCTTACTAGAGAGAAGCTACTTATTGCCATCCAGAAACAAACATACACACAGAGAAAACAAAAATGAGTATCAGAGTAATGAATTCCCTGAAAAACAAGTGATTCCTTCAGGCCTGCACACTGCAACAAATTATAGAATCATAGAATTGTTGAGGTTGGAAGGGACCTTTAAGATCATCGAGTCCAACCTTTAGCCTACCCTGACAAGAGCCACTTCTAAACCATGTCCCTCAGTGCCCCATCTACCCTTTTTTTAAACACCTCCAGGGATGGTGAATCCACCACCTCCCTGGGCAGCCTATTCCAATGTTTAATAACCCTTTCAGTGAAAAAACGTTTCCTAATATCCAATCTAAACCTCCCCTGACGTAACTTGAACCCGTTTCCCCTCGTCCTATCACTTGTCACCAGGGAGAAGAGGTCAGCCCCCATCTCTCTACAGCCTCCTTTCAGGTAGTTGTAGAGGGTGATAAGGTCTCCCCTCAGCCTCCTCTTCTCCAGGCTAAACATCCCCAGCTCCCTCAGTCATTCTTCATAAGGTTTGTCCTCCAGACCCCTCACCAGCTTTGTAGCCCTTCTCTGGACACGCTCCAACACCTCAATGTCCCTCTTGTAGCGAGGGGCACAAAACTGAACGCAGTACTCGAGGTGGGGCCTCACCAGTGCCGAGTACAGGGGGATGATCACTTCCCTAGTCCGGCTCACCACACTGTTCCTGATACAGGCTAGGATGCTGTTGGCCTTCTTGGCCACCTGGGCACACTGCTGGCTCATATTCAGCCGGCTGTCAACCAACACTCCCAAGTCCTTTTCTGTCGGGCTGCTTTCGAGCCACTCTGCCCCAATCCTGTAGCGCTGCATGGGGTTGTTGTGTCCCAAGTGCAGGACCCGGCATTTGGCCTTGTTGAACCTCATACCATTGGTCTCAGCCCATCGGTCCAGCCTGTCCAGATCCCTCTGCAGAGCCAACCTACCCTCACGCAGATCAACACGCCCGCCCAGTTTAGTGTCATCTGCGAACTTACTGAGGGTGCATTCGATCCCTTCATCCAGATCATTGATAAAGATATTAAAGAGAACCGGCCCCAGCACCGAGCCCTGGGGGACACCACTTGTGACCGGACACCAACTGGATTTAACTCCATTTACCACCACTCTCTGGGCACGGCCGTCCAGCCAGTTTTTTACCCAGCGAAGAGTACACCTGTCCAGGCCATGAGCAGCCAGTTTCTCCAGGAGAATGCTGTGGGAAACGGTGTCAAAAGCTTTGCAAAAATCCAAGTAGATAACATCCACAGCTTTTCCCTCATCCACTAAGTGGGTCACCTTATCATAGAAGGATATTAGGTTTGATAGGCATGACCTGCCCTTCACAAACCCATGCTGACTGGGCCTGATCACCCTGTTCTCCTGCATGTGCCGTGTAATGGCACTGAGGAGGATCTGTTCCATGACCTTCCCAGGCACCGACCTGAACCCTCACTGAACAGCTGCAAAGTTTAAAACTGCCATTTATTACTATTAACTGTATGGAAACAGTGCAAAAACTACTGTCTCTTTTTTTTTTTTTTGCAATTTGCATGTTTGTCTAGCTGCAACATAAATCAACCCTACTCCATCCCAGCTTGAGTGAGACAGTCAAGTATCAATACAATTAAACTAAACAGTGAGCACTTAGCTCATTATGCACTGTCATACATTTTGGCTGTATTCTTACAGTTTGTTAAAAGTCCCCAAAAATACCAGAATCAGATCTGCAAAGCACTTATCAAAGATAATAAACTTTATGGACTTATTCAAATAGTCTTAATATTACAACCTTTAAATTGTTTTAAAATTAATTGTCCCTCACAGAGCAGCGGCCATCAAGCTTCGGGTCAACTCTGCTACAGATTTCTGTGATACAGCCTTCGTGAAAACTTGACCCAGGGGAGCTGAGTCAGCAAGCAGGTGCTCTCTGCTATAAGCCACCGATGACAACTCAGTGTGGAAGGAGGAAGACAGAATTAGAGCACTCCCAATCATTCCTTCCTTATGTAAGCAGCACCGTGCCTCATGGCAGCCTGCAGCCTTCTCTGCAAAGCACAGATGGACCCACTCAGCTGTAAACTCAGCACACCCTTATTAGATCTCTAACAGCCTACTCGCATCCAACTGAGAGGACACTGCGAATACAACGCTCGAGAGTGAGGAATTCATGGATGAAAACTTGTCACTGAAGTTAAATGGCAGCTGGCAAGCTTAGGGACAAAAGGGTCTGACCCTATCAAAACCTATTTACTAATTTATGAGTGGGAAGAAAGCAGTAGGACAAGAGAACAAAACAGGGATGGTGATATTGATGTTTCCTCCTGCTACACTGGAAGTCATTGAACACAGACGACAATGAATCATTAAAACATTTTGCTTAGTTCTGCAATCACAGAACAATCAAATTAATTTAAACATAACTCATCACTTTCTTAAAGAAAAACAGCAGTCATTCCTCATGACTTCTAATGGGTGGCTCAGGGGAAAGACTCAACTCTCAGTCCATGTATTGGAGCAAAATCCAGAAATTAATTAAAATTTGCTCATATAAGAAAAGGTAGTTTTATTACATTTTGGCCAATACTCAATCTGTAATTTAAAGTCGTACCAGTCCAGACACCCAACTTCCAGGAGCACACTACTGAGATGGATGTCCAGGTGCCAAACGCTCAGCATTTGCCGACACAAAGCAGCTGCACTCCTTTGTGGACCACAGATGACTCCAGAAGTTGCGTGGCCACACTGATGCACTGCAGGCAGCAGGGAAGCCTGACGGGACACAGAATTAACAGCTCCATTGTAGCTGTAGTCAGTGCAATGCTGAACAGATTGTACTGGGTCTGGCTGGGATGGAGTTAACTTTCTTCATAGCAGCCCGTATGGTGCTGTGTTTTAAATCTGTGACTAAAACAATGCTGGTAACACACCAATGTTTTAGCTATTGCTGAACAGAGCTTGTACAGCGTGAAGGCTTTCTCTGTTTCTCACTCTGCCCCCACAATGAGTAGGATGAGGGTGGGCGAGAGGTTGGAAGGGACAGCTGATGCAAATTAACCAAAAAGATATTCCATGCCATACATAATGCACAGCAACACAAATTCGTGGGTGGTCCTTCCAAGGCAATCTTTTCTCAGAGACTGACTGAGCATCAGTCTGCTTGTGAGAGGTGGTGAATATTTGCCTTTGTATCACCTGGTTGGTAGGGGTTCTTTTTTATCTCAACCCACAAGCTTTTTCTTGCTTTTGGTATTCCAATTCTCTCTCCCACCCTACCGCAGGAGGAAGTAAGCGAGTGGCTGGTGGGTGCCTGATTGCTGGCCAGGGGGTTAACCAATCCCCATCATCCTAATCTACATAAATAACTGAAAATTGGCATTTCCTTAACCAACTCTGCTAGCTAGTATTTTCCAGCTGTTAGTTTTTGTATGATTTTTATATGATTTGGATGTCTCATGCCCGAGACCTTGACCCTTACCTGTGTCCAGCCACTACACTGTTAACAGTAATTTAAGAATGAACTAAAGGATTTGTTAGATGATCTTCCTTCTCCCTGAGAGGGAACACAATCCAACTACAGCAGAAAACCTCAAAAGAAAGAGACATGAGAGGTCTCAAATAGAAATTTAATTATATTTGGAAACAACGCATAGGAACGAATAAGGTACGGAGGTATGAGCGCGACTGCAATAGGGCACAAAATAATGAGGACCTGCAATTTGCAGAAGACTACGGAAAAGGGGCAGAACAAGGCTGAAGTTATCACGCAGCCAGAACTTAAGCACAGGTTATTTAACTGTATAGATTATTGGTGAAACAGCACAGACATATTTCAAATACAAGGAGGACCTAATGTAGAATTAAAGAATACCAGTATAATCTAACTCTTCTCGCTGTGACCCAACATACCCCTCCTGCATAAACTTGATTCTGTTACTGTAGAACACCAAGATGACCAAAGAAAAGTATCATTATTAAAGCCTAAAGATTCCCATTTCTAAACCAAAAGTTTCAGCAGTTGTACCTCCTGTATATTTTGAAAAGGAATTACCTACACATATCATATTTGAAAGATGTAGCCCACATCACAGAAGTAGTACCACAACCTTTTCATTCTTGCCTGTAAACCATCACTCACCTGTTCTTGTACTTGTCAGTCAGAGGTCACTGCATAAAATCCCAGTGCACAGCTACTAAAATAATCTACATAAGTCTTCCCTGAACTTATATTAACCAGTGAGTTCAAGTTGCATTTTTCTTCACTAATACAAAATTGAATGTAAAATCTCAGAACTGACTTTCCCCTAGTTCAATATGTCCACACCCTAAGTGATGATAGAGAACTGAAAGGAAGCAAACAAAATACAGCCAGGTCTGCAAAGGCAGAGCTAAAGCTACACCACTTTCTCTGTGTTTCTTATCTGTGTGTATTTAATATTTACTACTCTTCATATGTGAATTCTGTTAAAATTCATGTCCTCTCAAGGCACAAAATACTCAGTTTTAACTGCCCTCATAGAAGAATTTAGTTTAAACTTGTGTAAAAGTAGCCTTTAGATTTAAATATAGGACATACACTCTAGCCTTAAAATGCTTCAGTACACCCTGCAAATATTTCCCTTTGCTGTTCAAATAATTCCTCTTCTGCTATTTGAAAATGATCAGACAGCTATGAAAGTAAAAAACTGGTAATTTCATGGTGCTGCTACTCAAACAGCAACAAGCAGTACTGAACCAAATACAAAGGACCTTCACTATAGCAAAGGAAAATTTAGGGCAAGAAAAGACAACTGAAGGTACAAGAACAGTAACTGAATCCTCAAACTTCTCATATGCCTTAAGTAACAACAGAAACAGCGAGGCCATGACTACCAACTCATGGTAACAACTACACATTTATTGGGACAAAACGGAAACTCTCTCAAATTACAAAAAAGAACCAGTGACAAAGTCTCAAGGTTTCACCTAAGTTTTCACCGGACCTGCAGAAAACCCTTGTCCACTACAGTAGCTAATAAAATAGCCATAAGCACCCAAAATACTATACTGGATCTATAACAAATACATCTTCAAACATTGTCTTTTCATTGGTTATCTAACTGAACAGTAAAAGCCTGATATTTATTTCAATTCAAGCTTAATAGTAACTGTTCATTGCTAAATTCTAATTAAAACAAAAAGTTGAGTATGGTTTTTCAAAATACCATCCTTACGATATGAGGCCTAACATTTTTAAAAACTTTTCTCAAAGCAAAATCATATTGCACCTTCCAAAACACTTGTGTGTTTCAGGGCTTTTTCTTTTCAGTTTTCAGGCACTTCTCCCAAGCTCCAAAAATACTTACAATGAGCATCTTCTATTACACTAGTATCTTAAAGAAAGCACAGAAAGAATATTTTATCCAAAGTTAGGTAGTAAAACTAAAAGTAAAGGTCACAGTTTGCGGGATCATTACTAAGAAAGTATCACTAAAACACCCAAGCTTAAATCTGAGAAATATATGCATAGAAGGGCATAAGAAAACATACCAATATAAATACAACACAATAAATGCTCCCCTGCACGTTTTCTTTGCGCTACCTTAGCTGCACAACAACAGTGGAAATCACATTCTCACATCTCAGAGAGATCCTAAAAGAACAAATGAACGTTGGCAATGATGCACAAAAATGTATTTCCTTATAGAATCATAGATTCGTTTAGGTTGGAAAAGGCATTTAATATCATTGAGTCCAAACAACTTCTGAAACTGTGTTTCAGTTTGTGCCTATCAGAGAGGTCAATTTGAACAGCTCAATTAAGCATTCAAAAAAAAAAAAAAAAAGAGAGAGACTTGCAAGACAGTTTTGGGAAGACACTACTGATGCAAAAACAGTTCTCTTAGAACCGCAGCCATTGAGGTAGATATTGTTTGGTTTATTTCTGTCTAGAGTTCAGTTTTTTTTAATCTAACATATTTAATTTTCCTAGAACAAAGAACTTGTTCTAGTATTTGATATGCACAGTGGTTAAAGAAGTCTAAGGAAGCTGCACAAGAAAATATTACTGATTCACCTTTATTTTCTTCCAAACAAAGCTATATTACCATAAACATACAGACTGTACAACTACAGACAGCAACACTTCTGTTCTGTGACAGACATTAGTGTACCAGGGTCGTAGGAATTCTGAGGGCCACACTAAAAAGGAACAAAACCTAAAAATGTACAACTTCCTAAGCAAAAGATACGACGTTTATTTTTCTAAACATGTATTTTCTAAATAAAATCCCTTCTGCTAAAATTTAAGCCTGTGGAATTCACAACCAGTTTTCAAAGTCTGTCAGCCTGTGCCTGAATGGGACAAACAGCCAAATGTCCTGAGAATGTAAATTACCCAGATTCAAACTGTCCTGCTCAGCCAGAGCTTCTTCATTCATGACCTTCTTTTAGCCACACTGAAGTGCAGAAAAAAAATGCGACGCTTGCCAACACTGACTTTGCTGTTTTCACAAACTGCTGAAATCTCAAGGACCAAAGACTCCAGAATCCACAATATTTGCCTATACTGGGCAGAGTCCTTGCAACTGCAGACTGCAGAAGTCTCTGAATCCCTGTGGTAGCCTTAGACCCTGTAATTCTAAACTGCCGTCTGCAATCAAACTACCTCTATGAAGCAATTTCATTAATAAATTAGCAAATTTCTTTTTAAAAAATGAAATACATGAAAAATACACCATATGATCAAACTCACAGTAAATCCTATCAGCCATACCTCTTGCTATAGGAAGGGTCTAAGATCAAGGGGGACAAGCAAAAGGGATACAGCTACTAGGCACTTTTTCTGACAGCTTGTCTTGGTCTTGATCTTTTTCTCATTCATACATCATGACATTATTACAGGAGCTACGCATACATGATATACGCATACCCTTGCAAGAATTACTAGAGAATTAAGTAGACATTTTAGTTAAAATAAACTTTTTTTTAAAGCTGCTTGGCTTCCAAAACTGGTAATAGCCAAAGCTCTTTAGGTCCTTCTTTATATACTTACTATTTAGTGTTCAAAAGTCAGGATGTCTCCAACAACAAAAAAATAATAAAAACTTCGGGTAGGAACCTGTGGCCCATTTGGGTTTCCACACTGGATACCCAACTTCATAATGTTCATGTAAGAGTACAGCATTATTTTTTTTTTCGCCTGCCAGCACATTTCAATTCTACAAAAAGTATTTCACAGAAGGCTCACCTACACATTCCTCTTTAACAGCCAGAGCTCATCTCCAAGCACTCAGAAAACCAGACATTCTAAATATATACTGAAAATATTAATTAGTTGAATTTTCATGACTGAAATAACCATGGTATTTTAAAGTTTTATGAAATCTCTCCCCATTCTACATGGTTATAAAAAAAAAATAATTCTGGTGCTACATATTTGCACTGAAAGAAGAGTCACTGAAGAGGGTTTCAAGTCTACCTGAAACACAGTATTTCTGCAGTTTGTGGGCTTTATTCACATACTACTCACAGGTCCCTAGTAACATCATCAGGACTGAACTACACAAAAGAGCCAGAAAACTCACTAGCTACAAAACGCTGTCAGAAAAATCCAAGCTCAAACTAATCCTGCCCTGGAGCATTCTGTCATCATCGACACTAAAACGCAAGCGAAGATTTAAAAATTAAAGCGTAAGGCAGACTAATACACGTTTGGGAAAGAAAACCAGTTCGTTTTTATACACGTACCCACAAAGAAAACGACTACAAAGGTGTTTTTTTTAAAGCCTGAAAACCAGAAAGCCCTCCTTCTTGTAACCAGAGAGATGTAAGAGTTGAATCCTATTTGCACACTCCTTTATCATCCTTTATTGGAAGCTCTCGTTAATTTGCCCCGGGGGGGGAGGGGAGGCAGTGCGAGGGGAAGGGGAAGAGCGGCGGAAGGACTGCGGACCCTTCCCGTACCGTCCTCCCTCCTCCTCCGGCCCGCGCCAGCTCCGGCCGGCCCGCAGCAGCCGCGCCGCGGGCCGGGAGGGAACAGAAAGCCATGCCACCGGCCTGGGCCCACAAACACTTAGACGGCGCCAGCGAACGAACGCAACGGCCGGCACCGCCACCGGTTCCCCGCCGCGGGCGAGGGGGCCATTAGGACCGCCGCTCCCCAAGAGGGAGGCCGGCGGCTCCGCGCGCGGGCGGCGGGACTCGGCGGGCCAGGCCGGGCCGAGCGGGCTCCGTTCAGCCCAGCCGCCGGCGCCGTGTGGGGCGGCGGGCGCTACCCGCTCGGTATCATTCCGCAGGGCCGGGCCAGGCTCCCTCCCCTCCGCCCTCTCGCCTATACACTCGCACAATAGACCCGGCCTCCCTCCACCCCATATCCGGGGACTATATGCGGGAGCCCGCGGAGGCTTTTTTTTTCCGCCATCTCGCAGCGCGCCGCGCTTCTACACACCGCCATCACCACCCCCTTTCTTTCCTTCCTTCCTTCCGTCCGTCCCAGGGGCTCCTCACCGCGCTCGCCCCGGCCACCCTGTTTTACCTGACGCGGCGCCGGCCCTGCACGTCTCTCCACCGGCTTTGGAAGGCCGCCCCCTCGGCATGGCCGCCCCCTCCCTCCCCTTAACACCCCCCCCCCGTGCGTTCCTCCCCCTCCCCCCCCCCCCGCAGCGCGCGCACACACACACACACTTGGCAACGGCGGAGGAAGCGGCGGTTGGTGAAGGGGGGGGGGGAACGGGCCGAGGGGGCGGGGACCCGGCCCTTACACACGGGCCGCCCCGGGGGGACTCGGCGGCGCAGGCGCACACACAGGGCCCACCGGAGGAGCGAGGCCGTGGGGGAGGAAGAGGGAGCAGGGGAAGAGGCGAAACTCACAGCAGGGCCGGGGCGGGGCGGGCGGCGCAGGCGCACTGAGGGCGCCCGGCTGGCGGAGGTTGGGGGGGGGGGGGGGGGACGACGGCGGCGCGAAAGAGGTCGCGGAGGGGCGGTGGCGGGGAGGGGCGACTGCGCATGCGCGGGGGCTGGGGGGTCGTGTGGGTGAGGTGAGGGGTGGGTACATCCGGGTGCGGTGGCGCATGCGCTGAAGTGGGGTCGGGGCCGACCTGGGCCGGGCTTGCTGAGTGGAGACCTGGCACGGCGGGTCTGGGTGTGCGCCGCTTCAGCATCCCGGGCTGAGGCTTTCTGTTCAGGGCCTAGAAACGGCCTAGTTCGGCCACAGCTGCTGCTGCCGCGGTCGTTCCCGGTGCCGCGGTCGTTCCCGGTGCCGCGGTCGTTCCCGGTGCCGCGGTCGTTCCCGGTGCCGCGGTCGTTCCCGGTGCCGCGGTCGTTCCCGGTGCCGCGGTCGTTCCCGGTGCCGCGGTCGTTCCCCGCCTTTCCCTCCCGCGCCCTCCCCGAGCTCTGGTTTTAGCCCTAGGGGTGCGGGACCCGGACGCAGAAGCGCGTCTGCCTGTGTCTGTGACCTCCCTGAGGAGATCCTGAGGGGTCATAAGAGGTCGCCCGATCATTTAATACCAATTTTGGGGTATTGTAAGCCGTAATACTTAAATTTGTCACCTGTAGCTTGCACATAGTAGAAGCGTATCCTCTGGGAAGGTACCCATAACAATGGAGATGTTTTTATTGATGGCTTGTTCTGGTGCTTCGTGGCTTTCGTTGCTTCCAAAGACACTGCTGTGTTTCAGCTTTGAATTCACAGGGCTTCATCTTCTAAGATGAGATTTTTATTACATCTCTTGATAAATAAAAACTTAATACAAAACACACGCTTTTGGTGGGTGACTTGATTAATCTTTTTTCATTATCTCAATGGTGTGAGCTGTTTAAGATTCTAAGGTTTTCTCTGAGTTATGTTTTCTTTCTGCATCTTTTAATTTTTAAGTACCTTTTTAAAAAGGGCATATTTGTGTATGAAGGGAACTGCTATGAGAATACTGCCTACACTGATAAAACTGTTTTGTTTTTTTTTTTTTTTTTTTTTTTACTACTGAGTCTTTCACCTAAAGAGTGATCCAAAACCCACTTCCCACTGAACCAGGTTATTGCTGCTTAGTTACTCAACTGTTCCAATGCTCAAGTTCTCATTGCTTTCTAGGATACCCCTTTTTTCCTCCCCTCATCCCGTATGGCCAGCACATGACTGGTTTCTTGATTTCAAACCATATAGTGTTTAAGCAGCCTGTATTAAAACACATTTAATGTGATGTAGGCTTAGTTAAGCAAGCTGGATGACCCTGTCCTCATTTATTGCATTTATTACTTTAATGTCACTTTCTGTAGTCTCTGCAAATAGTACTAGGCAGGTACTTCAGATCACTGATCAAAAAAATAGGGCAGGCTGGGCAGTGATACCTATAAACTATATCAGCAAAAAGTTACTTAATAGTTTCCTCATCATTGAATGTTAATTATAACTTTGTTAATTCATGTATCTTGTTTTGTTGCGAATGTATGGAGCTATTTTTTTAATCAGTTCTAAGTTAACTGCATTTCAGATACCTAATTTAATTGCATCTAAAAACTTGCCTTTAGCTACCAAATTTAATCATATCAAAGAATGAAATCGGGTTTTTGGAATGCAAGGTTTCATTTCTTCCTGAAGGCTAAGGCTGGGTAGGCATTATTGAGTTTTTTTTTTTTTTGTTCTTCTTCTACCTGCCAGTAAAAAGCGTACTGTATTTTAATTTTCTCTGCAGAAGTGCAGCATTGATAAATACGGAAAGGTGCGCTGAAGCTGCTGTGGCCCTTGCATGGGGCTGCTTCCGAGCTGCCCACTCGCTACAGCCCAGCTACGTGCAGGGAAAAGGCACAGAACAGCAGCGGCCTCTGGTGGTTATGGGCGGGTTCTCCAGTTCTGTGCTGAAAATTAGGACTGCCGGTCGTTTCAGCAGTGAACTACAAGCGCATGAGACAAGGTGACAGCAGTTCACAAGATTTCAGTTAGACCCTAGGGATGGGACTCAAAACAAAAGAACCCCAACTGAATCGGTATCTAAAGCAACTTTGCACAAAGTCATTGTTTTAACTCCTTCTCCTGTTTTTGTTCTAACTTTATTACCAGGATTCTCTTTTTTTTTTCTTGTTTGGTTTTTTTTTTTTTTACGTTGAGGTCTTCTGAATTAGGTTTAAGAACTTTACATCTTGAGTTTTGTTTCAGTTTTGAAAAGAGCTGATGTGCATTTGTTAGGGATGTAAGTGGGATTCTTTGTGCAGGCAGCTTCTGTCTATACTGATAGTAATGAAAATTGTACCTCATATTTCAAGTCTAATGCAAAAGCCAACTTTAATTTCCATTTTGGCTTTTCAGTGTTATTGTTCCCTGCACGTCTTTCAGTGTCCAGCAGCAATACATACAATCACGTTTAATTTTGTGCTGCAAAAGTCTGTGCATCATCTGTTCCAAATTTAATGTGGTACGTTTGTCGTTGTGGATCAGTCTTCTAACACTCTCTCATTCTGTACAAAACTAGCTCTGCCTAAAAGTAGAAAAGACACCAGTTTTACTTCTGATCCTCAAGGTGCCTGTGGTGCTGGGAGACAAATAACAGTTCATGAAGAGTGTATTGGATAGATGTTGAAGAGCATATGAAAATAACTTTTTATTAATAAAAAAACCCAGTGGTAAATCATATGCTTAAAAGACCGTCTTTAACTTTACAGGAATTTTTAATCTATTGAAGCTCTTTAATCTCTGTGTAATTTCCCTTCTTTGTCTGTGTGATTGACAGTATTTTTCACCTGCACTTTGCAACTCGTGGAAGAAAGGCACCGCATGCATAGGTAAAACCGTTGCTCTACTTGTTAGTGAATCTATTGTTGACATTTGCAGAGATGCTTGTATTTCAAAATATTTAAAATTTGTTGTATTTTGTAACTAATAAAATAACCTATTGCAGTCTTTCTCTAAAGTCTCTGGCATTACTCTAGAGGTGCTGCACAGGAAACTTCTCACTTTTGGGGTGCCTTCTCAGGTGAGAGCCTAGCAGACCATTACTTATGTTCTGCTGTCCATGCAAAGGAAGCATCGGTCTGTTCCCCAGATGGAGTCTGTAACGTAATACAGAAAGTGCCAGGTGGTTGGCCTTTAGCTCTTTCAGTCATGAATTTTATCTGGTATCATTAATTTCTAGGAAGAAAAGCAGCGATAGTGTCAGCCTTAAAATATGCAACATTAAAAGTTATGCTTGTTTTTTATCTACAGATGAAGAATATAGCGATAGCGAGAGTAAGGTTAACACAAGGCCACAGAACAAATTGAATTCTAGGTTTTACTACCAACTAGTAGTACTTGATGTGCTACTAAATTTTAAGGCAATATGATGAAATCTGGTGAACCATCTCAGTAAAGCTACTTACTAAGTAGGGTACTATTTATTGTTACAGTTGTCAGACCCTTACTGTTGTAAAATACTATTTTCAGGTGCTTATGGCTTTGCCACACTTGAACTGTTTGGACTAAAATTCCCGTGCCAGCTGTCTAACTTCAGTTTGAGTTTGGTTGATTTGAACGGACTGCTTATATTTGTCGGATTATGTTTCAACCTGGTTTTTGTTTTTTTTTTAAGGGGGAACATAAAATTATGTGCTGCACTCACCAGTGAAACTGGTGACTGAAAATTTTTACTCTAGCACGAATTTTAAGTCTGGATAAGTCCATTACTCTCTGCAATAAAACTTCAAATTTATCATTTTATATATGTTTCAAAAAAATTTATTAGAATGTGATGAATAGCTTTCGTTTTAAGGAACTGCGTCGTGTAACAGCTCTCTGTCCAGCTTTTCCACGCTGGGACAGGACAATACTTTCCCTGAGTTAAAGCTGTAGGTGTTTAATACTTCAGGTTGGCAAATCCATCCACAATTTGCTTAAAATCATGACATGTAAATAAGTGTAACACCTTTTGAATTCTTGTGTTTTAGCTTTTGCGTGTCTGAATGCTTGTGAACCAGAAACAAAACATAATTCTAATGAATGTATTTTTGTATCATGGTTTGGCTTCAGGCAATGGCATTTTAAGAAAAAACACTTTAATTTTCCCAGCATGATGGAAATGCTGATACACCAAAGTAGTTCTGTGTTCAGCCAGAGGTGAGAGAAATAAAGGCCATCACAATATCCTACGTACACAATACAGCCAGGCTTCCATAGAAGGGTGTTTCGATAGCTGTACCAGCACATTTGCCTACTGTACGCACAAAACAGAAAAGATGCTTAGGACTGACTTATACCTGTTGCCAAAATTAAATAACCTGTACCAGGAAAAGCAACTTTATGCTTGTAGGACATAACCTGAACTAGAACCTGCAGTATGTGGAAATTCAATAAAAGCAGCAGTCCTCTCTCATATTACTATAATAGCAAAAGCTAGAATAGACCTGGTGTATATTTAGTTTCTGTGTAATTGTTGAAATTATACACTGTAAGAATTGTGGTATACATTTTGTATGAAGGATTTCACTAGAGAACTAATTTTCCAATGTTAACATATTAATTTCCAAGGAGAGATAAATGTTTTCTGCTTTGCTCGGTCTGTTTGTTCATTTATCAAAGAGAGGGTGCCTCCTACTCTTTCTTGATTTGCTTTTGTATGGCTAAAGGACTTGGGTTTCCATCCCTGTCAACCAGCTTGCTTCTAAAGGTGCTGTTCAAATGCAAACTGGTGTTTTGATTAAAAATTAATAGTCTGTAAAAATCTAATGTTTACACTCATTAAGAAAAAAAAATATTATTGAAAAGGTAAATGAAAATACTGTTAGCCACTTTAATACTATCTTTAAAATTCTCATTGTCAGCCATAAGGCTGCATGTACAGTTGAGTGTTTTGAGAGAAAATTCATTAGAATAGTGAGGTTGTATACTATGGTACTGTAGTATACTGAGATAGTACAGCTGTATTAAAGGTGAAATCTTACTGTATTTTGAGGCTGGGATGGCTAATCCAGTAAGAACGGCACTGAGTCTATCAGCTTCGTTTAATATTTGCCACTGAACTTAGATATCTCACATCTATGTGACTTTCATCTGCTGTCAGCTGGGCACTGACTCAAACTGGTCATCTAAAGGATAAAAATGACATTCATTGTCAGTGTTGGAGTTCTAATTGGATAGCAATGATTCCCTACAAACCCATTTTATCTATGCTGCCCTGGGATTTTAACGCTCATTCTGCGTGTAAAATTTAACAGAGATAGCATAATTTTCTTGTACAGCTTTCCTAAATGCGCAGTTATTACCATCGCATTGATCAGTCTGAGGCAGTATGACTGCTGCCTTTTCTATTGCATTTGGTGCTCCCGTTTTCCCTCTCTTTCTGTAATGCCTGCCCTGGGCTGCAGGTACTCCGCCGGCTGAACTGTATTTTCTGTTAGTGGGTGTGACATGCCTGGAAGACATTCCAGTCCTTCAAATACAACCTGCTAATCTTTCATCAGCTTTGCTGCAGGGATGCTGTAGGGTATTTTCTTGTTTAGACAGTATGGGGGTTTGGTTTCGTTTTGCTTTTGGATCTGTTCTAACCCATTTGTCAGAAATTTGCTGTAATAAGCGTCATGATTTCTTTTAGTGACATTAGTTTCTGTGTTGTCTGTACTACCTGAAATTGCGGTCTCTAAGCTTTCTCTGTATGTTTTCTTGGTGTGTCCTTTTTGGGGGGGTAATTAGACGGTTCTCGTGGGTTTATGGTCATGCATTGTATAATTTTAATCTATCTTTTTGTGGTTGCAATTTTGCTCTCTATTCTCAAGTAATAGTACAGGAGTCTTCATAATCTACTAGATTCGCTGATGCCTTACTGTGTACTTGGCATTTAATTTCCTGTTTGTATGCTGCCTCGTCTTGATGTCTTATGATACGCTGAGGTTTGTTTTCCGTTGCCTTTTTTTCCCCTTCTTGCTTCTCTTCTCTTTCCTATCCTCTTCTGTCTACTCTTTCCTTTTCCCTTGTCTACAAGTTTTGGCATGATAATTTCTTCTGCTACAAGTGTACGACCCCAGACAAAAGGTCCATTCATCATCATCTTTTTCTTCATAGTACACCATGAGCAATTTTATGTGATCTTATAATTTTGTTGTCTTCTCTGCTCCGTATTGCTTTTTGATGGTTTTCAGTGTTGGAGGTGGGTTCTTGGGCAGGCTTTTTGCTGCACTTCTGTGCTTTTCCTATGTTACATATGAAATTATCTCTGAGACTGCTCTGTTGGAGAATTGCTGTCCATATCGCACTTGTCTGTATCTCTGTGTAATGTTAACATGGAGATTTTGCATATTTTCATTCAATCTTCTGCAGTTTCATTCCTATTTGTAATTTATGAGGATTTTAATACGACAATTACAGAATTCAGCTATTTTTTATAATTCAGAAATGTACTGGTCTGTTCCTTCCCCAGATTCTTAACTACAGTTGTGTTTTCTTTTTTTTTTTAAAAAAAAACAACCTTTCATAAGTTCTTGAGGGAATGTAAAATCCTAGAAGGCCTCTAAAACATGAACTTCCCTGATCTTCTCTTGATATATCCAGATGCTGTTGGAATATGTAGTAGGCTTTACAAGTAATGACCAAGATACACCTTTTCATATGCTTTCCTACATCCATTTTGTTGTAAAGAGTTCCCAGTTACTAAATAGATTATCTTTGTGTCTACAGAGAGTTCATGATTTCACATACAAGCAAGATCTGACACGTGCATGTTTCAAATGTTGGAAGAAAGAGTACAGGCTCAGGACTTCATTCTTCCATCCATGTATAAAGATCTCTCCTGCAAAACGGTTTCTGAAATGAGGCTTTCCGTTCAGAGAAATTACCCTTTACATTTTTTTTTTCACTATGAAGACTGTATTTGGAAAATTGGTCTTTTCATGTGAAGGATGTTTTGTTTATAGAAAAAAACCCAATATCCTTGTATTTGCCAAAACAGGTTGGACCAGATGATCCTTGAGGTCCCTTCCAGTCTGGTAGTCTATGATTCTGTGATTTGGACACACTACTTGCTTTTGTCCAAATATAGTTTATTTGCTTATATTTGGACACTACTGAGCTCTGGTATCTGGATTCTGCATAGACTATAGGAGCTTGACAACTCAAGTGCACAGGAACTGTTTTTCCCAAAAAAATTTCAAAGGAAACTTTAGAGCTAGACTATGCATAGGAGTTACCCTGAAATATAAATTTAGGCTAAATACTTTGATCCTGAGGAAGAAAAAATAAAAATTTCCAGCTTCATTCATCAAGACAGATCTGCTGTAACCAAATAGCGCTTATCCATACTTTATTTAGATAGGTAGCTAAGGGATTTTTATACTTTCAAAAGCATATATTTTTTCCTACTTGTTGATGAGAGTCTGTCGTGCTGTATCACACAGAGAGGTATTTATTAATACAAATGAGCCCCACAGTGAGAAAACACAAAAAGATGTGAGTATGTGCTCGCTTGCAAGGAAGGTGAGAGTTAAGAAAGTAAGCAATTATACTTCCCTGGACAACAGAAATACGTTGCATTTCTCAGAAAAATCTGATACCATTATTTCTGTTTTAAACTTAAGCCTGACATTTTCTAAGTCAATATATTTATCTGAATGTTCATGTTCACAGTGCAGTAATTTTGGAAACTCGTGTGATAACAGACAATACAATGTAATTAATTGGTTTGTGTTTTTATAGTGTTAATTCATGTGAAGGAGCATTACTGTGTGCAGGGTCCTTCTGGGTATGTAGCTGCACATCGTGAAGTATTTGGTGGCTGTTCTCATTTAGAAAATTCCCTCCCTACCACTCTCGCATTGATTTTTCCTCTCCTCACCGCTTGTCACCCTGGGCTGTGCTGGCATGATTCTTGGGACACGCACACCCCCCCTACTCTAAATAGATCATCATGTTAAAGCACATCTAATGTTGTGCTTTTGGCAAGCACAATAGTACCGGTGCCAAACACAAACACAATCTCCTCAGCCAGATATTGAAGTTGCAAAAATCAGGGAGTCAGGTTTCCCGGGAGTTGAGAACATTACCTTGATACAGTGAGGCCATAGAAGAGGGTTCATAAGGGAACTGGGCTTCTTGCACTTAAAACCAGGAATATCATGAGTGAGCTTGTAAATGAGGAAGTGGTGAGAAAGCCAGTAGGTGCAGAAGAGCAAGTGGTTTGAAATACAGGTTGCCCAGGGAAGTTGTGGATGCCCCATCCCTGGAAGTGTTCAAGGCCAGGTTGGATGGGGCTTTGAGCAGCCTGGTCTCGTGTGAGGTATCCCTGCCCATGGCAGGGGGGTTGGAACTAGACAATCTTCAAGGTCCTTTCCAACGCAAACCATTCTATGATTCTATCAAATGGAACCTGTGGTACAGGTGATGCTGTGGGAATTCAGATACATTGATCACAGGGGAGAAAAACATTAAATAGGATGTGGAGACAGGCTGCCAGTTAAAGAAGAAAACATGGCAGAAACAAGTGCTTGAAATCCAGGATGAGGGACATGAATCTAGCCTTAAGTGAAAGAAGTGGCATAGTACACATATCAGAAGCTTGACAGAAGAAAAATAATCCATGGAAGACTGTAACACCAAAACAAAAAATTTGGTGATGAAGATGAAAGATGAAGTAAGCCTTCTTGGTGGTGGTATAGTGTTACATATTTTTTAAAAATTAGAATCTAATTAAGAAAATCCCCACTTCATCAGGCAACCTTAGGAATCCACAGGGACTGAAAATTGGAAGCGTAAATTAAAAAAAAAAAAAGTATCATTGGCTTTGTACAAAAGGAATTGAAGCCTAAAATAGTTGAGTGTCTCCTCAGACATGACAGTGGTAACTTCTTGTGCAAAGCCGTTTTGGTACCCAAGGGCCCAGGTCAGTTGAAAATCTGAAGGCAAATTTTTAAAAAGTTTCGAGAAGAGACCTGGGGAGCTGCAAAGCTTTTAAGCATGACATCTGTACCACAGAGATTAGCTAGCAGGAACGGAGTTACTGAATATCTTGATAAAGTGTTCTTTTTGAGAAAAGCTGTGTTGGCTTCTGTGAAGTCTTATCAACCGTTATGTGGATATGTGCTTGATAAAGCTTATTTCGTTTTTCCAAAAGGCCTTTGAAAAGTGTCTTATTAGAGGCTTTTAGGGAAACCTAGCACCATGTTATGAGAGGGAAGGTCCTTGTGTGGTTAAATGGTTAGAAGACAGGAATAAATGCTCAGTTTTTGCAGTGGAAGGTGGTGACAGATGAGGTTCCATAAGATCTATGCTGGGGCTTTTGCTGTCCAACATGCTCATAAATGACTTCAAAAAGCAAGTTAGCGGTGAGGTAATCAGGTTTGATGATACTAATTTATTCAGGGTAGTAAAACTTAGTGACTGAGCAATAAAATGACAGCTGAAATTCAGTGTGGATAAATGTACAGTGATGCACATAAGGGGAAGAATTCCTAATTTCACTTACATGAGCTCTGAGCTGACTGGCGTGAGAGTTGGGAGTTGTGATGGATAGTCACACAGAAACATCACTCAATGCTCAATAGTGGTCAAAAGAGTAAATCAAATGTTAGGAGCCATTAGGAGATGAATGAAGAACAAAAGAGAGAATGTCACTCCGCCATTATGTAAATCTGTGGTTTCGCCATATCTGTAATATGTTGTGCAGTTCTGACCTTGTCCTTCCCCAACGCCTCAAAAAAATAGGACCGGAGAAGATTTAGTCAAGGTCAACAAGGGTGATCAGAGACATAGAATAACTTCCATATGAGAAATGACTTAAGCTACAACTGTTTAGGCTTGAAAGGAGATGTTTTCCATTACAAGGGGCAAGCTACAGAAAAAGGAACCAGGAAGAAACTAAGTTATCATTTGGGGCAACAAATAGTAATAACCACCAGAGTTATAATAAAAAAAGAGAGTTGGAGGCAAAGTCAAAGGGTAAAAGCCATAAAAATAGGGAAATAGAGATACTAAGATATGAAGCAGAATACCTCTTAATAGCACCTGTTGGTCCCTGAGGGTACCCAGGGACTTGGTGAATGCTGCCCAGCAGTCCTGTGCACAGAGACATTGCAAGATGCATGACCACAACTGAACGCAAAATACTGGACTGAGTAATTTTTTGTAACCAAGTACAATTATTTTGATACTCATTTATATTTGCATTTTTTCAGCAGTTGTATGCTTTTTTTCTCTCTTAACTACTTTGTTGAAATGCAAATTATAAAAACATATCTTTTAATTTCTTTCTGAGTCCAACTCTACATCAAGCTTTTGGATGACCTTCTATGACTTTAAACGACACAAAATCCATAATAAGTTCCAACCGGGAGAGGATACCTATTTGAATGATTTTTTCTCCATAATCTTTATCAGTATTTGAAGAATATACTAGCCCCAAAATACATCAGTCAGCAGCATAACAAATCTTTATTTTAATATTCTTCCTTATTTAAATAAGGAAAAGAAACCAATTATTCACCTATTTTCTATCTTAAAACCTCATAGGACTGAGACAACCAGATAGTTTCCAACCAGTTTATGACTGCTCGTGTAATGTAGACCATTAGTGGCTAAATTACTGTGGGCTGTGGTTAAAATCACTGCAGGTGTTCTACTTAACGAAGTGTTAGTTAGGTGGCAGATGACCGTAAAATGTTGGGGTTGTGTGAGTCCTCAGTACAGGAGAAGGAAAGCATAAATAGCAAGCTGTGTTACATCAAAGAAAGACATTGAGGATTGTCCTTTACTGATGTTAATTGTAGTCTTTGCTGTGTTCAGCATTTGCTGACCTGGGCCAAAATGTAGTTGCCAATATATATATGGAAAACTCTGTAAGTTGTTGGTAGATCACATACGCTCATATCTATTCTATAGACATTGCAGGCAGGAAAGGCAGATGGGTTTACTGAATTTTCAAAAGTCAGACAGAAAACTAGGGGCAAAATCAGGGTGAAAAACCCAAGCTTCCTGATTTCAAATTTTCTGAGAGGGGATGAGGAGAAGAATAAAGTGTAAAATCATCCTAATTAAAAAACAAACAACCATTTCATTTGTAGGTCTTAGCAGATGAGCACTCAACAGTAACAGTTTTCGGGATGCCAATAATTTAAGGCACTGTTTCTTTTACCAGGGGTGTTTCAGAATTGTTGCCTTAATTTATCCCTATGTAACGTGAATCAGGTAATATCACTTTTATGAGAAGAACAAATGATTTTTATCTGCATTAAGTTTCCAGGTATGCAGTCAACTGCACAGAAACCTGATGCCGACTTTTCTTGGGGGAGGTTAGAATAACTGCAGGCTCATCTTCCATGTGAGTTATCTGCCTGGGCCCTTCGGGTCGTCAGCACAGAAGTTCGTCATTATATTATTACCAGAGAGGTAACAAAAATGGGTTATCATTTTTGTGGATACAGGAATAGAAAGAGGTGAAAAATTATGGCAGTTTGCTTCATAATTATTTACTAAAGAGCAGAGAACTGTCAAGACTTTGGAGTCATGATTGTCATACTTCATCATTTAAATGCCTGTTGGCCTCCCAGTATTTCCTTCTTTTTTTCTTGTTAATATTTATTCTTTTTTCAGTGCTCACTGGCATTGCATGCCTTATTGAGCTTGTCTATTCTTATTTTGGTTCATACACGCCATTGCTACACCTCTCTCTGCATCATCCTACCTACTTTGTCCGTGTTTGCCTTCCCCAGCTGTCTTTTTTCACTCCTGGGGATTTGTCAGAGATAAAAACAAGTGGAATCTTCAAAGATGTTGGATACCAAATGCAATATCCTTCCACTGACATCAGAGTGTGTTGTCTGATTTTTCTGGAGCTTGTAGCTTGGCCAAGTATGGGGCCTTTCTAGGGAACATCAGCAAGTGAAATCCTGCTGATTTTCAAGTTCTTGTTTCAAAGGATGTAGATAACTGATTTTTTTAAACTAAGTGACTGACAGTCCATATGAAGTAAGTGAGCTGTTATCCCCCACATAATTCTTAAAAATCACAAAAACATTTCATCTGAAACACTGCCTCTCTCTTTTTTCCTTTGATTTAAATATGAAGATGACGCTTATCCCAGAAAAGATCAGCCCACACAGTTAAATTGGCAAGGAAATTGAAAATGGTCTTATAATGGGAAAAGTTAGGCAATGTTAACAGCAGGTGTCAGTGTGAACTCTGCCTGAGTAATTAAGGGTGAAAACAATCTGATTAAGAAATTTCAGTGCCATCACATGATATCCTCAGTTATGGATCCTAAAAGCTCCTTTGTTATTCAAAAGTACTTTCCAAATATTGTTATTTCACGTGTCCAATATATATCAAATAGTTACAATACAATAATCAGGCTATTTTTCTGCCTTGTCAGCAATTTTCACTAGCAGCAACACTGTAATGAAAACTTTGAAATCCCACCTCTGAAAGCAGTGACCAGATATGTAAATATTTGATGTTATATAATATCTATTATATTTGCTTTATAGAAGAATGTGCTAAATAAGTGATAAGGCTGATTGAAAAGACAGACTAAACTCTGAAAAGACAGAAACAAAATAAAATTTTGAAGAGATTTGAAGAACTGTATAGTCAGTAGAAAAAAATCTAGTGTAGAAAGTCACCGAGGCATGTAGTAATAAAAATCAATTGTCTGCAGAGCTGGCTGAACAAGTTGTAAGAAGTTAATGAAATGAGTTAAATTAGAAACACCTGGTAACTAGTAAAGTAAGTTCGGTTTTTTTAAGATGGAAGAAATGAACACTTACTTTTATCTTGAAATCCGTTTAGGTTTTCCTTCTTCCCTTCTGCTTTTAGCCAATACCTTCACCCACATGTTTCTGTGCTAGGTGCGAAAAGATATTTTCTGTTATTGCAGGTCTTTGGAGTGCCTACCTATATTTCTTCCCCAGTAGAGGTATTCCAGCCATTACGCTGGTGGGATACTTAGCCTTCATTTTTTTCTAAGAAGAGAGGCATAGAAATTTTTGTCAACATGATTGCCTAAAAGTCTGGTTTATGTGAAAGCTGAGGGTAATCACAAATCAAGCAGCTGCAGGTTTATTCTATATACTAGGCTAGATACGAGATAAAAATCTTCTAGTCAAAGTAGAAGACATATGGAAGATAATTATTCCTTTAAAAGTTGTGCTATACATATACACACACACACATATATATATATGCAGAGGAGCAAGGCTGGAAGGCAGCCAGGTTCTCCCAGCTGAGAATTCCCCTGGCACTGGGGGACCCAGCTGGCATCCAGCCTGCTTCGCTGGCTCCTGCTCCTGTGCTCTGCAGAGATGCAAGTACCTCACCCTTCAGCTACACTCGGCTGGACATAAAGAAGCTTTCACCAGGATTTAAGACAGTGTGAGTCTGTCCTGAGAATCGGGGGTCCGTGACTGCCTCCATCGTTCAGCCCCCTTTGCACCACCAAAGGCGTTTCGTCTTTTTGGCTGTGTGTTTTGTGTGGCTCCCATGGTGCATTGCCTGAGTGACTCCAAAACGGGAATGTATTATCTTCCCCAGCCCTGTAAAGGAGAAAAGTTCTGCTGCTCCTCCTATTATGCATGGGGAATTAAGGCAGTGCTTTGTTTCTGCTGACTTTGAAATCTGTGTTTGAATTCAAAGAGCCAAATGGCTTGAGCTATGTCTGTATGGCCCGGAGGAGCAGGAGCTCAGGTACGAGCCAGTCCTGCTCTCTGCCTCAGATTTCTTGTTTGGAGAGGCACCTTGATTTTCCAGATGAGAATCAAAGTGATAGTCAACATGCAAGCAGTCCCCAGGGTACTTCGACTGTGGCCCCACGTAACAAGACAGTGTAAACACAGCAGAGATCTGAAAGCTGGAGCTATTACGGTGATTAGGTGTCCATAATTTCAGCACAGCACAGATAAATTTTATGAGATTGGGACTCCAGAATGGAACTCAAAGCCCAGAATCTGGGGACTAGACAAAATTAGGGTAATGCAAAAATGTCATATTCTGAGGAGACGCTTAACATTATCCTGAAGGTAGTGGTAATATGTAGGCTTGTCTGAAAACTCTGTTTGGGACTTGCATATTTATATCAAGACCACAAGGTAAGAATGTAGATTTCCTCAGAGTAAGTACTTACAAGTAGGAAGGGAGCAAGTAAACTTTGGTTGTGTTGTACCTTCTATCCCAATGGCTAAAGTATTCAGCCTGCAAATGGGAGACACTGGCCCTTCCATTTTCTCTCTCTTCAGCTGTAAGAATTTAAAATCGGCATCTCTTTAGGGCTGCCTTAACCCTTAGGGGTACTTGGGGATCTGCTTTGGGGTGTCATCATCTTATTGCAGGCTTAAATGGATTGTATTAGAGGGAGAGAGGAAGCACAGTTCTGTAGCCTAACAGTTTAGACATTATGGACTGGGCTGTAAATTATTTGCCCAAACCAAGACGGGAACTCTGTGCAGGAGCAAGAATGAATGCTGTGGTCTCTTGGCTTCCAGGCCAGTGCTTGAGGTGGCGGGCACTCATTTCTGGTCACTTAGAATATTGAATATTGACATATTCTGCCTTTAAATGTAACTCCAGCCTGACATTCTGCACGGGATTAAGCAAGATACAGAAAAAGCCAAGCTGCACCTCAAACTGTTTCTGACTTTAGCTGAATGCTGCATCACCTTTGTTGCAGTGGGATTAAAATTACAGGGGAAGGTGGCTTGTTAAAAAAAATGGAAAAAAAAAAAACCCAACCCTATGGATTTGGCTGTCAAAAGTTATTCCAACCGAATTAAATTTTACTGATTTGGTCTTTACTTTCCTGAAGTCTCCGACTTGTCCTCAGCACTAGTGGGAAAGAGATAGGGGTATGTCTGTACTAGCAAATAAAACCGTTCCCAAGAATATTCCCAGGCACGGAAGCCAACTGGCATGGACTAACTCGCAAGTACAGCAGTGAACAAACACAGCCAGCCTCCAGAGCAGGGTGGCTGGATGCAAATCCTTGGGTGGTAATGGTCTGTGGGACGTTCTAACTCCCAAACCGTGCCTGGGAATTGTTTGGGAGACTGCTAGTTGGTACAGGCCAAAAGCATGCCAGGGACCGCTCTAATAATTTCAGAGGAGTCGTGTTCCAGTGTCTGGGAATGCTCACAAGCACTGTTTAATTCACTTCCACAGACATAGCCCTAGGTTCACTGGTGTATTCCACAAACTCTTTGCAACAGCACAAAGATAGATGAGAAAGACTGGTGATTATTGGCGAGGAAACATTTAAAATTAAATCCTGTCTCAAATACCTGTTTTGTTGTGAACCTTTTCACTCCTGAGAGATACAAACGTATAGTTTGGTTCTGGATTTCTGGTCTTGTGGTATTTATCTAGTTAGTGCAGCGAACCTTTTAATGACTCATAGTAACATAAAATATCTTGAAGATGTCTACAGGTTTTAGAATTAATTCTGTGACCTTTAGGGCAAATGTAGGACTGGATGACTGAATTTGAAGTGTTCCGTGCCATTCTTAATATACAGAAGCAGTCTTCTGTGCAGAGTCTTCTCTCTCCAACACCTATTGTTGTCTTTGATACAAGTCACTTATTTAGAAGATGATATAATTTTAAAACCATCATTACAGGGGCTTAATTTTGTGCACTGGATAGCGTGTTAACTATAGCTGTCATTAATATCTGTAGCTAAAAAGTATGATTTGGTTGTCTAATGGTACTAGGCTGGCAGAGACTCCAGAAAAAAGATAATTTTGAAAGCCCTTCAGGTTTTGCAAAACATTGTTTAGTTTTCTTGTGCAATTAACTGTGCTTATTATATAGGAATTGAGTGAAATTATAACTGTGTTCCATATTAACTTGATACAGAAAAACTGAGGCCATGATTAGGTGTGAACAGAGATTGCCGATTTGAATTATCTTAATTTGTTAATTATCACAGTTTTAAATCTTCTAATTCCTACTTCCTACTGCTCACTAAATTTGTTTGTTGTGCCCTATGTTAAATTAGCTAAAAAGGAACAGATGATCACCCCTAAATTTTAAAATCTATTTGTAAGCACCTAACGCATGAAAAAGAACTGATTAGCCTTTACATTGCATCTAACCTTTTTCCCTGATTCTTACAGTCCTTTGATTGCAAATCTTGTATGAGAGAAAAAAGGTGGTTTTTTTACCCCGTCAAATATTCTTTGCTCTTGGAAAAGAAAATCAGCTCAGCATAAAGAAAGCATAAAGAATTCAGCTTTAACCTGAATAAAATGGTTCCCTTTTTCTCCAAGTTATTTATTCATTCAAGTATCTTTATCTGAATTGCTCTTTACTTACAGAACTAATTTAAATCCCCTGAGTCCACAAAAGGTCAGACAAAAGCTTCTTCACAGCCCTAATGCCCTTCATGAGCCACTTTGTATTTTTATGGAACTTTTTTCAAATCATGATGATAAAGGAGCAAGGCCCTAAGAGGATCACTCTGAGGATCCTGTGGTCGGTATATTATAGGCTATTTTCTTACTTTTTTTGTGATTAAATTATGTTTGCATATTTCAAAGACTAAGATTTACAGAAAATTAACGCATAAAACTGTGGCAAGGCAAAATAAGAAGTCAGAACAGAAAGAAAATGGCAGCTTTTATGACAGCATATTCTTAAAAGGCCTTTTTGGTATCCAACTGTTGGAACAGATCTGCCGCATTCGATCAGATGGTGTCATTCTTTGTGCAGGGTTTACTAACACACAAAAAGGATGGAGTAAATATGAATTAATACAAACAGTTTCATTATATAAGAAAAGTGAAGCTAACTAAACAAGCAATAAAAACGATTATTCTTCAGTTATGTTATACCCTATCTTCAGCTGAAAAAATGTGTTGTAAGAACTCTTCCTTCTACTGTGTTTCAGCCTCACTAATTCATTTGAATCCTTTCAGCTTCTATAAATAACATAGTCTGTATGTTGTGACATGATATTCTAGTGCTATTCCAAAATATTGCAAGACTATTAATATAAAGGTAGTGAAAAGAGACATAAAATGACGTAGCAAACAACACTGGGAATGATGGTGAGAAGGCTCCATTTTAAGATGTTTTATCTAGATCTGAATTATCATCAAACCACCTATTCCAAAAATAAAAGTCCATGAATATGGGTCGGGACAATGTGATGCATGAACTTTTTGTATTTTGTTGTGGTAAACGTATTAGGCATAAATCAAATATTATGACTGCCAGTTTTCATGAGCAAAGCAGTTCAATAAATAGATCTTTAGGACTGAGAGTGACTCAAGGTAAATAGATTTGTTTAAAGTACACCACGAGCAGAAGGCTGCAGTCAGTGTCCTCAGTGTGTAAAATCTGTAAAGTTTGGTGTTTTCTTGTAGTGTTATGATTCTAGGAACTGGTGTATTAAAGAACATCACCAAATGTCATGAAAATAATGACAGAGCGATGAGTTTGCGGTACTAGAAATTTGTGTCACTTACTCATGTGTTCTCACATCTCAAACCAGCTATATCAGTTTTAGCTACCTGGTGGCATTAAATTTCCTCAATTTAGGGAACTTCAACTAATACCAAAAGTTGTGGCATGTTCTCTCAGTTTCCCACTGAATTTCAAATCAAAGACAAGGGTGCAATGGTTGGCCGTAGTTGGCTTGGTTAGAGTCTGTGGGATCTGTGGTTTGCTGCAGTTTGTAGTTTACGGTCTTCTCCAGGGGAGCTGAGTAACCCAGACAGCGTGCAGCTGAGCCAGCAGAGGCTTTCTGCTTTTAATCACAGCTGATGGACAGTTAACTGCTGAGATTTAACAATGGAAGTAGCCAATGTTGAGGGAAGTCCAGAGACTATAAAAATGAAGAAATAAAGAGCATTTAAAAAAATGTTTTTATAGGGTGAGATGAAGGAAGCACAATTTTCTCTTTAAATTTAGGGAAATTTGATCCGAATTGATCGCTTACTCACAGAACTAATTTAAACACCACATGTCTTTAAAAGGTCAGGCAAAATCGTCTTTCACAAACTAGATAGTCTTCATAAGTTACTATATATTTTCATGTCCGCGCAGATTGTTGTTGACTCAATACAACACATCCAAAAAAACCTCCACAGCCTATTAAAAACAGGCAAGGGACAGAGAAATACAGTTTCTTTAATGCATAAAATCTGACTAAAAATGGAACAGGCATGAAAAGGACTTGATGCAGAAGCTGTAGCATATTTTCTAATCTTGAATAGGTACCTGATGGAAATTACCTACTGATGAAGTGTTGCCAGACAGAAGAAGAGATCTGAGGATTAGCGCTGCAGCCAGAGGGTTGGTGAAAAAGCGATACGAAAACAGAATGCAAAGGAAGGGAGAGAGGAGGCTGTGCAGGCACTTGAAATTTATAGACACCTATTAAATGAGATGACATAGAGAAGAGATGTTTGAATGAGTTGGATGACCCAAAAAAACATATGACAACAGGTCAAAGATGTGGAGGAAGATGTGGAGGAGGAGCAGAGCTGAAAAACGTTTAAATCACTGAAAAGAATGGACAAAGAACAGACAGAAACAGAAGACTTCTTTTCTGTAAAGAACAGGAGTTACCTCTCTAAAAAACGAGGGAAATAGAGATAGGCAGGGAACACAACAGGAGAGATAACAATGTAATATAGGGGACTGTGAATTACAGAAATAAACACGTTGGTTGGAGGGACCTCTGAAAATCACCCAATTCCCCTGCGTAATGGAAGGACTTTTCAACAGCTGATCCGAGTCAGCAATGGCTTTTTCTGCATCTTGAAAACCTCCAAGGATGGAGTCACTCTCTCTGTCCCGGTACTGCACTACCCTCTTAGTGAAGAGGTTTTCCCTGATGTCCAGTTGGAACTTCTCACACTGCGCATTGCTGCTATTACCCTTTGCGAAACTATCTGCAACTACCAAGAAAAGTATCTGTCATCTCTGTATTTCCCCTTCAAATAGGTGCAGGCCACTATTAGCTTACACCATATTTTTTTCTTCACCAAACCAAACAGATTTCTCCCCACATATGTGAGGAGCTGCGCCCGTGTCTCCTTTCCATCTTCTCTTGCCCAGAGAAGTTGTGGATGCCCCATCCCTGGAAGTGTTCAAGGCCAGGCTGGATGGGGCTTTGAGCAGCCTCGTCTAGTGGGAGGTGTCCCTGCCCATGGCAGGGGGGCTGGAACTAGGTGATCTTTAAGGTCGCTTCCAACCCAAGCCATTCTGAGATTCTATGATCACTTTGTTGGACTCTCAAGTTTCTCATCATCCCTTCTGAGCCAGGGAGTGGGTGAAGCACGATGCTTTATTCCAAGTATGGCCTCTCTAGCACCAACTAAAGGGGAATACAACTTACCTTTATCTTCTCACCATCTGGTGTAGCTAATGCAGCCCAGTATGCTGCTTGTTTTATTTGTGGTGAGAGCATGCTGTTGTCCCTTCTGTGGAGGCAACTTGGCATCCTCTGTCACCCTCAGATGGTATCTTACAGAGTGACCTAGAATCTGGAAGAAAAGGGCTGAAGATTAATACTAACACCAGGGAGATGCAGGTCAACATGAGTGAGGTTTCCTTTTTAACACACATGAGTCACAAGAGTAGGCCTGGAAAAAAAACAACTGTTCCCCAAAAGGAAAAAGGTAAGATGCTAGGAGGGAAGAATCCCGTCATCATCTTTAAGAACAAATAACACCGGTAGACTCTTTCATGCATTTCCAAAGGATTACAAAGGCAAGGTAAAATTGAAAACTCAGATTATGTTAGAACCACAGACTAACTTAGATTGGAAGTGACCTCTGGATGTCACCTGGTCTGTACTCTGCTCAAAGCAGGGACAACTTTGAAGTTAGATTTAATTTCAGGTTAGATCTTCAGGTTTCTCAGGGCCTTGTCCAGTCAAGTTCTGATAGCTTCAAAGATGGAGATTCCACAACTTGCATGGGCAACCTGTTTCAGTGTTTCAGTGTTTGGATTATCTCCCAGTGAAAGTATTTTTTCTAAGATTCAAAATTTCTGTTGTTGCCACTTAAAATTATTGCCTCTTACTTTATTCACTGTGTACCGAGAAGAAAATATCCCTGTCATCTTTCAACAGCAGAAAAGCCCCCATTAGACTTCCCTTGTACAGGTTGAACAAACAGGGCTCCATCACCTCCTTGTGTATGACATGTTCCAGCCTCCTAGTCGTCTTGGCGGCCCTCCAGTGGGCTCATTCCAGTGTGTCCATGTCCTTATTTTACTGGGAGGCCCTAAACTGAACACAGTACATCAGATGTGATCTCATAAGTACAAAATAAAGGAGAAAACCCACTTCATTTGACTGGCTGGCCACACTATTCCCAATACAGCACAAGATGTGGTTAGCCTGCATCACCACAAGGACAAAGAGAAATCTCTCCGATCTTTTGAGAGGAAAAGCAGCGGTGTGTGAAAGCAACAAAAAGCAAATTCTAAAGGCTGGTTTTGGAGGTAAGTTTTTGGTTATGACAGCTCGGTCACAGTTGTTGAGAAGTTTTTATAAGAGGAATCTCTGAAAATGGACTCCCCTTAACTGTTGGAGTGCTGTTCTTCTGCCCAACTAAGAGGAGTTTAAAAATAAAAGCTTTAAACTGTTCTCATATTTACAGTGCTGTTTAAAATGTGGCATAGCTGTATATAAATTACTTCACATCTTGGAAGCAGCCTGGCTGCAGCAGTGTGGAGCACAAGATAGGTTTGCCTATGCGGTTCAACCTGATGTTTAGAAATTGCTGGCACAGCAGGGGAAGGCTGACGTGGAGATTCATGCTAATTTCCACACTTGGCAAAAGTACAGAGGAAGAAGAAAATTAGGAAAATAAAAGCACTGTAGTGGGTAGAAGAACGAAAATTAAATCACATCCTCATCCAATATCCTTCCATTCGATTTTCAGTAGATTTAAAGTATTTAATACTTTACTGCAATACTGTAGTTGCATGGGGAGTTAGAAGATAAAACACAGATTGAGGTCAAACAAATAAATGTCTCTGCAAACGGGTTCTTCATTACCTTATCTCTCAGTCCTTCTCTGCACTCCCTTCAGACCTGAAGCGTTTGAGTGCCACTTTGGAATGTCAGAGATGTTCAGTATCTCTGCAGTGCCTTTCCCAATGTTTTCTGGGTTCATGTGTGATCGATATGTGCAAAAACTTGTTTCCAACCACAAGTACGCAACTCGGGGCAAAAGTTTGTGCTATTAGTCTTTAAGCACAGCATCTTGCATTTTAAGTGGTTACATTTCATTCGATGCGCATTTTTCCATTCCTTAAAAACTTGCGTCTATATGATATTCCAGTCCTGGTGTGCATTGATGATGCTTCCCAAATATGTGACGTGAACACAGTTCATGCTGCTGTTGTCGTGACCATTAAATAAGATATTAATTGATATTGATGAGAAGTACAGGCACTGATGGATTCTACCCTGGTACTTGTGTTTTACCTACCTTACTAGTCCCAATGGCATACATGTGTAAGCAGTGGAGGAAAACATGAGGAGGAGAAAAGAGCTAGTTATATCAAATATCTGTGAAATGACCATAATTAAATTTAAGCTGTGAGTTCAGAATCAGGATTCTGAATGTCGGAGTGTTATTTTGGAACTACTTCTCAGCAGAAGTAATGGAGGAGGAAGAAACCCACAACTTTTGAAGTGATACTGTGCTGTTCTCGTAGTAGAACTCTGGACCTACTGTAATGCAAAAGGCACTTGAAACTAAAGTTTTTTGGCACTTCCACGTTGTTTTTGTTGTTTAAATATGAATATGACACTACTTGCTTGAAACTGTGTGTTTTTCTACTTGAAAATAAAAGGCAAAACAAGAATTTCTGTTTAGTTTTAGTCCCAAAAGAGAGTAGGTAAGGTGGGCTTACATTCGTCCTTATTTTCTCTGGGAAGAGGGTGAGTACTTTTCCATATGTCTCAGACACAGCATGGTTGTCACTTTCCAAAGAAAATTGTGTTTGAGGGAAAAGAAAATCAAATTATCAATAATTTCTAGACAGAGTGAACCATTTTGGATGAAATGCCCAAAGGTATCCAGATTGGGGCAAACTTTTTCTGAAAGTGGGTAATATCACGCTTTTTTAAAAGGCATAGAATTAAATACTACAACAGGATGTTATTATATCACAGTTGATAATGTCAATATAGTCATATTTTCATGATCTTGTCTTACTTTACAGGAGAAGTTTTGTCATTGATTTTTAGACAGTGCCCTGGAAAAACTGAATCACGGTTCATTTTTTAATAAAACTCAAACAGTGACCCTTCAGGGTTTAGCATCCCCATATAAATCTCATATGTCACATCACACTTTGGAACCTCACGACAAAAATATCTGTTTTATTATGCGGTAAAATATGCAAATATTACTGCGATAATAGCTCTATAAAAGCTTGGAAGGTAGATTTTTCAGTTTTGCACATAAAGAACAAATTCGTTGCCTTTGGTAGGAGTGGTTAGCCAATATTTAGAGCCTTTGTGCATTAGGAAGAGAAGTGGAGAACAGTCCAATAGTGACAATCCTGGTAATTTAAAAGACTCTACGCAGCATCCTGTTTTCTAGGAAATAGTGTAAAAAAATCACCATGAGGCAGCTTCTTTGTTCAAAAATCAAAATCTGCCTGGCTTTCCAGAAATTTTGCTCCAAATAACGCTGTGTGTCTTGTTCACATAGGTATGCCCTTGACATCTCTTGCTTTCTTCCGGGTTTCTGCTCCTCTCATATGTATGCATCGGTAATCAGTCTCCCAGCACCCCGGGGACCTTCTCCATCTCTCTCATCTTCTTGAATTGCAACCTATTTAGTTAGTTACTTAGTTACCACTCCCCAAAGGGGCCCTTACTTGCTCCTTCCAGTTAGTGTGTTGAAAAGCTCGTTTCTATGCCCTTTAGATTTTGCTTGTCTATAAATGAGAGAAAGCATCTATTCTCAGCATCCAAAGTACTAAAATCCTGCGTTTTTAAGAACTGATCTGTGGCCTGTTGTCTGTTGTTCTTATATTTGCATTGGAGCAACTGTTAGCCCCGTTGTAGGTGCTGGAGCAGAATGAGGATAGAGCACCCATTCGTTCCCCATCTATATGAGTGCTATCCAACTAACTTACTGGGTCGCATGGTAAAAAGTCCAGCTCCACGACTGCTGAGCTTTCTTCATCAGCTGATGGAGTATTTGGCAGGGAGGACGAGGGAGTTAAATAAAAGGGGCTGGACAAACTTAAGAAGGATAGGCCCATGGTGATTTTAAATACAGCAGCCCAAAAGAAGACTCTGATGCAGAGTCTACCTAGAAATACGGAGAATATTCCTGCAAAAGATTGCTCTACTCTTGGCGTGTTTCTGGTGCTGTCTCCCTAAGCAACCATTTTGACCTTCTGTCACGGGGCTAGATGGATTTTTGATCTGCCTGATTATAGCAATTCCAGTACTTATATAGGAGCCAGAGACGAGGATGGATTGTACCTGGAAGATAATACCAGAAGCACTCAAAGCAGAAATTAAGTGAACTAACCTTTGAAATAGCTTATGAGGAAATGTTATTTTTCTTCATCCCCTGCAGTTTTGAGGTCCAATTCAGCAAACTACATAAGTTTTTAATGGACAATCAATGACATGTTAGAGAGTGTTTCAAATTAATTGTCTTTAAGTGGTGTGTGTTATCGTGGGATGTCTTTCTAGGTATGTAATCTAGATCAAAAATTTGTTGAGATCACTCTAGAAATTACTGAGTGAAACTTGCTGGCTAGTGCTCTGCAGGGTTTTAGATTAGGTAATTCTAACAGCACATTTGCATTTGAACTCTTACGGCTACGTAGGAAATATGAACAAATTATTGGGATATAGTAAATTGCCACGTTGGATTCTCTGTACACGTTCTCTTACCTTGAGTAAAAGTGAAGTAGCCCATCTTTCTTTAATTTAGAGGAAAACTACCTATGATTATATTGCATTTGCAAGAGAGGAAGAATGTGTATATGGGCAGTTACCTCGCAGGAGCTGACACCGGGCAATTCATTACCCCATGGCACCTTCTTGGTATGTCAAAGCCTTATGACTTCAAACTGATATTTTGTCACATTTTACTCATTAATTCTCTGCATTGAACAGACCCTATATTCCTTTCTTGAGGTCACTCTTGAGATTTTGACTGCTGGAAGTTTTATGAGTATTTGTAATTAATTAGCTTATGGTGATAGTTGCAGCAAAACTGACTTATATGTACTCTGACAGGGCATAATTTCTGTAAAGCTTGTGTCCATCAAAGCTGGCATACATTTAGCTCTGTATTAAGCTGCATTTCATTTTCGTCCAGCATTTCTTTTTGCCTAAAACATTTTTTAGTTTTTATCATCACCCTGCAAATGTGATGCACAAAATTAGTCATGGTCACAGTAAGTCCAGGCTTTGAAAGCTTTTTAAATAAAACTTAATGCTGCTGAGTATAAATACTTGTAATAAAAGCTTCCAGGCAGAAGATGCCGTAGTGACGCTATCATGCCAAAGCAATGATTATTTTATAGCTGATCAAAGTACCACTCATATGTAAGAAGTTCCTGATGAAACAGAAAGTTGACACACCCTCACCCCCATATCCCACCATATTGTCAAGTTAGTATTGCCATAAATAACACTCTTGGCAAACAAATTCATATTAGTATTACTTTATGCTTACATCAAGTACGGGAATGAAGGCAATGAGTTAAAGGTACCTTTATTAATCTGTGTCAGTATCTTGGTTTTATTTCTTCCTGTATATCCCATGCCACTCCATTATGAAGAATGAAACATGGATTAAAATAAAAATCACAACTAGACTTCCATTTAGACAGGAGGAATGACAGACCATTTAGTGGTGAATTTCGAGTTATTGAATAGTAAACTTTTGTCTCTTACTATAATTCATGTTTCTAACAAAATAATCAAGAAAAAAATCAAGAGAAATTAAAAAAAAATCCACAAACCAGGATGGAAGCTGAAAAGATACCTCAGCAAGAGAAAACATGCAGCAAACACAAAAGGATTTATATAGATGGGTCACCAAGTGGTAGGCCAGAAAAAGAACTCATTGACCTGATGTCATTGCAAGGCCACTCTTAATAATCTTGGAAAGGTCATGACAATTGGGAGAGGCTCCTGAGAAAAGGAAGAGAGCAAATGTCACTCTTGTCTTCAAGAAGGGCAAGTTGGAGAATCCAGGGAGCTACAATTCAGTCAGTCTCACTTCGATCCCTGGGAAGGTGATGGAGCAAATAATCCTGGAAAGCATTTCCAAACACATGAAGGACAAGAAGAAGGTTATTGGAAGTAGTCAGCAGGGATTTATGGAGGGGAAATCACGCTTAACTGACCTGAGAGCCTTCCATGATGAGATGAGTGTCTTGGTGAATGAGGGGAGCAGTGGATGTGGTTTGCCTTGACTTTAGTAAGGCGTTTGATGTTGTCTCCCATAACCTCCTCATAGGCAAGCTGATGAAGTATGGGCTAGCTAAATGGAACAGTAAGGTGGATTGAAAATTGGCTGAACTGCTGGTCTTGAAAGGATTGTGATCTGTGGAACAAAGTCCATCTCAAGGCCAGTCATTAGCGTGTGGTGTACCCCAGGGTTCATCACTGGAGCCAGTACTGTTCATTAATGTTCTTCATTAATGACCTGCATGATTGAACAGAGTGCCCGTTCAGCAAGTTGGCAGATGATACAAAACTGAGGAGACTAGCTTATACACCAGAGGGATCTTCACAGACTGGAGAACTGGGACAACAGGAACCTATGAAGTTTAACAAAGGGAAATGCAAAGTCCTGTCCCTGGGGAAGAATAACCCCATGCACTAGAACACGCTGGGGGCCGACTGCCTGGAAAGCAGCAGTTCAGAGAAGGACCTGGGGATGCTGGTGGACAAATTGACCATGAGCCAGCAAAGCGCTCATGCAGCAAAGGCAGCCAGCAGAATCCTGGGATGCATGAAGAAGAGCATTGTCAGCAGGTCAAGAGGGCTGATTGCTCCCCTTTACTGAGCACCAGTGAGAACATGTCATCTGGAATGCTGTGTCCGGTCCCAGGCTCCCCAGTACAGAAAGACATGGACATACAGGAGTGAGTGCAGTGAAGGGCTGCAAAGATGGCTAAGGGATTGGAGCATCCGACATAGAAGGAGAAGCTGAGAGAGCTGGGACTGTTCAGCCTGGTGAAAAGAAGGCTCAGGGGGATCATATCAATATGTATAAATACCTGATAAGTGGGACTAAAGAATATGGAGCCGGAGTCTCCTCAGTGGTGCCCAATGAAAGGACAAGAAGCAATGGGACAAGATGAAATACAGGAAACTCCATCTGAACACAAGAAAATCTTCTTTTAAAGGTGTTTGAACCCTGGAAGAGGTTTTCCAAAGAGGTTGTGTGCTGTCGTATTTCAAGATACTCCAAAGCCAACTGGACACAGTCCTGAATAACCTGTTCTTGTTGGCCCTGCTTTGAACGGGAGCGGGGGCAGAGGGTGGGACATTGGACGAAACGAGGTCCCTTCCCACCTCAGCTGTTCTGAGATTCTGTGACTCAGCAACACCATGTGGTTTCTGAAGCAAATCTCCATCAGTGAATGAATGCAACGGGCACAGTTTTCCTAACACTAAAATTTATATCCTAACTGGAGAAATAAACCAAAGCACTTAAAGCAAAGAACTAATGAGTAGTAGTGTAGATGAAGGCATAAATGGTGCTTGAGAGAAATAGTCTGGAAGACAGTATAGGCTTTAAAAGGACACTGAGGCCACACTGAAGGTACCAAATAACTTATAGCCCTAATCACAGAGTTTAAAAAGGGTTTTGATGAACACAAATTTGCTAAAAAGACAGATTTAAGGAACATAGTGTTAATTGTATTCTTCTACTAAAAGATTCTGACGTTGCATAATTACAAGGGCCACCATGTGTCCTGTTCTGTGAAACACAAGTCGTTTAATGTATGTCGGTTTTGTATGCCTGTTTAGAAGGTCAATGCAAGAGAAGAAACTGTAGAGAATAAATAACCATAAATTGAAGAAAAAATTCTAGGGAAATAAATAACTGTGAAGCCCACAATAAACATGAATGGGGAACACACAAAATGGGGAACGTGAGCTTTTAGTGTTCAATTTAGTGTTTGTTGAAAATTTGATGTAATTGTAAATGTTAAATCAAAATGTGTTAAAACATGAGATAATATCTTCACACTGAGTTAATGTTTGGCCTGTTGAGTAGGCAATTCTTAAACACTCTTCACTCTAAGAATCTTAACAGAAACAGTTGAAGACATTTTGTAAAAAAAATTATAAACTGGATATTAATCACATGGAATTGCAATTGCCATATTTGATGCAATTATGGGGGAAAACATCATTAATAGCGATGAAATATATGGTCTGATTTAAAATAAAATATAACACATAGAGAGGGACCACAGATGAAGCTAAATGCGTTAATATGAAAACAGGCACATGAAAGTAAAAATCTGTCACAGTGCAGAGCCCAAATATAGTTCCTTTTGATTGTGGAGGGATAAGTGTTACCTCTAAACTTGTGGAGAAAGAGAATCTTGTTTAAAAGAGAAAGCACATTTGTTGAATGCACAAAAAGACAAATTGCTCTTAGTAATCTGTTCGCTTTACTACTGACTTAAAGAGTAACGATCCTAGCACACACGCAAGAAGCATTTCAAGCAAATTGAGAGCCAGACATTGAGCACGGACTCAAGGTGAATGTCACAGGACTTTGCATTATGTTCCTCACATCGCCACCCAGCAGTCGGCCACTACGACAGACCTTCTGGACACCTTGATTTGACGGAGCCTGGGGTGCTACAGACTGCCCTGCGTCTTAAGGAACGGAGCCGTCATTCCCTTGCAAAGGAGCTTAGGGAGTCAAAACCACCATTGTCTTTAGACACCAGTGGAGGGAGAGTGTGAGATTTACACCATTTGCAAATTAGCTGCATTTACGTACAGAAATTCTGGGAATTCTTTACATTGTTCAGGAAAGAAAGGGTATGAAGCTGCATAATGAAACACATTAGGGTCTTCTTCAAGCAACCTGTGAACCTGAAGCACGTGAGACGTAGCCTTGATGGTGGAGATAGTGAGTAAATGTGGATTGAATATAGGCAGTGGACTAAAATAATGCCTATAAATGCTGTGTACAATCTAGTATGCCATAAATGTATATATGCAACATCTGAAACTGAGTAAAATCAAGGCAAATCATAAGCGTGGCCTGAGGCAAGCTGCTTGCTTTCATCTGCATTAGGAATGTCCCACTAAAGGAGGCTGTAGAAAGAGTTAGAGCTAAAGCTACTAGGCACCCTAAAACTTTGCCTTATTTACATCTGTTTAAATTATGTCTCATTGCTACAGTTAGGAAAAAATAATCCTGATTTTGTTACCACGCTTGTCAAATACCCTTTTTTTCCTAAACAGATGAGGAAAACTATTGAGGATAAAACTAAACACTAAACACACATTGCTGTAATGAAGGAAGCAATACAGCGCAAACAGGAAAATGTAAGGAAGTTCAGAAGATTATCTCCCATTCAGACCTCATATAACAGATGCAACTCTTTTGAAAAGACTGGGTTTGTATCAGAGCCGAGTTCAGTTCTCTGAGGTTGCGTGAAGACAAACATCTCGGTAGCTTGTTTGTGGGATGTACAAAATATTATTTCCCCTGTACAGGAAGCTTCTGTAAATACACACACAGATGGGAATTCACAAATACTTAATTTATAACCACCATTCCAGCTTGTACAAGTGAATACTTAATTACTTGTTTATATATTTTGCGTATCACCACTCAATAATATTTTATGCTCTTCTTCCAAACCAAATCACCAAATAAGGGGGGTTTTGTCATTCAAACAGATAATATATATGTCATACAGACATCTTAATCCCGTCACATCGTAATGAAATTTTGAAGGGAATCAAAAGATACTGTTTTTTCTTCTTGTTTGTTCTTTTCAGTTTCTTTCATTGCAGCTTTGTTAATGCTTAGACAAAACGTTTCCGTATGGCATCTTTTGTACTTCCCTACAGATACATTTCAGTAAATGCTATGGGCTTCAGTCCAAATTTTGATTCCTTTCCCTTTTGTTGTTCAAAACAATTGACATCAAACTGAAACATGAAAGAGGTTGTACAAAAGGTTGTTTTCCCTACATGAAGAGCCACAGCAGTGTTTTACATTTTCTGTATGAACGCAATTATTGTTTGTCTCTTACTCGCACACTGCATCCTACGTTTGGATTTTGGCAGGTAAAGTTATGCTACCTGAGCTGGCTGATGCTTTGTCCAATACCGAGCAGCTCTGTAATCTCTGGTGTTGTCCACTAGGCACTTCCCCTCCCCCAAAAGCTACTTAAATCCTTTTTAAGACCAGTTTTCTGGAGTCCATCTGGCATTTTCAGACCCCTATTACAGCCACGTTTTGCCGCTGCACTGCTGGGGTGTGCTGCAGCCTGCGAGAGGCCGTGCTTTCGTACAGACACGCAGCAGCAGAAGTGCTTTGTGTTTATATTCCCCCGCATGTTATCTATAATCTAATTTCAAACATGTTAATGCTAAAATAAGACTTCCAACTACTACTTCTATTTATACACTTAAAGCTTTCTCAATCCTAGCTTTATTGGCTAAAGAAGTTTATAAATAACATACCCCTGGCAAAGTTCTCTAATGCTTCTTTTAAGAAACATCAGTAACTGTGATCTGTGGAAAAGAACTCAGATATATTGTTGCTTTTTTAATACAGCTTCTTTATATCCAATTTAGGTATCAAAGCCTGAAGTGCTGGTAATATGTCTGAAGAACTTGAAATAAGAAACAACTGTTGAAAATGAGGTTGAGTTTACATCATTTTAAGCCTGATCTATCTAGACTAATACCTTAAAACCAAAGTTTTTAGTATGCAAGGATGGGGGAGCCAGTGCCGTTGGTCCCTTCATCTTACTCCATTTCCCTTTCTATAAACAGACAAACGTTGCCTGGTCTGGATCTTCCAACACTTGCATGGTCCTCCTAAGCATCTCTTCTCCTCAGGCTGCTTGAGCGCGAGTCTTCCTCCACCACCTTCTTCTCCCTACTTCGTTTTGCGTAACCTACTTAAATGCCCGCTCGCCTTAGAGGGGCTCTCACCTGCTGTTTGAAGCACCTGGCGTCGAACCCCCTCTCACGTTCTGGATGAGGGCCCCAAGCTACTGATCAAACATGGGCGGTTTCTGCTCTGACAGTTTAATGAACCTGGTAATTTATTTTGGTGGTGAACGGAAAAAAATCAGTTCTCGGCAAATCCTACTAGCAGTCAAAACGTGTAATGGAGCCACAACCACTAGCACTGTCTTTAATGACGGACAGAAGTTCAGCAATAGCATCTGTGGCATCGAAAGAAAGGTAAAGTGTTAGATTCAGTGAAACCTGTTATGGAAGCCACTTTTGTAAATCCGGTGGTATTTTTCATATACAGTTTGAAATTAATCATCGTCATCTTCGCTGGCCCAGGGAATTTAGCGTTCAGGACACTGTGTTCATCATCAATTTACAAGTTTTCCATGGGACCTAGGGCAAAGTAAATATTCAGCCTAATCCTCAGTTCTCTGTTAACGAAAAATAATAGTGTTTGAGGGCAGCTGGTTTCAGTGATGATAAAGTATTCTGATTCTGTGGCAAATATCGGGATAGATTAGTCTCCTAGATAAGTAGTAGCAAAATTCAGAGCTTTGCAGTTGAGACTTTCATATGAAACAGAAGTTAGTGACAAGTTGGTTATTTAACTAATGTAATTTGTGCGTTGAAAAATTATGCAGAAGTTCCTTTGCTTTAAATAGAAGTAGGAACAATGAGCAAAAGGGTAATTTCATTAGACACTTCTGTCCTGCAACCAACCGTCACTCAAATAACATTAAATTTTCCACAGCCTCTTTCTCTGTTCTTGAGAGAAATATGAGTGATGCCATGCCAAATTCAGAAATATCTGTCATGATCGGAAATGTTTGTGTCTCACCATCTTTCTGTTCATGGTTGCTTCCTCCTCAGCCGAGACAGATGAATCAGGTCTGGTAAATCACTACCTCGAACGTTTCAGGAGAAAAGCAGCTGGGCTGCCCTAAATCTTAGCTGATGATAGTTCATGGCATCCAGGTGACTTCGCACCGAACAGAATGAGGGGCACTCACAAATTGTTTCACTAAATCAGCTGTATTGTGGCCAGTAGTTTCCAATTGAGAGTCATTAAAAGATCTGGGGATAGAGGAAGAGGAGTGGGTGCTGCGGTTATTTCTACAGCAATTTTTTTTCCACAGCTGGGAAACTTCTAGCCAAAGGCTGCATGCTGCTCATTTAGAAAAAGTAGATGAGACTAAGCGTCCATCTTCCTTTCTGTGTTTCCTTTCTCTTCATTGTGGTTTCTGTTTGGGTTGTGTAATATAAGAGAACTTCAAGGCTTCAGATGCCATCCAGAAAGAAAAATACAAATTTCTGGTCGTAGCTAATTACTGTTTGGCATAATACTTTCCAAAGGGTTATCCTGCTTGTTTATACATCTTTAACCTTCAGTGTACCTTAAATTCCACTACAGTAGCTTCAGATGCATTGCACCACTTAGCATTTCAGCTTTTTTAGCTCAGAATAATTCTTTTCATGTAATATTTTTAATGACTATGCCAATATATTGCATTGCATATTTAGTACTAAGAAGTTAATTACACAATACACAGCATCTATTTTGCTGTGTAAGTTCTTTTGTAGAATCAAATTACTGATCTTTTTCTCATTTCATCCTATTTTCAGTTCCCTCTTAAAGAATTTGCCAGCGGAACTTCGAAGTGCTCTGAGAGGCAGATCAATTGTTTTCTTTGTCTTTTTCACCTTAAGTTCTTACCTTCAGGAAACAAAATCCAATGAAATCAAAATGATCTGAAAGAAAAATCAAAAGTGACTGGGTTTATACGCCCATTTTCCCACATTACTTCAGATGTTATCTGTTATGTTCATACCACAAATAATCAGGAGGAAAACACTTGGAGGGTCACATAGGTCAATAAACATCTGGCTTATGAAGTGTTGCCCTGCTGCCTGTATTATGTTGATAAAATTACTTTAGTCAGGAGAAAGAAATATAAAGTACAAAATATAAGTGGTAAATTTTCCCATCTTGACATATGGGAGATTTGCATGTGTAATTTACATCGGCATAAATCTCAGTTTATCAAAATGAAATTCCATCCAAAAATCTGAAAGAAAAAGAAACCCGGTGGGTATGTTTCTGGAGTATATCTCCATCTCAGTGTGGGTATAGGGTCCTCTGTGCATCAGGATGAGACCATTCAAGAGCACTTTATACTTCTTCAAGCAAAACATATGAAAGCACTGTTTCTTCCTGCTACGGAAACAATTTTAAGCTGCTCTAAATGCAGATCAGCAGTGGAACCCTGCAGCTATATGTATTCTCACAGTCATGCTCTTCCCCAAACTCTTCTTGTTTATCTCTTGAGCTTTTGGAAATATTTGAAATTCCTGGAGAAAGCCGTCTTCACCTGCACCCACTAGCAGTTTCACTAACAGAATATTTAATGAGAAAGCACTGTGTTGTCTATGTTATCAGGAACGGCATGCTTAGCTTCCTTTAATTCATGTGGCAGATAACTGCCTTTGTGATAAGTCAGTTTTCTTATTTTTACAGTTGTTCTTTGCATGGCTTTTATGTTCTCCTGTGATGTTACTAAACATTTTGCTTGAATAAAGACTGGGCTGCTCGTTGGATTTTTGGAAACTTTCTGTATTAAAAAACAAAATTGCTTTGGGCTAGATTTTTTTTTTTTTCAAGGAAAATTCCTATTGACTTCAAATAAGGGCTTCAGGGGTTAGCTGTCCAAGAAAAAATGAATGTATGATCACAGGAAGAGATTTCTGACACTTTCCTTGGCTAGGGGCATTCATCACATATTTGAATGGAGTGCTGCCTGGAATGTATCCAGGAAAATAGGTATTAGTTTATAATTATTGGTTACTGTGCAACCAAAATGCAATAATGATGTTGTCCAATGTGTTCAGGTGGCAATCTTTTGTCCCTAGGAGAGAAAACAAAAATTAGAAGATGTGATAGAAACAAAAAAGGATAGTCCTGCATTAACTGAAGTGATTTTGTTGCAGTCACAAAATTGATCGCAGGGCACCTGCCTTAGACATCTCATTCTCACTCTAGTGGTTTGCTCCAAGAATTTGTTTCTGTACGTCACGTAGGTTGGATCATTTGTCAAGCAACTTTAATGGTCAACTTGAAATGAGTATTTCTAGAGACTTGGTACTCACACCATAGGTAATGAAATGTCCTCAGTAAGGCATTATGGTCTGTGACCATCCCATGTATCATCCCAATCAGAAAAAAACCACACTGATCTTTTAGTGTAGGTCTTGGGCAATTAGACAGTAGATATTTAACATGAGAGGCAATAAAATTCTCAAGAAGTCTTCGTCTGGTCTTTGTTAGGTAGGTTAGCTTCCAGTGTAGGCAGTTGCTGTCTGGTCTGACCACTTCTCATCCCACATTCCAAATAAGTCACCTCATCCGTACTTATCTGGCCACTTTCTCAGTTTTCACACAGTCAGATGCGCTCATAAAACTGTCCTGAACACCTCTCTCACATCCTTCAACTATTCCAAACAGGTGTGGTGATACATCAGAATTTCATCGCTGTTGGCCATGGTGGATTTGCTCTGTATTTCCTAGAGTACTTTTTTTTTTTCTCCTAACCGTTCCATGGAATGCTGCAGGTGTGTGCTACGTGCCAGCAGGCAGCAGTGACTCTCTCTATCTGTGGAGAAGAAAGGCCAAACCAGTCTCCCGCTCTCAACTACTTTGAACTGCCAGAACTGCAGGGAGTCAGGCGGGTGCCTGTCTCTGCTCCACATGAAGGAGCAGCACGCAGCGTTAGCAAGCTAGGTTCCTTTAAGGTGTCCTCCGGGATGCATGGATGGCTATGTGTTGAATTAATTGAATTAATATCTCCAAATGGTTCTCAGTGCCATTATTTGCTTGTGACTGGCAAGTGACTGGCCTTGGTGATCACTTCCATGTGGTGTGTTTAGTAAACTTAAGTTGTCCTCTTCAGTATCCCCTGCTCTTACATTAAAGTTCACAGTGACAAATAGTCAGCTTTATGTTTTTTTCTTTTACGTCATGTGTTAAAAGCTGTGATCAGACTTAGAAAGAAGGAAGCTCTGAGGCTCAAGTGGAGAGACAGGCATTTTCTATATGTTTGGAGGCCTCTGCTGTTCCCATTTGCGGTCGTTGTGGTTGTGTTTGCATGTCGTTGCAGATTTAGCAAACCCCTTGAGTCCCAAAAGTGCTTCTGCACGCTGTGCCAATGGTCCACAACACATAGATAGACAACCCCAGCATCACTGGCCCACCGATAAGCTAGCATTTCTGGAATTAGCTGGAACTAACTTACGTCTCATTTTTGACCCCTGTATTACTGAAGAGCTGCGCCTGGCTTAATGCTTTCAAAAAAGTATTTTGTGAAGAATGGATGACATGGACAGAATTACTGCAGGACATCTGAAGACACACTGCCATCCTGACTGATGTTATTACACACGATCCGCTTCTGACTAATTTTTTACAATTGCTATGAAGAACAGAAGGCCTTGGGTTTATTTCTAAGCTTGGGTCTTGCACAATGTGTGAATTTTGTTCTCCATAAATTTAATGTTAAAACATTAAAATATATGTCACTATTCTGAGTTAGACTCTTAAATCTACCTGTCGGCCAGGTTTTTAGATACTTATGCAATTGCAGCTCCCATTAAGTTCAATAGAAGAGACGTAGCAAGGAACAGGCAGCAACTTCAAGATAGAAAATATAAAGAAAAGAAAATTTCAACCAGTATTGTATCAACCTAAGGCATATGCAGAAGGAAGCTGTAGAAAATGTACTCTTAACATGGATTCTGCTAATTAAGGGGCTCACTGTTCATCTGTCCACTAGTTGGCGGGCATAGCAACGCCATCGGCTCCCCTGTGAATGCATCCCTGGCTGCTACTGAATCTCTGCTAAGCCGTCCTAGCAACTGTGTGCCAGCACTGCACCGTGCAAATGCATAAGCATTAATAGGATCAATCAAACCTGCAGGGGACTTTTCCAGTGGCTGCTGCATAAAGCATTTCACTGGAAGACAGTGAAACACCTGGCGAACTGGTAAACCAACCTTTGGTAAACCAACGTGTGAAGGTATTTGCAGAACTGAGTTGTTTGGGGTTTTTTTAAAACAAGAACTAGAAATTACATTCTTGAATGTGCAGCATAGAGATTTTTCCCTGCCCTTCAGGATCCTGTTCCTGAGGATTACACAACTGCACAAGCGCCTGCAGCAGATGCTCGGAATATTCTTACTCTTCTGATGGATTAAATGGATCACTTCAAATTTAGGGACAATAGGACCTTACAGATCAGGTTCACAGTATATTTAGTATTCCTGATTTGATGGTGGCCAGTCCAAAATGTCAGCAGGGATTGAACTAGCTGTAACGTAGTCTTGTTTTGTTCAGATACTGTGTTTTCAGAAAAAATGGCATTGCATATCAGCAATTTCAGTTGACTTAAAAGACATCGTGGATTTTTTTAGTTTTTATTTTGCTTTCTGCCTTTGCATCCCCCATATAACAACCCTGTAACATTTATTTTCGAGCAAACTTGTTGTTCAGTCAGCAAACCAAGAAATGAGTCACTCGGCTTCCATTTCGCGTAAACCTTTAACTCCCTGTATATCTAGATTCACAATTTCATTTTCTGTCCTGTGTGCATTACCTGATATATTAACATGCTTTCCTAGTCTTCTCCCGCTCTTTCACTTTTCTGTAGCTGCTGGAGAGACTTTTGTTGGAGCTTTTTTTTGTACTGAAGCAAAACCCTGTCAACAGAGCGCAAAAGCATGTTTAATGGCCTCTAGCTGGCTGCAGATGCCCACATTTCTGAATAGTACTCAACATCAGAAAACTGAACGTACTATTAATTAAAGCTTTCTTTTCAAATGATGCCAAAATAGAATATTTTCTAGAAAGACTGCACTTTTCCTCCAACATGAAGTAAGATGAAAGACATTTACTCTGTGATTTCATTTGCATTCTCTGAAGTGACTCTGTGAAATGTCCTTTGGTAATAAAGAAAGTGCTTGTTGCTGAAAACCTAAAACAAAGTATTGCTTGTCAGTCTCTATACAGTGTATCTGCAAATGTGAGTCTCGCATGCGAAAAATTAGTGGTGGTGTAAAATAGGACATGTAAGGTCACACACTTACTGTTTAGAAGATCCTAAAGGGTTGGGTTTTTTTTCCGACCACATTAAATCATCCACACCAAATATCTATTTTAAGGTTATTATACAATAATACGTTAAGATTTATATTTGGCACATGAAAGAGGTGTAGACAGTAATGAACAGAGCTAAAGCGACGGATTTTTTTTTTTTCAGAGTTTAAAAAACCCCTTTTTTGAGTTTTACAATGTAGCGCTGAGTTTTACAGTACTTCATTTGTACCCCTGCATCCCCGTAACGCGGCATGAAGACTCTTTGTACATTTTTATTTCCTTTTATACTTATATATACGTGTCCTGGTTTGACACTTGTTTCAATGAGAAAAGGAAAAGAGTGTTTTAAAAAAAGTGTAAGTAAATGATTGCTCATTGTCAGACAGAGCAAGTATATGCTTCGGGTTACACAAGTGACATCTAAGTTGTGTGTAAGGTGTGCTCGTCCCAGTTCTCCAGATTGGGAAATAAGCTGGTAAGTGCCTTCCCCCCCTCCACTTTCAGGCCAGATAGATAGAGCGCTTTTATTTCCCCAAACACAAAGCTGAAAGGAGGATAGGAAAGGTGGTCTCAACCTACACAGAGCCAGGATGTGACTGTAGGGTAAGCTTGGACCCCCCAGCTGGGGAGACCACACAATAGCACTTAGGACTCCAGAATTAGTTCAGGGCAAGAAGTGGCATACGGTTGTGCTCCGCTCGGAAAACCCCTTCCAGCTCCCATGCCGTTCAGAAAAAGGGTAAACACCTCTAAGCAAAAACCCAGATAGGCTGGCTGGCATTCTGGCAAAGCTTTCTCCAGCCTTAGTCTCTATCTGCCTGCTCTTGCCTGCCTGCATGAGGAGAATATGTAATGAGTCAGTGGGATCTGCGTCTCCTCTCGTACTGTGCTGTGCAGAGTGCTGAGGAACATATGGATACGTGGTACCCCTCTGTCCTCATTAAGTTACTACGTATTAGCACTTCCAGGGTACTAGGGGAATGCTTTTCTGCACAGTATTCTGTCGTACATCTTCTTTTAAATGATTAAGTCCTGTTGTTCTTGCTCAAGGACTTTAATAAGCTGTAAGAGAATGCTACTAAGCTTTAAAATCTTTTAAAAACCAAAGTTTTTCTGGGAGCAGTGAAATTAACAAAGCTTGATTCTTGAAGAGTTGTGCAACTGCATCTTCAGGGATCTAACAGACTCTAAGCTTTTTCCATGGGAGGGTTATTCGTAATGGAGCTCTCCCATTTCTACCATAGATTTTCTAACACTTAAAAAGTTCATATCCATCCTTTGCTACCGGAAAACATTTCCACAGGGACAATGGTCAAACACTGGAACAGGTTGCCCAAAGAAGCTGTAGAGTGTCAGTCCGCAGAGATGTTGCGCTTTTGACTGGACCAATTCCTGAGCAAGCTTCGCTGGCCCATTTTGAGAAAGGAGCTTGACCAGGTGATCTCCAGGGGTCTTTTCCAACCTAAATTACTCCGTGTTTCTACATAAATAATGGAATCTCTTTCATACATTCCCATCTATTTTTGTGGCACTACTATGCTGCACCTATGTGCCACTGATTTGGGTTGAAATTGGCAAAAGGAAATCAAGGCTCATAAGTAGACTCTACACATCGTAATCACATAACCCTTATTTCCTTGCAAAGCTAGACTGCACATGAAAAGAAAGAAAAGTAGTTTTGTCTGAATAACAGGTTCAAAAAATGCTGAGGTACAACATGTTGTAACTTATAGATACATTTAAAAAAAAATTTGTTGCTTAGTATCTGGCTTTGAATGAAATTTGGTTTCTATACAGATTTTTATTTACTAGATTAATTAATCTACCACCTATATTAATATATTTGTCTATATTAATCCTTAGAGTGACAAAAACCCCAAATTCTTAAGCAAATTCTGACCTCTGCAACATTGAAGTAAATTGCTGAGTTAATATCAAACTAAACAAGAGTAGAATTTATCCTGCTGATTCAAAGAAGTTATTCTGAATGTTACCGTACTTGACCATTTTTATACAAATTAATAAGAAAACTATATCTTAAGAAATAAACTGTATCTATGCAGTGAATAGAGCTGTCCCTAAGAAGCCAGAAAAGAAACCATAGCAGTTTTTTTCATGTAGTCAAATAATTTTTTGTGTTATGTTGTAGACACCGCAAGTGGATTCTGTTACTTTTTAGTTTTTATCATTTAATTCAGGAGACACAGGATACACAAGATTAGAGAAGACTCTAGGGCACACGAAGACTTATTAATTCATGAGCCACAGGAGCGAAGACTGAGGAAACTTGGGACATCAAATGTGTCCAGCCTGCACAGGACAAAAACATCTCAGGTGGAACACGTAAGTGTTATTTGTTTACAAATCTAAAATCCCTACAAAACTGCATGAGAGTTTAGGTCTTCTGAATTAGTGAGATAGGTGATAACGCAGAAAGTAAGAACACACATCTTTAATCTAACTCCAGAAATTAATTTAGTTGTAAAGCAGCTTTCTTTTGGGATGGTCTCCATTCTTTCTAGAATAGGAACAGCAGAACAAGCTAGTCTCTGCTGGCATGGTGAATGCTGCATTGGTGTCAGCTGGTGGATGTTTGACATGGTATCCATGCTAAATAAAGCAGGAACCAGCCAAAAACCACATTTTGGGAAGAGAAGATTTACACCCTTTTCTTTACCATTTTTTCCATCCTTGCACAGGAAACACTAGAAATAAAGTGTTACTAAATCACCCCCCTAACATCCCTTTCCATGCTATTCTAGAGATCCTAGAGTTGTGATTCTGTTGAGACTTACTGAAATGTCTCTCTCTCCAGATGAATTAAGCAAAAGCATTCATTGTTTTATAACTTCATACATACTTTAGAGAAAAGCGAAGATTTTGGAAAAGTTCTTCAGCTGGTCTAAACTGGTTTGGATCCTTTGATTTCCGAATTTATACCTGAGAAAATTGTACGTGGGTTTAGTGCTATCAAATAGTCCCACTGGAAACAGCAGGGTTACTGTATAATATAGTACTGTGGTACACTCGGAAAGTGTCAGTATCTGGTCTAAGTATCCGAAGAGTGGTTGAGTCACCATCCCTGGAGGTATTTAAAAGACGGGTAGACATAGAGCTTAGAGATATGGTTTAGTGATGTTTTTTGTCAGTGTTAGGTTGATGGTTGGACTAGATGATCTGAAAGGTCCCTCCCAACTTAGGCAATTCTATGATTCTTTGATTCTATGACACTCTATAGTTATGACAAAATAAACACGTCTTCTGGGCCTGAAGCATGGACCTATGTCTGTGCTTACTACAGCTCCCTATGAATAGAAGTAAATTTACTCTCCTTTGTAGAAACCCAGCTTTGGGGAAAGTTGCTACACTTGGTGCTTGTGATTGCTCTACCTTGAGCTGTTAATAGCACCCAATAAGATACTTGTCTTCCTGGCAGCGATTGCAAGGTGGATGGTAAGGATGCAGAGAAACTGTCATTTGACTAGTTAAGCACCTTTAATGTTGCTTTTGCTCCACTTCTGGCACAGACTTTCTGAACTGATGGCCAGGCTCCAAATACTTCTCAGACTTCTGGCCCACAGGAAGTGTACTGCAAACAGAAATACATAGTGTCTTCCAGCCTTGCTCAAGGTAACAGATTACCATAAGGAGGAGACTATTGTTGCTCATTTTCACAGTGTTTCTATGCCTGTGCTAGATGACAGCCCTCCCCCTATTTTGGCAATCTGCATGATTTCCATGCTCAGATGCCAGCCTCATATACATGATATATAATAATCTGCTTCCACTAAAACAAGCAATATTTGTCCAGCATTTATGGTGGTAGATACGTGTTGGGTTTTATATCTGTCTCTGCCTCTGTGTTTGGGAAAATCAAGCCACCTCTATACAGCAGGATGTATTAAGCTCCTAAATACGTCCAAATTTCTGGAGTGTCTTCTGATTATCACAAATTAGGGAGGAGAGATGTGAAAGAAAAGTATTCAGTCACAGTTGACTAAGTTGGTTGGGCAAAATGGTAACTTTTTTGATAAGAGATTCATTGGCATGAGACTGTGGCTGAAGGATATGCCCTTTAAAAGGGCTACACCAAAATTGCTAGGAAACTTGCTGCTTGGTCACTATGCAAAGCGTCACCGCAGTGTCCTTCAGTTCCAGGTGCAGCTGGTTAGGGGGTCACTGACTAGCTGCCTGTGACGGATGAAGTCCCAGAGTGGACGTGTGGGAGGCAAGAGCCTAGCGAGTGAGTCTCATACCCGAAGCATAAATCTTCCTATTTCCAAAGGCCAAACGGTACTGTTGTGTAGAAATTCCCTTGAATAATTGTAGATGTTCCACCCATACGGATGAGGAATGCAACTCTGTCTTCTGTCTCTAGCCAGAGAGGGAGTTTTATAGCTCTGTGAAAATCCCTGTTGCTGTAGCTAAGCGGACTACTTGCGGCTGCTTTGGGTGCTTAGAAAAGTAGGTAACTCTAGTTTGTACTGTACAAAGCAGGCTACCCTAAGTCTTATCTTTAGTAAGGAGTAAATAATAACATTCCCGTTTCTTCACAGCAAGTTTAAAATCTTTAGGAACAAATAATAAAAATTAGTACTTTGGGGCCTCTATTATGCCTGTTTGGTCCATGACTAAGGAACTCCATGATGACACAAACCATTGTAGTAATTCTGTTTTCTTCTTTACTTAAGGATTCAATCATAGATATTATGGTTCATCAAAATATATGATGTGTAATAAAGGAAATGTGTTGCCTGTCAGCTTTAGGATAAATTCGCTAGTAAATAAACATGTTATAGGAAAACATGTAATCTGCAAAGGAAAATTCTTTTCCACTTATCTCACTCTGTGCTCGAAAACGTTATCCTTGATCTACTGCTCTTCCCTGGATCAAAAAAAAAAACAAACCCACAAAACAAACCAAAACCCAGTGTTACAGAATAATAAAAAAAACCCTATTAGTTAAAGAAGTTGAAAATGGAAGTCCAAAGTAGGTCAACTTTAACCAACTGACTCAACTTCTAAGGTCAGGGAAAGCTTCAGTCATACTTTTTGTTCCTTTGCTAGGGAGATTATTACACAGTAATGTCTTGGGGCTGTGCGTTTGCTCGTGCTGCCAAGACAAGTCATTTCTGTGTGTGCTGTGAGCAGCATTCCTTCTCTATCATATGACTACGAGATGGACATAATGCATCGCAGTTAACAGCACTGACTCACCCTGCAGTTTACGCCAACACTTAATGTCATTCATGCTTAATAAAACTGTAGGGTTCTGCTTTTCCACCCACTTTTTGTTATTTATCTTGAAACCTACCACAGCACAAGAAAAGTCACAGCAGCTTCATATAAAATGCTTTTTTTTGTATTCTCCATTCAAATTTTTTGATGCATTGACAGTATAGCTGAGAAAAAGTTCTCTGAACAGCCACATGCAGATGGGCAGCATAGAGCTGAATGACTGCGGCATGCTCTTCAGAGAAATATGTATCATCTGATATTCTGGCTGTCTAGTCTTTTTGTTTGATGCAAAGTTCATTTGGAAATCACAGATTTGTGCAAGCCAACCCCCCCCCCGCAAAACCCTTCAGCTCAGATTAGCAAACTGACCCACTTTCCGTCTCCTCAGCTTAGACCCACCTTTAAATTTTATACACTAGCTGCCACGCTCCCTTTGAATGACTGATGTGAAGAGAATCTGTTAAATATTGCAGGTACAAACCTTATTAAAAAAATATTAAATCAGACATGTTTTCCTGCAACGTTGTAAGCCCAACTGGTAGCTAATGAGAAACTCAAAGTTGACGCACCTCAGTCCCAGCTCCGGGATGTGCTGGAAGAAGGCAAATGCCACCTCTTCATCCTACATTATGCCTTGCCCTACACACACACATCCAGAAGGATTTCACTCAGTTGCCATTTTGAGCAACAAGCGGCTGGAATCCCAGCTCTCTCCCTTCTAAGCAAAAGCAATGGAGAAATCAGATGGGGCTGAGGATGGCACGGCTCACAGAACCCTGAGGTTGGCTGGGGCTGTGGTGGCTTCCTTCACGCTCTGCTGCCAGCACAGCCCAACATCCATGGGAACCCCAGTGAGAAAACCCTGAAAATTCTAGCAGAGTGTGCAATTCTCATGAACTGTGCTACTCATGTGCGAATATAATACCTAGTGAAAATTGCAGGTGCTGTTCTGCATTTGGGCTTTGTTGCAGAAAAAGAGAGTGGAGTCCAAAAAATGGATTTTGCTCCTGAAGTCTCCTGTCCCAGCAAGGGTACTGGAAATACCTGAAATTTGGTGCTCTCTGCTTTCTGCCAAATGGAACAAAATTGTAATTCAGAAGTATCTGTAGCAGTTCCAGGAACAAATCATGTCTCTTATTGATTTAGAGATACCAAGGCAATAGAAAATTCTTGGTTATATATAGAGGGAATTGTCCCAGATTTCATTGTAGCAATGGAACAACTGAAATAGGCAGTTCCAGTAAAGGGTTATTCTACTAAAACCACTTTAGTTGTACTTTAACTGTATCTGTGTTCTATTCCTTCTCTTTTTTCCAGCAAAGAAAAAAGTCGCATTTTTCAGTGATATTGTTATTCCAACAAAATCAGTAATCTGCTTTCTCTGTGTAGTACCAGTTTGATTAGCAGCTACTGTACTCAAATGGATGACCTTCTTCTTGCTCAGGGAGCCTTTTAGGGAGAGTATGGAGTATGAATACAGATGTGACAGTGAGTGGGTGAGTCACACATTTGTGGCTGCTTTTACCTCAATAACATTCTTTCTCTTTTTTTTTTCTTAATAAAAAACCTGAAAAACTTTAAACAACTAAGGATTTCTCATTCCTGACATTTAAAGTATACAGATGATTCTGCCAGTATCCGTGATTGTTATAGAGTATTCCCACAAGAAACAGGACAGTGTTGCTCTAAAGCCTTCTACGTTTAACATATTTGTTTTGGGCTCTCCTGTGAAATCTATCAGAAGAAAAAGAAGAGACAGCACGCGTGTAATACATAGTTTGATCAGTCAAACACAGAGAAAAACGATACCCGCTCTCTGCGGATAGAAGCATGTTTTCAGCTGAAACAAACCTGTCTTCTGCTTTTTGTTTGATGCAGAGAGAAGGAGTGCTGTTCTGAATAGGACAGAGTACTAGAAACCAGGAAAGATACTCTTCATGGCTCTGACAGGCACTTCTTTGCCTGAATGGGTCACTAAACCTTTATGTACTTTAGTTTTATTGTTTGTAAAACAATTCTTATTTATTTCAGATGAATATACTGAGACTAAATAAACCAGTTTTTGAAAAAGCGTATTTAGATCCCCAGTAAAAATATTGTAAATATAGGACGTGGTCTGTTTAGGAAAATGAGTTCAAATAAAAAGGAGGAAAAGTTTTTAAAAGGAGATTTTAAATGTTTGTAAGATCTTTCTACTTATTCCTGGCTTAATTTTAACAGAAAAGTCTGGTAATAAAAACCAAAGCAAAGTGTTGCAGTAGGAAGGAATGACACATGCTGTTTCCTTCCCCCCCCACCCTTACAGCTGGCATTGCTGACAGGTACCTTGGGGTTTTGGACAGAAATCAGCCCAAACTCCCAATATTGTGCCAGGATCTTGGCACTTGCTGTTCAGCTGTTCCCACGCAACAGGACCCTCTTCTGATGCCATTTGAAGACCCCCAGTCAACAACAGGGTGTGCAGTCCATGTTTGGATCAGGTCGTGGCGTTGCTCTGTGCTAAGAAGGACAGAGGGGAGAGCGGAAAGGAGAAGTCCTAGAGCTGTTTCGCACGGACTCTGATGCCTCGGGCAGCAAGTGCTGTTGTACTTCTGAGACACAAACTGTCTTGGAGAGATTTCAGACCCACGGTTTCAATTCAGGTGGCCTACAGTGTGGGTTGTTTGGCTTCCCCTGATTAAATGGTATCTGAGATAAATCATTTAGTTCTTTGCCTTAGGCTTCATGTCTTGACTGTTACCGTGAGTGTATTTAAAGGATCCCCATCCCCTTTCCAGCTCTCACATAAGGCAGCAGACATACACATCTGCCGTATATACACATCCAGATTTATTTTCAGGTTTCCCATTTCAAGGCTTTTTTTTTTATTCAGACTTCTTCAACTTGATTGGTGCTCCGCATGAGTCATCTGTGTTGCATTCAGCTCGTTACCCTCAGGGCCAAATGAGAGATGGCACCAGGCATACAGAAGAAAGAAAACTGTGTGCGGAGAAGTCACCATACTGGAAAGAAGCACTTGAAATCAAATGGTTCAATTATGTCCCCGTGGGCTGATGCTCTAGATACATTTGCAGAAGAGAAAAAATAAAACCTTGTCCTACCTCAGCCTTGTTGGGACCAGAGTAGGATTACGCAGGTGAGTAACTACTTGCCCATGTGAGCAAAAGCATCACGCCTTCCTAAAATACTAAAATTTGCCACCGTAGGATTAGCAGAATATAGAGTTGCAATATGAGCAACATCAGTGTAGTCACAGATAAATTGAGCCAGTTGATGCTACTGAATATCTCCTACATATTTATAAGCTGTCTAAAATGATAGATGTCACTACTTGCATTATTCAGTATTCAGTATATCCGCGTACCTAAAATTATACAGATGCACACACAGCGTTGTTCCACTGCGAAGTGGGAAGGAGCGGTCTGTATTGCCTTCTGGGATCTGCTTGGCAATTAATAGGTTATGGTAACTTATTCTGCATAACAAGGGACAAAGTACCTCATCCAGTAATCTACACACCAAGCGCCTCATTTCTGTTTGAGTTGGCATGGGTTTTTCAAGGAAGACCCAGTTCTGACTTTAGCCCTCCCTATACAAGTTATTTGAGTAATTAATTAACCTCAGTAGTCATAATTTGTGTTGTGTTCCTAGTAAGCATTTGTTTAATGTCTGTTTACATGCACTGGAGCTCATGCCTTTTGGTTTGCTGTTTACTTGGGCTTTTTTTCCTAAATTAGAAATAACCTTCTGTCAAAAATTCCTTTACAGCACAGGAATTGTTAAACTGCATCCAATTCATCTCACCACCTTATTAATGCAATTTGCTACTAAAGCACAAAGAATTGTGGGCTGCTTTCTCCATGCGAACTTCAGGAAAAGCAGACACAGCTGGGCCAACCCACGTAGCTGAAGCAATGGTGACCTGCTGCCAGGAAAGACCCTAGAGATGCAACTACACAACTGAGTGGCGTGCTTGACACGCCTGAGGGACGGGATGCCCTCCAGAGGGACCTGGACAGGCTTGAGAAGTGGGCCTGTGTGAACTTCATGAGGTTCAACAAGGCAAAGTGCAGGGTCTTGCACCTGGGTCAGGGCAACCCTCAGTATCAACACAGGCTGGGGGATGAAGGGACTGAGGGCAGCCCTGCTGAGAAGGACTTGGGGATACTGGTGCATGAAAAGCTGGACATGAGCTGACAATGCGTGGAGGTGATTCAGTTCTGTGATATCTGCCCCTCTACTCCACTCAGTGAGTCCCCACCTGGAGTACTGCATCCAGCTCTGGGGCCCTCAGCACAGGAAAGACATGGACCTGGTGGAGCAGGTCATGGTGAGGGCCACAAAAATGATCAGAGGGCTGGAGCACCTCTCCTATCAGGACAGGCTGAGAGAGTTGGGGTTGTTGAACCTGGAGAATAGAAGGCTCCAGGGAGACCTCATTGCAGCCTTTCAGTACTTTCAGTATTTTCAAGGGGCCTGCAGGAAAGATGGGGACAAATTTTTTAGCAAGGCCTGTTGTGATAGAGCAAGGGGTAATGGCTTTAAACTAAAAGAGGGAAGATTTAGAGTAGTTAGAAGGAAGAAATTTTTTACAATGAGGGTGGCGAAACACTGGCACAGGTTGCTCAGAGAGGTGGCAGATGCCCTATTCCTGGAAACATTCAGGGTCAGGTTGGACGGGGCTCTGAGCAACCTGATCTAGTTGAAGATGTCCCTGCTCATTGCAGGAGAGGTTGGTCTAGATGAGCTTTAAAAGTCTCTTCCAACCCGAACTATTCTATGATTCTCCAAACACCTGGGGCTCCCCCTGGCCCAGACACACCAAAAGCCAAGACAAGAAGGTCTGAGTCATGTGTATGTTTCACCACACTCAAGAGGCATACATGGCTCATAAACACTACAACAGTTCAGACATACTTTAGGCTACTCAAACACATTTGGTGGTGAAGACATACTGCCCTATGTTGTACTGGTTCCACTCAGAAAGTGCTCAGAGGAGCGCAAGAAGCTATACTATGTTTTCTTCCACAATTTTTGTAGTGGGACCACGAGTTGTTTTTTTTCCTTTGGCCAAATAGGAACAAAAGTGTGGAAATGATCACTCTTCATATATTCTTAATGTTGCTAAATACCTTCTTATCTACTCTGTATGTATAGCAAGATACAACCCAAGGTTTATTTGAGGGCAAGGTTTAGGAAAGCATGCCTCTTTTTCCTCTGGGTAAGGAGGAACGCTGACAAAAATTACCCGAGATAAAGCATCTTATCTCATTTACCTAGAGCCTAATTTGTCTGTACTTTTAAAGTCCGGAACACAAAGCACACTATACTGGGGGCAAATTCCATAGCTTGGCTATCACGGGTTTTCTACATTTTGTGTAGCTCAAATGTATTTTTCAAAGGAAAAATGCCTTACAAAAATGCCTTTCTATATCTCTAGGTGAGTTGTATGGAATTCTTTAAACTAAATTGCCCTCTAGATAATTTTGACGATGGGAAAGAGTATACCTGCACTATTTACAGAAGTTGGGTCTGTGATTAGAGAGTGAGAAGTGCAGTATAATTAGAGAGATATTAAGCCACACTACGCAATAGATGAAGAGTTCTGACAATAAGGTAGTGGTATCCCTAACCCTATTTTCATTCACTGACAGATATTATGTAGGTGTGGAAATCAGATATACATACCAGAAAACTATTAGCCAAATCTTGGTATCAGTCGTACCATTGCAATTTCATGGTTCAAAGACTTTGGTTGGGTTGCTTATGTTACTCCTCGAATTATTCTGCACTATACTCCTCTGGACAATATTAACGATCCATTTTCAAGTCAAGTGAAATATTCCTCAGCCCACAAGACTTTTTCCTTCTTGAGAAAAGAATTTAATAATGAAGAAAAAAGATAATCTTCTGAGGTTTGGTTTGTTTGTTATCTTTCTTAGTCTGGAAAAGCCAATTAAATAAAAAAAGAACTGTGGGAACTTAAGGATGTTATACAAAAATAATTTAGTACTTTATTGCATATTTAGAGCTGCAAATGACTGGTGATGAGTCATCCATGTGTTGGTATTGTGGCAAATTTGATTTAATCTTTCTGAAGCTAGGCCTGATAAGAAGACATCTGCTTCTCTTCACCACTCTGACATTTTGTCTTGAATATATCCATTCATGGTAGACATTTGCAGTTTCCTATTACTGTAATAGTCACTGGGAATTCAAAGGAATGTCCTTGCTTGTCCAAAAGGCAGGATTTAGTAAAGAGCTACAAGATGGATCAGAATGAACCATTCATCTTATCCCTTTGACTTCAGTGGGTTAAGTTTGAAGAAGAGGGTATACCAATTGATCTTTCTTAACTCCTTTCTATTTATGGCTATATAAAAACCCTGAATTTTTTAAACCATGTAGAAACAAAAGCAGAGGACTCCATATAAATTTTGAACAGAGATGCAGATGTAGAGGGGAAAAAGTGAGCATGAGTATGGTGAAAGAGCAACAACCCTCAGAAAGGTGTACATCAAGGAGGGTATCTCTTCCCTCATCACAGAGGTGACATCTGAGAAAACACATGTCTAGGAGATAAGGAGCCTTAAGAAAGAGAGCTGGCTTAGCATTAGCAGCAAAAACAGTTGTTGAAAAATATACTGGAATTTACATGAATCTGCTGTAAATTAAATCTAATTATTTACCCCAAATAATTAAAATGGATGAGGTAAATCTTTAAAAAATAAACTGGGAGAAGAGGCATTGTAGGATAAGAAGATAACTATCACAGCATTATATGAAACATTCCGGACATGGAGTTACTGGCCTCTTTACTGAATTGAGATAGAAAAAGGACTCTTCCCATTACCCTGATTTTGTTGTCATCTTACTCATAGAATAATTTGAAGAACTCAGTAATTTGAATGCCCTTGAATGGTACAGTTTGCTATACAGCGAACTTAAAAAGATAACTTTTCTTGTATTTAAAAATTAATATAAGATCAATTGGTGGTCCCCCACCCTACGCCATTGTACCTTATAATCAGTAGCCGTGATTCCCTATCGTTTTTTTTCTGATGGTAAAACTCTAGTGTAGGAAATCCCTACCAACGTCGAAAAATAGATTGCACTGGGCTACCATCAGTACCGTTCAGAGCAGTAGCAACATCCGTCACTGCTTTTTGCTTTTACGGCATCCAAATCTCCACTTGAAACTCACTGAAAAAACTTTAAGAAAGGAGGTATAAACCGAAAAATCTCATACTGACCAGAAATACCATTAAACGGCATTTTGGACTCAGGGTTCAAGCTGAGGGGGAGACCCTTTCCTTCACTATAAATGAAAGCAGCTAGAGTCCAATCTTGCTTCCACTTCATCACACAAAACAGGGAGAGAAAAATTCACTTTTTTAAGTAGTTTTCATTTAATTTCTTTATGTTTCTGTTTCCTTAGAGACTTGCAAGCTTGTAGATAGGCATACATTTTCTGATAAACACAACCTCACTGTGCTTTCTTTGCTTCTACAGGTTGAGGTTTAAAAAGTGTTTCTGTGTTCCTTTGTCTTTTGTTTTCTCATATGTGCTCATAGAAACAGTAGGGTTGCTGTGATATCACATGCAAGATAAAAACAATAACACTCTGACTTGGGGTGTTCCTCACTAGTTACCTTGCCTAAATAAATTTATTTACTATAATTATGACAGATCAAAACAATGACATTGGGAAACAAAATAAACTGTGTACACTCAACCTCTGCCAAATATTGATTTGTTGTCACAAGTGTTATTGCACAGTGTTCTTTTCCTCCATTTCCATAACCATGACAATTCATACCGAACAAACATTGCCAAACAAACATGGTATCTCTACTATTCCTTATGTGCTATGGTAAGATAACAAGGTTGATATCCTTGGTCTGCTAGGTTGTGTTGAAACCCTACAAGATTTATCTTTCGAGCATGTCTATATGAACCTATTATTGGATCATCTCAAAATCTTCAATGAATTTAACCTCACAGAACCTCTGTGAAACAGTAAATGGCTACGCCTACCATTTTATGCATTTGGGAATTGAGCATCACAAAGAATAAGAACAAGATTATTAAAGCTATTAAAATGTCCCTGCACTCAGGAGCACATAAGAAGTCGCTGGTTTAGATGCCTAAGTCTTCCTGAAGTGACAGACCCCAATAACTACAGCACCATCCACTTCGAAGCAGAGGCTGGGCTGCCAGCAAACCCAGGAATGATTCATAGTCACCAAACTATTGAATCTCAAGTCCATCCTTCTGTGCCTGGTCTTGACTAAAAAATATAGATATGAAGAATCTGTTCACACAAAATTTTTCCAAAGAAGAAAATGTTGCCGTCCTTCTGGGAAGTGTTGTGGATCTGATGAATCTGTTTATTTTTTCATTGTTGAAACTGGTTTTGTCTATTAATTCCCAATGAGCTCTTGCTCTACAGCATGTCAGCTACGCTACTGCAGGATAGTGGGAATTGGCACCTGCTCAGAAAGCTGAATTGTTCTGAAGCGGATCTTTCTTTTGGTCTTTCATTTATGAACCTCAGAAGATCACATTGCAGAAGTTCACTCTGACGTCCTGTTTACATTCAGTAGCAACCTCAGACTAAAGCGGTTGTTAAAAAGGGTGCAGAATAGGAAGATAAATCAGCATTGGTGTCAGTTTGTTTTGTTTCAATAATGGTCACCACGGAAACAAAGTCACTGACCTATTTCTTTTTATACATATAAGTAAACACCAGGGTTTCCAATTTTCATACATATAATTTTTTGTACCAACAATTTACTTAACAGAATGTCCATAATGTGCTATCTTATTGGGACCTACATTTTTTCCCTAAAGGGCTATTTTTATTTATTTTTTGCCAATTTCATTCACCAGGGAGACAATGAAAGCTCAATACTGTTGTTATAATACCAGACCACTTCTATTTTCACTGCACTTACCCTCGCACATAGGTGCAGTAACTGTAAACCAGCAAGCTAATAGGAGTATGATTAGATTTGCTTCAACAGCTGCTTCTGACTCATCAGATTAATTTCAGATTACTTCATTCTGTGTTTTTTTTTTTTTAAATATTGGTCAATTCTACTACCCAAGAAGAACATCTTCCTAATGACTAGCTGGCTGCCACTGAATGAACATCTTCTGTTTCCAGTGGAGGAGGCTTTTTCTCTTACCTCCCCAACACGGCACTCCTCAAACAACTTATTACTGCGCACCTGGCTTGTGTCGTACTGTTCAAAATGTATGGATATGTTCTTTGCTTGTTGTATTTGTATTACTCACATTGATTCGTATGCACTTAGATAAGCTGTAGGTGTCATGACCCCACAGATAAATGGTTTTAACCAGCTGACACCCAAAGTGGGTGTGAATATATAAGCACGACATGTGCAGACTTGCACAAAGAGAAGGATAATGGAGTTTGCAAGGAATACTGCAAAAACATCAGGTTGGAGTGCCATTTCTCCTTTTAATGCTGAGCACACAATAACGTCCTCTCCCTAACTCTCTCAAGCGTTGTCTATGTCACGTGCGTGCAATGTACTATGGCCCCGAGGATACCCACCCACGTGTGTGGGAAGAGAGACAAATCATATATGGAACTGTTGAAAAGTAAAATAATATAATATTTGCTATATTATGGCCTCTGAGATGATGCCCTGTGCTTGTCTCGTCTCAGTAACAGTTAAATAATCTGGCATATTAGCTGCGCGTTCTGGGCCAAATGCACTGCTAGAGTAACTCTAGTGATGCAATACACATATTTTCCTCTCCTTTAAGCAATGTAAATCCATATAATACCATTGAATTTGATGGCATTACTCCAAGACTAAATAGATATAACTATGAACAGAATTATCTGACTGAACCAAGCTGTTCAGAAAGAAGTCAAAGACATGCCAAAGAGAAAGTGCTTTTTATTTTATTGCTGTGTGACAAGCCTGACTGCTCTATCTTTCACAGGCATTTTAGGTTTAAGCTAAAGGAATATGAAGATAGTTGTTTTGAGTCAAGTTCATCTACATCGTTGTTCATAGCAGTCAATATATGCGTTTTAACTGACCTGGGAATTGGGTGTTGTCTATATCATTGATCTTCATATGGAGATTTGTTGGATTTCTTTTTTTCAGAAAGGATTACTCCTAAACTTTGGCTGCTGTTATTTCTGCAATCTACTAGGCAAATGTGGTTACAATTTCCTAACTCCCATAGCCCAAATTTACTTAAACTGCTTCATAAACAGAATTTAAACGTGCTTTAGCTAGTGCTTGTGATAGATTAAATTTTTCCTCTAATTCACTTCCAAACCCTCTGTTCCAGCTGAGGGCACTGACCTTCCAAATAAATAAAACATGTTTTGTTTCCGTGCTCTGTATCTATCTCAATGGCCTGCAATCTTTCAAACTTTCCTTCCCCCTCCTTCTCTTGGGTTCTGCTGCCGTTTCCCACTGATGATACCGATGCGCAAGCTTCCTTATTGGGTAACGTTGGGCAAGTTTAACCACTGCTGTCCACTGAAGGAAGATTTCTGTAGTGACGTCCGCCCGTTTTTACAACAGCAGCCTGGGGAGCCTGAACACAGCAGTCAACAGCTTGTGGGATTAAACAGGAAGAGGAAAAATAATTAAAAAAAGAAAACAACAAACCACCACCAACTGCTTCAGTCTTAATACACTCCGATGATTTTTGTTGTCTTGAATCACTGGGATATAAATGAGGCTTTCTCCTCATTTTCTACCTTTTAATATTTCAATGTTCAGTCCAGAGCTGCTGTTGCAGTGATTTTATTTTTCAACTTTAAAACATCTTTTTTAAGGTTATTTGATATTTGTATCTTTCAACTGGTCAGGGATACAGTATGAGAGAATGGGTGTGGGGATATAAATGATGGTGGCTCTTCAGTGCCAAGCGGAGCGCACCCGTAGTGTGTGGGCTGCGTAGTGTCCCTGCATAAAGTAAAAATCCATTGAGAATACAGACTGTAAAACCAGTGCCATTTTACTTCGTACTGTCAGTTCGTAATATATTTAGAGTAATATTTGTTTATTTCAAGAACAAAAATTAATACACACTATATCAGGCTTGCGCAGTCCATTAGTAGTCCCAGATTGATGGGACCAGTGGTGATAGTTGCGTAATAAGTTTTCCAAAGTAAAACCATCCTGAAAAGTGCATTGTGTTCCAGGCGACTGCATGGGGAACCCAGAGTATTCTACATCCTGCCTCACAGCGAAGAGTTAGCCAAATTTTGACAGTAGGAGTTAGTTTTCTTCAGAAAGAGTTTTTATTTCTTTGTCAAGTGGAGTTTGCAAATAAGTTAAACTAAATTAAAACAGGATAAAATAAAACAGCCTTTCTTTAATCACTATGCTAAATTTGATACATCAGCCACCCACATAAACAAAGAATCTTAAAGATTTAGAATTCTAAATATAGGCACTGTTAAGGGAAGCGATTTCAGAGAGAGTGAAAGAAAAGTCCAGGTCAGAGACGGAATATGTGTAGCAATAATATCTCTTTAGAAATATGCTCTCCCTCTGGTTTTGGCCACCCTCCAAAATTCTGCTTCTGAGACATCCCAAACAATGGAGACGTTATAACGAGAACCCGTGGAACAACGTCCTGCACCGTGCTGATAGTTTATAAAAGAGCGGTTTGTCTCAGCTACCCGTTCCAGGTATATAAAATTAATGGTCTCAAAAGACAAGTAAATGCTTACTGCACATAGCAAACACATTGCAGAAATCCACTTAGATGGTACTAACTTTCCATTAATTTTCTCTGCACCTTGCCAGAATAAGCAGGCAGCCGGCGGGGTACTCCCATGTGTAAGCCCAGACCTTGAAAGTGTTGGTTCCTACAGGCGGATTCCTCACACCGTACTTAAAGTGCTTAAATGAAAACGATCAGCTTTTCAAAACGGTGAGACACATGCAGTTGCCATGGACATCGAGGAGATCTGCAGCTTGTAGGCAAGCCAGGTACCTCCTCTTTGGGCACCTAACTATGGCGTAGCTCTGGCTGCTCAAAATTAAAAATCTTGGTGCAAGTCTGGATCTACAGGATTTTAGGCTGCTTAAAGTTTTTTGACTTGATTAGTGATTTTTCTATTAAAATTGTGGAGATGATGCATTCCCAAATTTAGAGGTTTTCTTGTTTATGCAAAGACTTCTTATCCTCTTGCTCCCTGAAAACTTAAGCCATGCTGGTGTGAGTACCTTATTCTTCCACACCTGCAAGTGTGCCAAAGGGGTTTCACTGAGTTGGGAGTTAAGCGGTAGAAGCTTGTGTTGGTGGTTGGGTTGAGCAGCCCCACTCGGCTGTGGGGGACATACGTCTTTGTCTCTAGATGGTGATCTGGAGAAGTTCTTCCTCTGCTTCCCAGGGTGGCAAATTCCACTAAGGCTGCGAAATAAATGTATTTTATTTGTAGTTTGGAGCTTTAGGATTTATTTTATTAATCAATCAGCTGAAGGTAAATTAAAAAGCATGGTCTGTTAAAGCCTCTGTGTAGGTGGATGGTGATCCACCCCAAGGAAAAGCCTGCTTCCTTTTAGCAAGGGATCTCCTTCTACCTTCTCCCACCCTTCCCCTTGCTCCCCTGCGCAGGTGAGGACAGCCCAAATGGCAGCCAGAGGCACTTGGCAGATCTCAGGAAGACAAACTACAAAGGGAAATCCCCGTGAAGCTGGGAATTTGGCAGTGAGGATTGGAGTATCCTGACTTGAACTTCAGGGCGTTAAGAAATGACCTCTGCTGAAGCTCAGACGCTAGTCAATGTGGATGCCTGACACGGTCATCTCTTCTTCCTGAGTCATTGCTGGTTTCTCTTTTCCAGTCTTTTAAGTTCAAACTGAAGACCATGTTTCGTAAGCATTTGCTTTCCTTGGCAGACAAGGGTATACAAGGGCACATGTGCGTTACTAAATCAACCAAAAGACGTTACACGCCTGTGACAGTGGGTTACAGAATGAGAGTGACCCCTCACTGTACCAGCAATTTACACATAAGCTTTTTTTAAACCCCATCTCCCACTGAACTTGGTGTCTCTCAGAAAGCTGCTAGGATGGACAATAACATTGGTTTATAATTTACATTTATAAATTTTGTTTGAAGACTGTTCACTTATTTTTCGGTGCTATTACATAAAGTTGCTGGTATTGTCTGATGATATTTTTGCAAAAAAAGTTCTCATTTCAGTTCTTATCCAAAGTCCTTCAGGTCTCTGGAAGAAATAGGAAGTGATAAAAAAAAAATTAAAATTATTAAATATACTGTTTACCAGATAAAAACAAATTGAATATGCATAAAGTGTGTCATACCCAATTATTTAAAAGTAGATACAGTTCTACCTTAAAGAAAACAAAGCTATTTTTATGATTTTTGCAGGTATATTTCATAGACATAACCCAGAAAACCATTTTATGTATGAATCTGTGCTTACACACATTATTTCAAGGACCTAGCCACAAGAAATAACTAGCTTGTTTTAAGGGCCAGTTCAAAGACAAAGGATTCATCCACCTACACATCTATTAATTCAAAATGTTGAAATATCTTTATTTCTATCCATGGATTTTATTCCCTGTTGTGTCTTCTTGACAGGGGAAAGCTTAATAGCATGTTGCAGCAAATAAAAAGCCTAAGGTTGATGAGGAGACGAGTCTGTGGTTTGACACATGCAAGTTGCAGTTTATGAGTTAAGAGAAACATATCTTCCCGTGTACGCTGAACAATCATATGTTGTTCTACGAAAGAAATCTCTGATGTTTTTCTTCTGCCACTTGCACTCGTCCTGCAGGACAAAACCAGGCGCATCAGAGCAATGCCATGGGCTGCATTTCAGCACTCGTACCTTTGCATTAAAACGTCGCATCAGCGTATGGTAAGTTCCACCACTACTTTGTACCTGATTACTATTACGTATTGACGAATCTTATCTTGTCATACTCTTTGGCGTACATCCAAATCTTCCGATACACAAAGTAATGATGATCTCTTCGATGTAATTTGAGTTTTGCTAGTGTAAAATGTGGACAGTTCAACAAATTGAGAAACAGAGGGTAGTCCTAGCTTTGCAGACCTTATTCTGGTGCTTGTAGAATGCCCTCCGAGGAGAGGCAACTATAATTTACAGGGGGTTTCCATACAAGGGGCTTGCAGTTTCTACTGTTCCCAGGAGATGGCATACATCTTTTGGAAAAAAAAATGTCTGCTCACTTCCTAAAGGAGCAGTGAGGTGTAGGAGGAAATACTTCAATGCACCATTCAGTCCTGCGATTTCCACTTGAAAAATTGAAAGTCAGTTGGCAAACCCCTTGAGATTTAGGAGAGGTGGAATGGGGATTGCCATCCACAGAGGAGAGTTTGTATGAATAGCTCAGCAGGAGGAGGGCGAAGAATCCCCACCCAGCAACCGCATTTTCTTTGTGGCATAATATATGTAAGACTATAATACAAAGCCCTCCTACTTTCATCTTTCTATATTGCCACTCATCAGCATTACAAAGAATGTAGCTATTAAAAGAACTGCCTCTTGGCACCCAAAAGCCATAGCACTGTATTTTCTACAACAAAAAAAACTCCAGCCTCTATTATTTGTTTTGCTACATTTGCAGCAGTCTCCCCATTAAGCTTGCTTCTCACAGCTCCCTGATCTCATTCCCTGTTGGATCTAGATCAGACACACAACAGGTCAGGCTGACTTTCAAACCTTCTTGCGGGCTGGCAGGCATAGAAAAGTGTAACAGTAATAAGGATTAAAAAGTTCTCAGATGGGCCTACCAATGTGGAAAGCCCCTCCTTTCCCCAGACTTGCCACCCTCTGGAACCCTCGGTGTAAACACCGGAGCCAGATTTATCGAGAGAGCTCGTATTAACCCTTAGTTATTCAGGCCAGCGCTTGCAAGCCTGGGGGCCTGTCCTGAAGCTTCTACAAATAGGCTCTTAGGCACTTCAGGAAAGTTTTCAAAGGTCCTGTGGCTCCTGCTAATGGAATAGGATTGCCACCAATTTCTTGTGGTGATCCCAGATCTTGGAAGTGCAGTCTGAGGCAGTGAAGGGCCATCAGACGCTGCTCTCGTTACTGACACACCAGCGTGCGTAGGTGTTTGTGGTAATTGGGAACCAGTACGTCATGATGTGTGACACGCTGCCTGCATGTTCAAAGTTACATTAAAAAAAAAAAAAAAATTAACAAACCCTTGCTGAAAGGGAAGCAATGTGACCAGCAGCAATGGCTACAAGAACCAAAATCTAATCTAGCAGCAGTCACCTCCCTACCTGCTGACAGCCAAGACGAAGGTAGCTGCAGCGGAGAAAGCAGTGCATTGTGCCAGTCGCCGAAGGAAGCTGCAGCCAGAAGGAAAATTACAGATATTTAAGAATTGGTTGCCCAGCTACTGCAGCAGCCAGCATCTTCACCACACACTGCAGTCGAGTGATCAGCTTGACTGCAAGCAGGGTCAGGTCTAAAATTCATCACAGGGGATGTGTGAGGTTCCACACCTGCGTGTTTCAGGCCAACACGCTGGGCACAGGACTGGGACTCCTCATTCATCAGGTTCAGACTGTTAACGTTGCAGGCAACCTTGGCACTGATTTGTGGGAGTATAGGGAGGGGGTTGCAAATTAAAGAGGGCTATACCTCCCAACATTTGCTGCCAGGGGTTGCATGTGCTCTTCGTTGTGTGATGGGTACACGGTTGCAACTCCCCGTTCCTCCCGTGAGCACCAGAGCTGGAGCCGTTCCCACAGCCGCTATATAAAAGCCCCTAAAGGGGATGCATAGCTCCAGATCCCCCTAGTTTGTTACTGCTGCCGTTCATGGGGACCATTTTTTAGTCAAGGCCTTGCTGTTCAGAACAAGGCTCACTGGCCTCACTGCCTGGATCGCCACCCCTTACAGGTCTTCTTTCAGCTGCAACCAGTGACCCTGGAGCCTGAATTTAAATGCACAAAGAGTGCAACAGGCAGCCTGTCTTAATTCCCCGCGGCAGCCAACCCCTAACTGGAGCCCTCAGTGCTGGTGACAGTGTACTGTTGGGACACCCATTTTGTACGCCTAACTGGAGAATGGCCCTTACTGTGCATCGTGGTCTCCCACCAGGTGGGATGCTCTGCTAATTGTTGGTGTGCTCGGGTGCCTGGCCACCAGTCACCAGAGAGAACTTGGCCCCTGAAAGACGCACTGGGAAATCTTAAAGCAACTTGAGAGCAGGCTCCTCTCAGCCTGCCTTTTCCTACTGGGTTCCACACAGCAGAGGTGGGGCTGATTTCAGACTTTAGAGGTCACAATGGATCTGAGATGAGCCTATACCAGCTCCACTAAAATAAAAGTAAGTGAAACAGCTGGTAGCAGGTAAGTGGTGTATTTTTGAAGTTCCTGGGGGATGTTTGAAATGCACTTATCTTGACGTTAGCAGCTAGTTTTAAAAGAGCTCCCTGGATTTGCTGTAGTCAGCTGTTTGCTTATTCTACCAAATAAATGTAAGACACTGCTCTTCAAGAAATGAAAGGTTAAATTTGGATGCCATCCACAGGAAATGGGAGCGTAAGGGTGAGTGTGTGTTTTGAAATACGGATGTTACGATTCCCATTCTAGCTTGCAAAACAAACCCCAAGCCCATACCATGTCACTTTAATGATTTATAAGCACACCTTTTTTTAAAAAAATCACTTATTCAGTTCCTCGTGATGGCTTTCTGGTATACGTGAGGCCCAGGGGCCTGCTTGTTTCTCGTGCTGCAGAGATTATTGCTTTTGCTGATGGCCAGACCGTGGCTGCCCGGGAGCAGGTGTGCGAGTGAGGGGAGGTGGGGAAGCCCAAAGCCTTCGTCTCCTCGGGCAGGTATTCAACAAGCAGCAATCTGCAATTGCCTCTTGCAGTCACCAGTTCAAAAAGAGCAGGCGAGCCACAGCACCAGTTGTATCGACACGGTTCCAGTGGGGTAAATGCGTTTCCCTCCAGCATTGCCCGCTGGGCTGGTTTGGGGATGTTTGTGCTGCGTCTGGAGATGTCTCAATGAATAGTAGCTGCTGCCGGCGCTGGGGGTAGCCTTCAGCAAAGAAAATCAGCTGGCTGCTTGGCCTGACTGACTCTCCTCCTTTATTCACAGGAAGAGAAATTCTGCCTTTCTGTTCGTTGGAAAGGGCTGGAGTCTTTCAAGTCTATCCATATGGTCTGCCCCGTTGCTCAGGCCCTCCGACACCTGGAGCTTGATTTCAGGAGGGCTGGACACCCGGGGCTGCACAGGGGCTGCCAGCTCTTTGCTGCTCAGAAAACCAGGAAAAGTGTGGCTGTAGGAGTTTTGCCATCTAGTTAGGGAGAACAGGAGCAGATTTAAATACAGACACGCACGTGCAGAAGCACGAGTGGAAGAAAAAGTGAAAATGAGATCAAGGACATACAGACAGGGAATTATTAAAGCATTGATTAATCGTTTAAGATTTACTCTGAACAACACCAAAATGAAACAAACCAAAGGAAGGTGTTTCTCCGTTTTCTTGGACTAATGCAATAGCTAAAACATACTTAATATATCATTAAGTTTCAAAAATCAAGTTTTCTTACAGCATGCTGTCTATTTTTTCTGTGAGATTTACTGCTCTTTAGAGCTGAAATATGCAAAGGAGCACCTTTAGTTGCTTATAAAATGGTTATAAATGGTTTCTCTCTGTTGACTTCACCAAAGCTATGGTATATTGGTATGTTTTTTGAATATCTGACCTAATGGTCTAGAAAATCTTTGAGGAGACCAGCACTAAAACATGCTTCCAAATGCAGGTAATGCAACAGTTTTTCTAAAGACTAAGAAATATTCAAGGCTGTAAGAACAAAGCTTGCAAAATGATGAGGATATTTCCAAGGACAGAATACACTTTACCCCCTCCCCCAAACTGAAACTCTTCTCGTTGAAATGCATGTATATTTTTCATGACTTATCCCGATTCCTTTTTTTAAGAAAGAAGTTGCTCGGCTTAGATGCTAAATGCTGGTCTTTCCCTTTAACGTTCTGCGCAGAATCATGTTACAAGAGAATTAGAAACTTTCAGGGCCTCAGCCCTCTCAGGATTGAATTGACAATGATTAACGTCATCATTTCAATGATTGCCACTTTACCCATCTCGCAGACACCCTAAAGGTTTTCTTCAATCGTGTAACCACAGCTGAACGCTAAAAATGCTTTCTGCTGTAGGAACAGCTATCTGAAGATCATTTTCATTTCTCCTTTTCACGTGCAACTGTTTACTCCATTCTCAGAGTAATGCTAAAAAAATGGTGGTAAAAGCAGAAATGAAAGCAGTTGCAAAAAGAAAAAAGAAAAAAAAAAAGAAAGCCGTTTCACTTTAGTTAAAATTGAGACTTTTAGGGTTAACTCTGGCTGTGGAAAACAGCAACAGCCAATCTCAGGGGCAGAAGAGCGAACAAGAAGATGCACTGCGCTTGTCACCAGGAGAGTTACTGGCCTCTACTCAGAGGGAACATCTGCCAAAAACTGGATCCGATCGGGGCAGATTTGCCTGATATAAAAACAATTCTGTTAAACAATTGTTAAGGACGAGGCAGGAAAAAGTTACAATTTGGTCTTGGAGCAGTCACTGCGCCATAAAACTTCCTTGAGAATTGTTTGATATTTCTTCCGCAGTCTAAATGTTTTGATTACCAAGGCAGTGTTTTCCCATGAGGCGTATCTTAAAGAGATGTGGTGCCAGGACCAAGTGGGATGAGATGATAAAATACAAGAAGTTGGAACACGAGAAGTTTGAAACTCAGCTGTGAAAATGTTTATTGGATAAATGTTTACTCTGCTGTGTGCTCGTATTTATTTTTCTTTCGAACCTTTGAGTCTCCTTACTGCTTCACCGAGACAATTAATTCTCTTTGGAAAACATGACATGGTTAATTAAACAGGTGAGAGAAACTAGTTTCTCAACTGTCTGGAGATTCAAAGATCCAATTGCAATTTACAAAGAATATATTACGGTTGTCAACATCATGTGAATCCCGGATTGTCTGAGAATGATAAACACATGAACGCTGCAGAAAATACCCTTTAGAAACCTGAGATCTTACTCATCAAGGCCAGTCCTCTGCTGTTCCAGGTGGTCACAGCACACTGTGCTTTCCATGAACAGATTGTGCTTCGTCTTATAAATACCTAAGGATTTCTCTCCTTTTTTCTTCCTAAAGGCTGGCTGCTCTGAACCCTCACTATGCTGGTGGTTGCGGAACAGATTCTAAATCCCCTGGCTACTTCGTAGCCATTTCTTCTTGTGCCAAAATTGTTCTTAGCTTTAGTAGCCTGTCTTGGTCCCTGATGCTAGTCCTCATGATATATTTATGAAGATATATTTATGTTCTCTCAAGTTTTCACCTTGCCGGCCTGAACAAGGCAAGCTTGGGGGCACGTCTTTGCATGGCGGGCAGTGCAGTGGCTTTGCGCGTGTGAACCAGCCCTGCTTGGACCTCATGGCACGGCCCCTGAATCTTCTCGATGGTCCCTCTCACTCCCACCTCTTACTCGCCACCGGGCACCAGCAGGGGCTCGAAGAGTCCCTGAAGAGGTCAGCTGAACCCAAGCCCTCATAAAAATGGCTTGAAAAACTAGCACTTTGACAATGAACTTGGGCTTGCATTCTCTAGAAGATAAATCTAGAAAACAGTACAGAAATTGGTTGACGGGGCTATATAAATGAGTCTATACTCTCTGAGGCAGAGCCTGTTACTTCCCCTATTTTTGCCTTCCACCTAGGACGGTGTGGCCTTGACCAGCGGCCCCTTGGTGCTACTGCGACCTAAGCATTAAGTATTAATAACAGGGAGTTTTTAACCACGCTATGCTGCCTCTTGTACTAAGGAAGACCTGTGCACTTACCTTTATTTACGGCGGGAGGGACTTAACAAGGACAAAGGTGGCACTGGTCTGGGTGGGGAATGAGATGAGGATACTCCAGCAGTGAACTTTCTTTACCACACCGAGCGGTAAGATGTGCGGCTCTTTGCCTCTCATGAGTGACTGCAGACTTTCTTTCATGGTTTTCCACACAGAGAGAGCAGGCAACTATGTGTAAATTCTTTACATTTGACTATTGTTTAATGCGTGTTTTATTTTACTGTTTTTAATGTATTATCTGTAAACAAGCACTACTGTTTGGCCAACTGTTATGTTTTGTTTAGGGTTACTTAAGTCTCAGTTATTTGTGGAATGCTCCTATATTCCTTTGGGCAGTCAGTGCATAACTCACAATTATCTAATTTTTTTTTGGGAAAAAAATATCTCAGATCACTGTTATGCATCTTTTATGTAGCTGTTAAATATTATCAGACGTACATATTCACTTCAACCCCACCACATCTGCAATTGTGGTTGAAAGTAAGAGGTTCTCTCTATAGCAACCAGTGCATGTTCAGTTTTTTTGTCTTAAAATACCAAGAGACAGATTTTGCTCTCAGATCCTCAGTCGTTTCGGTTTTTTTCTGATTATTTTATTTTCTCGAGAGTGAATAAAGTGGAAAAAGATATTTTTCCACTACATGTGTCTCAAGATCAGTCTGATTTTGGCAACTTTCTGAACAAATGGTTTGCTGATTTTCCTCTCAATCCAAAATGTATTAACGGATCTTCAGGAGAGGTTCTGCTTCGAATAGATCTGGACAGAATTAGTGACGATGAAATGTTTACTGCAGTAGATTCTTTCTGCGGAGCCTTTAGAACTAATTCCAAATGCATACACAACTGCAGACTTTTAATTGGATAATTCTTGCCTGTTGACTTTCTTCCAGCTTTATCCTGTAAGGCAATGTGTGTCAAGATTTCAGAGTCACTTGCATATCTGTGCATCCTTATTTTTCATTCGTATGTGTAAACAACTATTTGCCCATGCAAAATGGGTCCTTAGATGTGCAAATACTTGATCTTCTTGCATAAATATATTTTTGCAAGCAGATCTGTTTACAAGAATGACTACATGAAATACAGATATGTTTGAAATTAAATGAAATACAATTAAATACAGATCTGTTTACACAAGCGACTACATACACAAAAAAAGGACCTTTACCTCTGAGATTGGGGACTTCTGTCTCATATCATCTCTTAAGTTTGTTGTATTTCTTTATGTATGTGGAACTACCTCACTAATAAAGTAGTTTTAACAGTGAACCTAGTAGATATACCAACAAAACACCTAAGCATGTGCTTAACTTTAGTGGAGTTTAAGACCCAAGCAAAGTTAAGCATGTGCTTCAGAGCTTTTCTGAATTGGACCCACGTTTAGATCCAGCGCTCTACATTTTTCCAGGCTTCCCAATTTCCTACACTGCAAGAGAACCAAATTTCAATGGAAAAAGTTTATAGAGGATGCAGCATTAGGTGTTGTCAGGTATATTTTATAGCCAGATTACTTTTGTAGTCAAACCTCATCTGAGTAAGGGCTGAGAAATTCAAACACGTGCTGTGCGCTGTATCTAGCATTTCCATAGTTGTTAAGGAAATGGTGATCCTATTGATCCGCACATTATCTTGCAGTTCTCCAAAAATGAAGTCTGTGACATTTACCTCTCCAGAAAAATTTATGCATTGGCCTTTGAATGTTATTTGACAGCACAAATATTTATGTTTAATTTAACTCGCCGACCCATTAAGTGGGAATCACATTATTCACGAATAATCAATGTTCGACTGGTGGTCTGGGGTGCTGAGAGCTATTTCTGAAGAACATTACATTTGTCCTCATTTCAAACTGGGATAGATAGTTATTGTAGAGCAATATTGCAGACGATTAGTTATGCAGTATTGTTTTGTCACAGGCCGAGCCTTGAGCGGGGAAGCTCCGAGAAACCATGTTTCCCTGGTGTTGACGTGTCGGAAGGGAATTTGCACTCCTTGACAAATGGTGTTTCCTGTAGGTTGTTGGTGCACAAGACAATCGCTCTCTTCCAGGAGTCTTTTGGGAAATAGGGAATGCCTGCAGTACAAGGGTGGGAGAGCCCCGGAGTCCCTGTGACTGTTTCAGTTCGCCCTCAGGTATGGTATACAGAGGGGTAGGGCAAACCTACCTTCTGTCTTCTGTCATCCTCACTACGGTTTTCTACCAAGCTTTTTATTGCTGTACCTGTGCTTCCCATTCCCTGCTCTCCCTTGTGTTACCCTTACAAAATGAATGTGGAAATCCAAAACCTTGGCCCTGGGACCTGTAATTTGTTGGCTCTGCTGGACCAGGAAGGGCTGAAGATATTTCATAAACTTAGAAAGAACCAAGAACACCTGATCGGCTTTATATTTTGTGGTGGTGACTTTAATGGCACTTAAAATTAGAAGTCAAGTCTCATAATACTATTCCATAAGGAAAACAAAATGCTTCTGGTTAGAACTATTTCAATTTTCCATTTACTTGGCAAGTTTGTACCTATTTTTACACCAAGTTGTTCTCCACCTTTGCCCCCCTCTGTCCTTTTGCTGGTTCATATGCGATCACTGCTAATTTAATGCTAGAGAGATTACTTTATTTGTACTGCAGATACAGTTTTAATCTGCATGTATAGTAGGCTCAGCTTTTAGAAGTATAACCTTTTATAAGGCTTTAATCAGATTTGGTCCTTTTTGCAAATATTTTATTTCTATTTTGTTTAAGTTTCGTTCTGACTTGGCAAAACTTTTCCGCGTTTGGCCCACTTTTTTAAAAAGCGTGCAAAATTTTCTGCCCTAAATGGTTGAACTCCCTGTACGCTCCCAAAATGCCACTTAGTGAAAACCAACCACAAAGACAAACCCTGTTACTCAGCAGTCGCGTTTAAGATAGCAAAGATCAGCTTCCATGCGGACAGGGCCTTCGGATCAAACGGGAGGAACGGGCTAAGAGCTTGTATGACTGCGAACAGATGAAATCATGTGACGGGCTTTATTGCTGGTGAAATCTGTTTCCACTTGCTGCCACCCACTAATTTGACAATAGATTGCATCATGTGGTTGCAGCAACTGAGATGACTAGCAACCATTTTAAACTGCTTCCCTTAAAGGGGAAAACACCCTATAAAAGCAGTGGAACAGAGAGACAGTGCTGTGAACATATTTTAAATTTTAGGTAAATCCAGTAATGTATGCTGCAGTAGATTAACGTAATCCAAGTATTCGGCGAGGAGCTAAGGTATAAGCCAAAATTTGTTCATTGAGAGATTATTCTTGGTGGACAAAGACAGCTAGGAGGTTTGTTAAGAGTAATTTAGCTCATACTAGAATTGCAATTACGACCTAAGTGCTGTATGGGAAATGCACAACATTTTTCAAAGCAGAAAAATAAATAATAATGAACCCTTAGCTTAAAAGTGCAATTCTCTCCGTGTTCTTTTCTTGTAAAGAAAAATCTACATTTCAAAGGAATATTTTCTTACATATGGAAATGCTTATTTTCTAGCTACTGAAGATCTGCCAGGAAATATTAGAGAATATCATGTTCAGAGTTTTAGAAGGCAAATTGCTTCTGCATACACTGTATCTAGCAGACAGCTTTATGGTGCTCTTTACCTGTCTGTCATAACGTCATCAGTTTTTCCAAAGTACCTGAAGCCTTTGAAAGTTAAGAATTGTAGCAATATACCTTCGTGTGACACATGTATTTAGCAATGCTAAGCTGATTAGCAAGTAAATATAAACAACAGATTTATGTGCTGTAAACCCAATTATTAAACATTCCTTGATGGAGGGGAAAAAAAAAAAAAACAACTTTGAAATGAAATACTTGCATCAGCCTAAGAAGATGGATTTTAAAGAGCATTTATCAAAGCATATCTAACATGGTTGTGCACCTTTAAAAATGAGTTTCAGATGTACTTTATTGTCTCAGTTTATATCCCAGGAAAGCAGGGAGGGCCACCTTAGCTGTTGAAGATTTGGCTTTTTAGATATAAACACTGACTTTAAAACATCTCAGCAGCATTTTCAGATTGTCACAGTGAGCAGAAACATCCATGTTGTTAGCCAGATGGGAAATTTCATATGCGTTTCTTAAAGCGGTTAATTTTCTTCTTCAGTGCAGAGAAGCCAAGAGCTAATGCTGAGGTCTGGGGACATACTTTCAAATGCTTTTTGTGTTAAACCCCGTGCACCCAGAAAGCCCGACTCTTTTATTTATTTGTTTGGGTTTATTTAGAGAGAAACCAGCACATTTCTGGCAGTTTATTCTCAATCTGGTTTAAACTATTCTGGTATTCTGACAGAAAAAAAAAATTCTTTGAAACTTCCAGGATAATTTGAAAAACTATTTCAGAGATAAAAACCGAGCTCTCCTTAGATTTCATATTGAGACAAGTTTTAACTGATTGAGTAAGAGCTGTAGAAATGCCCCATGGCCGTACCTTTGAGGAAGTTTTCATCACCACTGCATTTACCACTTATTCAGTCTCCCCCTTCTTTTGACAAATCACGAAAGAAAATAGCTCCCATGCCTCTGTCTGTTTGCCCTTTGGTTTCTTCCATTCCCAGAACATTTTTCTGCTTGTTTTTGATTGACTCTGAATTACAGAGTCAAGATCAGTTTCATTTATGGGGTCAGCATCATGCAAATAAATCGCTGCTGCTGCTGTTGGTACCTGCGAGGGGGCAAGCCCAGAGCCCTGCCCCACGCAGGCTGCCAGTGTCTGCTCAGCAACGAGGGCTGGGCGGAATTGCAGCCGTCCTGGGGGGCACCCCCGAAAGCAGCAAGGGTCCAAGGCTGCTTTCCACAGAAGGAGGCAAATTAATTCATACCCAAAGCTTTTTGAGGAGACTGTTCTTGCAGGACAGACAGATTGGGGCGAGGACAGGTAGTGTCCCAATGTACTCAGCCCTCGTGAGGCCCCACCTCGAGTATTGTGTTCAGTTTTGGGCCCCTCACTACAAGAAAGACACCAAGATTCTGGAGCAGGTCCAGAGAAGGGCAATGAAGCTGGTGAGGGGTCTGGAGAACAAGTCTTATGAGGGGCGGCTGAGGGAGCTGGGGTTGTTCAGCCTGGAGAAAAGGAGGCTGAGGGGAGACCTTATCGCTCTCTACAACTCCCTGAAAGGAGGGTGTAGAGAGGTGGGGGTCAGTCTCTTCTCCCAAGTAACAGGTGATAGGACAAGAGGAAATGGTCTCAAGGTGTGCCAGGGAGGGCTTAGATTAGATATTAGGAAAAAATGTCTGCACTGAAAGGGTTGTCAAGCATTGGAACAGGCTGCCCAGGGAAGCGGTGGAATCGCCATCCCTGGACATATTTAAAAGACGGGTAGACGTGGTGGTTAGGGACATGGTTTAGTGGTGGTTTTGGCAGTGTTAGGTTGATGGTTGGACTCGATGATCTGAAAGGTCCCTTCCAACCTAGGCAATTCTATGATTCTATGAGGAGTCAAGAGAAGTGCCAAGCGGGATTTGAAAATGAAGCGTGTCAAAACTGTGTTCCTTGGGAGTGCAACCATCGTAATGCACTTGGTGTTCACACTTAAATTTTAAAAGCAGATTTTAGCAAGGTTCAGAACACCAGAATTTCCTCATATACAATAGTTGTGAAAGCACTTTTTTGGAAAACGACAATTGAGGAAGGTTCTCACTGGTTTGGAAACCAGAATTTTCAGAAACCCTTGAAAATCCCAAAGCTTTATTTTTGAATCAATAAAACCAGAAATTCTGCCTGGAAAAAGCCCACAGATTTTGTAGGTTAACAGAAAAAAAAACCAAAAACACAAAATAAAACAAAAAAGCAGCTCTTTCTCAACTGCTGTTTCTACATGGTCTCATGAGGAGGTTTCGAGCAGGTGAAATGCAATTGGAAAGGGGGCAGAAAACCCAGGGTTTCCTACTCCATGTGAAATTACTTGTGTTCACAAAGAGGAATTGTGGCCATCTTACAGAAATGCCACCACACCAAATGCCTTTAAGCAATGATTGACGTCTTGGTGATATCTTTACCTGCCGTCTACCACTTTGCGTGCTTCCACAATGCTACCAGGTTTGATGCTAACGATTAGTACGCACATAATTCAAAGCAATACCAACATTAACCATGCTCAGCTTGGCATTCAGACAATGGAGGAAAATAAGGTGTAATTTTCAGTTCGGTAAAGGACCCATGAAACGCTGGAGAACAAAATGACATGCTAACTTCCCTTTAACGAATACAGTGTTCAAATGACTGTTTAAGAAATAAAGATTTTGCATATCCTATCATGAGATCACTATGCACCAGATAAAATGGCATAACTGATCAAGAGATGACTATGACCCAGTTTTATTATGGGTAGACTAACCTCAAAAGGTTCAGCAGATCTTTTCGGTTCACAGAGGATAAAATTACCTATGTGCTTATGAAACCTTTAGTCAAACCTCTTGCAAGCCAACAGAACTACTACTCATGCTTATAAAGCTAGCCATGTGTAGAAGGATTTTTAGGACCCAGTACTAATGTTTGCCCCAATTCCTAAGAGGGAAGTAATATGAATGCCATCCCAGGTAACTCCAGGATGGAAGTGTTTTGAGGTAAAAAACCCAAAAGCATGAAAAAAAGACAATTAGTTCTTCAAATCACTACAAAAATTCTTAAAAGAGAAATTCTGGAGATCCTTTTGCAGCATAAAAATTTGTTCCATTTATTCACTGTCACTTATCTTTCATGATGAACAAAACCATATGTACCTCATGCTTGGTTTTTTGCTTAGTATTTCATCCTTTACAGGTTTTTATATTCTACAGTCCTATGAGATTCAGCACTATTGCTACAGTGGTTCAAGGATGTGTCTAGCATTTGAAAAAGTCAGCTTGGATCTTTGCTGGACTTTGTATCTAGCCGTGCTGACTGCGTCTCTTCTCGAAAGTGTCTTCAGTTGCTAACTATGCACTTGTGTTTGCTTGGGCTTTGTCTTTTTGGGGTGCATGCAATCCTTCTGACATGCCAGACAGGTGCTCCAGCCTTCCCTCTCCCACTGTCTCTTCATGGAGCTGTCATGGGGCTATGTCTGGGAAGTGTTGCTTTGCACCACGAGGAAACCTTGTTCCTCCCAAGAACTGCAGGGCCTTTTGGTCAGGTCCTCCAATTCCTTTCATTCAGATTCCTAATTCAACCCAATCTCAAACCCTATATACCATAAACTATACTCATCAGCTTGGATGGGAAAGGATTGGTGGAGCCTTTTCAGTTTTGGAGACAGAGACCCAGGTCCCCTTGCTCACGTGGCACTGACAAAAAGAAGGTGATACAGGCAGGAGCCAGCAGTCAGAAGCTGCTACAGGTATCCAGTGACCAGCTGCACGGGAGCGAGTGGCCCTTCTGGGCTGCTGAAAAGAGCCCCAAGCGGTCTGTGGTGCAGGTATGGGACCATCATCCAAGGGTGGGATTTTGAGCTCTGGAAAGCAGCATTCCCACCTTGCCTAAACTTCCTCACCTAAAGGCATCAGGACGAGACTTAGGTGGCAGTGCAGAGGCAGTGGGGCGAGGAAGGGAGGAAGGCTGCACCTCCTCTCAATTGTCTGTTTTGTCTGAGGAAAAGCTACAGAGGAAGTTGACATCAGTGAGATACCCAAGACCTTTAAACCAGCTTTGCTTAAGGGAACTGAAAGAGCTGAAAGTCACTGACTGATTCACTGAACCGTCCTGAGGTTAGCATTTAGGAGATACTTTGATTTTTTTTTCTTTTTTCTTTTCACCTTCTGAGCACCTACACAGAAATGGTACTGGTGAATCATTAGGGTATTTCACTAATTAATCTGGGAAGCTGCATGACTTACTGAAAAGCCACAAAAAGACATTTTATCCTAGTCGGTATATACAGACATTTAGATGCTGTTGCAACACTAACTGCGGTTCTTAAGGTCTCCTTTTCAGTCCTCTGGGCACCTTTTCACTCCTCTCATAAGGACCTCTCATAAGGACCTGGGCAGTAACGAAGAATGATTTATTTAGTGTCTGGGCTGGTGGGAGGCAGTAGAAGAAGGTATGGTGGTCAGACAAAAAAGATGGTGGAAATGATTTATGATCAGGCCAGATGTTAATAGGCTCAAAACCTTAGTCTTAATACTGCTGATTGTTGTTTAACAAAATGTTTATGAGTGTTTATAAAACTGAGAAATTCCATCAGGTGGAAGAAGAAGGATTTAGGAAATCTAAGCACAAAGGCACTTGCCAAAACCTCTCCGAGGCCTGTGTGGCTGATGCCAAGGAGAAGAGCTGGACAGCAAGAGATGCGTTCCTAATATGCAGTGTGTGGCCAATAATAACTGTTAAGAACTTTTATTAATCTTAGTGTGGAGCTACGTATTCATGGAATTGCTGTTTATTTGCTTCTTCTTGTTCATTTGATCTCTTACTAATTTGCTATATCTCATTTTTAAGGGAAAAATTCTTGTCTACATACCAAACTGAGACCCCATTGTTCAACAAGCAAACAAAATAAAAACAAATGACAAAATTATCGTTTTGATCTGCATCAGAGGTAGTTGTATGTACTCTTAGTACTCCTTATCATTCAGTAGTGATGCATGGGAAGAACAGTTTTATCATTCTCAGTAGAAAGTACAGGATGCTGAAACCTGGAAAGTTTAGGAATAAGGAATTTTCTACACAGTATAATGATCGATTGTACATCATCCTTTGCAAAACTTTTGTCATAGTATTTGGAAGGAGTTCAGCTTGCTATTGGAGTAGCTGGATGACATCTTAGTTCACTTACTGATGTTCCAATTGGTTCTGTTTTACCTCAAACCAGGACAACTTTATATGCTTTTCTTCCCTTAAAATCTCATTAATTCTCTTGAAAACCCCAAGTACCAATGTGGCTTGAAAAGCACCATCAAATGCATTTGCAGTGGTAGTTCCACTCCTTCCGTGTTTGCTTTGACATTTTCCAGTGTATTTTTTTTTAAGTCTCTAGATACTGGTTTGTGTATTTGTTATTTTACTGGTTCAGGCAAATACTCAAGTTCATGTCGCTTTGTGTGGATAATTGCTCTGGAATTGCTCTGAACTCACAAAGTTGGAAAAAAAGGCATTTCTAAACCACACTGAGGCTTTCAAAGGCCAAACTGATCATGACTGTAGTCCCAAACCTCTAAACTGAAAAGTACAACTAGGGAAATCCTGAAAAAGCAATAGTGCATTTGCAGGATTATTAATGAAAAACTCCTTGTAGAGAGACAGATAATGACTACACAGGAGTGTCTACACAAGCCTGGCAGCAGTGGACTAGTACTATGCAGGCCTTGTGCTGCTGACAGAACTGGTCTAACCTGACTAACAGAAGTTCAGGATTTTATCTGGCTTCAAAATTAAGTGTGGATGCAGGCATGACCTATTAAATTTTGTAGCATAAACAAACAAACAAAAAAATCTCAATTCTTTGTCCACAAAATTGTGTGTCTGTAAAATAGTGATGCTTACCTGTCTTGAAGGTTATCACACAGAAAGCTATGATTTGTTCAGAGAGCACTGTAATGGGGCCAGATAAGTACCATCCAGAAACAGAGACTTACTTTTAAAAACATTTTTCTACTGAGAAGTAATGGCTGCTCAGTTTAGAGTTTCCAGCAGGTCCGAACAGCTGGCATTGCTTCAATTATAGTGAGCAGGACTTCTTCCTCTTGTGAGGAAAAGGAGCCATCATATTGTTCTGTAAGGAAAAAGAGGATGGACAGGCTATTGTTATTATTTGCAAGATTGTGAGAAGGGGCAGGTTACAAACCTTGAGATGCTACAGACGTTACTCTTACTATTTACAAGGCTGCCTGCACAAAGCCTTGCTCAAATCAATGGCCTTGGAAAAGGAGTAAAGTCCCTGTAAGTCTAGTCACGTTTGGGGCTATGTTAATCAAACAGTAGGTTACAGCCTCAAAGCTCAGGAAGATGGCCAAGTCGTCTTCCTACCTGTAGTGCCTGGGCTGCTTTGAACCCATGCGTGTCCTGCTTACACGAATAAGAGTTGATGGGAATGACTGGCCTAATTTATGAGGGCTATGCAACCCATAAGATAGAGAATATAGAGTACTGCAACCATTCCCTCTTCTGTCTCAACATGCTCCTGGTCCTACCAATGCTGTGGGCTGTTGAAACAGCAGCCTCTACATCAGGCATCGAGCTGGCTGAAAATGTGAGCATTTAAATAGTTCTGTGAACAAAAATATGCATGTGAACCATTTCTTGTTTTTTCCTCTAACTAGGAGAATTGTCCCATCTGGGATCTTCCTCTATTGGCAGCATACAGGAGCCTTGTCTGGTCATATTATTTTGCATATGAAATGGCATGCTTAACTATAAATAATGACAATAACATGTCTGGATGTCATGGTAGTTATTGACCTGCCAAAAGTAAGATTTCTTCATGTTATATTAAGACCAAAACCACCATCAGGGATCAAGCTGCCATTTCATTATGTTTACTTGAATTTTCCTTAATGTTTCAACTCATCAGTGAGTTCTTTTGGTGAACAATAAATTAATCACCCTGTTACAAAAATAACACCATGAGAATCCAATAGAAAGCAGAAAGCTTTCCTTGCACAACATTTTTCCTCTGACTCATTACAGCTTTTTTTCCTAATACATACCTGAAACTCAACACCTCTCATTACACGCCTGAGAAGTATATAACTCCTAAAGAAGGTTGTCCCATTATTTACAAATTAAATGTGTATTAATTGAAAGCAGTGTCTGAGACAAGAAATAACTTATGCACTGACAATTTACAAGAGGTTATCTCAACACCTATTTTTCTGTTACTGATAAAAAAGTCTTGTTGTTTCCATAGAAACTGTCATATCTCTACCTACACTTCCCAAAGCAACACACCAATATACTCATTTGTGTGTGTGCGTGTCCCACCCAGTGCTTGAAGGTAAACCTAGATCCTGTTAACAAACGGTGAAAGAAATATAGCAGCATTAAGTGACAGCTTATTGTCATCAAGCCTAAAAATCTGTAGTCAAACTAATAGTCAGACCTCACCAGGCAAAGTTGTTCTGAAGTTCAAGCAAAGGTCCCTGTCCTGCCAGCTACTCTGTGGTTCTCAAATCCCCCCGCACCCATGAAGTTGCTTTAGGTTAGGATCAATTTATCACTTTATCAATATGTCAACAAGATAGCTGCAAAGAAAGGAAGATTTTTTTTTTCGGAAATGCTTTTTTGGAAGAAATTTGTAGTTGCTGTTAACAGGTGAGTGAGATCAATAATTCATATCACTGCTTTTAAATATTATGCTCAAATGTCACATTAGTCAATTTTTCTTTATTTCCTTTCTGATATTGTTTCCACCTTCATTAGAGCAAAGCTCTCCCATCACAACCACTCTGTGCGGTTGAAGGAAATTATTTTAGCTGACACAAATGAGGCACTTAAATCAGATCCCTGTTATATTTTTATTAATTCTCTGGTTTCCCTTGTTACTTGGATACCATCCTGAAGGAAGGGAGAATGCTTAGGTTGTTGCTATGTAGCATGTAAAGGAGGACATTTACAGCAGAACCATCAAGTAAATAAATATAGTTATAGCTTTAAACATAAGTTTTTTTTCTTTTGGGGGCTCTTACTTTTTAAAACCCAGGTCGCCTCTACCTTTTTGTGATCCCCGGATTCTGTTCTATAAAGTGCTGGGCTGCTCATGGCAATTTGATAATTTTTTGAAGTGAGAAAAGGTAGGAAATTTTTATTCTGAGGACCTGCTTCCTTATATATTGAATCGGTGAGGAACGATTATGGCTAGAGTTTGATTATAGTCAGGAGTCAGTAAACTTTAAGGGTTCTAACAATCTCTAACTTTCAAGGCTAACAAAAAATCGCATTACAGCATAAAAAAACACCTAGCAGCAAAACTGGCTGGGCATTACAAATGGATTGTTTTATTCATTAATGTACCAAAACATACGAAATTCATTAATTTCTCTCCCCATTATCGTACAGAAAGATTGCAAGTTTTGATTGGCTAAGAAATGCTATATTGACCATATATATATATATATATGTAACCTAGACTGCCAGAGGAGGAAAAATTATGTTAGGTTTCCATGATAAAGTAAGTTTTGTAATCGTAGTTTTGAGGGAACCTTTTCCATGTCTACTCTCAATGACAGAGGGCAAAAGGCTGCTCTGAAACCCTGCCCGCATGACCTTGGTCTGTCTGTACCGAAATCCTTCAGGGATATACAAGTAGGTAAATATCATAGAAGTTTGCAACTAGAAAAATGTATTTATATGAAGTTACCCAGGAAATTCAGTTGAGTTTTGTAGCCTGAATTTTTTATTTTTTTTTCTTGCTAAGTCTTGTGCTCCTTGAGAATCACGGGAAGGAGGGAAGGATGCAAAGTGGGTGAGAGTACAGCTGCACGGGACTTTCTAGTCTCCAAATGAGGGTAAAGGCTGAAACAAACCTGAGAGGCCCAAACTAACAAAAGGTCTAGGTTATTACCGCGGTAAGTGTTGGTGCACCTCACAGCAAGTACTTCCCCTGGGTATTTCTAGGATTCACAGCTGTGAATGAAATCCAGCTAGGGAGTGGAAAGGTTTCTGTATTCCAAAGCTGTCTGAAATCTCAAATCCTGCTTCTTTGTTGGTTTTACGATGCAGTCTGCAGCCTGTACCTTCACACTTCTGTATGACCAGCAGTGAAAACTTGAAACTCTCCAAGGTTTACGCACCTGAACTCCAGAAGGAGACCAAGGCGGCCTGAGGACTTACTTAGGGAAGAGGAATCTGGGTTGTGGGTCAGAAAGCGCTTGAACTCACAGCTGTCCCCCTAAGGAATGTCCCCTAACCATCAAACTGTAGACAACAACAAGATTGAGCTACTTTCCATGTCACTGCAATGCAAGGAATGCAGGACTCCACCATCCGGAAAGAGTAAGCATGACTTTTGTGCCTTGGACTTCTGGGATTTCCTTAGGAGAGAGGATCCTGATTCCTGGACCTTGGTCAAGGTAACTAGCAAGCAAACAAACAAGTTTAGGCCTTGTGAACTGTTTTGCTCATTTTGAAAAGGAAAAAGGCATTTGATTTCAATCCTCTAAGAAAGAAATGACATTTTGAGCAAGAAAATGCAAAACATCCCATTAAGAAACTGGTGAGACAAAATGCCTTTGACTTTTTTGGATTCCTTTTAGAATGGCCAATTAAGTAAAAGTGGTATGAGTCTTTAAGTATTTTGATGTTACTGAGCGTGTAGCATTTGCAGAAAAGCATTAATTAGATTTTTTTTGCCAAGCCCTCCTGCAAGTATATGCTTCACAATTTAGCAATTTGGCTGAAATTTTGGACTCCAAAACTCTCCCAAACTCAAACCGACACCCAGTGGAAGCACTCAGGTTCCACCTTATTTCATGCTTCAACCATGCAAAATCATTAAGTTTGCTATAGCAGTTCAGCGCGAAACCATAAATCACCCTGAGAGCAGTTGAAAGGCTGCAGAATTAGTGACCCTATTCTAAGTTTTGAATTCGTGGCAAAATGGCAAAGCAAGTAGCTTTCATCTAGACATTTTGTGCAGGTCTCCTTAGATGTTACCCCTCTTTTACTGTCTCCTTTCATCTCCTCATGTTTAAGAGGAAAAGCTTTGAGAAAACAAATGCCACAAATAGAAATTAGGCACACACTGTATGAAAAGGGCTGTTCATGACCTGTCAGAAGGTGATTAACTTAAAAGTACTCTCACATAGTAATCCCAGGCTTTTTCCATAATTTATGACATCTCAATATGGGAAACAAGTGAATAATTTTCAAAAAAAATGGTATTTTCTCTTTCAGAGACTGTCTTGAATGACTGAATACAGAGAAACAGAAACTCTCTGGAAACACGCCAGTCTGTTCCACCAGCAACGTCACAAGGCAGTCAGGACAGAGAATAGCTCACTTGGATGTAGAAGAACAGGCTTGCAGTTCAAGCAGCTGAAGATCTATTTCAGTATATTTGTCTCTGGGGATTGCATTTTTAGTACGTTAAAATACGTTACTCTGGGTGTACGTGCAATTCAAATATGAGTCACGTTTGTTTCAATGCATGTGTGCCATCTTCATGTAATGTGAGCATCAGCAGATAGGCAAAAAAGCGCATTTCAGAATATACGTGTGTTTAGACACCCTCATAAACGGAGTATAAAAGTCTCCAAAATATTCTGTTCTCCGCTACCAGGAACAGATTAGAGTTGTTAACTGAATCTGTTCACAGTGAAAACACACGGTGTGGATGCCTGATTGTAGAGAGAGGAAGCCTGATTCATTCCTACTAAGCAGAGTTATGGAGGAAATCCACCTTGCTGTCCGTGTACGGATAGCAGCCATTCACATATCCTAGCCATCTTATACTTGGACGGATGGGATAATACATTTTAAGCACGTCGTAACGCCAGGTTGCTGTGCTATAGTCAAGCCTCTAAACTTACAATGCAAATTTTCTCAGCTGCAGGCAGAAGACCCTGGTTTTGCAGCATCCTAGTTCAACCAGGTAGGGAGAGATTCTTCCAGTCAAGTAATATTTGCCTTATACTAGGAAAAATTACTGTTTGCTTTAATTTTTTGTATTTAACCAAAGGCAAATTGTTTTTAACAGATGCTGGCTGGCTGTAGGGTGGTGGCTTGAGAATGTGTTAGTAAATATTCTTGACAACAAACTTTTTAACATAGTCAAGAGAAGCCTTTAGTGCAGCCAAAATATCTGCAGAATTCACTCGATGTGCTCAGATGTAAGTCATCTTCTGTTTCTTTAAAAACAAAGAAACCACACAGTAAAAAAGCTAAGCAAACAAAATTGCAAGAATCTTTCACAGTGTGCATTTGACTAAATAATGTACTTTCCTTGCTAAGGTTTAAGAGCGGAAAACTCTTGCATAAGATTTCATCATTGCTATGTATTTCAAACATTCGATTTAGTTGCATAAGATGAAACAAACGTATCAGCAATTCCCGTCAAACTATAGTCAACAAAAATAGATGAACCTGGTATATTTTCGATGGAATATCCCTGTCTTTTGTGTTGTACTGGTCCACCAGTTGCTTATCTGTAGAATGAAATTGTTTGCAATCAGCCATATAATAAGATTGTCTGAATCATGTTCTACAGCCAGTATAAAACACCACGACCTTGACTCTGGGTCTGCGCATGTGCTTAATCTTGGGAATAGTCCCATGGAAACTGAGGAAAACGTGAGAAAAGATAGGCAAGTCTGCACAGTGCCAATGTAAATTAAATGAATTTTTGCAGACTTGTGAGAAACGCTGATTTTCATAGCAATTAACTTCAGCATTACCAACACTATGTCTATGCATTTAGATATGCATTTAAAAGACTTTCTGGTAGCAGAATATTTTATGTCTGCAATGTATGTTCACTGATGCCTCAGCTGAAGATTTAAAAAAATGCCACCGACTCTCCTTGAGATTTGCATTCTTAAATCCTTTCTGGTTTAAGGGTACCGACGCTTGAAAATCATCACCGTACCTTTTAAGTAAGTGAAGACAGAATTGGAAATATCCAACTTATCTACTTGATCCTAAACATGTGCCATGGAAGGTGCCTGCACCTTTTCCAAATTCAGTTGTGTAATCTAAAGTTTGCAGTAAAGGAAAGGACTTAAAAAAAATTTGTATTGCCGATGCTTTTAGGACATGAAAACTGTGCCTGTGGGATTGTACAAAAGGCTACCTGATCAGCGGGGAGTTGAAAATATGTGCATAAGACAAAATTTCTCAAGAAGCCGACCCAAGGTAAAGGGAACAAATAGCGCAGTGTGATGAGTCATTAACAAATGTTTTAGCAGAGGTGAAACTGCATTATGCTAGCACTTTGTTAGCAAGAGTGGTGCATCTTCATTTTTTGCTTATTCTGCAATGTTAGTGGAAAAATATTTCCACTACAGGGGCAGTGAGCATATGTAATGCAAACATTTTGACAGTGAATGTAAACAGCTTTCCTGCATTTTAAACCATTAAATCAAGGACACAAATTTCCATGGTTTTGCAGATTGCAATCTTCGCTGACTATGGAGAAGATGGTGTTGCATCTGTTTTGTGTTTATAATTGCACGCTATGTTGTGCCACTGTGACTGAATTTTAATAAACATGGGTGTTTTTTAATTGTCATGGACACTAGGGTCTCACGTATAACTCTGGTGCAGAGATCCAATAAGACATTCCAGAAAAATGTTTTTAAAGAAACAAACAGTAATTGGGATGACTCGAATATTGCTCTTGCTTGCTCCTCTGATAGGAAAGTACAGCAGCCTGCCTCTTATTTGATTTGTGAATGCTTGCATTTCAATTTCAGTTGATTAGCTTAAGCTGTATATTTTTGGCTTGGTTCGAGAGCCTCGAGAGCCTCGAGAGCCTTGGCAGGAGCCTCGGGAGAGTCCTCTCCATAGGACGGCTCTATTGAGGTGCCCGTCATTATTTCTGTCATTGGAGAGCGTGTAGAGTATGTCCGAGAACTCCGAGAACTCTTCCCCCGCCTCTCCTCTCCATCCCTCCACGCTGTCCCAAAATAAGCTTGCAGGGAAAATGAAAGTCTTCTTGAGCGGGAACAGAAAGCGCATGTCAGGATGGGCCCCGTATGCCAGGGAATGGTGGCCCCAGGGAAAGAAATAGCCACAGACTAGTGGGGCAGGCGCCTTTTCACAGAGGAGGAAAAGCTAGAAAGTGAGTTACCAACAACAGGGTAAATGATTTGTGAAAGAGGTAATATGACTCTCTCAGCTTAAAGGAAAAGTTTTCTTTTCTAATAAATTATTTCTCCCCTTGGTTAGTAAATCATTTCCCCTTCCTAATACACTTAATTTGCTATTCCCTTTAATTATTGCTTGTCCAGGTGGATCTTAAAGGCTGCAACTTAAAAAGAATCTAACTTAAACCTGGCAAAAAGCCACCCCCTACCACATCATTAACTGAAAGACAATCATAGTCTGACTCGCCTTATAATAATACAGACAGGGTTCAAAATGCTGCACTAAGTGGTTTTCTAAAGGCAAGATCTTGCATTAATAAGAAAGACTGTGGTGGGGGTTGTATGAAGGCCATCAGACCCTTCTTGAAAGAAATGGTGGTATGCTAAGAGGAGAGTTTGTGTCCCTTCAATAATGCAGTTTCAGAGAGATACAGGGGATGGTATTTTCTTAGAGGAAAATCACCTTCGCATTGTCATACCTGCCTCTAACTCTAACCTGTTACAGTATAGTAGAGTTTACCCCTCACTTCCCATGGGAAGGAACAAATTGAGAACACAGTTTTAATGGACAGAAAGAAGGTTTTTTTCCCACCCTGTATCTGAATGTGCTGATCTGTGTTTACCTTATAGCCCTGCTTCTATCTCAGTATGTGGCTGGCTGACTTGTACACTGGGATTTATTTCTAAATCAGCTGCATAGCATTGTAGCCTGTCTTCTGAATACACAGGCTCACAGCTGGCTTATCCTGGTATTTTAAAGTCATTTCCAGTGGCATATGATGTGTTCCTTGGATGTTTGTGTCTTGGGGGAAGGGGATGGGAGAGGAGGGGTGAAGACAGAGACAACAACCAGAGGGAAACAACTCTTATCTCTTTTCGAGACGTGGTTTGGAAACTGAGTCACCCCAAAGTCCCAGGGTTGCCTGATCCCTCCACACATTACGCCTCCCACAAAAAAACAACTGGCTCTGTCTGCCATTAAACACCTAATATGTCTACAGCTTTTATAACGTGCTCCTCCTCAAAGCATTTAGTCTTCATGGGAAGACAGCCGTCCTCTTTCCCTTTTGTCCTGAAAATGTGTTTGGGGACTCAAGTTTGAAGGAGCCTGGCATGCCGATTCCCAAAGACACATAAAAGGAGCAGCAGTGGAGGAGCGTGAGCTCCCAACCTAGGAGACTGTTCGGTGCTCTAGGGCACAGACCGCAGAATGACTTTGCATTTTAAAAGGCCAATTATCAATTGTCAGAAGGGGAATGAGAAGGAAAAGGCATCTTGTGAGCCGCGGTCGGAGCCATTCTGCTTCGTCCGGTGCCTCGGGAGCCTGCACCGCAGAACAAAAACTTTGTAGACAGAGAGAGCACCTGGTCGGTGTTTTGGAACAACATCGATCCACCACTGAAGAAGGGAGTGAACATCTCAGTGCTGGGCTACCTCAGTGCCATGCTGGCCTTGTTGCAGAGGAAGGGTACCGCTGGGTGACATCGGCAAGGATCACATTCCTATTTATGCCTGATTAGTTTGGGATCAGTCTTTTAAGAGGTGCAAGGCTGCACTGAATCTGCTGCGCCGTGTCCAAGGAGTCCTTACATTTTTGATTCTTCCAGCACTGGAAGAATATCACTAATTATTCTCAATGCAAATGAATCATTGTTTGAACACATGCTCGAGTTATAAAATGAAACACAGGAAGTCTTCCTTTTATTCATGTTTATTAGACCCTCCACTTTTCTTGCATTTAGGTACATGGTTTTAGATGACCAGCCTTTTAGTCAATTGTTAAGTTAAAGATACCATTTTGTCTGCCTGTTCTTACTCATTAGGACCTTTTTGAAGTATCCGGTTAACTGATCTCATGTAGAAGTTTCTTTAGTCACTAGATTCAGTGATACTAAGCCTGCCTTCTACCCCTTTTATTTATTCCAGCTTTCAAATCCCTCACGTGAATGAGATTTAAATTTGACTTAATGAAAAATTCGTCTCCTGTGTTAACCAAAGCTGTCTGAAAACTTAATAAGAGAAAGTGCAACTATGCAAAACTTTCATGAAAATGGAAGTGAAAAGCAATTGCAAAGCATGAGCAGGTTCAGTGGCAGTAGTATGTCAGTGACAGTCTAAGCCAAGGTGATAAGACTATTTCCAGGTGGCCTTCATGTCCCAGCTGTTACAACTGCAGAATTGGCTTCAGAAGGACCACTGCAGCCAGTGCAAGCTGCAAGTATTGCCCATCAGCCTGGTGCCACGTCAGACCCAGAGCCCAGAGCACAGCACAGATGGCAGAGAGCCTACCATCGCTCCCAGAAGCACAGAATTTGGGCCAAACACTGTATTTCTGCGGTTGCCCTTCCAGGAAACAGGAGGGAAGACAAAAAGATAATAGTGAATAACACATCATTCTTTAAATGAAAATGTCCTCTACAGGTTACTTGCATGGGATTTAGCTAGGCTTGTTGGTGTATGGTTGGATCAGTGCATGCTTCTGCCTGTCACTGTTCACTGACTCCCAAAACTAAACAGACCTCCTCACTGGGACAGCCTTCACTGATCAAGAACTCATTATCGGATCCATAAATGTGTCAGGATACTGTCTGTCTGTGGAATCTGCGTGTCCCTTCTGCTGCGTAAAAGGTCTCTGTTATCATAAAATACGAGTCTGTCACAGTATCTAATGAATTTATCCTTAAAATACCATATATGAAATGAAATCTTTCTTTTTTGTGTGCGAACCTGGTTTGTACCATAAGGGGATTGTCCCGCTTGTGGCTCTCGAGGTGGATATGCCCCGTCCATCTGCACACTGTGGCCTCTTAAAGCATCTCTGTAGTGTTCTAGTCGCCTCCATTCACCTTCTTCAGATCGGCCATTAACATCACGGGCTCCTCCTGTCAAATTCCTGTCAGGACCCTTTCAGCATCTCCTTACTGCCGCGCCTCTGTTTCACATGCATCCCACTTTCCTCTAGAAGGAAATGTTACGCCATTATCCACAAGGCCGCAGAATAAAAGGGGAAAGAGAAAACGATTACACGGGTCAGGGCTGGGAGTATGGTCTGTTTGCCTTCTCCGTTGCTCCCTCATCGGCTGGCTGTGCCTGTATCTGGCAGCACGGATAGAGCAAGACAGTGAGCATCTGGTACCGCAGGCTTGGCTATCTTGAAAGCAGAAACCCTGGCAGTCCCTGCGGGTTCTTTTTATTTCCCTGTCAAATTATCTGGAGGCCTGGACACCCTCTGGACGAAGCCTACAAGACCAGTATGGCCCACAGCATCTGGGGTATGGCACTAACTGGCAGGGAGGGTCTTTCTGGTTTTTGTTGGCACATGAGCAGGTGGTGGAGGTGCATTGAAGGCAGAGCTTAGGGGACAAGGTCCTGCACTCAGGGCACTTAGTCAGGGTCCTTCAGTTGGGTTGAGGTGCGCAGCATCAAATGACACAATATTTATCCCTGAGAGAGCCAAACTGTCTTTGTCCTCCACTTCACATGGGCTAGCAGAAAGGATTCAGACCCCATAGACCAACGGCCCTTGGTGCTCCCATGATCATCTGGAAGCCCTGGGAACCCTAGGGGGCAGAGAGGACTCTGTCTCCTGGTCCGTCCTGCTGCCCTGAAACCAAATACCAGATGGGGGCCACATCTCAGCTGCCTCAAGAAAAAGATTAACAACAAAAGTAAGAGCATTTGGCTTGAAACAAACCCCCAGAGGCCACCAAAGAAGTCCTCAGGCCTCTTTTCTCCTCCCTTCCCTCAGGCTGGACGAAGGCGAGCCTGTAGGGCTCGGAGGGGTGGTGGGGAGCTCTGAGTGACCTGCAGCAAGACCCTGGCTTGGTTTTAAGGGAGAGAGGCTGGGGAATCGGCCAGCTCGGGTAGCAGGCCTGCAAGGGGGCAGCCCCCCGTGCCGCCTCCTCCCACCGCCTGGGTGCCTGTCTCCTCGCCCTCGCCCTCCTGCCCCAGCTCAGGGAAATGAAAATCCAGCATTGGGACAGCCTGGGACACACACAAGTCGACCACCAAAATCGGTTTGCTTGATCCAAAGCACAGCTGGGCACTGCCTTGCTTGTGGGGGAGCTGCCACAGCTGCCTTTCTGAGGCTAAAAATCCCAAATTTCGTCCCTTTCTGAGGTCTGCCAAAATCTGCCGCTGCTTCTGTGCTTGCCTTATACCTTTAAACTGCACCCATACAAGGAAAAAGGGAAAAGTGAAAATGCAAGCCAGCCTCGGACTTTCCTGCTATTAGGTTGTTTAGGGTTTTTAAAGCTCACAGTTTCCTTGAGGGGAAAAATAGTTAATGTGTCAAAATATACCAGACCTTCTGACTTGGGGCAGGACTTACTGAGTTCACTTGCTAGCTGTTTCAAGGTTCGTCTGCCAATTAAACCTCTTCTAACGAGAAATATAACGTTCATTAATGGGTAAACATCTGTTTAGTATATGGTGTCCTCCTTTGTCCTAAAAAGCAGCTTCACAGGAACAGCTATTGTTAATCCTGATGGTTGTTAGTTGCAATAAAAAGTCTCTCTTTTTACACTATTTAAAAAGAATTGATGTTTGCATAACAAATTAAAGAAATTCGGACTGGGAATGCACACATCTGCAGGATGTCCTCGAGGCACTAACCTTACCCAAGAACACAAAGTCCTTGTTATGATATGCAAACTAATGAATCAGCTGAAGGAAGCATTTATATTTTGACAGTGTTTTAACTTTCTCTGCCTCAAATTAGCTGTGACTGTGGCTGTGACTTGGTGAGATTCTGTGAACTTCCCAGCTAAAATTAGTCTTTCCCCTGCTGGATGTTATCACAGAGAAAGTAATTTGCTGGAAAAGGAATAATTGATCTGAAACTACCCCTTGCGTGTTTTGATATTTGGAGAAAACAAGTTGCAGATCATAACCGTCTTTTTCACTCTTGCTTGTGGTATCTTAAACCTGTACTTGTCTTAGCTGGTTTAAGCATAAACTAGGGTCAGGTAGCAGCACCGACTGTGTGTGATGGGTTGCACTCTCATACATCATGGATTTTCGTGTATTATTCCATGAACTCTTCAAAGAGCTTCATACCTAAAACCTTCCACATGCATCTTGTTTATTACCTTTTGTTAAAATCATGCATTGTTGCTTGACTTTGTTCTCTTACAGTGAGCTTATAAGAGCCCTAAAAGTCAATTTATTCACAATTTCAACTAATATTTATTAATCTCTGTATTACACATTTGTGCAGTGCTTCCTCAACCACTAGAGCATCTTTAGATTTCCAAACTTCGAGGTCCTTCTCTCTTCTGTCTAGATCTCTGCTCTAGAACAAATTTGAAAAGCATTTAATCAGCTATAAATGGCTCTTTTTTTGTTGGGTTTTTTTTTGACATGACTTGGGTTTTGACATTGGTTTGGCAAACCTGAAGCTTTACTCCTGATCAGATTGGAGGAAAAAGGTGTTGCATGGCGTTCTTTGGCTTGTGTCACACGGGAGTTCAGAATTTAGCTCGCGCTACAGTTGGCCTGGCTGTCTCCAACATGCAGAAATATTTGAGTTGTCGTACGCCCTGTGAAAACATGCCTTGAACACGCTCCCCTATGTAATTTTATTCCAGCTGCCCGAGATCTAGGTTAGTTGCAGTACAGCATGTTTTTGGTATCTATAGTCTCTGGCACAATGACCCGAGAGCCGAATGTTGTGCTGCAGCGACGTGGCCCTCCCCAGTCAGTGGGTGCTTGTTCGTACCGTAGCGTGAGCAGAAGGGGCTGGTACCCCCACTGTGGGAAGAGGAACATGCCCTGGGCCCTTTACATGTGTAACGCTCATGCAAAACTCTCATCTGGCCATCCTGGAGGTACTACTTTAAAGAACAGTTTGTATTCTTATTCAGAGATTACACAAACACTGCTGACAAGGTCAGTGTCTAGAAGGATTAGCTGGCATGTAAAGGCCAACCACGTAAATAAAGCTCCTCAGGAGCAGCATTAACTTGCCTAGTTGTACATATGTTTATTTAGCAGCTTTTTTCATCTCTTGATTTTACAAGTAATTTTTTTTATTTACTTATGCTGGCTCTTTCTTTGCCTTTCTTTCCCTCTGTCGTGTGCTGGCAGGGATGTTTCTTCGGCCTTGTTCTCTTACTCATTGCTTGAGCATATCGTGGAAAAGGTGGCCTTTTTAAGTTTGCATATCCCATAACTGAGTGTGGTGCATTTGTACAACACTGCAAAGAGATCGGAAGATGAGCACCTTCACACACACACGCTTGCACATGCACACATGCCGTCCCACCTTTAAGCAGGTACCCCTGCCTGTAAAATTACTTTTCTGTAATATAGCATGGAATTACTGCTGGGCCGTCAAACACATTGGATCAGGATATGACTATAGTGTTAAGCTATTTACTGGTCATTTCTTTGCTAAAATAGTTCAGGTAATAAAACCACAGCTCCAGTCTCTGCAGTGGAAGAAAACACTCTGTGTGTGTATATGTATATTTACACACACATGAAGTACATTCTCATCCATGATAAAGTTCTTTTTCCTCTGTTTTTCAACATATTTTTTTTCTGAACTTGAAGACTTTAAAAACACAGCAGCCAGACAGCTCTGTTGCTCCAGGAAGAGAGATAAGAGTCCTCCTACCCTGTGCACCTCTTCACACTACTTTTATAACTTTGCAACTCGCTGTGTAAGTGCCAACGCCGTCTCTACTCGTCCATTTTTCACTTTGTCTGAGTTAGCTCTGCACTTAGGGGGTTCTTTGCCTGCTGGTGCTGAGTTCCCCAGTGCCATTGCTGCTGGCACTGCTCCTGCTCACTGGGGCTGGCCCCAGCCCCGGCTCCGACTCTGCTCCTCCAGTACCATGCTCCCTGCTGTTTCTTTGATTTGTAGTGTCCTGTGACAGCATCTTCACAACCCTGAAGTGTCTTTCCTCCTTACTTGGTTGTTTCTGATTTGCCTTAATTTGTTTCTGGGTAGCAACCACAACATGATAGGTTTGAGACACAGAAAATTCCCAGCCTCAGGGAGCCTGGCATGTAACGTTACTCCTATTTCCAATTCTTCTTTTATCACGCTCAATAATTGTATTCATCTCTCCCTTTCCAACCTCTGTTTCACTGTATAACAAACCTTGTGGCTTCTGTGGCTGTATTTGAAAGAGGATATGTCAAAAAAAAAAATCTAGTAAAACAAGTATTAAAAAGCTGTATAAAATTTCCATTCTTATGTTAACTATAGCCAATATTTTCAGTTTAGTTTCCTTACTTTGGTTCTTGAAATGTATATTTCAGCATCTAAGTAAACAGTATACCATGGAGGAAGCTCAATGTCTGCATTTCTGTGGGTATCTAGAACATCCTCAGATCAAACCTTAGTAGTGGGTTTTTTTGACAAGGTTTTGGTGCTAGACTAGCCATTTTCAACTCCAGCTGTACAAAATCCATGAGTCATCAAAATCTAGAGATTGATTTAAGAATTTTGAGATTAAAACCAACTTGAACAAAAGCTAGTCCTGTTTTTTCCATGATTCGTTTTGTTTGCTGATGCTGCAGTCTTTAAAGTTCTACTTTCAAGATTTTTTTCTTAACAACCAGGAGGGACAGCAATTGCCTTTATCGCCAAATGAGAGCTTGACAGTGTCATGTGTATTCAAGAACTGTGGCTTTTATTATTTTATCGTGCTTGTTTGCAATACTTAAGGCTCCTCCCAGAGTTGGTAACAAGGGATTTAACTTTGAAAATTTTAGCATCTGCGTCTGATTACATCTCTGTAGGACTTCTTATGGGCCTGATCTTTGAAATAGCTCCATATTAACTAGAACTATGAGTCTGCTGAAATAAGGCTCTAGGTTTAATCCTACTTATACAACGCAGGTCTTGTGTTTCACAAAAGCACTGCCACAGAAATATGAGCTTTGAAGAGACACTCTTAGCCCATAATTCAGGTTCTTGGCTGTAAGATTTCATCTTTATCTTACTAGGTGAGAGTTATTTGGTGTCACGAAGGCATACATTCATTAGTGAAGAATTTGGTTCTCTGTTATTTCCTGGTGGGATTATAATTTTTTACTTTATTCTTTGGTATGTGTGACACACTGTAGCTGTGGTGCACAGTTTCAGCTGTTAAATCTGTGCAAATCAGCAAATCGACTAAAAGTTTGTCTTCCTCAGCACTTGAGACACCTTAGTGTGTAGTGTCATCTTCAGAGAAGGAAACTGCTGAAACTCTAAGCTGCTTTGCATTTATTTTGCATTAAGACATTACTTCATTCCTGGTCATGCAAATTCAGATGCTTCCTGAATAGCAGAAGGAGTTTAGATGCTTAAGTTCAGAAAGGATATTTCCTTTAAAGATAAAACCCAAAGCAACTTCTTGGGAAATCTCAGGGTTCTGCTTCCCTGCCTTTCAGCTATTCTAGCTCCCCTACCCCACAACTCCCTCTCCTGCCACTCTTCCCAGGAACAGACTGCAAAGGTTGCAAAATGCACCATCGGAATCAATATGGATTGTCATCAGTGGCTTTTATGAAGATTTATGTTTTACCAGTAATGCCGGCTTAGCCACTCCTGTTTCCCCTTCCACACCATTTGTTAAATCCCAGCAAAAAAAAAAAAAAATAGTAATGTAGAAGTAGGTTAAATCTGTATACTTATTTATATTTTACTTACCTGTCGTTTACTTGTATTTTATTAATCCATATTTATCTGTTTATTTATACATTTGTAACCTTGATTGGCTGGCTGATGTAGGTGACCACGCAGCCTGGAAAACTGAAAGGGCAGCAAAGAGACAGTAATTAAGAGCTGGGAATAAATACTCTTTAACATGGTACTGCTGCTGGAAGAGTAACGATGGCACCATGAACTTCTGAGCATGGTTCCATGCACATTTTATTTGATTGGGAAGGAGACTAAAGATGTTGCCAGTCCCAGTTTTCCCATAAGCTCCTGCTCTTGAATTGCAGTTTATCCCTTTCTGATGTGTGCCAATAAAACTGTAAGACTGCGCTATAAAATGGTCAAGGAAATGAGAGAACCTGAGGTTTTTTTGGAGGCTAATTTTTACTGATGAGTTTACAGCACCGCCTCCCAGACAGTTGTATCAGCACAATTCAGGGTGACAGTGAACCACGGCGTGGGGGATGCGAGAGTGTGCAGAAGAGGATCTCGCAAGGCAGCTTTGCGGCCAAAGAAAACGTACCCAGAACCACATCCTGTCTCCTGACCCAGGTGAATTTGCAGCGGTTGCCCGGTGCCTTTAAAGTATGAAATTCGCAGGTACTAAAAAGCATCTGTTTCTGTAAAGCAGTTAATTAAACTAGTCATATTTAACTGGTTACGTAAAGCAGCTAACCCATAATTTAAACTTCTGGTTGCGTATTAAAGGCACCCCTTTGTAGGAGATGCATAAAATGCACTTCAGTGGCACCACTCAGTATTGCTAGTTTTTCACAAGCGACAGGGAATTTTTAGATCCAGAAGTGCCATTGACTTTCAATGGAATTTAGACCCCCGAGTCATGTAGGCTCTTTCGAAAATTTTTACCCTTAATGATTTTCTTTGGGAAAGTTAAAAAGCCCACACGCCACCAGCAGTTGTGTAAAGAGAACGCTTACTGTGTTGGGTGCTTAGTCATAAGGATTTAGCATTAGAAGTCTTCCTGTGTCTGTGTGTGTGTGTGTGGCTTTACCACACATAAATTATCCAGCTTTCCTTTTCCCTCCTACGTGCGGAAAAATACACGGGCATTCAAAAGACGAGCGAATCATCTGAAACACAAACCCATGCCTTTTATTCTCCTTTTAGATTTAGGCTGGAAGATAGCTCCAGAACCAGTCCCAGTAAAAGAAATGCTTTATGCAAAGCAAAAAAAAAAAAAAAAAAAAGAAAAAGGAAAAAAAAAAAGCAGGGTAAAAACTATTGAGCTGTAAAAGCAGTGGAGCTGCAACTCTTTAGCATTCAAGCAACTATCTCTAGAAGGGAAGCAGATTATGTGGTATCATATTGCAAAAGGGCTGTTCAACCCTGTTGCGCTTACTCAGAGCTACATATTTACTTTGTCACTGTATAGCAGCGATTGCATTATATCCTTCCTGCCAGGACACGAGGAGAAACAGAAGGTTAAGTGTAAACGGGGGTGGGGAAAAGAAGGAGGGAGAAGCAGCAGGAAAAAGGCTAAAAAGGGAGAAAAGAACAGCTGAAGAGAAAAGAAAAAGTTCCATGCCGAGGCAGGAAAAAGATCCTAAAGAAACACGGAGAAACAGGAGATCAGGCGCTGCACATATGGCATTACTAATGCAATTGTATTTCATCCCTGATATGACTGAAACCAAGATAGTTTGGTCATAAGAAAATAGATGCATTTTATTAAGCATACATAAAAGTTGGAGGCACAGAGTCTGGCACCAGCGTAGCCTAAAGGAATTTCCATGATTTGTGCCATGAATGCTGAATGGGAGACTTGTAAAAAGCACCTTTCTCTTAAGGATAGCTTGCTGGAATTTGTAAATATAGCCGAAAAAACAACAACAAACCAACCCTGAAGTAAAATTGTACAAAGTGATGAAAATATCAAAGGCCCATTTTCCAGATGCAACCAAACACATTTATTTTAGGGGGGCTCAAGCAATCCAGAGACCGCTTGGACTGGTGGGTTTGCGGAGTGGGATATCATGACAGTGGTAACAGAAGTGTCAGAAAGCAAAGAGGTCTGGTTTCATAGCGCAGAGTTTCCTGAAATAAAGGGATCATGGGTTGGGGCATGGTGGGGGAAGAGACTCGACAGGAGGCATCCAAACGGAGTCCCTCACCACTGCCTGCCACTTTTGCCAAGGCAGGTCATGGACCCGGACAGGGTCGAGAGGCAGGCACATGTGAACTTCAAGAAGTTCAACAAGGCCAAGTGCAGGGTCTTGCACCTGGTCAGGGCAACCCAACCCTCAGTATCAACACAGGCTGGGGGATGAAGGGATTGAGAGCAGCCCTGCCGAGAAGGACTTGGGGGTGCTGGTGGATGAAAAGCTGGAAATGAGCCAGCAGTGTGCACTCGCAGCCCAGAAGAACAACTGTATCCTGGACTGCATCAAAAGAAGTGTGGACAGCTGGTCAATGGAGGTGACTCTGCCCCTCTACTCCACTCTGGTGAGACCCCGTCTGGAGTACTGCGTCCAGCTTTGGAGCCCTCCGCACAGGAAAGACATGGACCTGGTGGAGCAGGTCATGATGAGGGCCACAAAAATGATTGGAGGGATGGAGCATCTCTCCTATGAGGACACGCTGAGAGAGTTGGGGTTGTTCAGCCTGGAGAAGAGAAGGCTCCAGGGAGACCTGATTGCAGCCTTTCAGTACTTAAAGGGGGCCTACAGGAAAGATGGGGACAAATTTTTTAGCAGGGCCTGTTGCAATAGGGCAAGGGGTAGTGGCTTTAAAGTAAAAGAGGGAAGATTTAGACTAGATATAAGGAAGAAATTTTTTACAATGAGGGTGGTGAATCACTGGCACAGGTTGCCCAGAGAGGTGGTAGATGCCACATCCCTGGAAACATTCAAGGTCAGGTCAGACGGGGCTGTGTGCAACCTGATCTAGTTGAAGATGTCCCTGCTTTTTGTGGGGGAGGTTGGATTAGATGAGCTTTAAAGGTCCCTTCCAACCCAACCCAACCCAACCCAACCCAACCCAACCCAAACTATTCTATTCTATTCTATTCTATTCTATTCTATTCTATTCTATTCTATTCTATTCTATTCTATTCTATTCTATTCTATTCTATTCTATTCTATTCCATTCCATTCCATTCCATTCCATTCCATTCCATTCCATTCTTCCTAGTAATTTCAGCAGCCATAGGATTAGGCACTGTCACCAGGTTTGACAGCCAGCCTTGTTGTGTTTCACTCATTTTATGGATGACATACTCATTTGTCCTCCATCCTAATATTCCCTGGCCATCGTCTTCTTTCTGAGATGCTTTTACAGTGCTGTGGCTCAGCTTCTCCCTGTGTGCCAGCAGAAGGCCTGACCATCAGGAGAGGCTGTGGCCCTGCAGCTAGCATGGTTCCACGTGTAGCAGGGTTCCAGCCAAAGGCACCTGGCCCTGCTTTCCTTCTCCTGCGAGGCTCAGCTGGTGTCGAGCGCTTGGCCGTGGCCCAGCGCACAGCGCTGCAGGGCAGGGGTGCGCTCCACCAATCCCATGGGCCAGCCTTCTCGCCTCTCCCATCGTCTGAGCCCATGCCAGAGGTCTGGACAATGTAAAAACTATTTTCCCTTTGCTGAAGAAAGAGCTATAAGGAATATTCAGCTCATTAACAGAATGTCTTGGCTTGAGTAGAAGCGGCATTTTTCTCCAAAACCTGTTAGCTAACTCATTTTAACTACTATATTATATATTCCGGTGCAGGCTGAGCAAGTAATGTTTTAATATGTGTTAGGTAGTGTACATGAGCCTTAGGAGTGAGCCAACTAAACCATATTAAAATACAATTTGTCCTGTCAATAACAGGAGTCTAAAACCTGTTAGCTAACACACTTGAGAAATGAGAAAGAAAACAAAGCTCCTTTTATTCCCATCTACCAGCGTCCCTAGCACTGAAGGAGGTTTGTGGATCTCAAGATAGTCTCAACATGGGAAACAGTGAGAGGCCGCCAAATGGGTCCATTAAGTTACATCTGTCTCTAAAAATATTGATTTATAACAGAACAGAAGCCTTTTGAGTCTTGCTCTTCCATGTTAGCTGTATGAAAGGATTAGGAATCTCTGCTAAGTAGATGGGACATACTTTTTAAAAAAGCCCTGACTCTTGCTAGGCTTTGATGTGAGGTGTGAGTCCATGAGGGCACTGAGCTGACGAGAAGGAGAGAGACAGTGTGGTACTGCCTTGGCACTGTGAAAATAAGAGTAACTTCACTGATAACAGCCAGATTTAGTCTGGTGCAGCGGAGAAGAATAGCATGCTGGAGCTGGAGTGTTATTATCAGTTGGATAAACAGATTTTCCACTGTCTCTACAAGAAGAATACTAACTGGAGAAAGAAACTCTGCCTGACTCCGTTGTGCTCTCACTTGCGGTAGGGGTAGCACATTTGACAAATGTTGCAGAGGCGTGGATAGCTCTATCAGAAGCACGGCAAGTCCCTCGGAAGACAGCATTACCGGCGGCAGTCCTCTGAACCGGCGTTCTTCCACACCCAATTACTGCCTTCCACCACACCGGGACAGCACCCACTATTCACCAGTGTGAGCCTGGTCTGTGTATTCATATGCCACGATAAGCACGCACGACATTTTAAGCAACTAAAGGATCTTACAGCATAACCCAGGCTTAACATAGAAAAGGGTCACAATAAACAATGGGAGGAAAAAGGAAGAATGAGAAACCATGATGAAATTTTTCTATACACATCAACCTTTACTTCCTTTTATTATAAGTGCTGTATTTAAACAATGATCAAGCACTGAAGACTTAAAGTTTTATGAATGCTAGCTTTGCCTATGGAGTATCAGCAGACTAAGGAGTTGTCCTAAGGCTGGATATGCAAAGCAATAGCAGTGTTTTCACTGAGGAAGCTTACCTAGTCCCTAGCTTGTCATTGTCACCTATAATAAAGCCACCTCATTTGCCCCTCCTAAGCATCAAACAAGCAGGGATTAAATTCTTTGCCTCGTTCTTCCTTGTTCTGCCTCTCAGGCGCTTGTTTTCAAGTGGGTAAAACCCTACCACGTGCCCCGTGTTTGTGTTGGCATAAAATGATAGCAAAAGATAGCGAGTTCCAGTAAGCAGGTGCTTTAATGCAGCTTAAAGAAAGCAAATCCCTGCCCCCTTCTTTATGTTTATGTCTGTGGCAAAAGTACGGCAAGTGAACAGAGAACCTCAGGCACAAGCAGGTGAGAGAAAAGGTACAGGTAGTGCTGCTGGCAGGGGATCACAAATGGAAGCTTACCTAAAAAGCCAAGGAGGCAAAGAAAAGATGGACATAGCACAGGGTCCGAATATATATATATATATATGTATATATGTATGTATGTATAGCCGAGGGCAAGCACAAAGGAAAAAGGTCATGGAAAAATCACGCTAGTGAGCAAGTGTTGGAAATTGTTTATAAGGTATAGACAAAGACCCTGTATGGAGGTTCCCAGACCCAAATCCTTTGCTTTCATGGCCAGCTGCCGTGACCAGACTGACAAAAAGTGGCCCTTTAAGAATGAATGGTGTTATCAAGACCTTACACGTAATCCCAGCATTGCTAATGGGGGAGGGCGTGCACTGTTGCTTCCTCCTCCTCCGTCCCTGATTGATCAGAATTAACACACTCTGTGGTGTGCACCAGGCTGAAAAGCTCATGCGATACTAAACCCTAACATTTTTCTGGGAATTTATCTGAAGTGGGAATGCAGCAAGGAGCTACAACAAGGCAGTGAACAGGGGAGAGATGGGGGACAGAGCGGAAAGTGGCAAGCATGCTGTCCCTGGCCATCAGGGGATTCCCCGGCAGCACAGCCCTTGCAAGTGGCAGGTACTCTGTTCTTCTGATCCCAGCTGGATTTATACCTGCTTTTCCTATTGATTCTGGTGCTGGAAATCACAACTAAATGATTTTTATTTGATTTTTCTCCTTACTCTGTATTTAGGACTGAAACCTAGTTCTTCCAGGCCATAACATATTTGCTTCATATTTGTTTTGTAGGCAGGGGTTTGGCCACTAGGAATCGTGTTAGTTACGAGAAACAGTTGGCCAATAAATGGAGTGAGGTTCCTTGCCTAGTCATCCCTGTCATGGGCTTTTGCCTTGGCCCCGTCCTCCAGCACCTCACACAGTTTCATCACCTGCGTATCCATGGATCTTCCCATCCACACGGATATTAGATACATTAAATTATTCTTTCTCTAGTGACTTGGTAAATGCATAGAGTTCCATCAACTCACCGTGCTCTCCTCTACGCTCTGGAAAGTGGGATTCCCAAGAAGGATTTACCCTGACGAAATAAAAACAAGGGTTACTGTTATCAGTATACTGATGACTGTACGCAATTAATTGCCACGGTAGAAATGTCCTAGGTAGCCATGGTACTAGCATCACCTCAGCAGTCAGCAATGTCCACTCCGGTAAGCTACAGATTCCCTGGGCCCCTTGTGCCTCTACCTCCCAGCCATCCCTCCTGCCGTGGGGTCCTGATCTCCATTATGCCAAAGGAACCCAGAGAAACGCCAGGCTCAGCCTGGCCCCCCTCACATCTGATGTATGCTGCATGCAGAGTGTGCCCAGCGATCATAATGAGAAAGGCTGTTCCCATACCTGAGCTGGCTCTGGGTGAAGGGAAAGGCTTGGAGTTGCTTTGCTGGATAATACTCAAGCCACGGGCAAAGGGAGTGACTCTATAAGGACTCCTGCAGCCCCATCTCCTTCCTCGTTGCAGGTTGCTACATACCTTAGGTCCTCTCAGGGGTACACAGATACCTGCGTATTGGCTGGCTTTTATTGTCTTTATGTAATTACCACCAAGCAGCTCACTCACCACAGGGAAAAAATACAGTATTATACTAATGGAGTCATTTTTGGACAATATAAATTATCTTGCTAAAACAGCCTTTCCTAAGATTTTGAAGTGAATCCTTTTGATAAACCCATTTTAAAAAGCAACCCTCATGATATTGGGTTTGCAAAGCCAGGACCGTTTGATAATATTTGATAAAGATATTAAAGGAAAGAAAAGAATTATTTTTCTCCTGTTCAAAAATATTTTCAAATCATGTGGCCAGTCTGCAGGTGTGTGAGGAGACACCTGGCAACCTGTGAAAGAAAGAAGCCAGACTCAGTCATTCTCCATTACTGAAACTTTTGGCAAGTTATACAATTGTAAGTGTTTTATAAAACATTATCTCTGTTAGCTTGCTTGTGACTGTAAGCAAAATCTCTCAGATGATTTGACATCTGCTATACTAAAAAACCACAATCAAACAGCATGTCAGGTAATGTTGACTTTGGTGGACTTTGGTGTTGCTAGATGGGCTGAATGAGTCATGTTGAAACCTGGATTAGGTTCATGTTTCAGTTCAATCTGAAAGGCAAATCAGGGGTATCATTTGAATTTGATCTTTAAAATCTTGCCAGCCAGCTCTGTAGGACTTTAGCATCTAGTGTCCATATCTAATATCGCAGAGGATACGGATCCTTAAAATCAGTGTCTGTCACAACATAATTTGTTCTTATGACATCTCTGTTATTATCGGCTCATACCACAAGAAAATGGCCAAGATAATTACCAAGAGTCGCAAACCTAGCCGTCACCAAGGTACCCTTAATGCAGCTGAGAAGGGCTGAAACAGAGAGAGCTTAAGTTATCTTCTCTTACCCTTTGCATTCTCAGGCTGCTCAGGGGCTTTTTTTGGCTCTGCATAATTTAAAGCAGCCTCAGAGCACTCACATTACTCTTCCTTTTGGTCAGGAGTAAAGAGGAAATGGCTTGAAATTCTTTAGGAGCAAAATGCCTTTTGCCCTCTGGTTGAACAGCTTTAAGACACCTGGAGACATGGATTAGAACATGCAACAACACCTACAAAGGGAAACCTGGGCAATGGGGTTTACTACACACTGTCTTGTTGAGCTAGGAGAAAAATGTAGAAATATTTTGTAACTATCTCATGACTACCGTAATCATCAGCATATACCACCTCGGGCTGAGTCAGTCAAAATGCAACAAAAACACATCTGTGCCTTGGAGGGTCTCCCCACTGAGCTCATCTCTGGAGGGTGGTTGGGAGGATGAGGATGAGGCCAGTGACTTACCTGCAGGTAGCAAAGCGTATCCTGTGGCTGGGGCCCTCATTCCCAGGACAGGGAGAAAATGGAAAGACTTATATGACAAGTTCAGAAGACCCGCTTGTCCGTCTCTCTCCCAGAACCAGAGAAAGGTTCTGGGGTGAGAGCGTGAGTGCAACGCAATATGTGGTTGACAAAGGTTCCTGCCAGCATCCCCCACTCAGCCTTATCCTCAGAATGCAGAAAATATATAGGTTAGGATTTAAGGCTGAGACTGAGAGGTGGGATCCTCTTTGGCCTCATCGCACTTCAGTCCTCGGAAAGAGACTCGAAGCCTGCCTAAGTGTTACCTTCACCAAGGTAACTAAGTCCTTCACCAAGGACATCAGGTGAAGTTCAAGAAGTGTTTGGTCTGAACTCATTCCTCTTTCACCTGGCAAACGTACAACCTGGCGCCACCATCTCGCCGTTGGCAACCTTTCATCCCGTGTTCCAAATCAGCTGGATCCATATAGGTCAAACGCTGTCAATGCATGAAAGATGTCTTCAAAAAACCTTGGTTTTGGAGACTCTGGACACTGGCAGAAAAGCCCAAATCATTAAAGCAGTCTGTCAGATTCTGCAATAGGGGTCTCAGGTCTCCCAGTGTTCGGTGCTGGTAGAACTCTTCTTCTGCAGGTCTGCAGCACCTTTCTGTGGAGGAGTTGCTGTTGCTGTCACACTGACCCTGTGAACATAGCACCTGAAAAGAATTATGGGCAATAAGGAAGTTTATCGTCACTTTTCCGTACAAGTCTAATTGTTTAGCTATAAAGTTGCATTATCTGAGCTGAAAGAATCAGGCATAAAAAAAGCTCTTTTTTCATGTTTTGTTTTTTTGTTGTTTTTTTTTTTTTTCCTACAAAGCTTGTCTGGAGGATTGGTGACTGGACTGGCAATTAGCACAGTTAACGGAAGTAAATGGCAGCAATTTTTCTTCCATGATGCAGATGTATATGAGTTTTGTAGATGCCTCTTTTGCAAGTGGCATTATCTGTTGCTTGCAATATCCTCCCTTAAAGAGGAAGCATCATCCTCCAGGCTGCATTTAGGAAGACGTGTAGGTTGGATGTATTTTATAATAAGAAAATGACATACTTGCTTTGCTTCTAGCAAATTCTATGGACAAAGTGACCCAAAGTCTTGTACTTTCAGGAGAAAAAATAGGTTTACAGTACTTCTACTGTACTTGTTTGACAAAATGCCATATGCCTCCAGTCATTGTGAGGCTCATTAGACTGAGGATAAAAATCGAATGAAGAACTTAGTTGGCTGAGCTGGTCTCTTATTAGGAAGTTTCATTTCCAATAAAATTTTCTTGGTTTTTTTTTTTAATTCAGCATTTTAGTCACAAACATTAGAAGCGGTAAACCAAGTTAAATAATGTTAACAAAAATATTAAAAAAAAAAATCCTGTCTAACTTTGTATTTTTATCTTCTGTTCTATTTTCCAGACACATGAGGAGGGCACCAAGTAAAATCCTGGCCTTGAGTTGATTGCAAAGTTGACCTACGACTCAGCCTGAGGTTGTAATACTGTTTTATATCCTGCTTGATCCAACTCGTCACCCTTTACTGTTAGAGACAAGGGATGGTCTACTAGACACACAGAGCTGGAGCATCTAGATTTAGTTCTCTGCTTTGCCACTTGGTCCAAAAGCCTTTGAGGGATTTCGCTCCTCTTTGGTACCCCTAACCTCCATTGATTTCCAACACACAAGTCAGACATCTGAGGATTTCTGTCTTGACCTTCTAGCAGCAGTTCATCCCCTCTGAGAGTAGGGATTATAACTTCTCCGTCTCGCACAGCGAGGAAAAAGAATTCATTAATCTGTGGAACATGTAAAGATTGCAGCAATGGGCTCAGGGTGATTGCTCGTTTGTTACAAAATTAGGCAGAAATTGGTACAAATAAGTAATCTGAGTACCAGGTTGCTTCTCTGTGGAAAAAGCCGTGGAATTATAGATGAAATCTTAAAGACCTGCTCTCCACAGGTTTGGAAAGTAGCATAGCAGTGTTTTAGTGCTAAATATTGCTGTAGTGTCCGTGCAAAAAATTTCGCTCACCTGCAACAACTTCTGTACATTTTGGCTTCTGTCACGTGGCTGCCCTAGAGGTAACGACATTTTGGGTAATGCTGAATGGGGAGCGCGGGAGGAGCCCTCCGAGCCCGTCAGCCAACCATTCCACAAACACACAGCATAGTAGCACATGGGGTAGGTGTCTTCTGTTTAAAACCCGCAGATAACTGCCTCATGCACTTACCTGGAGTCTACCAGTGGTAAGTATTTCCCATTCCTTGGGGTAAAAGGAGAGAGCAGGAACTCAAGCCTGAGCCCAGCTCTTGTGGATAGTGCTCTAAGAATAGCACAAAGCAGCCCCTACCACGTTGCTGCTGCCAAGCAGGATCAGCCATCACAGGGAGTTCGTTAGTCAGTTTAAAGACAAATCTTCTCACCTGAAGTGTCGTTTAAAACTATGCCCCGGAGTTCTCGGCTTTAAACCGAGATACTTTAAGAGTAGTAGAAACTATACCATTTTCAAAAGAGCTTCACAGATGTACGGCAGGATTGATCTGCAGGTGTATATTTTCTGGTGTTTTAATGATGCATGCCTTTCAAATATGCAGGGACATGTACTCCCTCCATTAAGAAGCTATTGCAGTTGCTTATCATATTTCTAGTGGTGTTCAAAAGTAAAACTACATTACTGCTGCTGCTTGGTATCATGATAAAAAAGAAAATTTTCTCATAATAGTCAGTTCCTGATAACTAATTGCATATTGCTCTCTGCTGTCCTTCCATCTGTACATACATATTTGACATCACAGTGAAACCTAATAATCATATATGTCTTTTCTGCGCTATTCTGATGCAGAAAATAGTCCTGAGCACTATGGATTGTATTTTGAATAGCTATTTCGGAAAGCAAAAAAAGTCAGACTTCCTCTGGTGACACATTGCACAAGTTAGATGTCAAGACTACAATTATTCCCTGCCAATACATCTTCAATTTATGAAATTGATGAAGATACAGAAGGAAAAGAAAGAGAGCAATAATTGCATGGTGTGATTTACTGTAAACCATAAAACGAGCTTCTTGTGTGCCTCTTCCCATGGGGCATGAGTATAGATGGGGAACCTCCTCTCCTTTCTAAAGAAGTCAAAAAAAGGGGGGATGGAGGGATGCTAGCTCCTAGTTTGCAGAGCAGCCATTAAGATAAAAGCAGGTGGAGACCTGGCTCAGAGTACTGGTAAAAGGATATAGTACCTTTTCCTTCCAGGTTACTGACTTGAATCAAGTTCAGGTTGTTAGCTACCGAAAATCGCGGTAGTAGCATCCAGTGTATGTTCAGTGGCCTTTATAAAAAGTGCTGTTGGTTGCAGCCCAGTTTCTTGCCGTACCAGAACCACCTGAAGTGGCACCTTGGAGCTATGCAAGCAGAGACACAAAGCTTTGGGTACGGAGAAGAAAATTCCCACCAAAACTAAATCCCAGTCCACCACCCACGGCAAGCTGAGGAGATGAGGCAGAGCTTCCGCCAAGTCACTGACTCTGCTCCACCTGTTTTCTAGGCAAAGAGGAATTTGTTTTCAGTAACTGCCCTTCAGCACTTTTTACTGGCAGATCTTCTGCTGTAGCATCCTCTGATGAAGATGCATAATTTACCCCAAGGCAAGAACTGGTTCCTGGGCACTGACATGTCCCCTCTCTTCCCTTTCCTCTAATTTCTTCCCAGTCTTTCACAACTTTTCCACCGTATTGTCCTGATTTATTGAGGCACTGTGTAATTAAAGGTATGGAGAGAGAGTATGAATTAACATCTCCTCTTCTGCCATTGAAACGATCCAGGTTTTGTCTTGTGTGTTGTGTTTTTTTGTTTCACTTCATCCTGCCACCTTTTCCCCTTTTGAACTTAGGGCTTTTAGGTTTCATCAGGAGGAGTGTGGGCAGAGATGGTGACACTGAGGGTGCCGTGGTGTCTGCAGACCAGCCGGGGCCGGGGCCTCACTGGGGTGGGCACCCTACCAAGCCCCACCGGGAGCCCGTCCCTGCCTTGGGGACATTGCTGCCTAAAGTGGCAAGCCTAAAACATGCGGAGGGGAGAGAAATGCTTCTTTCTGCATGAGAAACACCGCAGCAATGAAGAGCTCAATTCGATCATTTCAGTAGTTTATTTTAAGTCATGCTGGCCTTGTGTCTGTTGAAATTCCTTACATGATTCTTCTTCCAAGGTTAACATATTTTGAGATGCCTTTCCCCCCCACCACCCCACCCCAGGGCTTTGGAACAAATAAAGTATACCCGCCTCACACCACGTTGGGATCTCAAAGCCTAGTTACTGGCAAGTACCATAATCTCACCTCAATGACCAGCATGCGGAGTAAGTCAAAGGCGGCGCTCAAAACACCTGAGAAATAAATTGTAATTGTTATCCTGTTTAACAAAGATGAGTTTTCATTTCCTAAGTCACTCAGCGTTTCGAAGTGATACGTCAGTAAAAGCAGAGCAAAGGTAAAACTTTTCAGTGTCGGAACTTTTTCTTAGTGATGAATCTACCTGCCAAAACGCACACTAGCTGGAAAAGCTCAAAAAGTAGATTTTTTCCTCCCTTTTTTCATTTTTTAATAACTTTTCAATTTTAGGGTTGAAGAAAAAATAGTTTAATGCCTCATTATCTCTCTCTCCCGTCTCTCCCTCCTATCCAAACTTTTTAAACATACTATAAAGTAATCAAAGAATTCAGTAGTGATTTAAAATCTTATGATAGCCCATAATAATTATGAATATCCATTCCACCACTCTTCAGGAATTTCATCCATTTATTTCAGTAAGGACAGAGTAGGCAGAAGCTGAATAATACATAAAGTAAACACGGAGTCAAGTTCGGTTAGAGAAGCAGGCACCAAGTTCCATTTCCCAAGGACATTACATTTGTTAGATTAGTATCTCACAAATATTTTGAAATGTCTTCAAACTGGGAAACTAATAAAATAAATTCTCCTTTTTTTTCATAAATTTTTGTACAGTTGATACTTCTGGAAATTAATTATTCAACATTTCTTTAATGCTTGAAAAGATAAAGAATATCCTTTTAGCTTTGCAGATATAGGGCAGGAGAACATCTACTGCTATGGAAAAAAAAATTACCTGCTTCCTTACTATTTTCAGAATCTGTGAGATAACTGCACATCAGATGCAAATCGATTCAGATATGCATTTTGATATGCAAAAGTTGCTAATTCACTTTGTAGGAGATGTTATATTATCATGCAAGATATAATGGAAAACAGACTTTCTACAGCATTTTTAAACTAACTGGGAAATGTAATAGTGAACTTAAATAGAACTTTGTACCATTTTTTTATTTCCAGACATTGACTAAAACACTAGGGAAAGGGTTAAATTTTTCAGTAATTTTCTGCAGAAGACTTGTTTTCTGAGAGCTTATTTTACAAATTTATCTTATGTTTTAATATTGATGCTGAAATTAAGCCCAAAATAGTTACCTAATCTCTAACTATCATCACTTCGGACAGTATGATGGCACAGGCTTACTACTCATGCACTCTGGATTAAGTATGAAGACTTGGATCCCAAAGAATGTGTGCAGCTGGTAACATGGAATTAGAGAGGCAGTAAGAATAATGCAAGAAACAGAAAAGGAACTGAATAATGACTGTGGTTTTACTTTGCAAAGATGTGTGCAAACAGTTGCTGTTGGCTTTTACTTTGAATACCTGTTGTGGGTGTGTTGGAAGTTTTGGATGTTTCTCTAAAAATCGAAGCAAAACAATGTTTATATTGGTTGTAGTTGGGTTACGGTCTCTATTTTGCTGTGAAAAGCAAATTATCACACATTATGCGTTATTTCGGTGTAAATATGCATTAGCTCAGATGAGCTTGAGTGAACCTTTTCATATATCTAGTCTGAATTTCAAGGTTATAGTGAAGAAATAAACTAAGGCAGTCTGAAACATTGTGACATCTCTGACCAAGGGATCTGCTTACCGTTGACTCTGAATGTGCCCTTATAATATAGACAAGTCATGAATCTTTCTGTACATGTGCAGCACAGATATAGATAAATACAATGCTTTCTACTGCTTAGAGGCCTGGACTTTACTTGAATTTATATTGAGCTCTTCAGATGAAAGTCACTGCAGACACAGGGCAGCAAAAGTCCTTGAACGGAGGGCAAAAAATGTAAGTCTGGGCTTCTGCTCCCAGCTCTGCCTCTGATTCACTTTCTGGCCCCAAATGAGTCATTTTGCATCCTCAGATATTTTTCTAAACTGTTAAATATCATCATTGCTGATATTTAATGAAATAGTTGAGGTACCTCAACGTCTCAGCACAGAAGGACTGAGTTTCATTTAAAGTGCAGTTTATTAAATGCTATGTATTTTCCTGGACACTAAAGAGATCTCAATGAACTCCTGGTAGAACAGGGCTAGCGAGCAAGTCAGGAATAGGACAATGTGAACACGAAGTAGGTACGATGAATTAGGGAGAAACTTAGATTAAAACTGAGGTAGAGACAAAGAAGGAAAACCACAGAAGAGGCAGGGAAGGGAACTGAAAGAAAAGGGTGACAGGAGATAGGAAATATGATAAGTCTGAGGAGATGGGACAGGAAATGAGAAACACATCTCATTCTTGCAAAGCGTGATCTTGTGCAGGTTAGTGCTACCCATACGTTGTTATTGTCGTAGATTCATCATTGGAAATAAGGTAGTTCCTTACGGTGGGCACCCACCAGAAAAACCCAAGCACCTCATCATCTTGCTGATGCTCTGCTATTCGCTTCAGCAGGTGAGACACAGGTGAGACACTTCAGGTCAGACACTGATGGGGTTGAAGTCCCCCTTAGAACAATTAAGGGCAACCAATACGGAGAAGTTCACATTGGCATGGCCTATTTCTGTGGAACGCTAAAGGTTTGAATTATGACTTTTTAAAGAATGGAATAACAAATACGGATTTCACAATACATTTTTGTATATTTTTAAACTTGTCCATTGGTTCATCCTATTGGTACAATTAGGCTCAGGTCTTTGCCTATAGGATACGATGCCTGTGGGTAAGATCAACAGTAATTGATTAAAATATAAAAATAAAAATTTTCATAGATTGACCCCAGAATTTTCTCCAGAGTTAAACAATAATTTTATGCCGTGCTACAGCCTAAACCAGATTATTATTTCCTGATCCACCAAATTATAAGGTTTATAGGGCTGTCATTAAGATGTAAAAGTATATGCATTGATATATGCATTGGTATGTAAACTGGCTATCAGGCACAGGATAAACCATATTTTGCCTTCTAGCAAACACATAAGCCTCAAACCATCCGATTACCACCAATAGGGAAAAATGTGAAGCTCTTGACAAGGTAGTAAAAGCATCTGGCAGAGCACAGGGATTTTTAATTTTTAATTTAAAGAGCAACTATCATTCTTACTAAAAATATCTTGAAACAATCAGGTGATCTTCAACACTCCAGATGGGTTAAATTTTTCACTGAAAGCTTTTACCGGTCTGCAGTAATTTGTCATGACTCTGCTCAATATGAATACTGTGGATGAAAAATGCGTGGTTTATTGATTCACATATAAAATGTGTAAATAAGGGAGCAGAGAGGAATGTGTGCGTATGTGTTTTTATCAAACTTCCTTTGTTCCATACAGAAAGTTTGCGTTCTTGAATAGGGCATGCAGCCCTAGTGAAGTAAAATAATGGCCAGGATTCATTTCCTCAGAACCTGAGGATTTACTTATTTCCTACCGTTGCCTGTGTTGGGGCCAGCTCTGCCTCTTTATCAATTTAAGGAACACATTAAGAATAAGTTAGTATTTAATATTTTCAAAAATCTCAGATGAAGGAGAATATCATTGCTGCTCAGGCTCTAATTGTACACAAGTCAAGATCTGGTCTCATATAAAAAACAGTGGCAGAAACAAATCCTCAGTCATTTTTTTTCTCATAGTTACCCTTTCCTTTCAATCTTCTTTTTCCATCCTGAAGTCAAACCCGTGTGTCCACGAACACCTGACAAACACTTTTTTTTTTTAACCTACCCACGTAGTCGCGGTTTGTTCTCATTGTTTCAGACAAGTTTGAAGTCAGTGCTCGTCTCTGCATTACTTTTATTGACAAATCATTGCAATGACATGCGTTAATTTAAACGCAAGGAATATGAACTAGGTGCATTTTTAACTGAGCTTATACGTCTAGAATGTGCCACAGTAAGAAAGGCTTTTTCAGATCTTAGAGACAATTTTTAAACCTAGATTAGATGCCAAACCCTGTATTTTGGCCCCGAAAGAAAATGCTGAGGACCAATGTCTTCCGTTACTTTAATTCAAGACGGCGAGCTCTTCTGAGACTCAGGCTAATGATATTTGGATGTCCAGCCTCTGGTTTAGAAGGTGAGCATTCAGCATCCTGGGCCCCACTATACCAGCGAGACCTGTGAGAAAATTTAAGGAGTGCTGTGGTTTCTCTTACAGCTTCAGGGGAAAGTTGGTACGTGGCACCCTGCAGCAGCCCATGGCACCAAGCAGACATTTGAGGGCTGCATGTCAGTAGTAGAGGCTGAACATTACTGTGTCGAGGATGAAGGTAATGAGCCTAGTGCAAATGCAGATTTTTCCTGGGTAAAAGGGATGATTTTGGCCTCAATGGGAGCATGCCTTCGTGGTTATCAAGAGAGGATACAAAGCCTTGATCCCAGGCTAACAAATCCAGGTGTCCTTCCCTTGTGAATCAGGTTCTTAGAAGGGAGAAACCTCTTCACCTGCCTAAATATTTCATTCAAAATCATGGGTTCTTAGGGGTGCTTCTTCCCTGCCAACTGCCCACCGCCCACCTGTTTCTTACTCTCCACACATGATTTAAGGACCAGGTGCTTACACTTCTTAGGTGGAGTGGGAGTTAAGCTCTGAGATACCTGCAAGAGCCTACTCTTCAGTCTCCTGACTTTCACCAGCACTCGGTGAGCACCATGAGCAGCCTTCCCTGCCCCACACAGTGCAGTGCCGGAGAAGGCAAGAGGGATGTTTTGAGGGTGACCTTCTCCCATGGACTTCTCTTTACTGAAAGGCACCACACCACATCATTTCAGTGGTGGCCAGGCTTTTCCTCCCCATGAACTTTTGAACATCTAGTCTCCTCTTAACATTAAAGGACTAGTGTGGTTCATTATCAAAGCACAGGGAAAAGACTACGGCTAAGAGAGAGGCACGTTATGGCTTACTGGGATTTGAGATTTGAACTCTCCTGGGTTAATTTGAAAACGCAAGCCAAAGAGCACGGCAGAGAGTGAAAACAGGTTTGTATCTATAGCTGCTTGAAGAACGTACTGAAAAAACAGCCAGAAAAAGCTTTCCATTTCCTAGCTATGCCTTTCTGTGACCCTTACTAAGACCTGTTTGCAGTCCCCAGGTCAAATCCTTGGCACCGACAGATAGACTTTTATGGAGTACATCATGACTGACACCAGAGAGAGGAGGTGGAGAGAAACAGGAAAGCCTATAGTCACTGCCTGGGGCCCCTGTCACTGCAGAAGAAATCTCCATATAAATTATGGCTATAACCTTGGGAAACTTTTGCTTTTGTCGTCCCGAAGGGTTTGGTGTTTTGTTAAATAAATAGGAATTAAGCACATGCATTTTTTAATATCCTAAGAATTCGGTGCATATGCTGCAATGACATGAAAGCGGGAGCATTGGCAGTTTTTATGTGGTAGAATTCCACCTGCACACAGAACAATAGCAAGTCCAGACCCTCTAATATCTGCTCAGGACGGGGTGATGATGCTATGAATCATGATGGGTACTCAGTCCCTGCCTGCTAACTCACATTTTGTCCACGGCCTGAAAAGGTGTCTACATAATGGATTGTGTAATTTCTACTATTTCTTGCTTTCATGTGAGCTAGTATGCCTTTGGAAATCACCTTTGTTACCCAACATACCAATCATAAAGTTGACTCTACTGTATCCTCAGCACATATGAAATTGGAAGATAGACTTTCCTCCCTTGGAAGTTGTGCAGTCAGCACTATAGCTCTTAGGGGCAAGGTTTCCTTCTCTATTTTGTAAAGTGTCTTCTATAAAGAGAGTCGAGATTGCAGCTTCAGATTGCAAATACTGCCATAGCAGAAATAACTAAACATAATTATTAATGGGAATTGTACTCAAGGAAGGACTGAAAATGAGTACTTTATGATCTAGACTGTATTAATATTAAATAGTTACATATTTTTTAATAAATACAAATGTCTGGATAATATTTTTGCCACCAGACAAAGCAAAAACATGTTTCTTCTTCTTTACTTTTCAGTGAATTTTTATGGGAATTATCAAGTGTGAGAGACTTACCAGATCAAGTTTTGTACTTACAAAACAAAACAAAACAAAACAAGCTGCATGGGGTCAATGAGGATTCTTCCTGTCTCTCCATCCATTCTCTTCACCTTCAGTGGTACTACAGAGGGAATCCTGAGGAATGTGCTTTGTAAGTGTGATTTTTTTCTAATAGTTATGTTGGTGGAACTAGTTAAAGAGCATGAAATTCTGCTGCATAAATTATCATTAACAATGTGGTTTATTTTTGTTTGTCAGTTGAAATTTTAATGTAACGTTCTGTTGAAATTCTGAAATTCAGTCAAGTTTTAACAAGCTACAGCTAGGAGGAGATTGCATTATTTTTTATGTATTTGTTATTAAAATTCTTGATAAATGTTGCAAAGATTCTATCTGTGAGCTGTTTTTCACTCTCCAGCTGATATTAAACACTTGCCACCAGAGCTGCATTTTTGATGGTGATTTGTCACATGGTATTATTTCTGCTCCTAGAGTGGGTGAACGCAACCTTCGTCAGGGTTCTTGTCTGAAGCCTCACAAGAAATACATTTCAAAATGAAAGCCTTCAGTATGTATGTGCATAAAATTTTCCATAAAGACGTACCAGTACTATTTTTTTGCATGAATGTTTATGACAAGGGGACGTGAAGACTTTCAGCATGGGTGAAATGGATACATATTTTAATACTAAGTAAAATTTAATAGAAAAAGTTTGTGTTGTTCACTCAACTATGTTTCCTTTCAGTCAGCATTAAGCCAGGAAAAGCTACTTGAGAGCCCTAGAAAAGCCCACAGGCAAGGTTCCTGTGACCCACAGTGGTCAAGCCACCCAGCCTGGGAAGGTGGGAATGCTGGGGCTGTGGGATGCTGCTCCTCAGAACGTAGGAAAGTACAGTTTTAGATCTGAAGGGGAAAAAGCTGAAATTTTTTAACTTTTCTCCGGCATGCCTTCCAAAGTCTTAAGCTAACAGGAGCTCAACTTGCTTGCAAGCCTGGTTATGGTTGTTCTTTAGGGGTTAAATGAACCCCAGTGCATTTCTTGCATGCATTGCTATCTGCTTTTTTTAAAGGACCAAGTAGTCCTTCAAGAAGTCAGTATGGTGGCATCGTGTAGCCTCCAAGTCTGCCAACCTGACCCCAGGCTCTCCAGCCTGTTGCTGTTACGGGAGACGCTCGCACATCAGCGGCTTTGTGCACCCAATTGTCTAAAGTGAGCGCAAAAAGGTGGGTCAGTGATTCTGTGCCTGAACATGGGCCTTACCCATCTTCTCTGCTGGTTCCTGGGAGCATCATGCTTCTTCGAGCTTTTTTAGCGATTCTGTGTTAGTTAATCTTAGCTCACCGTGCTTAACCCTCAGCAAGGACTTGCAGGCGCGTGTTAAGTTGTTTGGTGGTATAACTTGTAGAAAGGGACTGCCAAGAAAAGGAATCTCCCCAGCGGTTCTTCCCTGGTCACATAAATGGTCACGCAAACTTTAACCATCCTGGGAGCCCAGAGGGAATACGGTCAGTGCTCTCCGTGACCCCAGTCACTCTTTCACACTGTTGTTTTGATGAAAAATCAACTTCTCCCAATACGGCCGTTGCCAGGATGGACTCCTGGGAGCGCGGACCGGAGTCACAGAGGTACCTGCCCGTGAGTCATTTCTCCTGCCTGTCACGCCGGGTGGACCCAGGGGGTTTTTGTGTTATCTCGGGAGGGTGGGCGGCTGTCCAGGGGAGCCTAGCTGGGAGAGGAGGGTGGAAAAGCCTGCAGCATCCTTTCATGTGAGGATCCGCTGCTACTCCCTGACCCTTTCCTGTCAATTCTGTTAATACACAAACACAATTAAACCTTCATCTATAGGTTTTGCATACGTGGCAGCCAGAAAAGGGTTGTGTGTCGGGTTTGAGTTTGATTTGAGGGAGGAGTGGGATCTGAAAGCTATAGATGCTGTTTTAAAGCTTTCCCCCAGTAACGATGATAATGAATGACGTAAGCCATTCGTTAAGGCTGATGATTAATCCTAATGAATATGTGGCATACATGTGTTCCACAGCTGTCATTAAGCTTCCATTTTAACCGCTCTTCCCCTTTCCCCACTCCCACCCATGCCTGCAATCTGCAAACTCTTATTCCCTGTAGGTATTTTGATAGAGAAACAGACAGGTAACGATCCCGATGTCAGACTGTAAGCCATGCAACTGTCAGTTCATATTGTGTCTGACAGTCATTGACAGCGCGCTTCTTCAATTTTACTAAGATTAATATTCCTCACATGTTTTATTTATATTTACTGATCTTGCCGCAGTGAATTTTTAAAGAGACATTTTCAAGTTAAAATTCCCTGTTAAAAACCAAATCTGCGTTTTCTTCGAAATTTAGGTTTACGTTTCGTCGATATTTGTTTGCTTGTGGAATTTTTGCACGCCGCTAACGGCTTGATCACGTGCACGATGCTTTATTCATACAGTGGTCAATAAGGCTTATTCTGCTAAACCCCCAGGATCATCATCCTGGGAACCTCCTCATCCTTGGAAACACGTCCGCGTGTGGTTAACTTGACGCAAGGCAGTGGTTTCACAGAAGAAGGCTACTCAGACGCATAAAATTACTCACGTGCGCAAGCATTTGAAAGATTCAGTTTCTGTAAGAGCAACATTGTCACCAGAGCGATGCCGTTGAGCTCAAGGGTATTCACATGAGTAAATGGTTTGCGAGGTCAGCCTTTGAACTCTCTGGTGAAACTCTTGTGCCGCACTGCCCGTTTGGGCCGGCTCGCCGTCTCCCCGGATGCGTGAATTGAGATAGCAACACATCGGGATGTTGGAATGGTAAATGCAGTGGGGGCAATTATACTTCAGCCAAAAGAATTTTAAACACAAATGACGGGAATAGTTGGAAATTTGAGGAAAAAAAGAATAATCTAATTTTATGACCATTTATATATAAATAGCAATAGGTATATGAAAATAATGCTTGAAAAATGTAAAATTATACATCTATCTGTAGAAATATATATTTTTACATTATACAAATACGATGACAAAAGCTGAATCTTAATTTTTCTGCTATGTCTGCTTTAAAAAGTGCTAGCCAAATCCCCCACTCCTTAGTTGAGGATTTTTATCGGGTGTCCTATCTGAGTGCAGGCTGACTTACTTGACCCAATTTAGGGAAATCCAGATCCTCACGCTGAACATCTTTGTATGTTTATGAATTGGAAATTTTCCACTTCAGGACTCCTTTTAACCTCTCTGATCTTTCAAATTGCATGTCTCTCAACTCCACAGATAAATTAGCCAATCCCGACCTCGACTAGCCTTGAGATGACAGTGGTGTTTTATCTCTTTTTTCCCCTTCCTTTCTCTCCAAATCTGCATCACGGTGTTTTTCCCATTGCCATGGCAATACAGCTAAGTACACAGAGAAGTGCAACAAGCCCATTGCGCGTAAAAAGTTTGCACAAAGGCAGAGTTGCTCACTGAACAAGGGGCATCGCTGATACACGGCTCCTGAAGGGATATTGGGGGTGTGTGTGTGTGGTGGTGGTGGTGGTGGGGGGTGTCCCCCTTTTTATCTCCTCTCCTTACCGAGAGATTACAGGTGAAAACACAAACGGGGAGATGAAAGCCAACACATCAGGATTTCTAGAACAGTTGTAGGAGGGGAAATCAGCATCAAGTAAGACTACAGCAGCACTGAAAGCGTGCTGTTTCCTTCAGATCATGCTCTGGCAGCCTTTAATGAAAATATGGGTGATTTAGCACTTCTTCATTGAAAATAACCCTGCCCTGGACCTCGGGGAGGGGGCATATCGTTAATGAAGAAACAGTGGCACAAACAATCAAGGGCACAGAAAAACCAACGAATCGGTGAAAAGCCCCTCCATTTAGCCTAACGCCACCCTCCATATTCTTAGGTGTGAAATGAATAATAATTTGCTCTTTGGTGAGACTTGAAGACAGCTTCTCTTTTTTTTTTTCAAAATTATAGTAATAAAGTAGTTAAAACAGAGATCCTTCTGATTTTTCCTAAAACACAAGGAAACAGCAGACAAACAAGCTGTAGCTTTTTACTTTTCTGGCTTGGTTTCATTTACATTCAGTTCATTAATTATTTTTTAGGGAGAAAAGGTTTGTCTTATTTTCAGCGAAAGGAATGCTGATTGTTCTCTTAGGGATATTATAAGAATGTCAAGGAAAGCCATAAATATTTTATAAAGACTGATAATAGAGTTTTCTGTGCTAAGGAAAAGTCAATGGTTTTTGAAAAGGGATACATAATGATTTTCTGACTAAATGCAAAAATGAGATGGCAGTAATTTTAATATTAGTTAATAAATATTGACATTAGTATTTCAATGAGTGTAATCAGGCTTTGGTTGGATATTGGAAAGTCATGATTTGTTCAGCAGTATTATTATAAAAGCTTGATTATTTCCACTGAAGCTATTAAACTATCTTTGCAGGAAGCCTCAGTAACTGCTCAGAATAAATCCAGTAAGGCTGTGCAAGAATTGACACGTGCTCTCTGCATCATATTGTGAGCTCATCTATTTTGCTGTCTGACTTAAAAACAACATTGCGCAATAGATTATGTTTTATGGCATCCTCATACAAAATCAGCCTCTATGCAAAACGGTTTGGTTAAAACAACAGCATCGGGCATATAGGTAAGATGATGTCTTCAACATATTTTACCTTGTTGTATCTCACAGTTATTCAGAAACTTATTGGTTAGGGGGAAAAAAAAAAAAAGAGCTACAAAATACCCAGAGGTCACCCAGAGTCTGAAATGTCAGCTGTTACTCATGGTGGTAGCCTATTATTGCAGACACAGTCAGAAAGTCATTATTCCATGATGACTTTTGAGTTTTCAAAAGCTTTTAGTCCCAAAGCTACCACCCCTCCACCAAAGCCAAAATCCAAAATTGGTTTCAGAACTGCTACATTTCTGGTGAAGGATACCCCTGGGATACCTGGTATTTAATGAATTAAAAATGACATCATTCTTGTTGGCTTTAGGGTTGGTAATTACTGTCTGCTGAGACAGTGAATGGTGGGAGAGGGAACGGAGTGAGCTGAAACCCCGATCTTTGGTTAGAAGTTCATTAACAGACCAGATTTTAAAATCAACTTCTTTTTTTTTTTTTTTTTTCCCAATACAGACCATTTTCAACATAAAATTCCTGAGCAGTGATACTGTTTCCTCAGAAACCAGTCCCAGTTTCCAAGCAGTGGATTTGGGGGGGGGGGGCAGTGCATCCCTGTCCCTGGTTGCCCACTCTTCCTTCTGATCTTCAAAAGCCTCTGCTACTCTGGCACAGATAACGGGTGAGCTGGAGTGGGGAACAAATCTGGCTGAAAAATAGCCTGTTTTGGATAATCTTTAGCTGGATTAATTTCCCGATCCAGGTGAAATCGTTCAAAACAAACCGTGAGAGCTGGAGAAACTGAAGCTGGCCAGTGTAAGAAACGCTGCTCCACTGATGGGGAGCCACGGCCCTGCCTCGGTGAGCGCTACTGCGCCGTCCTCACCTTGGACTTGGTGACATATTCCCAGACCCTGCCCTTTTGCTGGCCCTGGTGCTCCCCTGACCTCCCGGCGACTCAATGTAAAGTCTCAAACCAGCTGAAAAGTAACCCAGAAAAAAAAAAAAAAAAAACCAAAAACAAAGTATTTGTTTAAATTGGCTCAATAAGGGGCCAGATAAGCAGCGGTGCTAATGCACATCTGCGCATCAGCAACATGTGGCACGGCCCAGGGAAGAGGGAGGACCCTCAGTAGCTCAATCAGTTTGAACTGTCTTGAAACTGCTCCCTGGATATCTTGCCAGGGGCTGCGTAATAGCAAGAGGAGCAGTTTCTGCATTGCAATGTTTAGTCCGGGATAATTTTAAAATAGTATGTAAAAATATGTTTCAAATATTATGTAAAATTCTTTTAAATAATGGGATTTGTGACCCTTTCTTTTATAACTACGCATGCACACGCACACACACAGTGTAAATGCATCTGGAAAATGTGTTGATTTATAAAGCTGGGGGGGAGCAGAGGCGAGAGGGAAACTAAACGATCTCTTTTAGCCTTGGTAATATCAAAAATGCCAAGCCTGGTTTTCCCCTACTTGGGGTTGAGGAGGTTGGAGGCTTTTGAGGAACAGGGATTTTGTTATGAGCTTTTTCACAGTTTAGATGAACAGAGAGGGACACTAGAATTTTAAGAAAGGAGATTTTTTTTCTCCTATAGGATTTTGCATGCTGAAGTTTAACAGCTGTTGCAAGCAGGATGAAAACATATTTTTCCCACTACATCTTTTGATTCCACCAGATGAACTGAGTTCCTTTGGCATTATTTCTTTTTAAGAAAATTCAAAAAACTAGGCAGTTAAATTTAACCCAGATATAATTCTGCTGATTTGAAATTACATTAAAACAAAGGTCGGATTTGGCCAAACCTTCTAATTGCTCATGACCCCATTATTTTCTGTCCACCTCCTCCCCCTTAACTAGTTGTCCCATTGTTTCACTGGGGATTGAAGTTAGATTTACTGGCTGGCAATTACAAGGATTGCTCTTTTGCCCCTTTGCCCCTTTGCCCTGTTTTAAAAACCTAACAGGAGAGGGGATGGGGAGAGAGAGAAGCCTCGGAGGGGTTTGTGTGTTTGTTTGTTTGTTTGTTTCCCAGTTTCCCTGTAGGTTGCTGGTGTTTTGCCGTGAGTTTTTAGGAAAAGCGAGAACACAAGCCAATCAGCTCCCTTCAGTTCCACAGGACTGCACTTTCCTGGGACAACATAAATGTCCAGTTGCCCTGTGAACTGTCCCATCTGATTTTATTACATTTCTTTTCCCCTCTGCTATTGTTTGTCATCACTTTTATACACGCTTGCCCTTATGTTATATTTTAGCTGTCAGCTAGAGCAGCAAACAGGCTTTCATTAGCCTGCGAGCCACATGCAGGGGGGCGGGAGCAGGCAGCACCCGGCACCCAACCTCCCCCCCTGCATTACCAAGCCCCCCCCTGCACCACAGTGGGATGCACTCCCTAAAGAGATAAAGTTCCCACCGGGAACCTCCTCCCCCCTCCAGGCTTTCCACTGGCGCGAGTGCAGGCGTTTGCTTTAGTTTATGACCGTTAACAGAGACTGTGGGGGACATGCTGGGTCAGCACGTCCTGTAACTCCTCTGGCCGGCCAGAACCAACATCGGGGGCTGCTGCCATCCCCAGGAGGTCCCCCCCTCATCCGCAGATGGGTTACGGCTGGTTTCGGTTGGGGCAAATTCCTCTACCAATGTATTTCCCACCTCAGATGTCTCCTTCGGGTGTTTATCTCATCATAAGGTAGCACTGACTGGGATTGCATCTGACCCCATGTTTGTATCCAAAAAGCACATAAACCAGCAGTAAAACCGCAGACAAGCATAAATAACACATGCTTGCACATCCTCTGACATGTTGCTGAAACTGGTGTCTGAGCACTTCGAACCCTGGTTTGAGAGAATTTGAAATGCGTCTATTAAATTGCAGCCTTTGCTGAACCTGTCAAGAAGGGTTTCTGCCCCAAATGGAAACTGTCCAAAAAATTATGCATGGCCATTTTAAAGTTATGCAAGGTCAGAAAATACAAACAAACCAAAACAAAACAAAACAAAAGCTGGGCGACTGAATGGCCGCAGGACGAATCTGTGAGCTAGGAGAGACCTTTCCCTTCAATCATGGCCACTTAGCCACGTGAAATCAGGGCAGCGGTGAGAATCCTCCCCCTGCACCACAGAAGTTTAGATACTAGTTTTCTAAGCGTTTTCAATGCTGACTTCATTTTAGGCTAACAGCTGGGGTTAAAAAGAAATGCTTCATTGAACCAGGTGGGTATGTGATATGGTCTTTTTTTTTTCCTGCTACAGCAAAAGCAAGATCTGGGGAAAAAAGGCGGGGGACAGGTGGGGATTTCAAACCCATGGCTGGCTGGGATGCAGTGCTCACGTTAGTCTGTGCTGCTGCCTGCGCTACCAGGCAGGCGGCCCAACATCAAAGGCCCATCCCTATTTTTCCCCAAACGCTAGCCACAACAACTGCGTTGAGGACGCAGTGAAATACAAAGCGTCCTTGGATTCATAGACACTTTTTCGGAATTTGGTGCGCTGATGAATTACGGGGGTGGCTGGGAGAGGGTCGTGATTCCTCGCTTTGCTGGATCTGTTCTCTGGGATACTTCAAATGAATAAGTGTCCAGAGCCGTCAGCAGCTCCTCCTTCCTTGGAGCCCCCCTTTCCCCACCCCAATCCTCAAACTGGCCCTCTGACATACATTGCAGTTCCTGGTTTTCAGTGATTTTCCCCTTCATTAGTGGAATTCTAAGATCAGTTAATCTCTGCTCACTGGATTAGTAAAAACGTTTTTGTCTTGTTGTGAGCTGCACTTTTTGTGATCCGTATTTTTAAATTCCCAGCAAACAAGTTGGAAAGGAAATATGAAGGTTTACTGCCTATCGCTGGGAAATCAAACCAACCACGAGGGACTTAAAGTTTTATTGACGAAAATTGATAAATGTAAGGTCTAATTTTTCTTTTTTTTTTTTTTTTCATTTAAGTGAATTCTGAAAGGGTTTTGCAGAAAGTCTTAAAAAAACCCATCTCTCTATCTGAAATTATATCTCCGGAGAAAATTCTCTCAAAATACATAAAACAGCCAAATAATTTAGAACCTGTGGGTTTAACTTCCACTGAGCGTGACAACCGTTTTGCAAGCTGAAGGGCTTCTGGAGCCAGTGTAAACCAAAACCAGCGGGATGTTGAAAATTAAAGCTCCAAGCCTGAGTACAAACCGCCTCCCTGCATATGTCTTGCAGCACAAACAATACCTTGTGCCGGGAAGACATTGCTCCCCCTCTGTCCAAGGAAGCCTGGAAGACGTAGCGGCAGCAAGACATGAGAAGGCTGGAGTTCGAACCGTAGCCCTACCGTTACCTCCCTGCCTCCCAGGGAAGGCAGGTCCCTGGCCAGAATTTACAACACTCTGGTTTCTCCTGGCATAATTTGACGGACAACTTTTCAGGAAGGCTGCCAGCAACCTCCTCTCCCCTTGCCACCGCTTCATGTGGTCCTTGGCCTTGTATTGGTTTGTCCCGCCATGCGGTGAAATGGGCAAAGAAGCTGAACCCCTGGGAAAGTCGCCATTTAGTCTTATATTTCCTATTTATTTGCCTATTTTATCATTTCTGGGTGGTTTTTCTTCCCTGGGGATTCAGATCCGCCATCCAGCCTACTGCACAACCAGGACCATACTGCAGGAGGGACCCGGGAGGAACGAGTTGCTGTCGAGGGCCGGAAACTGCACAGGGCAGCTAAAGCATCCTCCGACCCATTGAGTGCCAGATCACAGCTTTAGCCCATTTGGTGACCCACTGCCTGCTACGGTTATTATACATATATATTCACCAGCACGTCCGCAACCACCGATTCTCTGCTGAACCGTCCCTAATTTACACCAAAGCAACGCGAAGGCAGCACGTCTGCAGAACGCTGGCTGCTGTTTTGACTTGCTTTGCACAGCTGTGAATACAAGGTAGAAGGCAGTGGAAAATTAGGAACAGAATAGCTGAGGATGTTATAAACAATGTCTGTGAGGTTAATTTAAATTTAGCTTATGTTTCTCAAGAGCCATTAATGATAGATTGCTTTGCATTCTTAGAAGCGGGGAATGGGGGGGGTATCCAAGTAAATTGACGCTGTTATCAAAACAACAAAAGAAATCCCTGGAGGCCATTTAGAAGCTGTTGGAACCAGGTTTCCCAAATAATGTTAATTGTATTCTTCTGTGTTAGTGTGTTAAAGCATGTTTGCAAAGATACAAGCAATAATAAGAGAAGACACAAAGTCACATATATATTCTTCTTGCTCTTCTTCCTCTTCTTTCATCACTCGGGGTACGTATATCTGCCGCCCGCTCTGACGTTACTCCTTTCAAAGGGACAATTGCAGACCACAGACTTCACTCTTCGGTTCATCGGCAGCTTAAGGCACTCGAGCACTGCAAGGATTAAGTTTTACATTTTGAGGGACACCTTTCTGTTTCATGTTCTTGGGAAAGCTAGCGTTTATTAGAGATGCATGGGCAGGTGTGTGACTGGCTTAAGTATCAAAGATTTTTCTGAACCAGCGTTGATTCTAATGCTGTATGTTTTGACTTTTCATTTAACTTACCTTCAAATCCTTTTTCTTCCAGATACTCTAAGAAAGGTGCAAGGTTGTCTAAATGTCACCTTAATCCAGCGTCTCTTCCCTGTGCTCCGCTCCCCGGACACAGCGCTGCCTATCACTGCAGAACGTAATGGACAAATGCTTCTTATTACACCATAGTTTAAAATGCATTTTCCAATTACATGAGGATATAACATTTTCTAAACAAATAGTCTAATCTTGTATACGTAGGCAGCTTTTTAATAGGAAGCCGCAGTCGAAAATTACCATACAATTCTTAAGGCCCAGTATTGCAAACATGTTATTAATCTCCTAATGAAAACATGTGAACTGCTCCATGCTTCACTGTAGAAATCCTTTTCTTTCTCCTTTTTTTACTTTTTACTAAGTGCAGGTAGCAGATTGTTTTGGCCTATTGGAAACAATTAAATCAAAGTCCGTGGGGCTTTCTACAGCTGTATTTAATAGAGGAGGGCAGACTCCTTCCTGCTGGATAAATTGGTTGCTGTGATGCACAGCTATTTTTATTTTTGTGTGGAAGTGAGGTTTTTGAAACCTTAAAAATAAGTGATGGCCTTGGCAGGGGAGAAAATACTTGGTTATAAGTCAGCACAAATGTAGTGTTCTGTATTTACTCTGTGGTGTGTATCTAAATTTCTATTTTGATTCAGGAATTTACCCTGATAGATTAATCTATGTTTAGTGAGAGAGGCAGCTCATGCTACCTGTTTCAACAGTGAATTTGCATTAAATAAGATGGGTAAGAGGAAAGCTGAATACCCCATTTGCACATTAAAAGCTGATCATTAATCCTATATTTTAACTCTACAACTGTCAGGAGCTATTATTTCCCAGAGAGCCTGACAGTTCAAGGGATAAACCGGAGAGGGTCCCATTATAAAGGCCTATGAATAGACGTCAGAATAGTTTGCGCATCAAACCCCGAAGGCTATTAAATGTGATACTTTAAGAATCAATTTGTAGCTAAATTAAAGCGGAGGGATGTGAATCCTAGGACAGATTTTAATAAAGCAGAAAATGTAACATATAGAGAGGCATTTTAAATGCAATTAGGCAGATGTAAAGATTTGAAAAAATATGTATTATTAACCAAAAAAAAACCCCCAACCCATTGATTTTCAGCCTAGTGCTTGGGAAACCGTGCCACAGTCCGCCACAGCAAAGAGATCAAACAAGGAGAGGTGCTGAAATGCTGCTTTCAAAATTATGTTTTCAAGTGACTCTAGAGCAGATCAATAAGCGAGCTGATAGCTTACGAGCCTCTGAGACAAGTCCACAAGCGCAATGCAAGAAAAGAGGACCAAAGAGCTGTCTTTGTACAAAAAAATTAGTTTCTAACAGGACATCCTGCTGAGTTTTATCCGAGTTCATTAGGCTCGAAGACTGAGATCTGCTAATTCCACATGAAAAGTTCCAGACATTGGCAAAACCAAGTCAAACGTGATGCTGGACGTAAGCTTGTTAAGAAGTTGAAGTTAACGCTAAAACCTGCTTAAATGGGCTACCAGGAAACACCGCTGCACAAGCAGTACCACGGTGCACCTTTCAGCAAGCCAAAAGAAATCACGCGAGCTCGATGCGGTTCCTGTGAGGCTTTTAAGCACCGCACTAGGCTGGCCCCCACAAAAAAAAATAAATGTTAGGAATAGAACATGATTCTCCAGTATGTTACGTCCGTTTTCCCCCAAGGGGTCTCAAATGAAGTCAGGGAATCAGGCCCAACATATATAATTACAAGGGCAGGAGTGCAGAAAGACCAGCAACCTCACTGTACTGGGAACTATTTCATAGCTGTTATCTCGCTTTTATTTCTACAATTTCTTTCTCTTAAGTAGTTTATATCCGGGAGTCCTCGAAACAGGATGTGCCTTAAAAATTATACGTCGTCTTCTGCGTTCTGAAAGTTGTTTATTATTCAAAGTAGGCTACTGAAATAAGAGCTCATAAAAATGAAATCACGGTTCATTTCCATAGCTGAAAATGGAGCTCCTCGCTTACTGCAGCTGGAAGAGGTGAAGACAAAGAGAAGTTTATTGAAGGCAGTTCCCCCTGTTTCTTCTGTTTAGAGCTGGATGAGACATGAATGGAAACCCCAGAAAGCCTTCACTTCGTACTTCACTGGTTTTCACCAGATTTTAATATGCTAGAGGGGATAGCTGAAAGCTCTATGACCATAATGTCTAGTAAATCATTGTTTCTGATAACTTTGCATTAGTTGTTCCTGCCTTTTTTATATTGTCATATTCACCACTGCACGGTCCACCAATATTTGATTATTTTGAACTGGAGGAAAGCTGTCTATAGGCATGTGCATGTGTGAATGTATAAACACGCATTAAAGGAACTAGGTTCTTTACATTCTTAAGCTGTGTAGACTAAATAATATAGAAAGTGCCAACATTGAGGATGTCTGTTCACTCAGCCCCTTATATGTGTGCTTTTTGGTATCATATTTAATTGCATGGCCGCATACTGACTTTATTGCAAAGCGTCATTTAAGTTTCAGGACTTAGCAGCAATTCCATATTTTGTTACCTTCCAAGCAGTTTGTTATCCCATGCCTTATTTACCATATGCTATTCAAACGTTTCTCTCAAAAAGGAATAATTAAATTCCTCATGAGATTTTCTGTGGTGACCAGTTCTGCAATATTTGAATGCTTCACGAACATAAATTAATTCACCTCCCTCTTAGCAGTTGCTGTTGGAACTCATCCCAACCTTACTGCTCCGAGTTCTTAGTATAGTGAAATTTTGGCTTTGCCCCTGTAATCTATCCTAGAATAATATATTCGAGCATGGAATAGTGAGGACACTAGTCTATAACTGAGGACGTGGCATATGTGGTTCAGTCGGCGCTACCAGCTGTGAGAAACCTGAGCGTCCTCAGTTACAGCAGAATCTTCTTAGAATTTAGCGACTCCAATTGAAGAGGTAGTGATGGAGCATGTGCAACCTGTGATTTTTCACAGACTTACGGCACAGCCAAATGTTTAACGAGAATAGCAAAAGGCAAAGCCCTAGTACAGGGAGCCTCTTCAGATTTTTCAGACTCTGGCTTCAAATTGTGGAGGTGCTAGAACAATTCCCAGAGAAGATCTAGAAGGTTTCAAGATGGGGGAATCAACCTGGTTTCTGTTAACCTCACTCTCACAAATAGCTGAAAGATTTTGTCTGAAATTTTCGTTAGAATTTGAGCCTGAATCAGACACTGCATGCAAATGACAGCAGAAACGGCTAAACTCTGGTAAAATTTAGCTGTCTGTGAAGACTGGCTTTAACGGCAAAGTGTCAGGCAATTTTCCCTTTTCACACTGTGGGTATAAACAAATGTAATAATCTCATTACACATTGTGCTGGTTTGGGCTGGGGTAGAGTTAATTTTCTCCATAGCAGCTATTACGGGGCTGTGTTTTGGATTCGTGCTGGAAACTGTTGATAAAACGGGGATGTTTTGGTTATCACTGAGTAGTGCTTACACAGAGTCAAGGCCTCTTCTGCTCCTTACACCACCCCACCAGCGAGCGGGCTGGGGGTGCACAAGAAGTTGAGAGGGGACACAGCCGGGAGAGCTGCCCCCAACTGACCAGAGGGATATTCCATGCCATGTGACATCATGCTTACCATATGAAGCTGGGGGAAGAAGAAGGAAGGGTGGGATATTTGGAGTTATGGCACTTTGTCCTCCCAAGCAACCATTATGCCTGATGGAGCCCTGCTTTCCTGGAGATGGCTGAACACCTGCCTGCCCATGGGAAGCAGGGAATGAATTCCTTGTTTTGCTTTGCTTGTGAGTGCGGCTTTTGCTTTACTTATTAAACTGTCTTTATCTCAACCCACAAGTTTTCTCACTTTTATCCTTCTAATTCTCTCCCCCATCCCACTCAGAGAGGAGTAAGAGAGTGGCTACGTGGTGCTTAGTTGCCGGCTGGGGTTAAACCACGACACACATAATGCCGTGCACGTGATACAAACGTGTATGTGCCATGTGGGTGCAAATGTACTTGTGCAAATATACGTGAAGATCAAACGTTTTGCCACGTTCAAGATTATCACCTATAGATAGTCACCGTGTGTATTTCGGGATCAGTTATACAAGCACACAAGCCTACTGCTCGTGAGCCACTCCGCAGCAACGCTACCTCTGACTTCAGTAAGAACAGGACAGTCAGGATTATAATCTTATTAAAGGAGAATAGATTCAGAAATCATGTCCTCCTTCTGTTAAATGCAGCACTGCTAGGTTGCATGGATTGCTTACGGTTTGAAACGCTAGTTGTGTGTCTGGCTTGGAAAAATGATTTGATTCATTTGAGAAAACCTAAATATTACCATTAGCAGAACTTTATTCCTTAAGAACATAAATCTAGGTATATATATATATATATATGAAAAAAAAAAAAAGGCTTGTGCTTATCACCTGTAAAGTTCTTGTTGTCTTTTATTGCAGAGAGCCAAGCGTAATCACCAGGAGAGGAAACGATCCCGTTGAGCAGCAGCCTCAGCAGGAAAAGCTGCCTGCCAGGTGCGTGAAGTGTAAGGATATCTGTGCTAGCTATGTACGCACCAAGGGTTTGATTTGCATTAAAACAGCGCTGAGTTGGAGGGAAAAGAATGAAAGAGAGGACAGGTAGGCACCTACCCCACCACCCCGTCTCTGCCTGCTGAAGGGGTTTGGGTTTCACGGCACAGAAACACAAATACAGCGTGAAGCTAAATAATTAAAGCCTGGCATTAGGGGCCAAAGTCATTTCTTGTTATCGGGAGAGTATTTTTTTGTGCGTAACAGACAAAGCTTATTTTGAAAAGATTTTAAAGGTGTTCCTAAGAGAAAACATAATCTCTTCTAGCATTTGCAAAACTTATATTACCCCGGGAAAACAAAAAATACCCGACACCACTGAGCACATGGGCTTATCTGCAACCTAATACTGTTATTGTAAGGGTTTGTATAGCTCACTTCCTGCCTTTAGGCTTACACAACAGGATATTTAAATTACAAAAGACAATGAAGAAATGAGGCAAAATGCTCTTGATATTAAAAATACTCTAGTTGCTCTACTGCTCTAATTCCCGATGAAGTGACTGGCAGAATTAATGAGTAAATACAAGGTCACTCCTAGAGTTGAGCTGCCTGAACAAAACTACAGGCAAATTAAAGGCAGCCAGCAGGCAGGTTCAGGGTTTATCGGCTGTCCCACTACGCCGTGAAAAACGTATGACTTGCTATTAGAATGGCAGCCCCTACCCTTTACTACTGTTAACAGTCTGTCACTGTTTCCATTGTCAGCCTGGTCTTTGGGGTGTAATAGCTCACCTGTATCAAATTGCGTCAGGTCGAAACTTGGCACACAGGTGTGTCTGGATGGTACACTTTTTTTTTTTAAACAACAAAATTAAATTCTATCAATCAGGGCCGAGGAATATCTCCCCCACACACACACGCTTTACTTTCAGGCACTGTTTATTCACTTCCCAAATCCGAACACAAACAAAAGTTTAACTTTTCACTGAAAAAGCCGCTAAGTATAATTCAATCGGTCCATTGAATCTTTTGGTTCCTATTCAGTTTGTATTGATGGGGCTATTTTTATCTCAGAGGTCTTTATCTTAGTGGGCACTTCTCATCTTACGCTTTCCTGATCTACCACCCTGCAGTACTAATAGAAAGCCCATGCTGGATTGCCACTAGACGCTGGGGTTTTTTTTCTCTGGCTTGTCTTTGGGACAGCCTTTGTGTTCTATACAAACTATATTTATTCTCTTTTAGCTGTGCGACAGCCTCTCTCTGCTTGCACAGCCGACTCAAGGAAGGTGCAAAAGTGCTTCGGCAGTGATTGCTGAATGGACATAACCCTTGCAACATGCTGTTAGGTAAAAAAGCCAAAAACACAATTCTAAGCATGGGTACCACGCATGACTTGTGCCACGGCTTCCTTTGCCAGTGTCAGTAAAGGTCTTAGAGAATTTCATTATGGCAGTAGCAAGCGCAGCTCTCTAAAAATATTGACCCATTTTGCAGCTACAAAAAATGAGGCTCAGAGAGGAAAACTGGCTTATTCATTAAATGAGTGGAGTGTCCCCCCCAACCCCAGTACATGTGGCTGCAACAGGGGTCAGACCCAGCATGGTACCTTGCGAGCTGGGGAGAGATGCTCTATTCCTGCATCCCATGCTGCAGCGGGCTGCAGGCGATGCCGGGGGAGAGGGGAATGTGGTGCATGGCCCTACTGCAGGCAGGTAGGCGCGGATGCAGCCACAGCCAGCCACTAATCACCTGGGATCGAGACCAGGCACCTGAGCTTTGCCGTGTGTCACGGTCCTTCCTCGCTCCTCCTTCATCTGCTCAGCACTGGGCTCTTCGACCGGGCCTGCCCCTGCGCCAGGACCCAAGCTGCGCAGGGTGAAAAGAGCGCAAGTCTTACAAACCCTTAGTAAAGACTGAGTATTTACTCGTGAGCAGCTTGAGTGAAATTCAACTTAGATTAATAGTTGGGAGTTCTAAACCCGTTTTGCATTAAAGACGAAAAAAATGCCCCAGTATGTGGATGAATGTAACTCATTCATGGGTTTATAGGCCCAAAGGTCAGGGAGTGGAGGACTCTGCAATAGCTTTGATGGTTACATTCTTCCATTCATATCTCTGATTAAGTTTAAGTGTAAAACTCACGGAATTTCTGATTAACTGTACATCTGAGGAAGCTGCTGAATGCACTTACGTGGGTCCAGATAAGCAGAAACTTTAGGTTATATAAACTAGTCACACATCCCCTTGCTTTTGATAAAGCAGGAGGACAGTAGAATTGTATGCGTGCTAAATAAACTGCTTTAGATGAAGTAATGCCTTTTTTGGACATTTTCCACTTTACATTTGGAAGTCAGGAGGATCTGGAAAACCACATTTTTTTTTTAAATATGGTGGGAAATGATTAAATAAGAATGTTGCTGTCAGTCTCTTGCGTGCAAATCTTACAGGGTCTGGAAATCACCAGTGAGCTTTGGAGAGAATTTTACCCTTAATATGGACTAAACACATTTGGTAGTCAAGGAGAAAACACTTGGCTACCAACCAAGCAAATACTTCCTTTTAAAAATGTTCTAGTGAGCAAGTGAAAAATGAGGTCATTCATGCAAATATCCCATTCACCGGCACTTTTTTTTATAACCAGATTATGGCTACTACGCCTGCCCTACAGCAGAGTGGTGTGGATGCCGAGCAGAAATCTCTTGAAAGTAAAGCTAATGTGGTTACATACTCCGTGCAGAAGCACTTGTGCGCACTTTCATTCAGTTGGAAGGGGCCACACAGGAATTAGGAGTGTGCTGAGGTACTGTTAATGCTCTGCCATGTTGTCTCCTCCAAGAGGCAGAGGTGGGAACAGAGCAGGTTTCAGGAGCGGGGCGGTGGTAGGGGTCTGCAAAACCAGCCAATTTTGTCCCAGATCCTGTGGTAGACCAATTCCCCACCTCCTGGCTGAGAACTCACCAACTGCCCATCTCCGGTTGTCCTGGTTTCAGCTGGGATAGAGTTAATTTTCTTTCTAGTAGCTGCTGTGTTTTGGATTTAGTGTGAGAATAATGTTGATAACACATATTGGTTTAGTTGTTGCTAATTGATGTTTACATTAGTCAAGAACTTTTTCAGCTTCCCATAGAAGCTGAGAGGGAGCATAGACAGGACAAGCTGGCCAAAGAAATATTCCATACCATAGACATCATGCTCAGTATACGAATGGGGGTTGGCCGGGGGACGGGAATCCACAATCACAGCTTGGGATGGGCAACCGATCATGGGGTGGTGCAAGCGACTTGTGTTGCACCACTTTATTTTGTATATTCTTTTACCATTTTATTATTATTATTATTATTATGACTACTACTGTTGTTGTTGTTGTTGTTATCATTATTATTGTCATTGTTATTGTTGTTGTTATTTTCCTCTTCCATTACTGTTCTATTAAACTGTCTTTACCTCAATCCACAAGTCTTTTTTTTCCTTTCCCCTCCTTTTCTCCCTCTTCTCCCTACCCTACTGGGTGGGGGGCTGGGAGGAGTGACCGAGCAGCTGCGTGGTCCTAGTTGCTGGCTGAGGTTAAACCGTGACACTGGTTCCTACAGCTGAGGGCAGCGGGGGGAGCACGGGTTGATGTTCAGCTGTTCACACCAGCTTCCAGTCTCTGACCTCGCATGGATTTGGCGCTGGGACCACCATAACGGTGGATGGGGTTACATGGCAAGAGAGCGCTGCTGGGGGGCTCCTGGCCTTTCTTCACAGCCCCTTGACCTCTTCTTCCCATTTACACCGTATGCTGTCTCTCCTATGGACTACAGAAGTACAGATGTGTGTGTTAGGTCAGTTCTACCTAGCGGAGCCTTCAGGGAGTTAAGCACCAAATGGTGAACCCAACTCTCTTTAATTCTGTAAAACAAACAATCAAACAAACAAACAGAAACTTTAGCCTTAGTGAGTACGCAGGCACACCAAAAGGAGTTGCCAGTATACACTCATACACATCCTTCTTCTCTGGAGAGACAAAACATTGGCTTGGACAGTACCGACAGCATCACTCTGCGAGCATTTTTGGCAGCGTTCTTACCACACTTATTTTGCAATGTATGATTTTTATTACACCAAGTCCCACAAAATAAATAGCATCCTGGACTCCTTAGACGATAGAGGGATCTGGCATGAAATGTTCTTAGGGAAAAATATGTGGGATATTACATGGCAACATACTTCATAGCAATAAAAGTATGACTAGTGGTACATCTTGTATTACGAGAACATTGTCGTACAAGTGATGTGAAGAGCAGATCTACCGCATCTGACTTTATTAAGCGTAACCCTTTTATTACATAAAGCCCCTCGGAGCGAACAGGATGCTTGCACCATTGATATTAATGGGGTCCTTTGCAATAAAAACAGTACTCGGGAATCTTTTGCAAAGCAGAAGGAATCTAAGAGTTGCTGGCATATGCGATAACTGCTTTATTGAGTGAGTACATCGCAGCTTTTGTCAGAGAAGCAAACGAAAATGTAAATAGAAGGAAAAAAACCCAAACATATGAAGTATTGCTCCACAGGAAAATTCAAAACGAAGAAATATCTCCCAAATAGCCCGTCCGTCTCTTTAGGAAGCGAGATAAGTGTTTTAGAATCAAAGTGCTGCTTATTCCCGAACGAGGCGCCCGCGTAGGGAGCTGCTTTGGTTTGGTTATTCTGCAAACAATTCCGATAGCAAAAGCTATGCCAGCCGGCTTCCTCGGAGAGGAGGGGGGAGGAGGTCTTCGCTGCATTAGGAGCCTTTTGTTGGTCTGATATGGCTATATTCCCTGCCACACTGGCGTTCAGCAGGGTTTCCCGGATAAAACAGAAATCCAAATACCCCTTTCTGCCCCCTTGAAAGTTTGGTCTGATTTGAACAGAATTTGTGTACTTACCGGACAATTGAATAGTGTAGTTTAACACTCGGCCTTTTCTGCGCTCCTTTTAAAACGCAGGGGGGGGAAAAGCAAAGGGGATTATTCTGCAGGAAACAGAGAAGCAAAAGTGCATGTTCAAAGTACGCTGCATATGACTAAAATATCTTCAAATCCTCGCCACAGAAGTTTCTCAAAACCTCGCCGTCTCTAAGTAAGGCCTTTGTTGACATGAGTGCCTCACTTGTTACTGAATGCTCCGGGTTTATTAGCTTTGGAGTTTAACAGAGGAAAAAGGCAAATGCCTCGCAAAGTCTGTAGTGATCCGACTTCCCTAACTCGCTTCTGTCTTTCAAACCCAATGGAAGCAGCAAACGAGAAGCCTTCTGCAATTTTTTTGCTAAAAGTTAGCATAATTCTACGCCGCTAATTTTATGCTAATGATCCTGCGTGTTTGTTTCAGCCTCTTTCCCTCAGTGGAACGAATCCACTCGGGTGATTTGTGGGTCCAAATGTGGAAAAAGGAGTCGTGAATTTTGCGTGATTTATGGGGAAATTAGAAAAGTAGCCAATTTGGCATAAAATGGTACAGGGAAAAAAAATGGTCTATCAGCAACGAAAGAAATAGTGGGAAGTTTCTGGCAGAGTTCCCATTCCCAAAATAATTTTCCCCAGAATTGTACATCTTTATTACGGCTTATACTGTTGCAAAATACTGCACCCTCAGACGTAATCATTGTACTTTTACTCATTTTTAATTTACGCCAGTTCAGAAATACAGGCGGGAACATACAGTTTTAGGAGCAGCAGATACACAGCAACACCCTTTCTACCCACCCTAATCTAGTATTTCATGATTTTGACTTTAAGAGGTGAGCAGTATTACGCTAAAAATAGGCTAATGCCACACATTTCTCGATCGAATGAGATCCAGAAGGTGGAGAAAAAAAAAAAAAAAGGTTTGGGAGCTTCTGAACCCCGAGTTTTTGTCTGGCTCACTGAAAGGTTAGAAAGCACTGGCAAACTTTTTCTCCAGCCTGTGAATGGATCTGTGCGGACGGACCTCAGCACGGGATGCAGCATGTCTGCAGCGAGGTAATGAAATCTTGGGATTTTGAGACTTGAAAGCATCTCTAGTTCTTATTTGCAAGTCGTCGCGTGATTTTGGCAAAACAAATATCTGACGCTGGCTAACTTTTGCTGTTTCTTCTGCTGCTCGTCATTGCAGATCCCCGTCCTGGTGCTTACGGCATATTATGTTACAGCCAACCAACTAACTTCCTCTTAAACGTGTTACTTCTACTCTGTTGCTCGTGATATTGATGGCTATTTTGACCTTTGCAGTTCTCTAATTACTGAAGCCTTAAAATAGTACACATCAGGTAAAATATTCTCTTTTTGAAGTTCCTTTTTCCTCGCATGCCTGAGCTGAAAGACCATATAAACCAAGATTATTCAAACACTTAGACCACTGCACAGAACGTCAAGGGAAATTTTGCCAGTGAGAACAAGTGACTGTTTTGTTCCGTTTTTACTTTTGAGGTATTTTTTACTCAGCAGAAGATGACAGTACGTCGATGCATTTACCATGGTGTTACAGAAACCATTCAAAGCCTTCCCCTTACTAAGCTCCAGAAATGAATGTTTGTGGAACTATTTTTTCCTGTATTCCTTTATTTCAAGCTTTGGTGAAACATCACCAAGCAATGCGTCGTTTTAGAGCCGGCAACCAGTTTCCCCAGTCGTTACCGAGCGGCGCATCCGCCGTCTCATCAGAGGTCATTTTTAGCTATTGTACCTCTTTGTCTGGTCCAGTTAGAAAAGCGCACAAGCACTCCAGTACTATCAGTTATGCTTGGAGGAACATAAGAAGGGCGGGGGGGAGGGGAGGGGAAACAAACTCAGAAATAGCCCGTTTCTTTGCTTCGAGAGGGCGCAGCCCGCTCACAGCCAGGTCCAGCCTGCCAGAAAATCCGCGTACTGCGGCATTGCTGCGGGTAGACAGCATGAAAAAACCCAGGCCACAGAAATATGCCCTCCCAAAGATCTCTTGGGGGGAAAAAAAAAAAAAATCTCTTAAAAGTGCCATCCTTTATTGAATTTGTCTTCCTTGAAATTAATTCTACGTTGTGGCCTAGTTCTTCTTTATTTCTGAACCTATTATGGGCCACATCTGTGGAAGTCTGTATCAGCTATTCTGAAACCAGCTGCTGCTGAGATTCTTTCAGTCAGGCTGAAATTAAGAACAGGTTTGTGGGCTCCCTACCTGCTGTGAAGCCGTGATGTAGTTTATAAAATTACATATGGGTGAGAAAATCTGACTGCCAGGGCTGGAAAAGTTGGTACCGTATACAGCACTTTGCATGAAGCTAAAATAACCACGTACGCTGAGGCTGTACTTACTTCTCAAGATTAACAACTATTTCTGCTCTCTTCCTCAGTGGCATTGTAAAAGCGACGTTGAAAAACGCCATGTAAAAAAAATGTGGGTTTGAGAGGATCAAAGCACAAAAATCGAAATCAGGCTATACCCTAGCAACTGTGTTGACGGTAGGGGCAAATACGAAAGACATTAGAGTTAAAAACGTTGATTTTTCAAGAAAAGTCTCTGGATTGTTTCTGCCGTAAGGAAAAGTTCATTACATGCCATAGATGAGATGACGGAGACAAACACCGACCATCTTTTATCATTAAAGCAATTCCATGAATAGCAAGGGGACAACTTGTATGAGTGGAAGGTAGAGAGGATATGACCACATCCCGACACCCCATGCAATTTGTCATCAGATATGCCCAAGTCGCTTATTGTGGTTACATGTTAATAGATTCTTCAGATCCTGAAATCCGTGCAGCTCTCCGAACGGAAAACTCTTTTCGAATCCATTCAAAGCCAGATTCATGCCTTGCTAAATTAGTGGGGTGCAAGACCTCGGCCTCCATCCACGCAGGCGCAGGGTACCCCCGGCGTCCAAAACTCTGCTGGGTCGCGGCGCGTTCCCATCGTACAAACTTTGGAAGCAGCCTGAGGCCGCACAGCCACCGAGGCACGATTAAAGAAGAGAGAAGGATTTTCGTGGTGCACATGAGACGTCGATGCATTTTATCAAAGAGTATAGGCTCAGTATTGATTGAAACCATTTTGTTTCGGAGCGAAATTTGTGCCACCCACATAAACTCTGAAAGCGCACCAGCGGTAAAACGGCCTGTTTTAATTGGAGTCAGAAATGCTAGTTTCTTGTTAAAATCATCATTGGGAATGTTTCTGTGCAGGGATCTGCAGATGTACATGGGTATTACAGCCGCCCGCGCCTTCCAGTTCCTAACTTCTGCGCACGCTCTTTGTCTTTCCAAACATACCAAGAAAAAGTCTGGTTTAGAACGTAAAGACCAAGCACAAGATTATTTGTCGCCAGGCGTTTGCGTGCTCTTTTTTTTTTTTTTTTCCTGACCCAAGTGCACTTTGAAAGCAAAATCTCTGGTTTAGATTAAAACAGATACATATTGGTTTATTGGCGGAACTGGAGAACTCACTATAAAGCTGAGGGCTGTGTTTAGAAAGGGTCGTTGAGAGACAGATACGACGGGAGACCCCAAGGAAAACACTAGTCCAAGTCCTGAGATGGAGAAACAGATTCCTTAAAAAAATCAAGGGCCTAAATTAATCCTGGATTAGCACTATTTAGGTACGTTCTCTAAATTTCAGATAGACGTGTAACAATGAAAAACGCCCATCGGCGCAAAACCTGAGTAACTCTGAGCAAGCACACAGCGAAAGCTGAAGCAACGGACTCCTCTAGATTACACGTCACCGAATATATCTGTGTATGTGACACGTATACACGCACACACGCATGCACACACATATACATAAAACGTAGTCCCAACTTGGCTTGTTTTGCCTGCCTTGAAGTATTTATACGTGCTTTCAGCTCTGCTTTTAGAGAGACGGCCTCTTTTCCTTGCTCTTCGACGATGGTGTTTCTCGGGAACCTTTTCTTATCTAAACTTCCACCAATCATTCCTAAGGCTAAGTTATGCAGGCAAGTCATTGCACAGATTTTCATCAAAATGCCATTTTCCTTAACTTGAGAAAGCCTGGTCCCAAACGCTGAACAAATAATTTATTAGACCGTAGCAAAAGTAAATAAATGTTTTCCTGCTCCAAGTATTTCATTAGCCAGAATTATTATACATGCGAGTCTATAAATAGCAAAACACGTATTGAGCCATTAATATCGCTGACATCCTCATACAAAATACTGTAATTTAAGGAATTTGAAATGGGAGGACATCTCCTGGAAGATTTCTGGCAAAGATAAAACGGGTAAACAGTGTCTGCAAACAGATTAATCACCCGTGGTAATAGTATTTTATTAATGATTTGAAAATTAAGAATATCTTCTCTACCTGAAATTTCTAACGACACCAATGATATTATGCAAATACATTTTGCCTATCCTTTAAGTCTACAAATTCATACACTGTTCAAGTTTTGCTTTTAAAACCCAGAAGTGCTGGACTCAGCAGAAGAAATGTGAGAAAATCTCCTATTTAAAATTACATGGGCAGAGGAACTCTGCTAGTGACTTTCCGTGAAATTAATATACCGCTTGATTGTTTTTAAAGTCTCTGCATCTTCTGAATTTTTAATTGCCTTTCCATTAAAGTGGAATACCCCTCGCTTACTAAGCTTGAGATGGGTTCTCCAGTCCTTTCACCCCCGTAAGCCTGAGTATCCTGGTTTTTTTATGGGAACAAGGAGTGCCAGACTGGGCCCTATGGAAGCAAATATGGAAAATATTAAGCATTTTAAGCATTACCCTATCGAGTAATAGGGCAAGCACTGTGTTGTGTATTCTCATGTTTTACTGTCTAAGGAAGAGAATCTACACAGACTCTGAGAGAAAAGGAGTAGGTCGTAAAAATCACATTTTTTACGTAGAGGAGTTGGGAAGTCTCATGCACCTTTCACTGCTCTGACTTGTCAATTTTCACCATATGGAAATTATTAGCTTAATACTGTAGTTCTAAATACCGCCCGGGAATGCTGATTTATAATGGGTTTCTTACTCTTTGTGTCAAGAAATGCTAACCTCCTATATAAACTGTGATTAGAGAATCTACACTCTCATGTTGTAGGTGTGGCTCGTGTTGTAGGTGTGTGCCGGGGGTGAATTCCTCAAGCTTAGAGAGGTGACGTCTGCTCGGGTCCACTCGCAGGTAAATCCGGCATCGGTGGACTCGGAATCCCCACAAAACGCTGAGAGTCTGGAGTAACCGGGAACGCAATTTGGCCTGCGTTTGAAAAAGCGTGCAGGAAAGATGCTGATGCATAAGGAACAAAATCCAGACATTCCAGATACATTATTTACTATCGAGGCATTTAAAAACACTACCTTAATGTAATGAAGCTGCCTTTGAAGGACAGGCAAAACGCATTTTTTTAAAGCGCGTCCTCCTTATATTTTGACCAGCTGCTACGCGCGTCTGATAATTTTTTTTTCTTCCGTGAATTAGAATTAAATTTGATTGTCCCAAATACATCCCACTCAGGCATTCATGCTGAAAGCAGCAACAATTGTCAATGACCTTTAACACGCCTGCTATTCAAATTAGTGCAGATCATTAATCACACATAGCTTACATTTTATGATTCGTGTATCCTTCATTACCAACTTTCCCTCTCGTTCGCTGCCAACCCCCTCCTCCCCCCCCCCGCCCCGCTTCCACTCCCGCCCCTTTCCTTTATTCCGAGGGTTTTTGGTAATAAGCACTGGAAAGGGAAGGATTTAAAGCCTCCTACCCCCTCCCCGTTTTGTTTTCTCCTCTTTGCCAGCGATACCGGAGCTTTTTGCGTCCCAAGTGATGGAGGGAAGCAGGAACAGGGCCGGTGCGCCCGGACCGGGCCGGGGTGGTGTTGGGGGGGGGGGGGTTCAGCCCCCCCGACGGGGGGGGCTTGGAGCCGGGGTGCTCGGACGCGGGGCGGCAGGGGGGAACGGACTGGGGCGGCGGCGGCCGAGCGGGGCTCCGGAGCGTCGAGATAACACCGACCCTCCGTCAAAAGTCCTCCGTGTCAATTCTACGTCATCGCACGTTACGAGACAAAGAAAGAAAGAGGGGCAAAAAAAAAAAAAAAAAAAAAAAAGGGCAAAAAAAAAAAAAAAGCCTGCACACCCTTGATGTCTAGTACCAAGCTTTAGCAGATTAAATTAGGCTTCCCAGCCATAGACTAAACATACTCCCCTCGCCTATGGCACACATATTTGGCGTGATTAAACCGAGCTTCGCAAACACGCAGGAAAACAAGAATTGGAACTTTTCAGCCATAGGAGTGGTTGGTGGGGTTTTGTTGGTTTGTGGTGTGTTTTTTTTTTTTGTTAAAAAAAAAAAAAAAAAGCCATATGGCAGATTGATTTGTTCGGAGGTCTTTCAACTTCCCCAGCGTGGCTGTTGAACAGTACGCCTCTTTGATCTTGATTGAGGACTTTAATGTTGTTGTTTCTTCTTGCGCATTTCAATAGATCCATAAATATTTTACCAGTGGAATTCGCCCCCCTCCCCCGACTAAAAAAAAAAAAAAAAAAAAGAAAAGTTTCTAATAGAAATGCATCTGGGGCAACTCCAGCCCGCACCTTTCGCCGCCGAGGTAACGTGGGAACCGGGGCGGCGGCGGGCAGAGGCGCGACTCCGCGCCCGCACACAACACGGCGCCCGGTTTATGTGTGTCCCCCCCCGCCGGTAGCGGCGACACCCCCACGCCCCAACTTTTGCTCGGGCGGAGACAATAGCGTACCGGACGGGCGGGCGGGCTCCGCACCGCCCAGGCTACCGCTGCCGGCGGGGGACGCGCGGTGGCGGCGGCGGCGGCGCGGCGCGGTGCGGGCGGGGCAGGGCGGGCGCGGCGGGCGGGGGCGGTGCGCGGGCGCGGGGCGCGGCGGGGGCCGGCGGGGGCCGCCCCCGCCCGCCCCACTGCGAGTCGGCGGATCATGTGCGGCTGGTCGCCGCTCGCATGCGGCGAGGGGGTTTCGCCTTCGGGGCGGCGCGCCCTTCCCCACGCTTGGCCGCCGGCGGAGGAGGAGGTGAGGGGCGGCGGGGCTGGGGGGGGGTGGGTGGGCTGCACCCCTGGGGAAAAAAAAAAAAAAACAAACCCAAAACTTCCCTCCCTCCCTCCCCTCCTCCGGGAATGGGGACTGTCCCCCTCCCGGTCACCGGAGCGGCTCCAAAATGGTAACTTTGCGCTGTTTCGGGAGGAGGAGAAGGAGAAGGTCGGTTTTACTGCAGTGGTGGTGCCGGGGGGGGGGCGGGGGGGCGGGAAGTGTTGTGTGTTTGGGGGGAGATCGGGGGGCTCTGGGAGCCTTTCGGCTTTGTGCGCTCCGGTGTGGGTGTGCGTGGGGCGGACTGCGATATTAATCCATTAAGAAACAAAGAGCAAATTGACCGCACTTTAAAGTAAAACGCTTCGTCTAATGACGGTGGGTGATGGGTCTCCGAGCCCCGAGTAGCCACTTAAATTATTAAGTGGGTTGGGGTTTTTTTCTTTTAATTTTTTTTTTTTTTTTACGCCTCCCCCCCCCCCCCCTTTTCCCCGATAGTATTGATTCAGCGTGTGCGTGGAATGCCCGATGTGTGGCTGTGTGTCCCCCGCCCCCCCCCCTTGTTTTTTATCCCCTGTGGGCTCCGTGCGGAGCGGCTGGCTGCGCGATCCCCGTTACAGAAGTACACAGTTTATCAAAGGAAGTTGGGGGTGGGCGGGCAGAGAAAACAATTATTCACATATAGACAGCGAGAAAGGACAATGTCTCCGTTGCGATTATTTCCAGAAGAGGAAAATAGCTCATTTGATGCGGGTGAGGTGGGGGAGAGAGGCAGGGAGTTTAATGTATATGGTAAAAAAAAAACAAGGGGGGGAGATTAAGGGGGGGGGGGGGGGGAGAAGGAGAGGGCGAAAAGAAGAATAGAAATAATGCAGTTCCAGACATTTCGTGCTATAAAAGCTTTCCTCCTCCTCGTCCCTCCCTCCCTCCCCCCCGCTACTATCTTGGGTGATAATTAGCATAGCGCCTAGTCGCGATCCTAATGCGAATTAAGCACTCGGGGCAAGTTGAGGAAAGTTTGGTGTTTTTTTTTTTTTTTCTTGGATGGGTAAACTTTGGTACGAGCGATGAAGGTGGGGTGTTAACGCGGGCGGTACGTGTGGGGAGGCGTGCGGGGCATGACAGCCGCCCGTTGTTCCCCCCCCCCGCCTTGGAACCAGCAAAACCTCTGCAATTAACTGCCGGAGACAAACCCCGTGTTTTAAGCCGAAAAGTGTGGGTTTGGAGTCAGCACCGTTTATTAGGAGGGTTAATAAGCTCCCAGCAGCAGAGACAAGGATCTTCTGGGGAATGTGCATTGTGTGTGTGCGCCCGCAGCTTCTCCTTTACGTTACCCCTATAGATACCATAGACATAGACGCAAATATAATTTTGCTCGGACTACTTTCTAAACATTAATTCTGGTCTTTATTTAATCCAGATGCAGGGTTCCCCTCCCCCCCCCCCCCATTTGCTGCCTTATTGTTGGTTTACATTTTCTGAAAAGGCGACTGGTGTAACCTGTGGAATTTGAAATGCAAATAAAAGCCTGTGGGAGTTGAGGCAGAACAAATCAGCATTTATAAAGTGAAAAAGATTTAATGTCTTTGAAACCATTGCGAGATTTTTTCTTTTTTTTTTTTTTTTTTTCATTAAGAACTGAATCGTGACGTCAAGTCGTTTGGGAAAGATTTTTTTTGTTTGTTTGTTGTTTTGTTTTGTATTTTATTTTTAATGTCTGAAACGCGGGTATGCGAAGTGCTTACAGGAAAAACAGATTACAAGATTAACATCTGTTAACATGATCGTTTATCTCCAGCCAAAAATAGGTCAGTCCTTTCTTAAGGAAACACGATTGCTGGGCGCATGATTAAATAATGAAATTAGGCTGATGAGTTCATAAATTAGACGCCGGGCCGGCCGTGCGTTAGGGGCCGGCCCTGTAACAATAAAAATATATGGAATTCGGTGTCCGCCGGAGAGCGGTGCGAGGTCAAAGTCCCTTTTTGGGGAGAGGCGCAACTCTCCTCCTCCTCCTCCTCCTCTTCCTCCTTTCCCCCCCCCCCCCCCCCCGCTCCCCATCGCCCCCCTCCCCAACTCGCCCCCAGCAGCATCTCCCGGCCCGGGGAGCCCAACTCTTTCCCTGCGAGACCGGAGAAGTTTGTCGGGCGGGGGGAGGCGGTGGTGATGGTGGAGGGGGGCCGGGGACAGACGGGGGGACGCGCCGCGGAGCCCCCGCCCGCTGGCGGTCCCCGCCCCGCCGGGGGGCGGTCCCGCCCGAGGCCACGCCCCCGCCACCACAGGGCCCGCCCTCGCCCAGGCCCCGCCCCCTCGGCCGCGGGGCGTCCGGGGGGACACACACCCGTTTTTCTCCTCTTTAGTATTTTTTTTTTTTTTTTTTTTTTTTTTGAGGCGGATTCGCGGGTTTCTTGGGGAAGATGGCAGCCCTCGAGAATTGGGGGGGGGGGGGGGGTTTGCTCCGGGCCGGCTCCTGGTCGGTGGGTGTCAGAAGCCCGCCCGGCAAAGGGCCGCTGCGCTTTGGCCCCGTGCCACCGACTTTATTTCATGCTCGCTGCACTAAATGAGTTAACAGCCAAAGGGTTTTTCATTAACTCGACTTGGCAACCGTGTATTCGGTTGGCTTCCTTCCTTCCCTCCCGCCGCCCCCCCCCCCCCCCAAAAAAAAAAAAAAAAAAAAAAAAAGAAAAACATAATTTCAAGCAGAACCTGAATGGCCAAAGTTGGGTTACTTTTGGGGGGGGTGTGTGTGTGTGTCTGTTTTTCAAGCTCTTCTGTGAGACTTCCTCTGCGCCCCCCCTCCCTGCGTGCAGGTGAGTTGATAGCTGAGAGTTTTCTTTGGCGGGATATGCACGTCTTGACTTATTTATTTTTTTGACCGTGTCTTTCCCGCGGTGCATGAAGGTCCCTCCTGTCCCAGCGGAGGGGGGACCAGGTGGGAGGATGCTGACCCCGAGGGGCTGCTTCCCCGTTATCTCCCCCTCAACCTCGGGGGGGGGGTCGTGGATGGGGCCAGGGGGTGCCTGTGTATGTAGATGCTGGGGGTCAGGTTGGTGCATGTGGGGCAGGTGCATGTGGGGCCGAGAGGGGTTGTTCTAAGCGGGATGGGGAGCGTGTGTGTGTGTGCATGCAGGGCCAGGGATGGGGTATGTTGCATCGCCAGATGTGCGGGCCTGCGGTGTAATTAGTGTTATGATGCACTTGTTCCAGGAGACATCTTTAGTTTCACAAGAGCAGCTGCCCTCTTGAGTGAGCTCTGTACAGTAAACCGATTTTTGTTACTGGCACGGTGCACACCTTCACTGGCTCCTCGTGTAGAATATTTTCCAGGCGTCGCTGATAATTTGTGCCTGGGACTTGTTGTCAAGCCTTTACCTCTTACAAAGCTGAGTGATGTTGAAGTGACATCTTAGTGATAAGTATTATGTGGCCTGTGTGAACAATAGGGCATTATAATCCCCCCCCCCAACTGTTAGTTTAATATGCAAATATAATGCTTACATGAGGGGAAAAAAAGAGAAAAATTAAACATTGGTGAGAATAACGTTGTCTTAAGGAATGATCTGACAGAGGGGTGTCCTGAACACGCTTAGAGAGGGGAGTGGTATTAGTTAGCACAGCTCCTGTCGGAGCTTAGCACGACCTTCTAAATTGTGTACCTGACTAAAACAATATGCATGGAGAGTTGCACGCTGTCCCTCCGTGCATGTGAACGACTGCTTCTCTGCTTTTCTATGACTGCATCATAGAAGAGAAAACAGTTTACATCGCTAAGGTGAAAGCTACCTATTATTATTTGCAAGCGACCTGGGTAACAGTATGGCTGGCTGGCATGGAGCCACAGCTTTTGTAGATTAAAGTTTTCCGGTGACAGTGACTAATGTGTTTGCTTTAAAAATTAGGTTCATCATATGTTTTTATAGTTGGTCATAGTATCATGCTGTCACCAAGATCTAATAATTGCAAGTGTCAGTACGGAAGTGCTCATTGAAGGGGTGAAAACGATTGTGCCATCGTTCTGAATCTCTATCTGTAAGTGTGGCCATCCCTCATTTAAGCAAACGAGGATGTTTATGTCTTAACACTTTACAGATCTGTTTTGGAAGCAGGGACGTTGGCTTCAGTTGACTGAAAAATTAGTATTCTTTTAAACGCACCTTGCAGTGGGTGCTTGTACTAGAGGGTGCAGCCTAGAAGAGTATCATCAGATGAAGGGTGTAGTCGCCAACTCTTGCAAACTTCAGGATGTCTATTTATTCTGGGTGGGTTTTTTGCCTTTTTTTTTAAGAGGTCTTTACATGCAGGTGACTTCAGCAGAATTCTTGTATAGCTAGCTGTGATGTTAACTGGCAAATTTTACAGTGAGATCCAACCTAATGGGGGGAATATATATTTAGTATGATCCAAAACTTTCAACTTTGAAAGACCTTGCTTCTGTGAAGACTTAAATTCATGCCAAGTTCTTCCAGGACTTCTTTGGGATTACATACAGTATGCAAAATGAGCCAATGTGTAAGCTTTTGTGAGACCGGTGACGAAGTCTGCATATGTGCACTCAAACTGGAAAGCTAGGTTTGACTATATTGTTCCTTAAAGTCATCAAAACAGACAGTTGAAATACAAAGTGATTGCATTTTACGGGAAGCAGCTTGTCCGAGCTTGCAGATTTTACAAGTAAAATACGCCTGTTTAAGTTTTTGAGACACAAGTATGAATTTGTAGATACATACCTTTTAAGCCTGAATGGGCATTAGAAAAGGGAAATGGACTGTTTGTCATTGCTGTGTGGTGTTCCTCAATTGGGTAGGAGTACGTACAACCGTCCTGTAAATTGACTCGTTGCTTGTGAGCCCAGTGCTGTCCCCGAATAAGCACGTTGCCACTCCCATTGACTACTGGGAGTTGCATGAGGGTGTCTCTGGGTGGAATTACAGTTTCTGTATGTGATTCTGAAATGCTTAGCAATATTGGCAGTTAATCAGCTGAAACTTACTTCAGTGTTTTGTTTGTCTTTCTTTGCTTTTTTTTTCCTCGTAGCCATAAGATTAATACAGATAATCAATCACTGCATGGCAAAAAAAAAAAAAGGCAAAACAAAACCCCAGCAAAAAAAAAAAAAAGTCACATTTATTCGATTAGATATCTGCAATATAAATATTTGAACCTTGGAGCAACATTGCTTTTTGAAAGCAGACATCTTACATGCTGCAAATGTTTATACAGTGCTAGGATAAAGCTGTTGTGACTCAGTCACTGAAGGCAAAATTCTGTTTTTCAGTTACCCGCTGTAACTGCACAGTAACTCTCTGGGCGTCATCGGAACAGAACTGGGGAGTTGGAAAGACCTAACAAATAGCCGTATTTCTTGGTTGTCACTTCTGTGTTAAAAGCAAATGAGACTTCCTCTCCTTTTCCAGCAGGAGCGACTCCGGTAAATACAGTGTCAGCGAGCCCGCATTAAAGCATGCTAGTGGATTATGGTCCAGGTAGTTGACATCGCCATGGCTTTCATTAGGATGATGACTTCATTGCGAATGTTTACTTTCATTACCTAACTGTTAGTCAGCAAATGTTCGCTCCCTTGATCTGCTGAACCTGCTTTGCTATTTGAAGCCAATGAGCTCTGTTTTATTTTTTTTTTTTTTTTCTTGATGCGATGATTACTCAACGTCGGTTATTCTTTTTTTTTTTTTTTTTTTGATGTTGTTTACATCTTGGGTTATCTGTAGAGGCCCGTCAGCGTTGTTGCACGCTTCGTGTTAGCAGTTTCTCCTTGTGTTCCTGAAACTGCGTTACGGCAACAGCCCTTATGCAAACGGACTCGGGGCATTAAGCCTCTCTCTTCTGGGATTACATTAGCGCCCAGATGGACAATACCTGCATCTCCTCCGTTGCTGCCAAACTATTTGTTGCCTAATAAGTTCTTGCAGGTATTTTACAGCAGCAGCAGCAGCAGCACTGGGCCCCTGTAAGGCAGTTTGTTTGTTTGCTGCTCCCGAGTTGTGAGCTGACATGGCAAATACTGCCTGTTGCGGGGACCGGGGCCGCGTTCACGGTGACAAAGTCACGTGTTAACGAAGACGCTCATCTGAACGGCTTTAAGTCATCTGTTGGGGAGGAACAGAGGGTTTTTACTCTGGTTTCACACCCACGTAACGTTCCGATGACTACTTAAAATCCATTTTTTGCTGACCTTCCTGACGCTAAAAGCCGTTGCTTGTGGAAAAGAATTTAATTCGTATCAGCAGGATGTTGCGTGGCTTAACGCTTGTTCAATGAAATCCACCTTTGGTTACGGGCTGTAACAGAAGCCAAAGGCCGGGCGCTGCTGTTGCGCCGTCCTCGTAAACCCACCCTGACTTCAGCAGAGCCACTCTGTGTGGGGACGAATCGAGCACACAGCACTTAGCTCCTAATTAAAGCTTATGGTATTACATCCGTAATCAGGGCACTCTCAGAATCTCAAAGAAACGACTTTTTTCTTTGTCTGCTCTTCTCCCTTGTCTTCCTTGCCATCTCGCTGGGCGGCCTTGGGAGCTTGCCTCTCCGTGTCGGGGCTCCCGTATTTACGTCCCAAAGGAAATGTTTTCCAGCTGTGTACTCCAAATTGCAAAGTAGAATAATTTTGTGGCTCCCCAAATCTTTAAGGCCAGTTTCTAAAGCGATCTAGCTTTTAATCTTCTTTTCAAAGTAAAACAGAAACTACAAAGCGTGTGTAATTACAATTTGTAGCTATTTTTAGATGCCTGGCATGTTTCATTTATAGTATAATGATAAAAACAAATACTCGGCAGAGAGGCTAGACAGACAATTTTCAAACCAGCAGTATCCGCTCGAGCTACCCTGCGTGTATTTCATACATCTTGGCTTTGGTCTTTTTTTTTTTTTCTTTTTGGTTGGGAGTGTACCGAAACTGTGTGTTTTCTGTACATGACTTGGGGGGTGTGTGTGTGGGGGGGAGTGCAGTGAAAACGAGAGCTCTGTCTATCGGGCAGGTCCTGTTGGGAGTGTTTGCTGAAAATCGGATCGTATGTCAGTGAGTTTTAACGTATTGCATGGAGGCGCGCGCGCATGCTTTGCTGTTCCGGCAGGTAGAATAAAGGAAGAACGGTGAGTTGGCTTGTCACTGTTTTTTACGCTGCGTGGAAATGCTCATGTTGGCTTGTTACAGGGATAAAGCTGACTTCATAGCGATTTTTCCTTGTCTTTTTTAAAAAGGTGGTGAACAGTGAAGTGGCATTGGCTCTCTGTAAAGAGGGAGAGAGAGGGACTGGTGGAAACTGAGGTGTTTTAGTTACAATTGTAGCCTCGTTTTAGAAGAATCACGTTTGTTTGTTTAAAAATAGATTTGGGGAAGAAATTAGCCATGTTCTTTGTTTTTAAAAGGGTAACGTGTGTGCATTCACCATATGGTAGCATTTAACCCATATTGTATGAGCTGACAACAAGTCACATTTATGCTCTGATTTATTTTAGTGTTTCAGAATGTTCTTTTTCTGAAATCTAGTACAATAAATGATGCATTTAGCATTGTGCAATGTAACTGTGTCTTTAACTGTTTTGCCTCATTGTTATAATGATACCAGGTTCATGAGTAAGCAATTTTATTTTATTTTTTTTCCCCCTTCTGAAATAATTTCCTTAAGAAATAATCGGGCTGTGAATGTTGAAATGATTTGCGGGAAGAGTTATGAACAATAGCCAGTGACACAGTGTGCTGTAAAAGGATCGCGGGGCGAGGTGTTTCGGTCTCTGCTGGCTGAAACTAGAGCTGCTCCTTTGATGGTTGAGGATGTGCTTGGAAAGACTTTCTACACTCCCCCCCCCTCCCGCTCCAGTCTTTGCACAGAGGTTGCTTAGTTGTCTATTTTAATGCATGCATTCTGGCTTCCCTTGCGGTAGACTGTGAGGCACCTGTATTGGTGAGCTGCTTACCAGTATTGGCAGCCACAAGTATGATAAAACCATGAATCAGGCAGCTTAAGGATTGACTCCAACTATGCAGTTAGGGAAATTAGGTCTCTTGTTATTCCCTTTGGATTTGGAGCCCCTGGGAGTTTTATTTCTAGGCTTTCCTTCCCCCGTGCCATCCTGGCTATGCGTATCTTCAGGGTTTCAGGAGATGGGGCTATACTCGGAAATCCCGAGGCGCGCAGTCAATAGGAGTTTGCCCCATACGGTGCGTCGCGTGAGAACTTCCAAAAGTCGGTGGCGCTCCTCGGTGAGGTACCAGTTGCTCACCATCTGTCTCTTAAAAGTCATTTTCTTTTAACCTTGGAATACAAAAAATATTTCAACGAGGTTGTTTTCCTGTGAAGTGCCTGTAAGCGTACCGAAAAAGCTGCTAAGCTTCTAATTTCAACGTGGTGTTTGAATACTAATGTATACCAATTAGGAATGGCTGACGTTGTCATTTATGGAAGTTGAAAGGAGCATTAAACACCACCCTTCCAACACTAAATACAGCTTTTCCTCCTCTGTGTAGCTGCCTACGTGAAACCAAGGGTCTGTCTTCCAGATTGTGGTGCTAGCACGTTGATACATCCTTGGATAAACTACCAGTCGCGTGTATTATCACGTCAGCCCCTCTGCAGCACCCTGTGTATAACTCTACCTTTAGCTGATTAACGCAATGCTTCCTTGGTACTGTTTTTAATGTCTCCGTGAATGCTTATTTTAAGACCATTTTAGAGAAGCGTTTTCATTGCTACTGAGAAAAGCTGTAGGAAATCTATAAATACTTTAATTAGATTTGCTCTGTTCGTCTCTTTTTTTTTTTTTTTTTTCTCCCACCCCCACCCCCCGCAATAAATTTTACCTCTGTAATGAATGCTGTGATCTTCAATGCATAATTTATATTGACATTAATAATGATACTTGGAGAATGCTTTAATGCCGGTTTGAGACAACATGACAATTTCTGTTGATAACTCTGGTCCCATTAAATTTGAGCAGATTTTGGTAGAGGGAGCCGTGACTGTCGGTGGCATGATGAAATAACCCACTTCTTCTCATTGTGGCAAGCATATTGGAGAGTTCGTCTTATCGTGAACGGTACATACCAGGTGTCAAGTGACACGCCAGGCACACAGCTTTGCTTCTGAATGACTCTTTCCAATTAGAAAGTAATGGCTTTAACGGGATCAACCGAGTAATCGGAGTCTCTCAGTTCTCCGGTGCCAGGAGGTGTATATTTGCAAATGTTATTTATTTATCCGCTCTTTAATGAGTTGCAAAATTGTTGCTAACCTTGGGTAAATTTAGAGGGGGGTTGTGTGTGTATGGAAATACAATGTGGGAAATTGTGGGATTAATGGTTTAGCAGTTGGGATTAAAAATAGTCTCAGCAAATTACCCTGTTGATACTGAAGCCAGAATCTGTTAATGGGGTTACAAGCAGATTGGTTTATCAGTCATTTATTTTCTAGGTTGATTAGGGATTATAGGTTGCCAAGTATTTGTATCACAAAAGTAAGCAGTGCAAAAGGCTGGGAATGCTAATATTTCACTTCAGAGTTCTGTATGTTTAAAAGGAGGGTGTCTGGAGCTCAAAAGTGTCTTCTAGACTGTGGGCAGCCTTTTCCCCCCAGATTTTGGTGCTCAGAAGTGGATGTCTTAAGGAGCCTGGCTATTGTAAAGGGGTGGCTTGGCTCTTGTTAAAAGTCTGAAAAACAGAGCGAAAGCAGTAAGGTAGTCTGTGAAATTCACGCAGGCCGCTGAGCATGCAATTTTAAATGCCTGTTGCAGAATTGGCTGGTGTTACGTCTCCTGTTTCCGTGCAGAACCTGGGGCATTTTTTAGTCATGATAACATGTATGATGTGCAGTCTGTGCAATGGACTGATGACTTCTGCCTGTCCTGTTCTAACCTGCAAAGAAACGGTCTTCATGTCTACCTCTGCTTAACAAAGTCTTTCAGCTTCCACCGCTATATTACAGGTCACACCTTTGTCTCTGAGCTAGGCACAGGGCTGCAAACCAGGACGTCCCCTCTGGGTCTTCGTAAGAAGATGAGAGGCACGATGGAGTCCCTTAGATATTGCTCTTACCTTCTGCTATCTAGCTTGGGTGACGCTGTGGCTTTCACACCCTTTGCTACCTTGTCCTGCTGCGCAGCTTGAGATAACCTGGTGACATTTATTGGCTTTTCAATACTTGCCGAGTGAAAGAAGGTGAAGAGGATGTCTGCAACTTTTTTTAGCTAGATGTGGTGCGCTGGAGAAAATTGGTGGAGAGAATCATAACTGTTTTCGCTTCTTTGGCTCTGACAGGAAAATAAGGGGGAGAACAAATTAAGAGAAGTGCTGACCTGATTTGAAAGAGGAGTGGAAGATACCAGGTGAAGAGGAATCCACTGGGGACTGGCTGGTCTGGCAGGCTGAGGAAAGGCAAGGAAATGGGGTCCTTGAGATATAAGAAATCAGGCTAATTCCTTACCTTTCTAAAGTGTAGGTCCTCTTCTTTCCTTGCAAAAAGCTCGTCTGAGCCTCCTGCAGGCGCTGGGACTGGAGTCCAGGGGTCAGGGCTTGCATCACCACACTGGGGAGGAAGACAGATGGTTATCCTCTTAACGTGGCTCTTCTGTGCCTGAGTTTTGTGCTCCCAGAGGATGGGATGTTGGAGGAACTGTGTAATGGACGTGGTGAAGGACGAGCAGCCCGGGCAATGGCAGGATCAAGAAGTCTGTCTAAAGTTGGTTCGAGTCTTCTCTCTTCCAGGTTGTTGTGCAGACCAGTGCAGGTTACTCTGCAGTGTGTAGGGACCCTTCGGCCATCCTGCTGGCTCAGTAGGGTCGGGAACACTGCCCTCCCAGTTGGTGCTTCCCCTGCACAGGGAAAAAAAGCCCCATCACTCAAGAAAGTCTCTGTCCTCTGTTGTCCCCATGGAAGAGGACACGCACTCTCTCTCAAACTAAACTCTCTTCAACATTTTAAGAAAAAGGACAAGATGATCAGAAGTGCGAGTCTGACAGCTAAGAAGATGCTAGACATGAAACAGATTCGTGTTGTTCTTGCAAACCTGGTTTATTCTGCTTTGTTTAGTGTATTTTACACTTTGTAGAAGAGAACAGTGTTTGAAGGGCTGAAGTCCTGGTGTCTCATTCTAATATGCAAAATGAAGTTTTCAGTTTGAATTTTCTCATTACTCCTTTAAAAAGAAAATATCTATGTAGGTATAGGGGTATGTGAATATGGAAAAAAAATATGAAAAATAATTTTGTGGAGGAGCAATAAAAATGTTTTTCACGCAGTTATCCCTACTTTGCTTCCATGCGCTTTGGGTCTAGTGGATTTTGAGTAGTGCAACTTGGGAGTTTTCCTGTGGAGTCTTACAGCAGATCTGCGGCGTTTATTGAAAGCCAGATACACCAGATTACCCTTTGTAATTCCACCCCCAAGGTTACACCTTGCTTTTGAGATAGCGGAGCTTGTGCCAAGGTGAGCTGGCTGACCTGTAAAGATCTCTCGGCTGCTTCATGGCCGGCATCAGCACCGGTCTCCGCAGAGGCGGTGAAGAGCTGGTGCGAGCAGCAGCCGCGGCAGAGGCTGGAGGAGAGGAAAACGCAGGGCATGAGGAGCTGAATGCAGCCTTGAAGGAAAAGAGGATGTAACAAGACCATACAGAAATAAGGGGGGAGAAAATGGGTGTTTGGAGGAGCTGTGGATGTCCAGGAAGAGTGTTGAAGGTGGAGAACCACCTTCCCCCTGTACCTAAGGGACACAGGGTTTCTGTAGGTGGGTGTCTTTGTTCTTTGTTTCATTGGAAATCAGCACGGCAGGAGTCTGAGGTTATCTGCGTTAAGGCAGTAAAAGAATTGTTGCCCCTTGGTTGTGCTTTTCTTCACGAGCGGTGAGGCTGAGGTGGTGGCTGGAGCTCCCCCAGTCATCATGTCCCTGCACAGAGTGGCTGGATGTCGCTGTCTGGGATGGGTCAACATGGCCCAGCTCAGATCTTACTTGTTTTATTTCCCACAGCGCCGGCCTGCCGGGTGGCCTCTGCCATCCTGCAGCAGCACAAGAAGGAGACAGGGAGTGTGCAGAGCTGTGTAGGAGCAGGATATGGAGATACCTGGTGTTTGCCAGGTGCCCAGTGTCTGCGGTCCTGCTCTGTCACCAGGGGTCCTGGGAAAAATTACAGTGCAAATATAATGGTGGTGGTGGGGGTTATGGAGAGGAGGTGTTAAGCAGGAGGAGAAGAGGAGGTTGGCCAAGCACATGAGTTCGCATGTGCGTGAAGTAACTGAATTTTTCTTTTGCGTAGCTACTTGAAGGGGCTTAAAACTTGGTTCCCACTGCACAAATCACTGTTTATAGTAGCCCCTTTTCCTGCCTTTTGTCCCCCAGATCCGTTTTGCTCTGGAGTCCCCATTTCCCGGCTGCTGTGCGCTTCTGAACTTGAGCTGGTGTCAAAATTCAAAACCTGAAGGTGGCAGAGACTTGGGATGAGTGGGTGGATGTGGCGTGTTGAGCCTGAGATATTTTAGAGGAGGAATATGAAGTGGAGCAGGTTTGGCTTCAGGATGAGAGCGGGAACAATCTGAGTGTTGCAAGGGGCCTGTGAGAAGGACGGGGCTATGCCGAGAAACCGGGCTGTTGGCACCCTGTGCCAGGGCTGGGAGGGCGGCAGCCAGCTGAGGCTGATTAGCTTTTAGGACTGGCAGGAAACTTCCTTAAAAAAGGAGACAAAGAAATTGCTGTGAATGAATAGAATTTGTTAGGACTAGCTAGGTTTGTGAAAGATGCATGTCAGCAAAATCAGGCATTTAAAAAAAAAAAAAAAAAACAAAAACCAAAAAAAACAACCAAAAAAACCCAACAGAAGCACTTGGGAAGTCTGTTGTTCATCCCCCGTCTTTTCTGTGAATACTCATGAATCTGTCCTGAAAGCACATTTTCTAGACGTCACTTTTATGGCTACGACCTTAACTCTGATTACTTTTACAAAGAATGTGCTAGGTATAATGTTTCTGGTCTCTTAGAAAGAAGTGATAACTTCACATTTTAAGCGTTATAAAGGAGATAAAATGAGGACATGCAGCAGTTCCTTTTTCCAAGCTTTTGATCAGTTCCTTTTGCTAACAGTGATCCTCTAAATGAAACCACAATGTGATGATCAGGTGGAGGTGTGTGGCAATACGGCAGGCATCTGTTTTTATCTGACACAAAGTCAGCGGTTTAGGCTTACAGAAGATTATGATTTATCAGGACAATATAATTATAGCTGTGTCATACGGTGGCACCCAGTAGCAATGATGATCTGTTGCTGTTGTTCCAGGATGTGTACAAACACATAGTAAGAATCAGTCCCAGGACTTGATTGCATCTTCTCTGTGTACATGTGGTTGTATGGATCCATTAATGGGTCATTAAAGTTCTTCAAAGCCTATTTACTGTCAAATTAAATGCTAATAAATGTCTGTTAATTATCACAGCCCTCTTCACAATAATAAGTTGTTAGAATTGAATTTACCGTGCATTTTACTAGGGTGGAGGTAGGAAGCCAACTTTGGCGTTTGAACATGTATCCACAGTACGAGGCAAAAATTTGGCAGCAGTCTTCCCGGTACTGATGGCTGCCTGTGTGTTGATGCTGTGGAAGTGCTTTCAGCTTTCCTCCAAACTGGGGTGGTTTCCGTGTGGGGACTGGTCCTGCCCCAGGCTTGACGGAAAACAGCACCGTGGGACTCCAGTTCCACATGGCACCGTGGGTGCCTCGGAATGTGGTCAATGCCAATGTTCCTGGGTCATCCCAGACATTAACCTGCCGGCTACCTGGAAAAATGAGGGTGGTTCATTGGTATGTTAGCCCTCCTTGTGTCTTTAACAGAAGGGTAGTAGTCAAAAGATGACAGTGGAAAGTCACGCAAGAGATGAGAGCAGCCAAGGAGGAAAAAGTTTGGCATGTCGTATAGCACGGGTGTATTCATATGAGTACAGTGCCCACCCCTGGGGTAAAGTATTGTTTATGCAATTTTCCTTCACTGCAAAGATCCTCTGCTTTTGCAAACAGTAGTAGCAACTTTTTGGTTTCAGTAATTCAGCTTATGCGTAAGAGCGGTGTGGCACAGTAAATGTAGACGGATACAAAGCTCATGTTTTATGCATTTTCTGAGCAGTGCAGCTGGGAGTAAAGTGGTGCCATATCCCATGGACGTGTAAATGGTTTTGTAATTTCTTCTAGGCACTGGTCAAAAAATGATACAAATTCCATCGCTTTAGGACCTTGTATCAGCTTGACGCCAGAGACTAAGCTTTGCTCAATTATTCTGCATTTCATTGGTGTTTCTCCACTGACTTCAGTCGTGTTAATTTAAACTTACATCAGCATACGTGAGACTAGAGGTTAGCATTTGGTGTGCTAATTATGCACTGTGGCATAGAAAGCGTAGCAGGACGGCAGGGGCCTGAGCCAGCAGAAGGAGAGATGCTAATGGCGTATATCTTGTGCTTCTGTGTACTTTACTTCAACCCTGCGCTCCCCGAGTCATGTTTTGTCCTGGCTTCAGTAGGTACAGCCTACACTGAGGTTATTCCTACCTTTAGGTCATGGCATGGGGGTCATTTATCTCGCTTTCTGATTGCTTTTCTCTTTACGCCACGCTGCCTTCCTTGTAGATCGGTGATGAATTCATGGCTTTTAGGTAGTCGTGTCTGTTCCTGTGCATGTACACACACATGCACTACTACAACATAAAGCCTTCAGCGCCCTCACTGAATAATCTTTACTGACATCAGTGAGCACTTCTTACTCATCTGCAGAGTCTCGCTGACTTCAGAGGCACTTTCTCATGAGTAAGAGTTTGCCAGTGTTAGCACTGGTTACCCAGCCTGGCCCCATGGGGTGGTGTTATGACTCAGTCATCCCAAGCTTGGCAGCGCCTGGGCACACACACGCACACACACAAAAAAAAAAAAGGTGTTGGTAATACCAGGCCAGGACTTGAAAAAATGTGAAATTGTTGGTTTCACTTCTGTTACTGATGCTGGCCATCTGTTTAAAACCAGGCAAACAGAATACCTGCAACCTTGTAGGTACAAGTGCCTCCCTGGCCGCGCACGATGATGCAGAACACTGTGTTTATGGCAGCGCTGTGATGCGCTTCTGCCCCCTTGCCTCCTCCTTGGCATCGCGGGCTGGATTCTCCTTGACTCTTACTCTTGGCCATCGCTACCCGCTGCCGTGGAGATTTCAGGGGTGCACATTGGGCCAAGTTGGTCCTCTGTGTATACAGGACGTACACCTCCACGCCCTGTGAAAGTGTTTGTTTAAAGTACAGGTCAGTTGTTAAGAGAAAATGATACATGACTTGTTAGGCAATGGGAAAAAGAAGGCATTATTGTCATGGTGATGACTTCAGAAACAGATTGTTTTCTGTAGTTTCTCAAATATGACAGAAGATGCCTAGCTAAGTATTGTTAAACCCTGTACTTGTTCGCTAGAATAGCATTAAGTGTCTGATAGCGTTAATGCCAAAGGTAAGAATGCAATTTAATATAGTGACTTCAGAATTCTGTAGTCCAGTATTTCTGCTTCTCTTACCTTGGTAAAGAGCAAAAGATTTCCTTTTTCTTTTTCTTCTTCTTCCCACCCCCCGCCTTCCCCCACTTCCAGTTTTGCAGAAGTAGGTTGTTTGTAGTCCTCTACGGTTTTGAGATTATACATTAGCAAGCATAATATTATTAACCCTTGCAAGTTGATTTTTTTGCCGTGTAAGTAGAGTATATGCCTATACGTGTGGAAACAAAAGTCACAGATTTATTGTAAAGCTATAAAGGTGGATATGTGGTGTTGGCAAGAACCAGAGTGTACCCTAAGGCATCCTTACGTTACCAGTTGGGATTTGAGCTTTTATACAAGTAAATTTTATTGTCTAGGTTAAAAGCCAAATTCATTGAACCAAATTAATCTCTGGTTCATTTCCAGTGTTGGCAGAGTTTATCCAGGGACAAATGTAGCCGTTTGGTTAAACATTAAAGGATGTTATTGATTCAATATTTTTAAACTAATATTAGAGTGAGCTCAAAATTAAATAGGTTTTGAAGATTTTGCGTGGGGTTGCCATACTGCCAATAATAAAATGGATTTTTATTTATTTATTTATTTATTCAATCAACATACTTGCCACGAGTACAAAGCTTGTAATTTAACACTCGTCGTTGGTCTGGCAAGCTGATCCATGTGGGCAGGTGCTGGTGGCCACTTGGAAACCTACTGAACTGGCTGCAAAGATTTGCTCATGTGGGTCAGTGTGTACAACCGGGGGTTTAGTTTTCAGAGGCAATTAATGATTCACTATTGCCTAATTTTAGAGCTCAAATACTTGCTTTGCTTATTCAAGAGAAGAAACAGTGCTTCTCTTTGAAACGTTCCTAACTAGGGTGTAAAACCAGGTAATTTACGTTAGAAGGCAGGAGGAAGTTTGTCTACGGCATGAAACCCCTGTATTTATTTGTCAGTATAATCCATCCATTAGTTTATGGATTCAGGGTCTTCCTGGAAGTGTCACAAATCCGCAGTGCCCCCGAGTGCTAGATTCAGCTCAGATGTAGTTTTCAGATCTATAAAGTGCCTGGATCCTTACAGCTCCCCACTGGCTGTGTCTTTAAGATGTTCAGGTGCTCAGTGCCCTTCCCAAGTCTGCTATAACTTATGCTCAGTCAGAGGGCTCTCAGGGCAGCCCAGACGATAGCCCAGGTTGCCCAGGGCAGTTGTGGATGCCCCATCCCTGGAGGTATTCAAGGTCAGGGTGGATGAGGCTTTGAGCAACCTGGTCTGGTGGAAGGTGTCCCTGCCCATGGTAGGGGGGTTGGACTAGATGGTCTTTAAGGTCCCTTCCAACCTGAGCCATTCTATGATTGCGATTATCCTGCTGCTGCTGCAGGTCAGGGGCTCGTGTCCTGGCCAACGTTTTCAGCTGGCTACCTGTGGGATGGCAGAGTGTATCTGCTACAGGTGCAAGGTCGGGAGCTGAAGGAGCACCGGGAGTGTTTGTTCCTGTGGATATTTCTAAAAGCAATGAGGAGAAGGTGAAAGAAGGTTGAGGGAAGCTAAAATGCCAACTTGGGTAAACAAAACAATTTCATAAATGCAGTGCTGACATAGCGCAGGGGAGATGTGCTTGCCCCATTGCTCCATGTCATGACAGCAGGAGCAGCTGAGCCTGGAAGCACGTCACTGCTCCTCTCCCTGAGTTTTTGTGCTGCAGCGCCTATACGGATGTCTTTTGGCCAAAAACTTCTCTCAGGCATCACTTTAGGAAGCATGTTTTGACACTGCCTGCTTGCATATGTGCTTAGAGGGAGTCACTGCAGGTGTCACTGCAAAGACGACTCTTCTCTGCTGTGCGGTTGGAAGACTCCAAGGCAAAGAAGTCAGTGAGAACTACTTGTTCTTCTTAAAGTAACTAACTCATCCTCCTGAAAACAGTATAAATGTTAGGAAATGATGTATCAACATTGGGTTTATCTGGGGAGAGGCGATTTGTTTTAATATGACATCTTTGTTGTGGAAAGTTCCAGGTGAAGGGAATCATATCAGCAAGTATAAAAAGTTTAGGCTAATCCAAAATGGTGTTTTAACATTTTCAAGAAAGTGCTTGCTGCAGTCTCAGGTACCTCCATTTTACCCCAAACTTGCTACTTTTTCATAGACAAGCAGATCTACTTAGTTGTGTGGTCCTAGTAGGAATGTGCAAATATTAAGCTCAGAAGCAAGACTGATGTATTCACTAAATCCTGTTGTCGGTGTCTGGAGACACCTATGGATGTGGAATCCTCCCTGTTGTGTGGAAGGAGAAGAAAATTCAGGCTTTGAAAGCAAAGTTCAAACTCCAAAGTCATCTTCACAGAGCAAAAAATACACCCTCTTGCCCAGCCAAAAGTAGAGGTGGGGGTGGTTTGGTTTTTTTTTTTCTTTTTCTAAGCACAATGGTATATGTAGTTGGGCACGGAGAGGGCACTGCCCTGTGACTGTCGGTGGAGAGGTGATGTTAATAGAGGTCCTGGGCCAGGTCGGTTCCTCAGCCTGCTGTATCCCTTCTTTCAAGAAAGGGTTGCTATGAAATGGCTGAGTCAATATTAAGGGACATGTGGGTTTTGTTTTTGTTTTGTTTTTTAATCCACGTGCACTGTTTCTCTTGTGGTTGTGACACTGATGCCTGTGAAGAACCAGGTCTGCTGAGAGATGTCGTTAACACGCTAGATGTCCCGTGCAACTTTGCCTGGGTGAGGAGGGAGAGATTTGGTTGGGATGTAGCAACTGGCAAGTATGCTAAAATGTGGTGAGGCCAAGTTCGATGCAATCACCAGGGTGCAGTCAGATTGGGTCGCCCTGTGCTGTGCGACTCTTCCCTGTGGTTACTGCCAAGTGAGGCGTCCTGTCCTGTCACCCGCCTCTGCGTGGTTGAGCTGGGTCGTACAGTACCCTGATCTGACTGATGTAATCATCTGGAGAGGTCTTACAGCATGACAAAAAGAGTTTGCATACTTCTGCAGATTAGCAAGATCTGTCTCTTAAAGCAGGGGATTAAGATGTAATTATTCTGTATTTATATAGCAATCACTTGTAGTGGTGTATGCTAGGTAGCTTATATAAACTTTTATTTAGGATTGTTTCTCGTTACTTCACTTTTAAAAGCTATTAGGTGAATGAGAAGTTGGTTTGGTTTTCTTAAATAAAACTTGAAGATGAAGCTGTTTGGTTTTTTTTCCCCCTCTGTGCGTAGGCTGTAACCATTGCCGTGGTGCAAACTGAAATGAAAGCATCGTTTGCTTTATGCTGACCCAGCAACATGGAAGTCCTGCCTCTTGCTGGCGTGCCTCACGCTGTGTGGGTCTCTTACCTGTCCTTTCAAGGCCAACGCTTCTTGAGCAACTAAATCCCATAAAAAAGATCCCCTGTCCCTCGTGGCGTGGTGTCTTCGTTTGTTGCAGAGGAGGGAGTAGAGACCTCTCCCCCATGGGAGAGGTCTCATTGGCCCCATGGCGGCCTTTGCGCTGCGGGGAGGGCAGGGGTATGGCCTGGAGGTGGTGGCTCACCTCCACTGGAAGCGTTGAGAGGTTTTTGTTCGAGTTGGGGAGTGCTTTGAAGTCCTCTGGTGGAAAGATTGCCTCCTCACCCTTGTCTTTGCTTTCAGGTGGGTAGGTTTTTCTACCTCTGCTTTACCAGAAGCGTAGGTTTAGCTGCCGTGCTTTACAAGAAGAAAATGTTTCCTGTGGCAAACAGAAATTGCATACGGAAGCCTGTGTCTGATTTCTCAATTCTGCGTCTCTCTGTTCTTTCAGAAGTAAAAGGTTTTATGCACTTCTTTTTGTTCCACTTGTTAAGTTTTAAAGGAAAAGATTCAAATTGTACTATTCAAGATTCAAGGCCATGTAAAATATTTAACTACTCATCTTGGCCAGCAGAGGAGACCTTAGGGCGTCGGGAGGTGGAAAGGAAGGTACCTGCCTAGTTAAAAATCCTGCTGCAGTGAAGTTGAAGGACCCTTCTGTATTTTTGTGCCAAAACTCAGATGGCAGTTTCATTTCGACTGATGATGGACGTGGTAATTGCCCCAGTTGCAGCACCTGACTAACTGTGAGGAAACACCTGAGTATCTCCTGATTGCTGACGATGTCTTGGTGACCTCATGCAGCGATGGACCTGTTTGCTCCCATTGGGGCCCGAATGCCTGCAGCTGCCTGTGCTCTCCTCCGTCCACAGGTGGAGAGGAGTGACTGCCGGGCTTCATCTCTGTGCTGCTGCCCATCCTTGATTACAACTGTTATGGCCTCCTCTCGCTGTATGGAAGTACATCTCTGGATGTGGAACACGAGTGTCATCTTAGTCTTCAGTTAGAAGCGTAGGCAGCCCTACCTACCTTGAGCTTGTAAAAAAAAAAAAAAAAAATCACTCTTCCAGTGCCTTTTATCGGCTTTCCTGCTTCTGTTTCTGTTTGTTCTTCAGCACTCGAAACTTGCCGCTGTTTGAATTTTGAGCGTGAAATTTTAGTTGCTAAATAAAACTTCAGTTATTCGTATAAATGATGAGGGAGGCTGTAACAGCTTCGTGTTTCTTACTGTTCTGGTTATGCCTGCTAGGAAACTTGAAGGAAATATATGGAGCTGTCAAGGATGTAAAAGCAAGAGAGAGTCTTGTTCTTGAAGAGAAGAGACTTGGATGGCTGATGAAATCGCAGCCCGTGGGTGCTGCGGAGAAGTAAATTGAAGTCATTATGACATGATGGCAGGGAGCGCCTGATCTGCCAAACTGTCAGCGCGTGATGGACGTGGTATCTACTGACATGATGTTGCGTGAGCGCCAGCCAGTTTCTCTTTCTGTCAGCGCGGTGTTGATACTGCCAAGTGCCTGTTATTCCCTCGAACTATTGCACGTGTAAAAAAAAAAAAAAAAAAAAAAAAAAAAAGAGTAGCTGATCAATACTATAAATGGGCAATTTATCAATTTATGTTTGGTGATTATCAAACGTGCATTGATCTGTCTTACGGTTATGGGTGTGTTACGGTAGGAGATCGGCGATTGAGAGGGTTTGAAGTATTGGCAACAGATAATTTTTCTAAATTAAAACGTAAACGTCTGCAACACTTAATAACTTGCAAGATAGACACAGTTCCCTGACAGCTTTCCAGCATCAGTTTCATTTGGGAGCTGACTCACTAACACCCTAAAATTGAGGAGAAGAAAAATCAATGAAAGCATCAGGAAGTGACTTTTTTTTTTTTAAATGTTTGGTGTGCTTTTTTTTTTGTTTGCTTAACATCACACCAAGTGAGCATCTCAAGGAAGTGATATTTACTGCCCTGCTCTGACTAAATGCCTCCGAAATGAGGTGTCTGGAGGCAGGTTCTGAAGGTGGAGGTGCAGCAGACACAAAGGCAAAAGTTGAAAGAGCAAATGCCGACGTTATGCAAGATAGCAGGTGAGAAATGATTCAATAATGGTTACAAGCATTCATACAAGGGTGTGTGGAGGGGGAAGCCAGCCCAGATTCCCACGTAACAGTATTGATTCGACATTTGGAAAATGAAGTGCAGCTTATTGCATCCAAGTTGTAGAGAATGCCGTCCACAGATACAGGGAGAGGTGCGACGAGGAGGTTTTTGCCATGCGCTTAGACGGCAAAGTAATGCAGGAAGGATTAAAGGACTTTTCGGGTGAAGTCATCCTCTATTTAATGCTTGTTGAGAAAGCACTGGCATCTCGTAGTGTTGGCTGAATATATTTTGGAGGGTTAAGGATATTTCTGCCGCTGTATGAGTGATGGTTACAAAGAAGATCAAAGCTCCAGTCTTCTGTTGGCATCCTCTCCTACAATTCTGTAAAAGGGAGTGTGCTTTTTGTTTTACTGTGTCATAATTTCTAGCGTTTTGGTTTAGTTTTTTTGTTGTTTGGTTTTGTGTTGTTTGTTTTTTTGGTTGGGGTTTTTTTTTGTGTGTGTGACAGTTTATCATCTCTAGAACAATGCACAAATGAGCTACTCGGACAAAAACTGTAAAATCTGGATGACCTAATTGTAGATTTCTAAATTTGCACTCCTGTGTCCCGGTATTAAGTATTCCCTTACTCAGAAGAGCTGAGTACTTAGAAATCCCATTGCAGTCAACGGGAATTGCAGTAATAAGCACTTTGAAAAGCAAGCTGTCCTTGTTAAGCACTTAAACATGATGGTTTATAGAGATACCTGAGACTTGAAAAGTGTTTGCCTAGATTAGTAACCTAGTTAATATCTCCAGAGCCAATTAACTCTTTGAAAAATATTTGCATGTCATTGGGGAAATTTTAGGTTTAATTTGAAATAATTCTAAATATTGTGGGTTTTTTGTTTAGAGCGGATGAGTAGAATTCAATCAAGTGTTTAACGTACTGCCTTTTTGGAAGAAATTTTGAAGTTTCCCACCGAAATCTCTTGATTTCACATTTTGTTAAGTTTACTGTGAGGTGATTCTACTCACACTTAATAGGTGTGGGTAGCTTTGAAAATACGAGTAGCCCCACTGGACTTAATCAGATGATTTATGTGTGTGAAGTTACTCAGTTGCGTAAGTGTTTGCAGAATTGGGGCTTGTGTAAAGTTTCAGTTAATGACTTAAGTTTCTTTTTGTTCCGTTCTTAATAACTTCTTTTTTTTTTTTTCCCTTTAAAGATGCCTGAAAAGCCTGTATTTACAGCCCAGCCCAGCCTCTGCATTTGGTTTCAGAAAGGAAAATCACTTTAGGTCAACTTTTGTTCCTGTAGAAGGAGAAAAAAGTAATGTGGAAATAGAACGGATTTAGGCTTTTTGCGTGTTTCGTCCATGATACAATGGATTCATTCATAAACCTTTAGTAAGATGTATTTTGATAGTTTTCTCCTCATTGTAAAATGTAGGTGCAAGTTTTCCTGGAGAATAACAACACAAAAGCCTTAATTTAGAGCTATAATTATGAAATGCTGACTTTACAATCTGGGGCAGTTTAATGGTTTTATGTGGAACGAGGAGACGGATGAGGCTTTCTCTAATGCAGGCCACTTTAGGACATTATAAATTATGTGATTCGGGTATTTCTGTTCAGGCAGTGCACAACAACACGTGGAAATGCTAAGACTGTATCTTTTAGGAAAATGTATTTAAAACTGGTAGCTTATGAATATATCCTTTAATAGTGCTGTACAGCATGGAGAAGCTCTGAGACTCAGAACATCGTAGATTTCCTCAGACAATACAAAATACTTCTTGTTATTAAATTTTAAACAGAATTCACTATGTGTCCTTTTAGATAGCTGTTCTGGGTAATACCTGTAAGTTTAATGGTTTCAGACACATTTTGGCTTGCTCTGCAGACAAAATAGGGCATTTTCAAAGTAGCAGTTAAAGCATACTGAACCCCCATGCGCTAAAGGGTAGATCAAAAAGTACTTCCTTCAAAAACTCACTCTGTAACCTCCCTCCCTCTTTTTTCTTCCCACCCCCCCCTTTCCTCCTCTGTGCAAGAGATTTTTTTTTTTTTTCCTTTCTGGGTTTGCATTCTTGAGTACTTAAGACTAAATTATCTGATTAACCCTTGTACAAAAAGGCAAATGAGGAGACTTGCAAAAAGCACAGCTGAAGTTTTCGAAGGAACCTCCAAAATGACATGCCTGAGTCTCTTCAGCTACTTTCAAAATTTCAGTTTACACCTCTCTCTTTGTCTGCCTATACCGCACATCTGCCCACATGCAAGTATATAACACTTACTGTGTTGTAAAACTGGCTTAACATCTCTTTGCAGTTAAATGTAGGCTTTGAGGAAAGGTTGCTTTAGGCTCAGGTTATTTTACCAATAGTCTACATTAAACTTGTATTCAAAACCAATATTGCCTGTAACAGTTTGTGGAGTTGGAGCGGTGCTTGAGTGAAAAGAGACGTCTTCATGTGGCTGGGTACAACAGTGACGTGACCTCTTAAAGGCATTTTGTCTGTGGAACTCGCTATACCAAGCTATATCAGAGTAAAACGTTACAGCTCAAGCTAACTAATGGAGAGGTTATTACATACAGCTTATGGCACAAGGGCTACTCAAAGCATGAAGTCGAGTTTCATCCTTTTCAACCAAGGATGCTGTTGCCTACTTCTGAATTACATTGTGCCTTCTGAAGTTGGGGCATTGGTCTCATCTCTTCAGGCTGTTCTTATGATGAAGTGATGGCGTTGGTTTTAGAAAAAGTGGTTCTTTTCCCCCCTGTGAATCACTGCTGTAGTGGCTCAGATTTGAAGGAAATGTCCTCATGCGTACTCTGTTATCTTGGTACCAAATACAAACAATGTTCATCGTAAAATAGCTTTTTATTCCAATAAAATTGACTTTAAAAAAAAAAATAGCATAGCAGTTAAGCTCTAGGTCAGCCAGAGTAAAGCCACAGAGTGCTTGTGATGTCGCTGAAACTGCCGTAGCTTGTGTGAGAATGAGTGGTGACCTGGCGACACTTGCGCTTGATTATCTTCAGGATTTTTTTTATACGAGAGACTCCCGTTCATATTAGGAACAAACACTCTAGTATTAGGAAAGTAACACGCTACTTCGCTCTGCAATTTACATCTCATGTGCTTCATTGAAGAATAGCTTTATTAAACAGGCCACTGCTTCTAGATCTTACCCAGCAAGACCAAATCAGATGCTTTTTTTAAAATGTGTTGGGTTTGGTTTTTTTTTTTTCCTTTCAATGATGAAACAAGCAGAAGCAGGCAGGCTTGCTGCGTGTTGCTTCTCCATTCATAGAAGAGATTAATTCAGGGCTATCAAGCCAGTTTCCTGTTTAAATTGCTGGATTTTTTGTTGCCCAGAACTGGAATTCAGATGAAGCAAAACCCAGCTATTTCTCTCTGACCTTGACACGTGTTTGCTTTTCTTGGCCAGCTGAAAAAATGTTAGAACAAACTTCATGGCAGGGCACTAAGAGAATAATTAAAACCTTGCACGTAGTTTTCCAGTGTTGATTACTTTTCTTTAGAGAAGAGATTCAAATAATTATAAATAAAAAGAATCGTAGGGCTCCCAGGAAATTTTCCTGTGGGTGCTAGAATTGATGGGTGAAGAACTGTGTTGATTTTGTGCACGTTTGATGGTTGGTATTTGATCATTGTGGAGACTCTCCCTGGAAAGACTTCATTGTGCTGAATGGATGAGACCAACTTTTGGCTTCATCCTTTGTTCTGTAAGGTACTTTAAATGAGGAGCGCCTTCAGTGCTCGGCAGCTGCATTTCTTCCTTTAGGGCTTTCGCCAGTAGAGAACAAGAACAATAACGTGGAGATAACTGAATTATAAAATGCATAGATGTTGTTTCACTTATTTGCTCAATAGGCTGGAGACATGGGAATATGAACCAGTGAAGCAATAAGCATTCTTCTAATAGAGAAGCATTTACAAATGAAATGGCTTTTAAATTTGGTATTTCTGCACTGTGCTGAAGATATGTTGTGGTTTTATGCCTTGGAGTCTAGTATGCTTATGTCAAAGGACTATCAGAGTAGTTTAAATATTTTTGGGTTGCAAATCCCATATAAGGAAGTGTAAGGTGATTACAAGCTGTTTGTTCAGTCGGTTGCACTTTCCAGTTATTTAATGTATACGGAAACGCAGTTCACTTCAGCGTTGTGATAAATACCGGTCAAATAATATCAGTATGAAACGTTGAGTCTTTCCTCAAAGCCCCCCCACTGTGCAGTTAAAACTAAGCCGGACTAGAACTGGCTGTTCTTGCGATACAAGTAGTTAGAAGGTGGTATCTTGCAGCCCGACAACGGCCCCGGATGGGCTCAGCGCCCCACCATAATTAGCTGCTGCCGCACAGACGAGACGGCAAAGGGTACCAACTACTGCCAGCAGCTTCCCGAATTTGCATGGGGTGTTTTCATTTACAATTTTAATGCTGATGACAAACACTCCTAACTAGCAGGATTAAAGCGCACATCTCTAACTTTCTGACATCTCTGCAGTTTGTTTTGGTTTGGGTTGCAGGTAGCATTATGAACTCTGAAAAAGCTGTAAAGTGAGGTTAATAGAAGTTACTGAAAACAATTCGAGATTTAAATGGGAAAGCCTTTAAAATTATTGCTCTTTCTTTTATTCAGATACTTACGTATTTTTCCTGGTTTCTAAACTACTTTTTTGAGGGCTGATAGAGATTCTGGCTTAGGAGAAATACTTTAAAATGATTTTTGGGATGAATGTTGATAATAGATGGGTCTGACTCTTTTTAATGATTTAAAGTTGTTATTTGGTTAAATTAGACCTTGCTGCACTGATACACATCTGGTCATTACTTTCTTTTGGCAGGATTTCCCTAACAGTATGCCTTCGTTAACAGCTACCAAGTGACTCTTGGAAAATAATTAACATTTCATTTGATGGTATTTGTAATATGACGGCTGTATTGTTGCTGGAAAGTGAAATCAAATGCTTGTTAGCCACAAAATCTCTATAGATGAGTTGCACTGTTTCAAACAGAAACTGTTGGTCGTACAGTGAAAGCAGGGAAGGCGTGTGTGTGAGTGTGTGTGTGTGTAAATACACTGATAATGTCCTCTCTTCGTCATTCACTCAAGAAATCTCATGGTGTTCAGGTACAAAAGACCTTTAAAGTTTACAACATCTTTTAAAATGTCATTGCTTAAGAAAATAAGATCCCTGCGATTAATTACGCGTGTGTTTTCCTTGATTTCTGTTCTTTCCCTTTGGGTGCAAGACACTTGGCTTGAGTTTTTCGCTGGAGTCCGTTGGATGAAGCCACGAGGAGGATGCCTCTGAAGCTCCTTGTAGGCAGCCACGGTGGTTTGCAGTAAGGAAGGTGTCCGTGTTCCCGACAGCCTGTGCTGTGGGACGTTGTGACACAGAAGCAGAGCAGGTAGCAGCGTGGGAGGAGACGTGTATGTTTTTAGAGCTTTTTTTATTTTTATTTTTTTTATGTCCCAGGGAACCAGTGCTATTTGCCTTCCCAGCTTGAAAGTTGCATTGTCAGCTTTTCTGGAGACCGTTGACCTCTCGCATATGTTCATAAAAAGGCAGGGAAGGGAGGCAGCTTTACCTTGGTGAGGCGTGTTCCCACTGCTCTGCCGGAGATGCTGGCTGCGCACTTGGGAGGCTGCGGCGCTGGTGGTTTTGCAACTCGCCGTGAAAGATAAGGCTTGGTCTGGAATTCTGCGGTCACGCAAAAGCGTCTCCCCACCCTTCAACTGGAGGTGGCTGGGCTGTAAGATCTGAATGCGGGGAGGCCTTCAGCCTTTTCTTCTGGAGCAACAGATGGCTTGAGAGTTGTTATTAATAGTCATGGGGGACATAAGAGGTTCTGAATTGGGTCAGGCTGAAGGCTTGTGTGCTCCAGTATCCTCCCTTTGATAGTGCTTGGGTTGGCAGGTGCTTGGGGAAAGGAGCGTGAGAAGTGGGACAAGCCTTTGGTGGTATCTCCTCCTGGGGTACTCTCCCAGTTTGCAGCTCAGTGACTTCTTAAGGTAGAGGTCATGTCTGTGTCTTTTGAGTTTCTTAGCCCTGGATGGGCTTTTCTTTCATGAGCTCATCCATTTGCAAAGTTTGAACTTTGTTTGAATCAGTCTGGTGGTGGTGGTGAAGCGCTAAGCGAATTGAGGACTTTCTTACAATTTTGGGTACCTTGGTTTCCGGTTGATCTGCACCTCGTAGGCTTAGGTGGGGTTTAAAAAGAAGTCTAGTGCAATAGGAAATAATTCCAAATGTATAAGGAAAATAAATGTCAGCCTTGCACTTAAAAATGAAAACGGAAGGGCTGGTGTCTCCCTTCTCATGTGGGTGTAAGTGTGCAGTGACTCTGCTCAAATCAGTGTGGTAAATCAGGATGGGCACCCATCTGACTCGGGTTAGAATTTGACTCACAGTTTGTAACCAAAAAAGCCTTGAGCGTGCCTGAACCTTGTGTGAGCTGGCCATCTCTGTGCTAGCCCTGAGATGAGAGGTGCTTGTGGAATGGGAGAGCGAGATAAAACTGCTGTAATGGTGTTCCCAAAGAGCAGTTGCCTTGTGCAAGAGGTCCCATGTTGCCCCATGGTGGCCAAACACTGCTTCAGAGGCTGGACCAGCCCTGGTTGGTCCAGTCATCTAGAAGGCAGCACGAGGAGGCATCTAGGTTGCAGCATGAGACCACCTTTTGTACCTTTGGTTTGTGGTCTGCAGCATATAGAGGAATGTTGCCTTCACAAGTTTGAAGGTGGTAATATGCTAGAGAATAAGACAGTGAAATAGATGCTAACCCAGACCTTTGTTTTCCAGGATTATTGGTGTGTCTCACAGGGTTGGCTTGCTGACTTCTTTTTTACAGGATACCTGATAGTTTTGAGTCGAAACCACCCAATCCTTTCCTCTTACTGGTTTTGGTGTTAGCAGATGCTGCAGCTGCCTTTAGCTGTACCCAAGACAAACCAGTTTTGCAAATGACAGACCCAGTGAGACACACTGGGGTTTGTCTGCTCCCTCAGAGCTGTCTTGTCTGACAGTAGTATAATCACCATCTATTCTACTTATATTCAGGGTTATGGCTTCCTAGAAACGTTCTGGCAGAAGGTCAAGGTATTTTTAGTACCATTCAAGGTTTTGCCGTGTTTGTGCTGCATTTGCACCACGAGGCACCTGGCAGATCTAACAAAGGACTTGTGTCCTGCAGGAGAAGTATCTGGGGCCATGGAGAATATGGCAGTGGGTGTCTGTCAGCGGGTACCTTGATTTTTTTCATGGTTATACAGGCTCATCAAATGAAGATGGTTTTAAACACTGTATTTTATTTTTAGCGTTCTTAATTTTGTTAAGCCTAGTAAAAAGCATTAAGGAAAATATTTATGAACCGAGATCTCAAATGTTATATATCTAAATCAAATATTTTTTTTTCCAAATCAAATAAAATAGTTCATTTTTCTTTTGCCTAATGTTTATATTACATGTAAATCCCATGCAGTAAGCAGAGGCTACGCATGCCCTGTGCATCTCACCGTCCACCGAATGAGTACGTAGAGGGATTATTCTGTCCCCATGCGTTAGATGTTTATAGGTGAGCTGCTGTAGCCTTCTGAGGAGTGTTTTATGGGTGAAGCAGTGGAGGAAAGGAATGGCATACCACATCTGTTAACACTTCAGTTATGGTCTTCCCACTTCTTACGATTTTGTCAGTGGAAAAGATGGGGATCATTTCCTGAAGCCCCTTTTTCTCCAGTACGGTGCTTGCAAAACAAAAGATGGAAGCCTCTAAAAACAGAAAGTTCCTCAGCCTCATGGTGGTTGGAAGAAGCTTGAGGCGTGACTGAGTGTACTGGGAAAGCTCAAGAGGCAAATGAAAGAATCCACAGCTAGGTTACGTTCAAAACCCGCTCCTGAGTCTTTGGGTATCTCACGGTATTTGAGTGCTTGACCCATGAGGTTTAGTGCTCTGAGTTGACAGTGCTATAATCATCACTTTTATTGGGCTTTCTGTGCAAGTTTTAACCATTCCTGGTTTTGGATAGTGTTTTTAAGTAACACCTTGACTTTATTTGTTAATTAATCACACATGGGAAGTTCAGGAGGTACTTGAAAGCCTGTCGGTAGAGAAGTGCGATAGAATGAGGAATGATATTTAGCATTTAGTAGTAAAGCTGTATTTTAAGTGTTGTGATGCTGAAAGGAGTTGTCTTACTTGATTGCAAGCCTGATAACGTGGGTTTTATGAAAAAAGTTGCCTTACGCTTAGGAAATACATGATAAGGTGCTATACTTGTGACCCCATACACAGTGGTAGTAATGCTATGTATGCTTTTTCTTCAAGAATGTGTTTTTTCTGGTTTAGTCAAGTTGTGAGGCTGGGACTCTTTTTTTTGTTTGTTTGTTTTTTTCTATATAGCAGGTTTTTTTCTTGCAAGGAAATCTTCTCTTCAGATATAAGCAGTGACTTTGATAAATGTACCATTACCTAAGGAAGTAAATACAGGTGTGCTTATCTAAACCTGTTTTAAAAAAAAATAATCCAAAATCATCTAAAGTACTAGCAAACATCGTAGCTGACTATTGTAAACCTGCAAAAATTAGATTACACCTGCCTAAAAATGTGCTTTTAGTCAGGCATTTTTGATTAGTTTTGCTTGATATTTCTACTGAAATGAACCCCTTCTCAGTGTAGATTGCTGCTTTTTATTTGTACACTCTGTGTTTGGCGCTGCAAGTGGAGTAGCCGTGGAGTACTAAAGATAATACATAGTTATAAATGGTTTGTTTTGATAGTAGGAAGTATCAAGTAACTGTAGTGCGAGCAGTTGTTTATACACAGAGCAAGTGCAATGCAATGTTACATAATGATTATTTACCACTCTTAATGGTGTAAAAGTATATTAAATAGGGAGCAGGTGAGTAATAAATGGGTGAGCACAGAAAAGTGACAGTGATTAAAAAAGATGCGTAATGAAAAATAGGAGAATGGTCTTTACGTGTGTGGCTAAGACAAACGACGTTTGTGTATTAGGAATAGCATCACCAAACATCCCATAATGAACCAGCCACGCCATAATCCATGCTTATTTGTTGTGTAACAGGTTTCAGGACTTAGCAGTGTGGCTCAAATTCTGCTCTGGGAGTTGAAGAGTCACAGTTACGTTGTGCTTCTCTGGTGGAAAATCTGTTCGCTTCAGCATGGCCGGGAAGATTAGAGGAGTATATTTGTATTTGCAGAACAGTAAAATGTGTGATATAAAGCAGCGTGCCCACGCTGGAGGAAAGCGAGTTTGCAAAGCTTTTATATCAGACCTGTAGTCCCAGGTGCAGAAAAAAGAGTAACCCCTGACAGAAGAATCCCTCACTTAAGTGAGACTCACCGATAGGGATCTCATACTTCAATTTGATGTTCTGCATAGGCCACTCTTTTCCAGTTGCTTGTGAACTGAAGAAATGGAGAGAAGTGTTTCCTTTGGTGGTATGTGGCACTTGAAACTTGTTTGTTGTTATGCTTCTTGTTGTTGTTAATATCCTGCAAATGGATAAAATAGGCTGGAAACCTACGTTTCAGAAAAACGAAGAGATCAGAGGTTAGTGACAAGTGATTTATGCTTTGTTCATTTCCTTACTATCTGATGGTCCTTTTGGTTGACTAAGAGATGAACTCTGGGTAGGCAGAAGAGAGGATTAGTTTACTTTTGGGGCTCACGGGAAAGAATCTCTGTCTCTCAACTTCTGGCTGTGCCTCTGATGAAAAGAGGGACTTTGACTCTTTGAAAAGGTGAAGCTTGACTTTATAATGATAATTCACATCTAGAAATTATTTGAAGTCGGAACATTTGGCACTGTATAAAAGTATATAAAAGATCTTAAGTCCCTGCCTTGAGGAATATAAATACCAATTAGAACATAGCAATATGTGCTATACATATTATGCATTCGGGGGGGAACAAAAACCCCAACAAAACCAAGTGATGTGTTTCATTTTGGAAAATCATTTTGAGTCGTTTATGGAAAATATGCTTTTAAGAATGAATTAAAAAAGAAAAAGAGAAAACCCAATTCTAAATGCAGTTTCGAAAGACAAGGTCGTAAGTGGGAAATGATACAAAAGATGCATTAGGGAGAGTGAGTCACTGCCCACACAGAAGAGAGTAGGGTGAAACTGTGGAGGTCCTTGAAGGAGAAGAATGGCACTCGAACCTAACATGCAAGACATTTGACCTGGGTGTTGGCATCCTTTGATTTTTGGGAGAGCACTATGCTGTTACCAGTGGAGTCACTTGAATAGACCAGAGGCAAGCAAATTGTGAGCTTAATGGCTCGGCAGATGACTTTGAAGATAGAAAAGCCTGAAGAATGGGCGTCTTCTGGGGAAGAGGACGGAAGGGGCAAGGAGGAAGCGCTTAAGCTCGTGCTGAAATGTCCTGGCAAACAGGGAGCCAGTGAGCAGGGACCAAAGCCGTGCAAGCGAGGGAGAGCCCAAATGGAAGAATTAGTCATGAAGAGCCCAAACAGGTTTGGGAGAGAGGAGGAGGCGAAGGTGCTTCTGGAAGACGCAGAAGCATTGGGAAGAACTGAGAAAGCCGATGCTGAAGAGTGAGCAGACGGAAAGGGAGGAGTGGGAAAAAGAAGTGGCCTTTCAACTGCATCCGCGGGATGGCGATGGCCGGGGAGAGGGACCGAACGCCTGGCAGCTGCCTGCAGGTGATCCAGAAGGGATCTGACAGGCAGGCGGTGTGCCGGGATAGCTGGGGCTTGCAGGCATGGTGGATGACGGAAGCGGGTTGGAGCCGGGTAGGAGAGCGGAGTTAAGGAGGTCAGTGCCTCAGGAGTGGTGAGGGGAGCGAGTGGGGTGGACAGGGACGTGCATTGTGGCGGGAGATGAAGTGACACGTATATAGTAATGACAGTGTTTTGGCTTCTCTGTCACGGAGAGCATGTGAGAGGTGGGTGTTGGTATGTATATGCGGTACACAGACTCATTTCTGTGAGAGGAGAAATGAAGTCTAACTACAGTATCGGGTGATGCATACAGATTTAGGTTCTTGGTGTGTGTAATTCGTGTTTGTCTCAGCAGTTGATAGATCTGTCTTGCAAGTTGTAGTGCATGGAAAAATAAGCAAGCCGGCAACAGCCTGTGCAGCAGACCTTTCTTCCCTGCAGGCTTGTTAGCTTGCTGTCCTGTGAGTGATAGTTTCAGGAGTTTTTTGTTCTGGTTTTAAGTAGTTGCTCAGCATTTGTGTGCTGAGGTTATACAGGAGTTCTTAAAGTGGGGGAGTGTTTTTTTTGTTCCTTTGCCTTTTTCTGCTCTTAGCTCTACCTTCCTGTTCCCATTGCTGCAGCTAAAGCTGACCAGAGAAGGCCAGCAATAAGCTCAGGAACAGTTTTGGGGATGGATGTCCATCCAGGCCCTTCTTTTCCATAGAAAAATTTTCTGCGGTTGGGTAAATACTTGTCTGTCTCTGCATTTCTGGGGAAATGACATGTATGCTGTAGGTAAGGGATTGGCCCAAAGCTTCAAAGTCACATGGCAAGGGGAGGGGAAATACACGTACCTGTTTATGTAAGGAAAGTGTAGTTCTGAACAGAGTTGTCAGGGTTTATCTTGTGATATCCACAATGTCCTGACCTGCCAAAATCTGAAGCATGCCTTACATTGTGCGATAATGAGAGCGAAGTTAACAAGGTTGGTAAAATGTGCCTTGAAGTCTGTATTTATAAGCAGCGGATGGAATCTGTTTGTCTCTTTGGATGATACATTGCAGTGATGTTCCACAGAGATAGTTCAGACTATCTTAGTACTTCATACCAAAACAAGCTGGACCATCAGACAGCTGAAAGATTTGATTTTGGGTCTGGTTTCTTTTCTCTTGGCTGGGAGCTTTGAAATCCAGAAAAAGTCATCCTGTGCTTCACATTCATTTGGTGCACAGGACTGTTGCTTTCTTCCCTTTGTGTTCAAAAAAGTAAATAAATGAGGAGAAAAATAGTTACCCTACTGTGTAAGTCAGCTCATGCTTTATGGTAACGTCATTTTTGTTGTACTGGCTATACCTGTTGCCTTTCCTGTGCTGACAGTGATGGGTCAGCACAAGGTTCAGTATATTGCGACGTTGGGTTTATCGCATATTTAATGGAAGTAGCTTTTAATGATGAGAACTACAGAAAACCCCAAAATGAATTAACGGAGTAATGAAGCAACAGCAGACATCTCTAAAACTGCTGGTGAACTTAGAAACTTGTGATTCCTCTTTTAAGCTACTAGCAGTTGCCTGTCTTGTTATTCGTCATCACAAATTAGTTTGTGGATGAAGTGATCTTCAGGGGTACTGTGTAGCTTAGCAAAAGAAGGTGAAATGAAGGTATTTCTGAGACACTGGCTATCTGTAGATTGGCCCCCAGCACTGTCCTCTGCTGGTTTGGGGCTGGTGTCACCGAGCCAAAGCCGTGCGCAGTCTAAGCAGCACGGCGAGTCCTGAAGCAAAGCGAACTTCAGCGGGGCTGATGTGGGATCCCTGAAGTGCAGGGCGTCTGGGGTCTGGCCTGGGCATAGTCTGCGTGCTTGACATTCAGAAATGTTGCAGAGAATGGAAAAACTGTGATTGAAAGTCTTAATTACCCGCTTAAGTTCTTAAACGTTTAAGAAAGCTTCCTAAAATAGAGCTCATCCATGTTTTGTGCTTTGCAAGAGCTTAGAGTGAAATACTTTTTATATATATATACATTCACACATAGATATATATATGTAAGTAACCCAACAACTGAAAATGAAGTTTTGGTGGTGTGTGTTTTGTGAGTTTTGTGTTGCTTCTCAGTGCTAAACAGTGCTACCTCAGAAGGTAATCTTTAACAGAATGCTTTTAAGGCTTATTGCGTATGATTATCTCTCCTTGTATTTCAGGGCACAGTTCCTCTTCCTTTCCCCACAGCCCTTTCTCTCTCCCTCTGTCTCTTTTTCCTTTTTTTTTTTTTTCCACTTTTTTTTTGAAATGTAATCTTTTTACTCTCTTAAAAATGTCATTTTGAAAAGAGATAAGGAAGGATAGCACAAAAGCTTGTTTCAGTGTTTCGTGATTTCTTTATAATGCTGTGGTGGTAGGGAAAAGTAAGCAAAAACTTGCTGGTGTTACTTCAGAAATGTTTTTTTATTATGGTAAGGCTTTAATAGTTAATCAAACAACAGTGCTGTAATTCTAAATCTGTTAACAGGTTAACGCTTGGCAACACTTTTATTTATAAGGTAATGATTTTATTGTAGCAATTGGAGCAGTAGGATGTATTAGGTATAAGAGAAATAAAGTTATTACCTTGAATTTCTTAATTCTCCTCACAGCTTATTTCTTAGCAACGTACCTTCCATTGACCTGCTGATCACATAGCTGTAGCTAGTAAATTTGCTTGGTATTAAACACAGCTTTTTGCATTTGAGGTCTGCTGTGGGCAAGTCATTACAGCACTGTATGTATGTACTGAAGCACTGAAGTTTGTTCCTCCTTGGTTTAATTGTTGATTGTGACAGGCAGGAATTTGGGCACTTAGGACAAGGTTGCTTCGTGTAATTTTTGCTGGGCTAGGAAGTCAATGCTTCAAAATATTTACTTTTAATTATGCTGATGTTTTTCTTGCATTCAGGTCTTGATTTACACAGCACAAAGGCATTCCAGTTTTAGCTAGCGGTGTAGCTTCTCGTTTGATACAAACTGATCTCGTGGCACTGTGTGCACTTACGGCAGCTGAGGATGTGGTTTGTGTGCAGCCTGCCTTGATGGGGCAGATGAAAGAGGCAGCGAGAAGGGGTGGCTGGGTGGATGTATACGTGTGCGATGTACTGCACTCCCGCATTCTCTGCCAGCTGACGATCCAGTCCCTGTTATTCTGCAGATAATGCAAAAATTATAAAAGTAAGTATTTCTTTGTCATAAAAAGATGCATTTCCCCCCCCCCCATTTTAAGATACAAACCGAGCACATAACAGGGCATATTGGCAGGAAAATACCCTGCCCATACCGCTTGAAATCAGCCCCCACACTGAGGATTTAAAATGGCCATGTTACAACTCTGTGTAAATTGTTAGGATTTCCACTGCAAAGCAAGATCATTAAATATGAAAGCACTGTTGGATGCTGGGAAAATCCTGTGCTGCCCATGTATACGTGCATCTCCACAGCCATGCATGAATAGACAGCATCAATGCCATCGATTTGAATAAGGAGGTAATATACAGTACGGAGGTGACTTTGCTTGTGTTTGTAACTTATTTTTTGGTTTGATACTATCAGAATTGTTTATGTTTCTTCAACTTTTTTTTTGATTTTTAGTGCTTGAGAGAAGTAAGAGGCTGAAGTAACTCATTTGGTGGGTGTGGCCAAATCAGAAAACAACATTGTTACATTGAAGCAAAATGGAGGGCTTTTTTATTTGTTTTTTTTTTTTTTAAGATTTTTTTTTTTTTTTTTGAACCTAAGATGATGCTTATATTCAGAACTAGTGATGCTATTACGGCATGTCAAAATAAGAGCTTTTGGCTTTCCAACATATATCATTAATGACCTTAGGAAAAAAAAAAATCGCATCTGCATTAGTGCAGTTCTTGGCTTTTCTAGGGCTGATCAATAATCACATTGTGTATTCATTCCCCCAGCCCCCCACCCTGCGAGGTCAACTTTAACTACTAGCCTTTATATTTCAGAAAAAGGACATAAGACTGCCTTATGCATTAATAATATTGGTCTCAGTGTTTCCTTTGGATCTAATTTGCTGTTACCCATCAAAAAATCAGTAACATCTTTTTCTTTTTTTTTTTTTGCCTTTTTTAATTTAAATACTTTATCTGTCGTTTTTCAGGAGACCTTTTCTCTTCTTCTGCCTTTACGGTGCTGTGTTGAGAGGCCTAGGTAGGAACTGGACAGAGGATGCTGAGGTTTGCAATGGTTTTGCTATTTAAATGGATCCTCTCTTGATTGTATTGTAGCATGTGACAGTGACAATGGAAGAACAACAGTTTCAGGGCCTCGTGTCTGGATGGCAACACAGCTGCTGCAATAAAGTCTTGTTATGGTTGACCAGTCACATTTGGACGGTTATTTCTAATTAGAAGTTCTTACTTACATTGCGTTAGAAAATAGTTGGAAGGAAACTGGTAGATATTTGGATGAAGTTAGTTCATTTTCTCCTCCTTGCCTTGAAAGATTATTGTTGCTTGTTTTGTCCTGTAGCCAGAATAAGTAGCCTTGAAAGAATCTTGCCTTTAAAATAAGCTTTTTTTTTAATTTTTTTTTTTTTATTTTGGACTATAATATAGCAGTCTCCAACAACTGCTGTAAAAGAAAGGGTTATTGTGGGAGTTCTGTCAGTGTTAGACATCCCCACTAGTGTAAGTCTTGTGACGGTGGCATTTTGTGGTTTCTGCGTTGTTGTTTTTTTCCATGGAAGTACTAGTGATACTGGTTCCCTTTTATTCATTTCTTCATATTAGAGGGGAAATGTAGTTTGTTCATAATGGATTATTGATTGGTCTGCGAACAGCAGAAGCCCCAAGGCCTTGTCATCAATGGTACTTACTCTCCCAACAGTGAATGCATCGCTTCATGCAGCCATTCGCAACCCCAGTCTGTAGAATATAAGCCTGTAATTGTTGCTCTTGTGCATTGCAGTTTTTAGGGAGAGGAACTCTTCATTGTCATTATGGGATTTTCCCCCTCAATTTGTTCAAATAATAGTCCCTTTGTTTTGGTAGCAAGATAAAGCTTGTCCTGGATGTTAATGATATATTTCAATTCATTGCTGAGAATACTACAGTGTAACTAATAAAGTACATTTCTTTGTCTCCCAGAAGACAAACACGCACAGTATGCTAAAACACAAAATATGTACTGAGTGGGTGACAGCTCTGTGTTTCTCAACATACCCTGTAACAGCACAAAAGCAAACTCCCGCCCCCCTGTTCCTGAACTGCTTCTTGAGGAGCCACAAAAAAATCTGGGTTCTGGCCGTTTTGCTGACTTTGTTTTGAGAGAGATCACCTCCAGCTTTTTCAGCATTAGTGTTTTTGTCTTTATTTCGGTGTATTTTTACCCCCGCTAAGGGTGTGGCATCTCTTGAGAAAAGGCCTGACTCTTGCTTCCACAGGCCTGGCTGCCGCTCTGAAGCCTGCTGCAAAACGTCACTATCTCATGGAAGGAGGAAGATACAAAAACACACCGTGTATTTGGAGAAGCTCAAATAATATCTCAGGGTTCAGACAGCGGACTTTTCAAATGGGAAGAGCTTTCCCCAGCTGCAGGGGAAGGCTGGTTTAAAATAATTAAACAAAAAAAATATTGCAAAATGCTGCTGAAGGATTTTATAAAGCCTAAGCGGAAATAGACTAATAGAAATTCCTTGTTTGTTTTTCCAGGAGCTTTTTATTTTTCCTTTCCAGTCCCCTGTCAGTTTTGGCAGGCTTAAACAAACTTCAGGAGGTCTGTTGTCAAAATCGCTGCTTTTAATAACTGAATACATTTGAAAATTTGACAGTCTTCTACAACTGGCTCAGGATTTTTGGATAGCTTTTTACTGGGTTAGTTTGGATTACTCTCAGAAAATCAATTCAGACCTTTATCTAATGGCAAGTTTGGTCTATAAGTTGCAGAATGCCAGGATTTCCTGGAAATTCAAGTACGGGCATGCTATTTAAAGATAACGCTTGCTCATCTACCCTCTGGTGCAGTTTAAAGGATGTTGTCAGCTCAAGGCAGTAAAGGGTCTATAGGCGAGTGACGTGGTCCATAACAGGCATTTTGGTAGGACTGCTGCCTAAATGAGGATGGCAGGATTGAGCCTTTAATCGAAGTGTCGGCCTGATGTCCCCCATGGGATGCGGGTGTCCAGAAGAAGCCATGTCCCTTCAAAATGAGGTGGAAGGTGTGCAGGTGGAGTGAGGCTGGTGTGTGCAGAGCACGGTGTCTCTGCAGCTTGGGGAGAAAGTTCTCTGCGGTTTGGCGAGTACAAAGGCAGTTGTAGAATGTTCTCTGCCTTTCGTCAACTCTTTTCCTGCACTTCGCTCTCTCCTGGCCTCTTTACTGTGAACAGCAAAGTGTGCTTGGCTTTGGGGCAACCTGAGCCTTCTCAAATGAGGAGAGATCAGCTCTCCAGGTTGCTCTTCTTTGACAGATACAACTTTCTCCAATTCACCTAGATGTTTATGTGCTATGTCCATCATTTCATCATCTAGAAGGAATTCCAGTAATACATTTTTTCCCCAAGATCACACCTCACAGTGTGGTATGGGAATTTTGTTTTTGCTCTTTTTTTTTTTAAAGTTATTGTTGCTCTTGGAAGAGGAGCATGGTGGAGTGATTGCAGTGTATATTCAAACCTCTTGGAGATTAGAAGAGCAATATTTCTCCAGTGCATTGATCTTTCAGATGGGACTTGAAATACTCATGCCCAAACTGAAAGCAGTTTGTTTTAAAATACACACTGTGCTATTTGAATAAATCTAGTAGCTTCCCAAATTGTATATTCTTGTTTATTACCTATTGAAGAGTTTGCCCTTCTTGCTACTATAGCCCATGCAATATGATTTTTAATTGAAGGTTTAACTGAAGAGAAACTAAAAAAAGAATGTATAGTTTTCTGTATGTTGGAACAGGAATAGTTTTCTTCTATGTTTTTCTCGCTTCCTACACTGCACTGGGTATTTATATGTAAGAAGTTAATTTGCAATTACTTTTTCAGTGTGGCATCCCTGGCATTCTATTTTCCACTTTTCTTGTGTTGTTTATTTTCTTTTTCTTTTTTTTTTTCATTAATTGTTTTCCAAGAGGTGCAAAAAGGTCTTAAGAGGGTCTCTCTGGCCCTATGGGGAGTCCTCAGAGCATACCTGGTGCTCTTTCAGAACATGCCAGTGGCATGAAGGAGTAACAGGTATTTCAGAGTGCTCCTGTTTTATTTAAAGTGCTGTTCCCCTGTACTTTTGCCCATGCTTCAGCTCAAGACTGTGTGAGGGTCTTGCAGAAGTTGTGGGGATGATGCAGCTGCACACTGCTTTACCTGCTGTGGCTCCCACAGGGATGGGCTACCATGGCCTCAGTGGGGAAACAGTGGCTGATGCTGAGAAAGGAGCTGGGGCTCCGTGGTGAGAGCAGGTCACTTTGGCCAAATGCATTTTCTCTCAAGCCAAGAACTCCGTCAGAGTTTGTTTTGAAAAGCAGAGAAGTTTTGATGCCTACATGTTTGAAACGGAGTTGATTGGCTCTCCACTGGGAGGGTGGTCAGTCACTAGAACAGGCTCCCCAGGGAAGCGGTCATAGCATCAAACCTGTCAGAGGTCAAGGAGCATCTGGACGGTGCTGTTGGTTAGTTTTCGGTGGTCCTGTGAGGAGCAGGGAGTTGGACTTGGTGATCCTTATGAGTCCCTTCCAACTTGAAATATTCTATGATTCTGACAAATGCTTAGTTTAAACTTGGGGGAAAGCTTGTTTTCCCCTCAGGGGGTGAATAAAATAAGGTTATTTGTATTTTTTCCCGTGCAGGTCAAGGCAAAGACTCTCTGTGAGCAATGGGTGCAGGAACAAGGCTTGTAACTAAAACGACTGGCTGAGCAAAGGCATTTCCCAGTGCACCACCCCTCCTGTTCTTGGGCCTTCATACATGTTTCTATTCCACCTTGCTTCACATACCAAACCTGCATGTAAACAGTGACGGTAAGCGCCTCAGTGTATTTTAAAGGGGATGAAAATGCCTTTGTGACACTGGCCAGTGGCGTCTTACGTGAACCACTGATCCCTAGTTCCACAAAAAGAAGCTAAGCTGGTTCATATGCCCCTTACAACAGAATATCAAACTCCCCTCAAAAAAAAAAATAATTGTGTGGCATCTAGCATAGGCTGCAATGCCCTTAAAACACACAAAATGTTTTTAAAGATTGCGTATTCCTTTACACTTCACATTCACTTGCATTTCCTTACGGCTTGCCTCTGTGCTAGTGGGGATCTCCGTGCTGTGACAGTCTGGGCGAAATCTGCAGGCTGGATGTGACTCTGCTGTGAATTCTGTGTGACAAGCCTGTGCTAAGGAACTGCAGGCTGAACTTGGACCAAAGCGACGAAAGGTTACTGGTTACCACCTGAAATTAGTTACAGTTGAAACATTTTTTTAACAGCCCTAGGGTAGCTGGAGGTGGCCATGTGCACTGTGTGCTGAAAGAGAATTATTTCAGAATACTTTCAAGTTTGTAATTATTTCAAAATACAAATATTTTTATCATCACAGTCAGAAATAAACAAAAATAGCTATGGCAAAATTTTACTGACAGCGGAAGGGTAATCAGTGTGGTTTGATTTACTGGTTGACGTCTTCCATCCCTTGTGCCATTTTTTATATTGAAATAATTGTTTAATAATTGATACTAAGGTGGAAATTATTAAGCCAAAATGTTACCTTCTATTGGTAGGATTCTTTTCAAGTGTTGTTTTCCTCAGTTTGTATGTTCAGTCTTCCGAATTGAAGCTTTTTTCAAAGTTGTAATTTTTATTTTGTTTTTGCTGCTTCTTTCTGGTGAACGCTGGCTTTGCTGTTCTGCAAAGAGCCCCTCTAAAAGAATTACTTTTAAGTGGCACTCAAATGATGTGAGGAGGGAGTTGTAAGTAGTTCTTATATGTTTGTGTCAGTCAATTTACTAAAGCCTAAGGGAGACCTCCACACACTGTGTACAGTGAACTCAGATTGGGTGAAAACCCTTCCTCCCCCTGGAATTTCTTTCTGTGGAAGATCAGACTTGAAATTTTGTCATTCCTAAATAAGCATGAATTCAAATAATTCATATCTAGGAATACTTTATTTTAACTTTTAAAGTTATAAAATGCAGTGCATTGGCCAAGCTAAAGTAATAAAGATGAAAAAATTTTCTCAGAATATTATGGTGAAGACGATAACACTTCCATTAAGTATTTTAGACTAATAAATTAATTTGGTAATTTTTAAAATCTGACTTGTGTCCCCCTCAGGCCTAATTTAATACAGGGCTAAGGGGGATCTCCTGCAAGTGGCTAATATCCCTCTTATAAGTAATGCTTTCTTCATATCCTCATTTTCGTAACTAAGTTTCATTAATGAAAATGCTATAAATAATTAAAGGGAAATATGTCAAGACTAAACACAGGGAAGCTGTGCCCGAGTAAACAAGGGGACTCTGAAGCTTTGGATTTATATGTGCCTGAACTGCTGCATGCAGCATTCTTGTCTAAGTTTGGCTCTTAAAGCTCTTTTGAACTTTCAGACAGGAAACACTGTAGAAAGTTGAGTTAAAATGGGACCTACATTCACATTTTAAAAAAAAAAAAAAAAAAAAAAGCACCATTAGTCTAAATGTCAGCCTACCAATAAACAGTGTTCTCACTGGTGTAAACTGTAGAAAATGCATAACGTGGGAAACATTGTGTAAAATACCTTGAAAAATCTGTCCCCAAAGCTTGCTATCTATCTTTCTACAATGATGCAGAACAGTTTTGGAAAAAGCTGATGCTTGTTCAAGTATACTGTCGTGCTAAATGCAAGAAGTTACCTTGATGTTTCTTTTTATGATTTAATGAGTTTTAGGTTGTGTCCTTGATTATAAGACAATATGGGTTGTCACTTGGGAGATTTAAATTACAGGTCAAATAAATAAGATGTTACTCTGAATTGTTTCATCCGTCAATATGCAGTGTAAACTGCATTTGTATTTGCTGTTTGGCGTGTTCGTACCTTCTGGTACAGCCACAACTTCCAGTGACTGCCATCGTTTATAGATCGCTGCTTCTGAGGCTGCCCCTCAGTTTGGTTTTAAATGGCTAATTTCAGAGATCAATTTAGATACTCTTGTTTGTAACCTTCCTGCTCATAGGGACTTCTGAATTTGTGATCTGATGTGATTTATTTTTTTTTTTTCCCAGTCATAATAAATTAGTCGTAACATAAAAATGCTTCATTCAAGAAATGAAACTGCATTTGTAACACATCCCTTAGATATTACTGTCAGGTCTCTGAGGAAAAGGTGGTTTGCGTAGTTGATGTTGATGGCTCTTAACATGCTGAACGGGTACTAGATATGCAGAAATTCAACCCCAGAAATGAGTGGTCTTGTAGCATGTAAGAGGGCTAGATTAATTTAAACATAATAAGGTTATTCTATACTGTGTAATCGAGGTGAGCATTGCATCAGTTTTACCCTGCTTTTTGTTAGGCTCATGCTGGTGATGTGGTTAGACTGTTTATTTTTATATATATATATGAAAGAGACTCAGAGGTGAAGACAATGAGAAACCTTAAAATTTGCAACTACACATCTGCAGCTCTTTATTTATTGAATCACAGATGTCAAGCGATGGATTTGTGAATATATACTCTTGTTATTGCTCTGCATATTTTTAGCTACGTTCTAAGAAGCTGTTGTTTTCTTAATGTAGTAGTAGATTGGTTCTGTTTACTAGAGAATGCAGTATTCTTTGGTCATAGTCATGTGGTGTTTGTAGTACTTAATGAGGGTAGGAACGGGGGAAGATTTTTGTTTTACAGTGTGGTAATTGGAAAACAAACAGTCTATGGAGATCTTAACCATTGGTTTTTGCAGCGTACAAGGTAGCAAATTGCTGATGCATTGTGTCTTGTGTTGCTGAGGTGGGTACTGACCCTTGCATTGAATCATGCCAAGACACACAAGCTTTTAAACTTTCATTAATCTGTTTTGTTAATCAAAGTTGTTTCTTGTTTTGTTTGTTTGTTTATGGTTATGATTCTGTTTCATTCAGGAGGGTGGTGCTGTGGTTTCCTGTATGTCCTGTTGACATAAATCACTCACTTTTAAGATCATTTGATACCTATGCACATTATCAGTTTACTTTGTGGGATTGAGACTAAATACTACAATTAGAGGTTTGGTTTGGTTTTTTTTTTTTCCTCTTCATTGTCAATCAGGACATAACTTTTAGTTTTCCTGAATGCTTTGTCAAGGTCTGGACTCTTGTTTTCTGTCTAATCACAGTACTGAGCATTCTCAGTCTCTGCGCCTGCTCTGTGCATGCCACATCAAGCACAGCAGAGCTGTCTGAGCCACAAAGTAATGCAGTTGCCAGCAGGAATGTGATACTTGCTAAAGTCTCTAGGAAAGCCTTTTATCTTTGGCAAGTAAGTGTTTTACATGAAATTACACATGATGGTAAAGCCACAGATTTAAAGTGTAGTAACTCCCTCAAGAAATGTTTTCCTTATTTAAGGTGTATATTTAGCCACTTCTGCTTGGTTTTAAAATAAAAAATATTTTTAAAGTTTGCACTTTTTTAAAGACACTGTGATGTCTGTGTGTGGAAATGAATGCTCTTTTTTTTGTTATTATTTTACTTGCTTATTAACGACGCTTTGAATGCTTGCCATTGAAGCCTAGAATATCCGCAAAAGGAGAAGCTGCTGCTTTTTGGTGCAATAAATTGTAGTATGGTACGCTACTGAATGCGGGGCGGGTGATGGAAGCTGTTGAATGAAAAATATGAATAGGTTTAAATATGTTTAAGAGTCTGCTTACACAATTTCTGTACATCTGTGTGATTTTTTGTTCTTGTTTCAGGTGATCTATGCCATCCGCTTACAGAGCACACGGAAATAAATTGGTGCTTCGGACTCTCTCGAGCAGCTGAAAGGAGAAACGTTACCCTGAGAATGAAGCAATAAAACATCTCTCTGCAGACCCGTATGATTGAAAACACGGTCCAGCCCTCCTTCGCTGCCGGACATGCTTCTGTCCTCCTGCCCCGCTCACCCAATGTTGCAGTAATACAGATGGATCGTAGCAGAGAGGCAGAAATGGAGTTACGGAGATCCTCCAGCCCAGGCAGGCTAAGCAAGAGTGACATGGATGCTGACAAGACCATGTGCCACAGCTGCTGCATCTGCGGTAAAAGTTTCCCTTTTCAGAGCTCCTTGTCGCAGCACATGAGGAAGCACACGGGCGAGAAGCCCTACAAATGCCCTTACTGTGATCACAGAGCTTCCCAAAAGGGCAACCTGAAGATCCACATCCGTAGTCACAGAACAGGCACTTTAAGTCAGGGGCACGAGGCGGAGATGGGAGAGGCGCAGCTGGGGGAGATGGGAGTTTCAGAGGGCCTGGGTGGATGCACCAGCCCCACTAAAAGCACCTCTGCCTGCAACAAGATCTTGAACGGTACCGCTCAGGTAGATAGCAGCAAGATCTTGTTGAGAAGCAGCAAGAAGGAGGTCATGGAGACGGCGCCAGCCGAGGAGGATGGCAAGCTGACCTCTTACCAGTGCACCTTCTGCAAAAACAAGTTTGAAAGGAAGAAGGACCTGGAGCAGCACCTGCACCAGGTTCACAAACCATTCAAGTGCAGATTGTGTAGTTACATGACCCTGAGGGAGGAGACGCTGTTAAACCACGTAGAGAAGGACCATATAACAGCTCAGGTCCCAAACGGGGAGGCCTACACTGAGAACTGCAAGAGCGAGTTGAGCGCGGGTGAGTTTCCCTGCGAAGTCTGTGGCCAGGCCTTTAGTCAAACCTGGTTCCTGAAAGCTCACATGAAAAAGCACAGGGGGTCATTTGATCACGGCTGCCACATCTGTGGCAGGAGGTTCAAAGAGCCCTGGTTTCTTAAAAACCACATGAAGTCGCATGGCCCCAAGACCGGGAGCAAAAACAAACCAAAAAATGATTTGGAGCTCATAGCCACTATCAATGATGTGATACAGGAGGAGACAATTGTCACGGGCCTGTCTCTGTATGAAGTTTGCACCAAGTGTGGAAATCTGTTTACAAATATGGAGAGCCTGAAAGCGCATAATGCTGTTCACTACCGGGCGCAGCGGGGCAGCGCCGGGGATAAAGCCGAGGGCTTAACTGACGGGAGCCTGAGCTCCTCAGTAACGAAACAGTTTTTCTTGCAGTGTCTCAATCTAAGGCCATCTGTAGGGCTGGATAGAGTTACAAGAGGACAGCCTGGGAAAAGAGTAGCCGAGCTGGATCCTGTCAGTAGCTACCAAGCTTGGCAGCTGGCCACCAAAGGAAAAGTAGTAGAGCCCTCCGAGTATGTGAAGTATGTGGGATGGGACGAGACCCTGGCGGATGCGGACGTGACTTACGACAAGGATAAGAGAGAGTATATCCTCGTCAACCAGGAGAAGCGCAAGCGAGACCAGGACTTGCCCAGCTCTTCCAGCAACCCCAAGAAGAAGAGCTGCACCAGCGGGCGCCCAGAGAAAACCAGTGGCGCCCTGCCGGGGGAGAGCTGCCCACTCGCCCAGGGGGACCTGGACTACCGCCCTGCCTCGCGGCAGAGCCGGCGGGCCGCCCAGAACAAGTCCACCGAGTGCTTCGAGTGCGGGAAGATCTTCCGCACCTACCACCAAATGGTGCTGCACTCCCGGGTGCACCGCAAGGAGCGGAGGAGCTGCGGCGAGGGTGGGACGGCCGCCCAGCCCGACCGCTATGGCTCCAGCAGTGAGGAAGGGGACTCGGGGTCTGTCAGCGGGCCCAGCACCCCCGGTTCGGCGTCCGCCCCGGAGGACTCAGCCACCTCCGGCCTGGGGGAGGAGGGGGCCGAGGAGAGCTCAGAGGAGGGAGCAGCCGACCCCTCGCTAGGTAAGATGGCTCCCAGCCTTCTCCTGCTCGCTGTTGCTGGTTCCACTGTCCCCTCGTGTGGGACACAGTGGTGATCACAGGGAGGGGTGTTTGAAAGCACGTAAGAGGTTTAAAGGCAGTGTCTTGGTGCGGCATCTCCCCGTTTCTGACACAGGTTATAAAAGTGAGATCAAAGGACGTCTTCATAAGGTGCAGGTGAACCTGTATTTCAGTGAAGGACACCCAAGAAGTATCTGAGTTGCCTATATTGATGCTGTAGGGTAGGGGAGTGTCTTCCCTGGGCATCTCGGGGGCTGGTTTTCCCTGATTTATGGGTGTTCCGTGCACTGTTCTGCCTGTAGCGTGCAGGTGTAGCGAGGGCCTGTGTGGTGTAGCCCCGAAGCGCCTAAACTTGTGAGTGAGAGGCGTCTCTCTCCTCTTCTCTGCTTCGCTTCCCAAATTGTGTTTATAGCTCCAAAGGCTATAATTAATCTCTCTGGATTAAAGCGGTCCTTTGAGCCCAACACTACTAAATGGAACAAATTATTCTCCAAATAGCAGCAACGTAAATATTTAAAAGAACACCATTAAGCACTTTTGTATCTTCTTTTTTTTTAATATATTTTATTTTTGTTGCTCACCATTCTTAGTTTATAATACCCTCTTAGAAACGTGAGATTAGACATTCTTTCCTTACTAGCCTCGCGCTGCTGTTTTGTTTGTTTTCTATTTGGCGAACAATAACGTTTTCCTCTCTTTTAATTCCTTTTGTTGTGAAGAACATAGTTATCTGTAGAGTTAAACTCATTTTCAAGACCATTGCGGATGAAGTAATCTGCACCATTGTGGAAGAGTGGGTTTATTCAATTAGCTGGGTTTTTTCAGGATTTTATATAATGTTGCGCTTTCTCTTGGCTACAGACCCTGCAGCAGCAAAGCAACATTTTCCAGAATTGTGTATGAACAGTAACATGTTTTCCATAAAGTTTTGAAGCAGTGGTGGATATAGTATTTTATTTTTTTTTTTTTTTGTCATTAAGCTTTTTTCGTGAAAGTCTCATGGTTTTAGGACAGCTAAAATTGGGGCCAACACTGCTTGGCAATATAACTTTCAAAAAGTAAAGCGTAGAAGGAAGAGAGCTCGAAAGGATTGAAATTGTAAGAAATTAAACCCATCTGTTTGTCCTTAAATTTACAAGAACGGTCCTAAACTTGATTTTGCTGCAACTTGGATCAAGTCCCCGATGGACAAATTGGGTGCATGCTAGAACAGAAATGTAAATTAAACCAAGAACTCCACTTTTTTTTATGCTTTCTTGCCCTTTCCATAAACCACAACTCCAAACAGTCCTAGTGACAAGCTGACTTAAATTTATTTTCGCTATGATTACTTGCCCATTTAAAAGACTCAAAATTTGGCTTTCGAATCTGCTGTTGGATTTTGTACACTTGAACAAAGTTCCTTATGGGAGCATACATACTTTGTGTGAAAATACAACAGCTGCCTCCTGAAACACCTTGGTGCAGGTCACATAAGATGCGATGATAAAACTGCAGCTTTGTCTGGAGTTATATGGGGCTGCCATGTTTTACTGGTGTAATGTACAGTGCCCTTATGGAAGCTGCTGTGATGGAAAATCATCTCTCTGGAGACGGGCTGAAAACACCGAAACACTTTTGCACATGATCTTCAAATAGGAAAACTGTTCTTATGCACTCTCTGCATTAAGCACTTTATTTTTAACAAGAGGAGCCATCTCATCTCTTGCGTCAACTAAAGCTCTGAGCCCTTGTTGCGGGAGTGAAAGATGAGAGTTAAAGTCACACAGTGGTTTCTCTCCCGGGAATTAAGGTGACTGGCTTAACCAATGTCACTAGCCAACACCTGGAAACTCATTTCTTTGGGTGCCAAATTGGTCTTTATCTTCTTTAACTGTAAAGAAGCAGCAAACTGATGGGTCTAAACAAAGGTGCATCTTGGAAAAGGGATGTGTTTGTGTTGATGGAATGGGAGGGTGGTTTTTGCATTTTATATTTGCTAATGTCACAGCTGCAGAGCTGATCAACCAGTTAATTGGCTAATAAGAAACATTTTAATCTTATGACCAAGAGAAATGTTACCCTTGCTTCTTAATAGAGTTTATTTAAATGAAATCACTGTGTCAATGAAGTGAACGTTTTTTATAAGTGACAAAGGTTTTTTGGATTCAACAGAAAGTTGGGTTTTGGTGGTGTGTCTTGTTTTTTCCGCCCTCACATACGCTCCTGCTAAAATCAGGTGTTCTGGTGTGTGGCCTTGAAGCACGTTTTGTCCTAGAAGTGCTGTGGTTAGCTGTCCTCCACTGTGGCTTTTTGTAGTTATTCTTGCCAGTGAAGCTTTTCCATTGAGAGCCGGGCTACAGCCCCACAGACAGCATCCCTCCCCAGTGGAGGCCAGGCGAGCAGGGCTCTCGGTTCCTGTTTCTGACATGCCTTCTACAGTATTATTTTTACTCAGGCTGTGGTCAGGAAAATCTTGTGCTACTCATAAGGTTATATAATATCTGTATTTTTTCGTGTTTTTTTTTTTTTTTTTTTAACTTTCATATCTTTACTTTTTTTACCCCCTTTGACACATTACTCTCATATCTTGGGTCAGAAAAGGGGCCTTGAGACTGCCAACTATTGAATGTTGCGGCCTCGACTCAGCTGAAAGTGCTTCTTTGTGTGTTTAATTCTTAATAATCTGAGTAGTCCTGTTGACATACAGTGTCTTGCAGCAGGGAAGCTGGCAGTGCCCTCCGCAGCCACTTAGGGTTGACAGATGTTGGGGCTGAGGGTGACTTGGGCTGGGGATGTACCGATAGGGCTTACTGGGAGAAGAGTAAGAATTGCACCTTGCACGTGAAATGGCACTGAGAGCCTCCAGGGTAAGCACTTCCTTGCTCTTAACACGTGGGTAATTTGTCTCTGCTGTGTACACAGAGTAACATCGTGATTTCTCAGACACCGGGCTAGTGTTTGCAAACCCAGTTTATCAGCTGCCAGGGGGTAAGCTAGCTGGTTACAAAATGCTTTCCATCCTGTTGGAAGGAGGGTAAGAATTAGTTTTCTAGAGTCACATAGGTGGTGTATCGCATGCTACCTGTCGTACAAATATACATGCATGATGTATGTATGCTTCATGTGACAGCCATGTGGGAAAAGGTGGCTCAGAGCACATTTGCTCTGTTAGGAGTAGCCTTTAAATATTTTCGAGGTCTTCCTGCCCCAGATGAGTCTCTGTTTTTATTTGACGTTCAAGCCACTAGCAAACTGTACCTGGATTTCCACCAAGCTGCGTCCAAAGCTGTTTGAACCACTTGCGAGTTGCTGCTTAGAACTTCCTCAACCTGAGGCTTTTTTTTTTTTTGGTGATTTTCATTTTTAACTGAAAAGAAAAAAAAACACCCCAGAGTTATGACTGAGAGAATAGAGGGGAATTACGCATATGTTAATAAAAGTGAAAGGGAGACTACTCAATTTTTTTAAATCTTTCAGCTTCTCAACTGAAATGTAGTTTTAGGTATTCCAAAGAAATAATCCATCCTGTGTGCATTCGGTGGTTAGTATTTTTAAGGCTCAACGTGGGCCCCCTCATTGTCATGGTGTGTTTCTCAGTGAGGGTGTTACCCTTTGTTACATTAACCACTACGAACTATTTCAGTCCTGAAAAGAAGAAGGGAATATAATTTTTGGGGCTGTGACTGCTGCTGGCAGGTGGGAAGATGAAGAAAAATGAAAACGATTTAAATACCGCTTGGCGCTCGGCACAGGCGTAGTAAGAGCACGGGCCCGTGACACTCCAGTTGGTCAGGGAGTGCCATAAAGGTGGTGCCGCTTTTTTGCATGTAAGCGCCAGGTTAGGCAGGAAGTTAATGTTAAAAATAATCGAGGGATGGGGGGGAGGAAAAAAAAAAGAAAAAAAGAATTGTTATGTAGAAATAAAGGAGAGAAGTGCTGCTTATTCTAGCCTGACCTTGTCAGGGAAGGGCGGCAGGGAAAGGAGAGGGTGTTGCACCATAGAAAGCCATCTCCTCCATTTTGTTTCCTTTCTCTGCTGCCCCTTCTCTCCCTTTCTCTTCCTTTTTTTCCTTCTGTCACACTCCTCTGGATTTTTGAAATGCTTTAAGGAGGGACTGATTCACTCTTTCTCAACACATGCTGTTTTTATTACGCTGGCTAATGCAGGGAAGGGCTGATTTGCGAGCGAAGACTGTTGCACTAGGCCCTGTATGAACACAGCTTTGGGCCCAGGGAGCTCGTAGCCTGACGAGGTGAGGCGGACACGAGTTGCTGGACAGCACAGAATATAAAAAAGCAATGAATACAAAATAGTGGTGCTCGGCCTCGTTTGGCTTCTTTCAGGAATGGTGGGAGTTGCTCAGACAAAGCTGAGCTCCATGAAGGGGAGAGACAAGAGAACAAGAGAAGGGAGTAGGGTGCAGGGAGCAGAGAAAGGGGGATGGACGGAGGGAGGCAGAGAGGAGATGGAGGGTCAGTCCTGGGTGAGGAGGCCTCGGTGGAGGGAGCTGGGCCACGCGATGAGGTTTCGAAGAGGAGGGGAGGCTGAAAAGAGGTGTGGGACGGTGTTGGGATTCAAACCCTCCGAGGCAGTGCCAGGGTGCTGGGTGTCTTGCACTGGAGCCCTTGGGGCACGTGATGCCCCGCACTGGGAGGTGGGTGACTCCAAGAGGATTTCCATGTGACAACCAGAAGGTCTGGAGCAGTCACACAAATGGGAGACAGCAGCAGGAGCTCGCCTTGTCCACACTTGCCAAGGGACCCACCGACTTGTTTTTATCAATCTGCTAAAAAGTCTGAACTTTCAGTGCCTTCCTTGATTTTAGCTTGATCAAAAAAACCAACCAAACAAAAAAAACACCAAAAAAAAACCCCAAACAACCCAGAAATTACGAGGAGGTAGTGCCTGATTTTGGAGCTCTATGTTGCATTTTAAAAACTCTTAGAAATCCATGGCCAGCCACTGATTTTGTATCTTTACTAGTAAATTGAAGGAGAAGAGACAGCTGCCTGTGAATTGCTTACAGGTTATACAAACTGGGGGATGTCACACGTACCATTTATTCCAGGCCATATATGTTCTAAAAAAATCCTATCTGTAAATTCGAATGCTTGAATAGAAATATAATGGCATTCATTAGTACGTTTCCTGAAAGAAGAAGAGTAGGAGAGATTTATGAATGTGGACTTTGCGTTGCTCAGATATAAATTATGATAAATCCAAGACCTGGAACCTTAACAAAAAGTACCTAATTTCATAGGCTTTCGATTTAAAATAAATCAAAAGTAAAAATTGTCCAGAGTTGCTTTAATTTTCCGGTAAAATGGCGAGGCTGTAATTTGTGGGAGGAGAGGAACAGTAAGAAAAAAATAGCTAAGGAAGTGAAAACAGAAACATAAAAATGTATAGTAACTCCAAAGAGGAGAGAAAGTCCTGGTAAATGTTTTCTGTTGTCGAACTGTGTACGTGAAACACAGCTGCCAGTATCCAGTACCAGGACTTCATTGTTCTGCTTATGTGAGAAAATGTTTCTCTGTGTGTTCCTCTCCACTAAAAATTAAACATTTTTACTATATGTCTTAATCAAATATTTACACTTCAGATACTTCTCACGCCAGACTCTCAATTACTGTAAGTCTCACAGCATAATGCCACTGATGACAGTGGTGTTGGGACATTTTACACCAAATGAAGATCTTGTTTTGTATGTACAGTCTTAAGTATGTTGAAGTTATTTAGCATATTTTGCAGAATAAGCATACAACAAATCAGAGAATGCCTCAGTGCTGGACTATTGGTAACTACTGCCCCAGGCTTCCAAGAAGTGAGGTAGTTTCAAGGAAGAACAGTGTCTTGCGGACTTCTGTTAGATCCTTACCACAAAGATAAAAATGTTGCACTGTGATTACACACTTCACCGGTTAATTCTGGCATTGCCGAGGCGTGGTTGTTGGAATATAAAACCCCCTTGACTTTTCAACCCCAATTAATTGTTTTGGTTGTTAATGCCAGTGGGATTAATGCCTGGACTTTCACATACAGCAAGTTGATGATTCAAATCATAGGGGAAGTTGGGCAGAGGCAAGGACCTTGTGCTTGCAGAAGTAAGATCCATCGGGCGTTGTTTGGTACTTCGCAAAGTTATAACTGTTCCTTAAAGGAAATTCAGTAGATCAGGACTAGATCAATTACCTATTTTGAACCTAATAATACCATTCAAAAATTTATGTTTTATATCCACCTTGCTGTAACGCACATAGTTCAGTCCTGATGCGTGTTAGCAAAGCCACATGCAGTGTGTTGCTTTGTCACAATCTGAAGTTTCCCTGCAAAACATTGCAGGTTGGAGCATCATTTTTGACCACTGCAGGCCTATGTATATCTTCACAGCAGCACTTTATTACGTCTTCCCTCCCCTTTGGACTCTTGTACGCTCCTCAGAACCGCAGAGGATATCTCCTGCGTGTGAGTATATTCCTGTGGTGCTGCCATCAGCAATAGCTTTTTGCTTTCATTTATTTTTAACTGTGGGTTAATATGAATGGGAAGAACAACTGAGAGAACAGAACAAAATAGAAATTATGCTGATCATGCCAAGGAAATGGATAACAAAAATTCTGGCAGCCAGAATTACTGAAGGGGATTTTTTTCGAGTGATTTCATTGACGGGGGAGGAAGATAGAAGAGCCATAGAATATCTAGAGGTGTGGTTAAAACCTCCTTGGGATGTGTACCTCACACATGTGAAGTTGCTTGGCCCTTTAATTTAGGCCGATGTAGGGAGCTGTGCTTCAAGAAGCTCATGCAAAAAGTGTTTGACTGGAACAGGGCAGCAATGCTTTGGGATAATGCAATCTGTACCCTTTAATGCTATACATTACCCTGACATCATACCAACTAAGCAATGTTTTAACGATTGCCCTGTAGGCATCTTGAGTAATTTCCACTATGTTCCTGATTACCATGCTCTGCGTTACTAGGTCCTGTTTTACTCAGCCTCATGTAATGTGGGTGGCCAGCAAGAGTGTCAAACAGTAATTCAAGTTCCTCTCCCAATGGGGCAGGGTGATAGGGAACAGATAACACACAGTCAGCTCAAGTCAGAACTAAGGCTTGCTGGCTGAGCTTGAGATACTTCAGTAGATGAATGATTTCTCATGACAGAGATTGCCTTTGTTGTTGCTCAGAGAGAATTTCTGCAGCATTTTGAAGTTATTAATCCAGCTGTTGCACAGCTTTTATTCCTTGCAAACGTTTCAGTGAGGGTCTTAAACATTTCAGTACCCAAGAGTTTCGTGCAGGGTATTTTGATATGGCATGTCATAGATACTTCTACTGTATTTAGCTTTATTTGTTAGTGCTGCTTTTTTGCAGATTGCCATATACAATTACAAGAGACACTATTAGACAGAAGTATTGTTTAGGCAGTTTATTGTAGCTGTAGATCTGTGATATGAGCGACCAAAGCATAGCTCGGCTTGGAAGAAAATTTGTACCAAGATGCTAAAGGAGAGAGAGGTTTAGGCAGCCTTTATTTTATCTGCTAGAAAGCAAGGAAATGAATGTGGTTTCTTAAAGGTAGGTGATAGTAGGATAAACCTTGCCCTGAAGCTTATGTAGGATACCCAAAGCAAGATTAGTTCTTCTTACTTCTTCTGCAGCTTTTGGAAATGTTGTCACAAGAACTGCTTCTAAGGATTGCTTATGTCTACGTTTAGTCCTTCCAAAATTGCCAATTACCGTCCCATGTTCACCAAACAGTAGCATTTAAAAAAAATATTTCCAAGGGTGTGGAAAGCTATTAGCCATCTTGCTTTCAGTTTGTGCACTCAAAAATACCTCTTCATGTCAGTTGCACAGGGCTTCCAGTTTTCGTCGTAGGCTTTTAGCTTTTCTTCAGCAAGTATTATAAACAAATGCATATAGGAACATGCACTTGGGAATCCAGCTGCACGGTAAGTCAGTTTCTCAAAATCCTCACTTCTGGACGCCTACCCTGTCCTTGCTGCCTTGTAAAAGCCAGTTTAGCAAATCTGGTATTTCGTAGCACTGGATGTTTCTATTGCATCAAGCTATAGCATGTGAAATACTGCTTTGTGACATTTATAGTCATAAGATTGCATTGTGTAGTGCTTTTATTTTCTAGCAGTTTCTGATCAGTAAGGACTCCCCCCTCCCCCCCCAGTAAAACAAAATTCAGGCAATGAAAATTGCAATGTGTTTTTGTGTTTGAAAAGTGCAATTGTGTTTTTAATCTGATTTCCAGATATTTCAGCAGCTGCTCTTAACTTTATGGTTCACAGTTTAGCCTTCATCCATCTTAAACCGAGAGTCGGGTTTTCTCTGTTAACAGGTTAAGTTTGGCAGTAGATGCTTTCAGTGGATATGGTGGGCTAAATTCTGTGGGAACTGAAACCTGTTTGAGTCCCAGGGCTGCACAAGGTATAAAAGTAATGGGCGGTTTGGCCTAATGTGGTAGATAATTTGTTTTCTGCAGGTGCATTTTACAAATACAAGTTTTACTGGGTCACTTGACTTCCCTTTATTACTTTTTAACCTGGTAGTCTCATTCAAGCACTGGATTGCTTTAACTTGAATGGGCCTGACTGTGGTACCAGTCAGACTGGTGAAAGTCAAGAGCAAGTTAGCTGCAGTCAAGGGAACACTTTACTGTGAGAGCATCAATAACTTCTTTTTATTCTCAGTTTTCTCTTGATGCCTACAAGGTTTATCAGCAGCAAACCTGGATTTTTGGGGAGATGAAAAGCATATAGTGAATTTTACGGAAACTGTGGAGGAAAACTTTGAGGTTTTCATCATAATTTTCAATGCCCTAGTCATGGAATGAGACTTTTGGATACTTGTTGCACTTGGTGTGTGACTGCTACTGTGCCATATTTTGTGACCACTATCTAGACATTATTTTCAGTGCCTGGAATGGATTTGTAAATGTGTAGGCAACTTACTTTCATGGTGAATTTGTTTTCCTTGTTTATAGACAGCATGGGTTTGAACTGGCAAATTACTGAGCGCTTTGGCCCTGATCCAGCAAAACTCATAACTGCTGGCTTGATTTTAAGCATATGAGCAGTCAGGTTGGAATCATTGTTAACTGCTTTGTTGAACCACTTGGCACCTAATGCCTTGAGGTTAGAGAGGAAAAGAGAAATCTTTCTTTTCTGTAATCGATGCCAGTGTAAATTGCGTATCCTGAAATGTACTGTAGCATACAGACTTTACACGGGATAAGACATAGGGGAGGAGCAAGTCTCAGAATTGTCTTTTGTGGATACTCTGTTAATGGATTCGGTTACGCTTTAGTGATGCTAAGGGCAAAAATCCAACACTTTGTCCTTTTAAAGTGCAGAATCGCTATTGAGAAAGTGTCTGTGTGAAAGGCAAAAGTACTCTCTCAATTGTTGCTTATTGTAACTTGGATATGAGTGCTTACTTAACATGGATTTAGAGCATGAGATACTCCTCCTCGTACAGGACCCATGGAGGGAGATTTGCTCTCCTACTTTTCAGAACTTTGTTTTCCAGATTGGTAATCTCAAATCTCAGATATTACTTCATTATCCATGTTACTTCAAGTAACAGCAAAATAAATAGCCATTAAAATGATTTTTTTTTTTTTGTCATATAACAGCTGCAATTCTAGTCTTTTTTGGGAGCTGTAAGTTAAGGGTAGTTACTTTGAGTCAGATCTCTCTTTTCTTTTTTTCTTTTTTTTTTTTTTTCTGAAAGGATACAAAATCACTGATTTATTTTATTTTTTAAGCGTAAATTTGGGGTTAGTTTGTAATGTGAGACACTCCCAAACCTTGTGTTTCTTTGAGATAACAAATTCATCAGGCAGTTGAAGGCATCAGCTACACCTAACAGCACTTCAGAGGTGTGTGTTATCTCAGGATAGCATATGTCTTGTGATGTCTTACTGCTTAAATAGCATTTGAGGCAAGCTGCTGTCAGCAAAAACTAAATATTTGGGGTGGGGTGGGGGGGAGAGAAGCACAACCACAAGGGAAATATATGAGTTCTTTTGGAAATGTGAACCTCACGTTTTTTTTCCTTTCTCCTCCCTTCCCTGAAACATTTTCAGTGTGTTTTAACAATAGAGGTTGCACGCCAGTGTCACGATGGTGCAGTAAGTCGGGATGATAAAGGGATGTAAAGGACTTTTCTTCCCATCCCCGCTGTACCCCAAGGTAGTGGAGCAGATGCTGCATGTGAGCTTTGCCTTTTGCATGTTTTACTGGGTGTGCAGCACCAGTGAACCAAAGGTGTGTTCAGTTGTCTGGGATTTAGCGTTTATTCAGTAGGTAGTAAAGCCTTTTTTTACAAGATAACGAAGCAAATAGATCCTTCTCTTCCCTTAACAGAGAATTCAGGAAGTACAGCTTACACAGCACATGGAACACGTTAATCTTAAACCCCCTTATAATGCTTTGCAGAAGTTTCTTGTCCTTACACATGCCTGTATCCACACGCACAGCAATTTCCCAGAAACATCTTAACCTTAAGTACTGTTGAAGCCTGGAGAAGCCTTAACAAAAATAGTCAAACACAGAATGGCAAATAAAGTTGTAACAGGAAAAAATTAATCTTTATGTGTATTGTTCGGGGACAACAAAATGGGTGTGTGTAAGTGGGGATCACTTGCTTGCTACTGTAGTGCTAAATATGTTTGACAAGGAAGCCTCAATGCTGTTACTTGTGTGGAAATACGGAGTGGTGGTTTTTTTTCTGTCAGTTTATACTCACAGGCATGATGTATTAGTTATAATTCAAACATAATCACTTTTTTTTGCGAGTGAAGTTGTTAGGGTTTTTTCTCTCTGGTGTTATCAGCATGCAAGTGCCTATTATTAAGGCTCATAATGAAAATGAGATGTTATTAATGCATAATGAAATTTTTATGTGCTGGTGAAATTTTCTGTTATACTGACCTTTCTTGGTCAGTTATATTACAACAAGATTTAAAAAAAAAATAATTACTAGGATGTATTCAGTGAATTGAAATACTGAGTTCGCTCAACCAAGGCATCATGGAGAGTACTCTTCATACAGTATTTACTCAAATTCCAGTTTCGCAACTTTCTTTGAGGCCTTCAGAAGCCAAAAGGAAAGAAACACGATACCTAGGGAGGTGAAGGCTGGAATGGGCCAAAGACGTAATGTAATTAAAAACTCTGTCAAGCTGAAAAATGTTTGAGAAAGGCAAGGCAAGAATTCAGAAAGTGTGTGAGTGTATGTAACAAGTACAGATAAGTATATGTGTAAATGAGAAAGGACTGATGTGTTACTATTAGAGATGCATCCAAATGATGTAAACAGCTTCTGGAAGCTCAGTGGTGCTTCGAAGCAGAGCTCAGATGCTGACAGACCTCCAGAGACCCCTGTCATAGTGGAGAACGGAGGGCATGCAAAAGCGCGAGCCAGAAATGTGCTCTTCTGCAATAAATGCCCTAGCTGTGAATTTGCTCTCGGACATGAATACGCTTGGTCTGATGCATGGTATTGAAAGTATCACACAGCGTGTACGTTGTAAGATAACCAGTCTAAGTTTCTTTTGGTGAGGGTCTGAATTTAGAGTGAGACAAAGTGCCATTTCCTGACGTGTGTCAGCGGTGCTGCGGGAGAGCCAGGCACTGGGGCTGGCGCTGCCGAGAGCTGGGGGTGGTGGATGGGACCTGGCTGGGGGCATTCCCCTTTGATCCAGCTTGTTGTGACTGATCCAGCTGGTTATGACTCAAAGATAAGTGGTAAGAAGCGTTTGTTTTGAAGGGGTCTGTCTGGATTCAGGCTTTTGTCAGCTGCAAACCATAGGCGGTTTATGTAGGAATGGTAGCAAGTGGGAGCCTTAGGAGCAGCCTTGGAAAAAAGCTGAATCAATGGCATAAGGAAATAAGCTGAAGGTAAGCGTGTTATGTTTACGTAAGCGGTGACACTGCGTTAGCTTACTAACGGGAGAAGGGCCACAAGGACGGCCGAGGCCTGGCGCAGCACGTGCCAGGGAGGTTGGCATGCTGCGGGGAGCCAGCCCGTGCAGGCACGGTTGGCACTCGGAAAGCCAGTGTTGTTTAAAGGAAGGAAATGAGTGACCGCGGAGTGCACGTGGAGAGAAAGTGGAGCACCGAGGAAGGAGGCGCCGTGTTTGAGCTTCATCCTGTCCATGTTCGGGTGTGGGAGTGCATCGGGGCAGGAGGTTACATGGTTCCTCTGCCACAACCCTGCAACAGCAGTCCCAGCGCTTGAAGCTGTGCATGGCGGCAGAGCAGGTGAAAGAAAAACAGGTAAAAGTTTCTTTCAGGTCCCGAGAACAGCAGAAACTGAAGAGGGAAGGAGAAGTGATAACAGCGAAGAGTACACATGAGGGATTCCATTTTGACACGTTGTGTGTCTCAGTGTTTCACCTGGTAAATCACAAAGTTGACTATATTCCTTTGTACCTTTTCATCTGAGTGCTTGAGTGTTGGGAGATAATTGTTACGTTTGGAAAAACACTTTGAAAGAAGACATTTGCAGTTCTTCTACATCTGTTTCACTTTCCTGGTGTGCAGGGAAAGGGAATAAATATATTTTTATCAAAAGTGTCATTGAATGGGAAGATTCAAAATGATAAAGTGCTGGACTTTGAAAACATGACTGTTAAAACTGGTGTGGCTGGACCTCTTGGCTTAAACGTAGCATGTCATTTCAAAGGCACTAAAGCCAGATACATAACTTGCCCCAGATGTTTAGATTCAGTGGAGCAATCATACATGGTGTTTTGAACAAAGATGCTTATACCCTAGTAATGGGTATTTTATGAATAATACCGTAATTCCAGACACCTTTCTTTGCCTGTATTTTCATACAAGTAAATTGACACCATTGGCAAGCACTGTGTTTGTCAACTGGGCTTCAAAATCTTAATGTGTTGTTTTCTCGTTACAGATACTTGAAAGTACTTGCTATGTTTCTTTCTTTTAATGAAATTAACAGCTTGTTGAGAGCTGAGATTGCACGTTGGATTCCTAATCAGTTTTGCTTATATGGAATATTTTAATTTCTGCCTTTCTTTCGTTTTGGGGGCATTTATATAGTAACAGAGCTTCCATGGACTCCTGCTATTTATTTTTTACCCTTAAGCTGTAGCCCTTTGTTGCGGCATCGCAGTGTTGACCCTGGAACCAATTACTGTGCATAACATCCAGAAGATGATGAGGCTTATTCTGTAGCTGTTGTTTTCCAGTAGTCTTGGTGTACGTAAGTATCTCGTAGTACATGGAGCAGTTTAAGAACTTTGTAACACTACCTGGCCAAAAACAACAGTAAAAGCAATACGGGAGAAAATAGGCTTCTTTGCCAATTTCTTGTTTTACAGTCCCAAGAGCACAGCTGGGAAGGCTACAGCATTCTTCCTGCATTTGGAGAGTCGGGATGTTCTCCATTAGTTTTCATGTCTGTCTCTTCCCTGGAAGTGAGTGCATGTGCAAATGTTATACAGATGTTGTATGAAAGCTTAATTACTCCTCTCTTTACTTTAAACTGCAGTACGGTTCTGTTTTGACCCCCACCCCCCACCCTAAAAGGCTTTTCCTGAGAAGAGAAGGAAACCATTTTCCCGTTCTTCCCCTACTCAGGGGTTAATTATATTCTGCACTGCGACTGTACTTCAACAAAAGCTGAATGGAAAAACAAGACTTCCGACAAAAACGCGGAAATTGTTAGGGCAGCTTAGATTTTCTGTTCTTTTTTAGGAATTAGAAGCCCTCACCAATTTCAGCCAAAAGAAGAAACCCTACCCTGAGGTTACATTTCATCCAAGCGCTTTGCTTCTGAGAGAGCTTAAATCTTTCTGCTATTTCTTCACGTTTGGTTGCTGGTTGTTGACAGCCAGCTCAGTTAAATTGTCACAGGTGCAACTGTAAGCAGCTAGCAGGAACTGAAGAAACATGGGTAATCCCACTTAGGAAATCCCCTAGTAACTTGGTGTTCACTTGAAGCAGAAGACCAGAAATACAGTTAGCGGCAGTTAGAAAAAAGGAAGAAAAAAAAAAATCTTAACACATGAATAAAAATTAAAGGGATATTCTCTGCTCTAATTTCTGGGGTTAACGTGTGTTATCGGAGCTCTTCTCATAGTCTTCTGTTTCCTGAAACCAATGAAGAAATCACTTGATTACATTCTTAAAACTAATAATGTACTCTGGTTTTGGGATGCCGGATATACAGTCAGATTGGATAAACATGTTTGTTTTTATTTTGCAGTATGTATTTCTATGCATGCCTTTGTGCCCATTAACTTTTCATGCTTTCACAATCGCCAGTATAATCCTTTCCCCCTTTATTTTTGAACACCCCCTCCAATACAACAAAACAAACCATTCTTTCAAGATGTCTGAGGCTGGACTTGTTTATATTTTCTGATGAGAAATAACAAGAAAAGTCTCATAATTTTTAGGGACAAATGTAACATGGAATTTTTTTTAGTCACCCGAATTGTGAGGTAATGAGATTGTCAAAATCGGTTTCTAAGCTGACATGGCTTGTAACTTTTGTTTGTGGAAGAAGATTAATTGAGCAGATCTGAGACAATTTTACTGTTGGGTTTGGGTTTGTTTGTTTGTTTGTTTTTCCCAGAAGTGGAGCTTGCTGTCTCTCTCTGGAAAAACCTCAGCTTTCTTTTTGGGGGGGTGGGGGTGGGGGGGTGGAGAAAGAAATATGTGAAATGCATTATTTCACATGCCAGTTAAAAGAAAAAATTAACAACCCCTTCATGGCCATCAGCTCTGTTGGTTAAAAATACTGTTATATTTTTTTCATTTTCTTTGGTTCTTTTAAGGAAGCAGCTTGCATTTTCACAGAATTATCTGCATGATTTTTTTCTATTAGAAAAGACGATGAGTGCCAATGTCACAGAATCATTTTTAAGTGGAATGCTTGGCAAAGTCCCCAGGCGAAAAGTAAAAGAAAACTTTCGTCAAGGATGAGAACAGAGAGTTGAGGACTAGATAATGGTATATCTGAGAACTACGAAAGTGTTTCTGACCAAAATCATCCAGCAGGATTTCCCACTGTGTGTTACTATTTTCAAACATAAAGCTGTGTCTAATTATCTAAAGCTGCTGTACAATGCAATTAATGTTAATTGCCTTCAGAGCCAGGTAGCAGGGCAGCTGACCATGTATGTGAACAAATAACCGAAGGCGTGTGTGCAATGTGTGCATACAAGTGCATGAGAAGCAGATCCAGATGTTCACAAAGCTTTGCAAACCCAGCTTGTGGGACAGCGTGGACACAGATAGGTGGAAGTCGAGTGAGAAAACAGCAGAGAGACAGCCAGTCTGTTGGGAGCATAATGTTTGAAGTTCAGGGAAAGCATTTCTAAGTTCAGTTTCAAGCCAGAAATAAAAACAATCCGGCAAATAGTTACTGCAAAATTAGAGGCGTTGTGACTTCTTAAAATTTCTGAACAGCTGATGCCATGACCCTGTATTCTTTGTTATTTATGGAAATGTGTTACTTGCCAGATTGTGAAAATGGCTGCCTGCTTCTATATATATTATTTTTGAATCACTTATAAGTCAGCAGCTGCATTTTCACTAAAAGCTTAATAAAAATATAAAGCATGGAAAAGACAACATCTCTTTATTAATACCTAGAATGATACGAAATTCTTTAAATGCTTTAAACATTCACATCAGTTGTGCAAAACAAAAAGGCTGGAAAAGCTTTCCCAAATAAATGACTGTCATCAAAGCTTCTTTCCATATAAGGCTCATATTTCAGACCTAAGCCAAACTAAAAAGAACAGAAATATACGATCATCACATATTAATAAATGACTGCCTTCTGATTGTGCAGTAATTTTACTAGGCTTTCTTTAAAGTGCAATTAGTTTTTTTCCTACGTTATGAAGTTCATTTGAGCTTTAGATCTTGTATTTTGCTCAGATGTTGTAAGGCAAAGCTAATCTTCATAATTGATTTACTAAATGTTGCTGTTTGTATTTGCCTATCCACGACAAATATTGTATGGGCCTTTTGACTTTGTAACTAGCTGAGGGATTACGTGGAAGCAACAGAGTTAAGTTAGTGATAAATTATTTGTGTACAAATAACCTTTTTCCCTCTCTGTCTTTCCTTCTCCCCACTCTGCCACCATACCAGGGGCTCAGCCAATTCAGCTGTAAATTTCTTAGTAAAAGCTGTTCAGTCTCTTCAGTTATCCTTTTGCCAAAATGATGTTTCAAACTGGGTTCATCCACTTGCTTGAAGTCTGTATCTGTAACTCTCAGGAGTGGAATAGCTGAGAATCCACCCCATCAAAAGCAACCACCAACTGTACATGTGTGTCTACAGCCCGACCGCTACATGCAAGCCGTTGCACGAGAGCTTGGTGTGAGAAAAATACTTTTGAAGTGAAGATGGGAGTGGGACTGGGTTTTGCTATTTACATGAAGTGCGAGACAAGGGGTGCTGCCGTTTTGTTTCAGGCAGGATGTTAATTAGTTTCTGGTCAAAAAGTGGCACCACGGGGGTTGGTGGAAATGATGAGTGGGAAGTTTTAAGAAGTCGAATACAAAACCTGTATTACTGATCTTGGACTCTACGAGACCAAAGTATGCAGGCTCCAAAACTCAGTCAAAATAAACAAAACTTATCTCCTGGTAGGTAAAAGTGGAGATTTGAACAAAGCCTTCTCCAGGCCAGTTTCCTGACAGGCTGAGCTACAGAGAGGATGGCTTTTGGCAAGGAAAGTTTGAGTTTGTCAAAAAGACTGTAGCATTTTTTGCTTCTGTCAGACACAAGCCTAACAATTGTGCTCTCTACAGAATATATAGTACTAATTTGCCAAAGCCCAAACAGGTTTTTTGACAATCCTTACACTTCTAGTACACCCCGGCCTGCCTTATATGCAAAGAGAGTGCCTTAAGGCTGGTGTCTAGACAGAGCCTTGTGTTTCAGCAAAGGGAATTAAAAACAGTCTCTGATGTCCCTAAATTGGCAGAGAAATCTTTCTTTTGACTGCCTACCTCTCGTATTTAATGAAAAAAAAATGTTACATCTCTGTTGTGTCCTGGGATGTGTGAAGATAAGGAAGGTGTTTCAGGTGTTGCTCGTTAAAGGACATGCTGTATTGTGGCTTGTTCGAATGCCGCTGATGAGCTGCTGCTGTGGAGAGTAAACAGTGGGGCTGCTGTTCTTAGACAATCCCATTCAATGTCTCAGGCTGTCATTGTAGTAAGGGATTATTCTGACATTATAAACCATACAAAGGAGTCTCAGTGAGCTTGACCTTCTTAAATCTAATACGAAATTATGATCTGTTTTGCACCCTGCAGTGCGGACTTGCGGAGTCCGAGATGGTGATTCTTCAGGTCAGTCATGGTGAACTGTAGATAAATTTCCTGGTCTTACAGGGCAGTAGTTAGTAGGACTGTTAGTAGTTAACAGGTTCTTATTTGGTGTATTAACCTTGCTCCATGTTTCAAAGGTGTGCTGGCATTTGCTACCATTGGAATTAATGCCATCGGTGGAGTAGGCTACTTGGGTAACGGCTGTGTCAGGATTGATGCAGTGTAGGTCGTGTTGCAAGTCTTAGTTCCTCAGGTGTCCAGTGTAGTTTGTAAATATAGCTCTTCCTGGTTTATTATTTATTTATTTTAGAAGTAACATCCAAACCTTGGTCCATAACGGTGAGGCTCTTTATTCTTTGATTGTAGGTCAAAGTCGCCTTATCAGGAAGACGCATACTAGATGCTCAATGCAGAGTATGTAAAGGAATGTGAGGCAAACGCACTTCTCAGTCTTCAGCTCAAACAACTAAGCTTTTAAGAGATTTAAGATTGAAACCTCAAGTTCAGATTTAGGTGGTGTATTTTATTCGGGCAGTAAATTGTGCAAAATAGGAGACGTGAAATGCTGTTTTGCGGTTTCACAAAAGATAGCGCCTTGGGTCTCAGAAAAATTCAGCTTTTGTTTTCAGATAATCTGCATTCTGTCATCACTGCGTGCATCATTGAAAATAGTTCCCTATAGTGCCCCTCCATCCTTCATCTGGAGTGCTCTTTGCTGTTGGTGAATGGCAGGTTTAGAGTTTTGAATAATAGGCTGGGACTCAAATGGATAACCTCTATCAATTATTCATGATAGATCTCAGAGTAGCCAGTGTTCAACACTGACAACATTCATACCTTTCTGCTGTAATATGAACTGTAAACGATATAGTGATTGATAGACTACAGATGACCTTTGGTCGTTTTTATTAATTCCTGTTGCTGAGTTCTGTAACCTCTTTTTCCTTGCTTATGCCATGGAGCGACTGGGTTTTTAAAAACCCCAGCTGCCCAGAGCTGGGAGAGGCTCCGAATTTACTGCTTGTTATCTATTTATATTCTTTGGACCAGTTCTCCTTCCTTTAAGGTTAATAGTTATATCATCAGTGACTTCAGCGGGATTGTTAACAGGCTTCTTGTACGTATTTAGAATAACATTAGGTGAATGAAATAAAACGTGGTTAGGAGATTCTGTGCTGTGGCTGATGTTGAGTAGAGGCGAGTAGAGCTATGGGGAGTTCTTTAGCAAAAGCAGAGAAAAGAAAGGATGCTTGCCCTTTGCTCATGGCCTGATTCTGTTTGTGTGGTAGGTAAATACAAAGAAACAGATTGAAACAGTACGAGGGTTGAGGTGTTTAGCTTCCTACCTGTATGCATAAGGAAGTTGCATTGTATGGTCCATATATTACATATACTGTATTGTGTAGAGCCTCAGCTGCAAATTTAGCTTTACAGAATAAGCTGAAGTTAAAGAGCATCTAAATTGTTTACTCAGTGTCCTAATGGAGAAGCGTTTTCTGAAGTCCAAAATTAGAAACGGCTCTTTAATTTTGCAGTTGTTCTGCTTACAGAGTACGTTGCTTACAAGCACAGTATTTGGGGTTTTTGCTAATTTGTTTGAGAATGTGCTGTAGGTACAGATCTGCAGAGATTTAGTTCTGCATGTAAACATGCTGCTTAGGAGTTCACATGAAGGACAAATTTAGAAGATAAGAATAAAATTCAACCAGACTTCGGAGAAATCAACACTGGCCCCGGTACTGGAAGACAGAAGGGGATGGCGGGGTGTCCTAGTCCATGACAATACCCAAAAGTAACCTACAACTGGAACATAAGCAAGAAACATCCCTTTCGCAGGAGACCTAGATGCACTCTGGGTTGCAGGCTCTGCCAGCAGAATTATCTGTGTTACGGCGATGTCACCCCCTAATTGGTATAAGGCTGGTGGAAGGGAACCCTAGCACAGATGCAGCAATGTCAGCCAAGTGGCACTTTTAACTGGGTTTTGCGTAGAGGAAGGGTATTTTGTCTGTAACAACACAAATAGCAGCCTTTTTGGGTTATCTGCATCCATGCTGACAGTCCTGTGGGTGTCTGCTTTTGGCTCCTGGCACAGATGTAGCCTTGGGACTTGTGGCGTGAGGATCCTCGCAGTGACACCACAGCTGCTCTCCATCAGACGTGCGAGGCAGGGCTTCCTGGTGACGGGGACAGTGGTGGCTTGCTTGCAGTAACAGCTACGCCACTACTCTGCTGTGGGCGAGGGTGCTGTTGTACTTGGTGTTTGCGCAAGCAGGGAATAAAAAGTGTTTGGAAAGCCTGACACCTGTGCTCACAACGTAGCTTCAGTCACAAGCTTCATTAAACCAGGAAATGTCTTCCCTTCAGCTTCATTCCAGGGAAGGAGTGTGGAAGACTTTGACCATACATGCTGCAGGCGTTTGGGAGACGGAACCCGATGTGTTCGGTTACCAAGCTGTCCGGCTGGCACACCTGAATCGCGATCCAGCTGCCCTGTCTCCCCTGGCGGCCCTGGAGTCCCAGGCTCCTGTCCCCAGGGAATGCCAGTCCTCGTGCTCTGCTCCCTTGCATTGGCAGTGGATCTTTAGTGTAGCTGAAAGTAGGGCTGTTCTCCACTCCCCAGTCCACCTTAACAGAGCGTTAGTGGGCAACATATTTTGTTGATCAGTGTGATTCCAATTCTGCAATAATATGTAGACTAACCAGATGGAGGCTTGTACCTCTTGTGATTGTAAAATTAACCAGAATCATTGATAGTTACGAGAGTGATGACGGAGACCCAGGCGCTGTCAGAACAATGTGCTTTGAGGCATGCTTAAATCTGTTAAGACAATATTTCGTGTTGGTGCATGCTCAGTACACAATTCAACAGCACGGCAAAGCGCGTCTGCCTTGCTCTCAGCTGTGAGGGTGGATAAAGGATGAAGACTAATTACTACTGAATTTGACTCAGCGAAGAAGGGGCAGGTCCCGCTCCATTCAGAGGGACATCCAAGAAATTTTAGTCACAGGTCCAGGTGTCTGTCTCTTTAGGTTTTGTTTGTTTTGTTTTTTTAATACGTCAAAATTGGATTTTCTAACTTTCTGAATAGAAGAAAGGTTTGGGTTTTTTTTGGTTTTTTTTTTTTTTAATCGGAACATAGTGTGAGAACTTCCAGGGAATCAGTGAGAAATTTCTAAGAAACAGCTGGAAATAACAGCGGAGAAGGCAGTGCCATCTCTATTCTCTCCCTGCCTCGCAGCCCACAGACGTACTGTAGATCCCTGTTCATTTACATCAGTGACTAAAGGACCTATTTAAATGAATGAACTTCATGAATTAATAAGTGGGGGGGGGGGGGTAGAAACCTGCATTACAAAAGGTACTTTGTTCTTAGATGTTGAGAGTAAGTTTGGTTTGGTATTTCATAACATAGCGCTGACTGCCATTTGCTGTATTTTGTAATACACCCCTAGTAATATGAGATCGCACCACAGATTCCTGCCATTAAATGGTTATTCAGACGTGTTGCACTACCAGCAGCTTTTTGCTTGCATGTGAATTATTAGGTGTTTGAATTAGCAAAATGTGAATTTGCAAAGTTTTGCTTCGCTAGTGGTACAGCGGATACTTTAGCCATTTGGTCGTCGGCTACAGTCGTTCTGTGTTTGACCTTCTCAAAATAATGCCTGCTCGTGCCTCTGTAATTAAACATCTGTCAGGGTTTTCAAACTGCCCTATGAGTTTTCTTTTGGGGGAGGGGGGAGCAAACCCCTGCTTTTAGGGGGGAAAAATGGTGTGTGTAACAGCAAAATGTATTTTGGCCATTTTGCAGGAGGGCAAACCTAGGAAATCAGCAGCTTTCTTCTCCGTTTTGGCTGATGTAAATAAGCAGTAATTTATTGAGACATCCGGCGCAAAACTGGTGTGAGAACAGAACTTTGGGCCTCGTGTGGCAGCTTGAGCAGATGGGTGCTTCTTACTATTTCTTAAAAACTGAAATGACAGGGAGATTGGGGTTTAAAAATCACAGCTTCTATCGCATGCATTAATTAAAGGAGTTTAGTGTAATAATTTTATCTTATTGTTCTAAAGCATATGGTCAGGTACTTTCAGTTTTCAAAAGTACTCAGCCCTTCTCTGGGAGGCACGGCTGTTTGTTCAGTTAAATTCCTTCTGATTAAGGCTCCCTGAATAGTCGTTGCCTTCATATACCGCGACCAGCTCTGTTTTCTCTATGCTACGCTGATAATGGGGTCACTGGGAGATTTCTGAATTACAAGTTCTAACTGAAGTTATAGTGCTTCAGGGACGCTTCACTGCTCAGCACAGTCTGATGTGCCTCAAAGTACCATTGGAGCACTTGGGGTGGTGGCTCATACATTTCTATTCCTGACTCGTTTTGCTCACAGGGGGAGCACTGTGGCAATTTCGGTTATTTCCTAGCAGGTCCAAAATATCATCATATTTTTTAATACAGAAAGAAGTTGGAACCCAACCTCTGTGGTGATCTAGCAGTACTGGCATTTTTCTTTTCTTTTCTTCTGTCTTTTTTTTTTTCTAATGTTTTTTAAAATATGCCTGCAATAGCCTGGCCTTTATCACTTTTTCCCTGCAAAATATAAACCTGCAGATTTTTCAAATCTGAAAATGGCATGCATCAAGAGTGCCGATTTAGCAACCTCAGATGGAAGAGGTGGGCCCTTCTCCAGGGTCTTAAACTGATGGGCTGTGACAAGGTCGCTTAAAGAAAAAGGCCCTTATTGTAACTGTCACGCAAGTTTTATTTGAAAATGTTAGTCCTGTGGATTTGGTACCGGTTTTGCTTCTTCCAACCAAACTTGACATTCCCTGGAAGAGCAGATGTTCGTGGAATGAACTCCTTCTGGGGAATTAACTAATTAAGAAGATCAAGCCTCTGCATTTTTCCAAACCGTGTATCCTGAGGCTGCAGTGTGGTGTTAGGGCTCTTCCTTGGCAGTGCTTGGTAGACATGTAGGCTAAGACTGGGTGAAGATCTGGAACCGTCTGCCAGGCTGATGCTCCAGTGCTGGAGTTCATCAAGGGAAAGGGGAAGAGCTGCCAGTTTGACAGCTTTCCTGCTTTCCCTTTAAACTGCTGATCAGGAGATGTGGAGATGGCATCCATTTCCAGCAATTTGCTGGAGAGCCCATCCTGGTACCAGTTCAGGGAGTGAGTAGGCAGAGGTGATTTATCCTTTCCATCTCTGGCCAACATCACCTGGTAAACATGGGCTCTGCATCTGGGGCATGCAGATATTTTCATCAGCTCTGAGACTGACCTAGTGATGAGTTGTAAAATGATGATGAACACAAGTTGTACGTGTCTCTCTTTCTTTCTGTTTTGTTTTGTTTGGTTTTTTTTTTTTTCATTTATTTTTTGGCCAAGCTGGGTAGAGCCACTCCCAGCAGTTGGGAGGAGCACCTTACAGGAGCCGAGTTGTTGTTCTTTGCCTTGTTAAGTGCTACAGCTCCCTGTAACAAGCTATTAAGCTGTTAGGGCAGGCTGATCTGTCTTTAGACTGTATTGACCCATTATCACCCCGTGTCTTCATGTCTTAGAGGACAGGCCACACCAAATAAGGGATTTCTTAGATCCTCTTAGATGCAGGAAGGAGCTTGGTAGAAGAGGTAGGTTGGCACCCACCCTCAATGAGACAATCACAGTAAAAGGGGCTGTTGATAGTGCATTTCTGACATTGGGGGAATGGAAAACCTCCTCTGAGGGTGTCTCAGAGAGAGGTGAGACTTGTTCAGTGGTGGATCTCCATTTTGAGGGTGCAGCCATCACTTGCAGAGAGAATCTGCAGGATGGAGAAAACTGAATCAGCAAGGATTTGGGGTTGAGAAGATTGGCATAAGGATAGAGGCACTCTTCACAACCCCTTCTAGCACCTTTCGACTTGGATTACAAAACCCGTCAGCCTAGAATTTGGGAGCAGCTTTAACTGATCTTATGCCGATACTTTAAATTTCTCATACTTAATTTTAAAATGAAGGCTAGAAAAAATGAATGAAAGCTACTTAAAATGAGTCTAAGATCCAAATATGCATATTTTGAAAGTACTTTTCGTAGCAGGATGATATTATGGTGTTTAAATCACTTCTTTCCACAGAAAATAGTTAATTTCTTGTGATTCAGTAATGTTGTTAGACAAAGTATTGCTTTGTTTTTTGTGGGGTTTTTTTTCAGCCTAGTAACAAGATGACTCAGATAGTAACCTGGATAATTAGGTTACTTAGAAACAATTTCTATTAAAAATTTAGTTTTGTGTTTTAACATTACAGTTTAGGTTTGCTACCAGTAGTAGTGGATCAGTTTTGAACCAAAATAGGGTATGCATAAAAAATTCAGCTCCATTTTAAAGTAAATACAGGAATACAACACTGAAGTAATAATGCATTTTTTAGGTATACAGAATGAAGAGTGTTTTAGAAGAGCTGCTATGGTACTTGCACTTCTGATTTGTTTGAAAACAAAGATTGTATTTTGCCACAATATTGAAAGTACTCTGCAGTCTTAAATGTTTTAAGTTGTTTCTGTTGAGAAGATTTCCAGGGTAAAACTCAACTTCTCTTTGAAGTCTGACATTAAGCAGCAAAAAACCATCTAGTACAATGCAGGTGCCAGTGATATTCAGCCATATGAAATTCCTGGTAGTTTAGTTGGAGTCTGAATTTTATGTTTAGGTTGAGGGAGCATGAATTTCTTGGGCAAGAGTAACTGCCTAAAGGAAGTTTTTTGACTTTCCTTAAGCAGAAATATAATGCATTGAAAGTATAAAAGTTGAGAAAAACTGAAGAGTGGTGTTCAGAGATGTTGGGGGAAGGAGAAGGCAGAGAGAATGTAAAACGCTCCTTGTTTATTTTAAATTTACTTTTTTTTTTTTTTAATGACTGGGACTTTTTTTGCCCTACATAATGACTCTAGAGCTTCACTGCAACTAGTTAACTTGAGTGGAAAGAAGGAATAACCGGGCTGCAAACTCTGATCTAAATATGCAGAGATAGTAAATGATGAAGACTGGGTATGACGAGGAGTTAGGATCAGTATGGCTGTTCTCAGTGCGTTACATCTTCAAAAACTGGTGTTGCACCGGTTGATTAAGTTCCCTGTCCTGGCCAGAGCAGGTGGTCAAGGAACTACAAGTGAACTTAAGCCAGAGACTTTTACGTGGAGAGTTGGGTCAAGTAGAAGACAGAACTTCTCAGTTAGTTGGAGCTAAAAGACGCTCTCACTTCCGAGTAACAGTGCTCCTCTTCCAGAGGGTAGACAACTTTAATCTCAGAGGGATTGAACAACTTTCTCATGGTTGTCTATGGGACTAAAGTATGTGGTAAAACCTAAAACTGTAACTTGGAATGTCTTTGGATGACTTTAACTACAAAACCATCCACCCTCTGAGATACTTTTTTTTTTTTTTTTTTTTTCTCTCGTGAAGCAGAGAATGAAGCAAGACAAAAGGACAGAGAAAAATTATTGGTGAGTAGTAAGAAGGATGTGTTCTCAAGGTACTGGAAGGGTGTTGGGGAAAGAGCTCCAGAAGGCATCATTATGGTTTTGACTGGGGCAAAAGTAGGTGTAATGAGCTGTTCCATGGGCTAGATAATACAGAAGGATAGACAGGAAGATTCAAACAAGGAGAAAAGTGTTAGGGTAAAGTCCTTTTGTGGGAACTCGGTGGAGATTGAAAAGTTGACTCAGCTTCCTAGTTGGTGGAAGGCGCTTGCTGCCGATTTCTGCATGCTGCAGTAGAAAGGTGGCTTTCACACCGGCGACCTGAAACACAGACCGCTGAAATCTAGAAACAATGCAAAGGATTCCCTTCTCATGGGAAGCCTGCTTGCAGATCCCAAACAAGATGAAAAGAGGTACCTCACAGCGTACAATTTCTTAATTATAGACAAAAGAAAACTTTAAAGGCTCCCTTTAAAATAAAAAAGGGGGGAGGGGAGGGAAACTGTTGACAGTGAGCTTGGGAAAGCCAGTGTTTCATCAACAAATACACGAAATTAAGACAGAGCCTTGGAAAGTCCCTGGTGAGCTCTGTGCTCATTTATGCTCTGACTTTTTGGAGGAACCTTCATTCTGTAGTAATGGAAGAATTATTACGTGAATTAAACCTAAATCTTTAAACCAGGCAGTTTTTTGAGAATTTAGCTTGAAAGAGACACTTTTTGTTATACTTTGATAAAACCGCCTGTTCTGAATTTGCTGCTGTTGCTCTCAATTCCCAAAGAATCTAATGGAGAAGTGTAGTGTCTGGGAAGAGTCGGTGGTTTGCTCTCATTCCTCGATAGGCTGAAATGGGAAATAGATGCCAATCAAAGTACCAAGTGCACTTGGGTGCCTAGTGACAGCATTTCCACGTTTTTCAGAACGTAATGAAATGAAAGCTGTGCCCTATGAAGGAAAGCTTATGAAGTATGTTTTAATGCTAAAAAATAGGAGTACCCGAAATCCTTTATTGCTTTAACAAACCTAGGCCTTTGTTTCAGACGCTCTTCCCCCTAGATCCTTGATTATTTTTTTTTTGCTGAGAATAAGGAGTTGTCTCCATTTATCCTACTCCAGGTCTGAGGCTTGAAGTTGAATTCAGAACAGAAATACATACTTTTTTATTTTCCTCACTACGTTTGGAAAAATCTGAAGTTTTTTATCCACATGGCCTCTCCAAATATTTTAAATTTAGTAATGTGTTGCTGCAGCATCTTAGCTTGTCCTCTCTGACCACAAGCTAGCAGTCCGGAGTGGTTTAAAACTGACTTGGTTGCAAACGTTGGATGCCATCTCCATAGATGCCTGCCCTCTTGTGCGCGTTACTGCTCGTTGGTGTACTTTCCGGTTAGTTTTGTGTGTAAGTGAAACTTCTTCCACTCCTGCAGCACTTTTTTAATCTGCAAGAATGTTCTCTCAATTAGCACTCGGCAGGCAAAGGTTTTTGCATTTGTGAGGTCTTTGTATTTTCTTTTCCCACAATTCTGTGTTTTCCCCAGTGGCTGCGCTGGGAAAGTTCAAGCGATCCGTTCCTGCAGAGAGATGCACGTGGGCTAACTGATTACCATGCACCAAGAATGACTCTGGGAAAAGACAGAGATTGGCATGACCTCATCCTGCTGCTGACTGCCCAGACTCCGGCCTGTTTTGATGGAGGTCTTCTACATAGCAGGAGCAGTGAACGAAAGTCAAAACCCCTGTGTTGGAGGTTTTGTTTCCCCTAAAATGGATGCTTTTCTACCATCTGCAAACACAGTGCTTCCTGTAAAGTAACCTATATGAGCCTATTGGGGTCTATTTATTTCAAGGGACTTTTGGTTTTAGAAAAATGTATAATATAGCACATTATGTAGAAAAGCCCATCAAAATACTGTACTTGTCTCTGTTCCTGCCATTTCTCTAATTACACTGACCCAGACACAGCTTCAGCTGTGAGTTTTTTATTCTCTGTTTTCTTGGTGGTTGCAAACACTTTGACCTAGGGTGAGTTCTCGATGTCAGCAGGACTCGGTCCTGCGGGAAGCGTTTGTCGTCGGAGAGGATGGAGCACACACTCCGCCCCCCACGAGATCAGTTGTGTCCCCATTATACAGAGGTCTAACGATGCGTGTGGTTTTAGTTATGGATGGCAGCGGAGCGCAGCTCAGGCGCTTCCCTGGCGTGGGGACCAGATGTCCCAAATTCACAGCTGGTGAAATGTGTAATGGGAAGATCCTGTGGGATGCTGGCTGCCCCTTTCTGGTCCCATGGCTAGTTCTCCTCTTTTCGGCACGGCAAGGCGCTTCCAAGGTGCGGTGGTGGGCGCTCACAGGTACACCAGGTGACTCGACCGGCACGGTCTGTGGAACCAGCTCATATTCAGGGCACGAATGGGACCGGTGTCCCGTGTGGCACTGCTGTCACCTGGGGATGCTTCTGCAGGGTGAGCCCTTCTTTTGGGTTGGTTTGTTTATTTGTTCGGTGTTTTTTTGGTTTTGGTTTGGGTTTTGGTTTTTGATATTTTTATTTTTTTTTTTCCTATGGAATAATAGGAAAATTCCTATTTCCTATTCCCCCGCACCCCGCAACTCGGCAGCGTTTCCCAGCGCTGAGGACCTGGCTGGGGCCTGGGGTGCTGATGGTGACCGGAGGGGGGTACATACGCACGGACCTGAGGTTCCCACCTGCGCTGGGTTAGCCACGCTTGGGGCTGGTGGCCCTGAGCAGCAGCTGTGGCAGCACGGTCACCTGTGGGGTTTGTTTTTTTTTTTTGGTGAGGAGTTTGGATTGGTTTTGGTTTGTTTGGGGGGGCGGGTATTTTTCGCACTGTGTGTAGGGTTTGGTTTGTTTGGGGGTGTTGTTTTTGCGCCGTGGGGAGGGTTTTGGGGCAGGACGCCCAGGCAAGCACCCGCACTAGCCCAAACGCGAAGACAACGAGGCGCTTTTGCGAGGGGCGGTTGGGACGGGGGGGGCGGGTTTGGAAACCGGCTGCAGGCCCCGGCCCCCGCCCCGGCCCCGGCGGCAGCAGCCCCAGGCGGCGGCGGCGGCGGGGGGCTCATCCGCTGGGCGGCGGCGCCACCTGGTGGCCGTGGGCGGAGCGGCCGGCGCCGAGTCGTCCTCCCTCCCCTTCCGCCGCCGCCTCCTCCTCCTCCTCCTCCTCCTCCTCCTCCTCCTCCTCCTCCTCCTCCTCCTCCTCCTTGCCAGCTCTGCAGTCCGCAGCTGCCCGGTGCCTGCTTGCTGCTGAGCCAAGGGCTGACATCGGCACGCAGGGAAAACAGCAGCCCCTCTAATCACAGTGGAGATGCCAAGAGTTTTCTTGTAGGCAGCGTAGTGTAAAAAAAAAAAAAATCTGATTTAGGCGTGCTCTTTGGGACGCAGGAGCTACCGTGGTGCGTTTGTGTCAGGGAGAAGTCAAATGCGCTGCACGCGATGATGAATTTGTAGGGTGGGATTTCAACTGAGAGCGTTAGCTGTATGCAGATGTAGGTGCCAAGGTGAAGTACAGCGTGGTAGTGCTGAGAGTGTATTACTTAATTGATGGGGATAGGTAACTCCATTAGCTACGTAACCTCTCTCATAACTGCTTTGAGTCACATGGGAAGCTATCTCTTTCTTTTGATGAAACGACTAAGACTGAAATCGGGTTGATGCAATGTCGGTGCCGTAAAGACTAGTTATCACCTGGACCTTGTGTGTAGTCAGGTGTGCAGGTGGACTAAGTCACGGATTAAATACGTCTTAGTGAATAGATTTAAAATGACTCTGACTTTGAGGAGGATTTTCAAAATGCTTTATTTTCCTGACATTGGCCTACTCTGTATCTTTGCCAGAGTAGTTGTGGTAATAAGTACTTCTTTGTGTGATGCTATTGGGGACACACACACGCCATGCAATTGTTTACCTCTTTCTTTTTGCAAATATCTGGGCAAACAGCTGTTTTTCTGTATGATTTCTTGCTATTTAAGAATCTGAATTAACCAGATTAATATCTTAAGCCTATTCTTCCTTAGGCAAGTTTTATTTCTGTCTGGAAGCAGTCTTAAAGAGACAACTGTGCTTAGGATGGGGGGGTGCCCTGCCTCTTGTAACAGTAGGGTGTGGATAAATGGCAAATAAGTGATGTAGGTGATCTGAGGAGCTCTGCCTTTATTGGTAACTTAATCCTTCATAATTTTTTTTTCAGAGGAGTTTTATGTGCATAACAACAGACCCTGCAACTGATGCACAGCTCTGGCGGTAGGGTGGGGAGGTGGTTTAGTTACCTCAGTTCCCCTTGTCCCTCCCCAGTGCGTTGTTTAACCCTGCTGGAATTGCTCTGACCAGACCCGTCGTGCGCTGCTGGGAAAGCAGATGGCCTTCCTGAGTTTCCAAAAAAATCAGGTCCCCGTAAGACCTGAACGCAGGGGAATAATTAACACTTGAGCTCCTCAGGAGGAGAGGTGTCAGTACTGCTTCTTGCAAAAATACACCAGACTACAGCCCTCGCCCAAGAACCAATGGAGCTTGTTCCTTGCTCCCAGCGGGGTGTTCCTCCATCCTACTGGGTTTGCACATCTGAGAAGAGCTTACACTGAAGTGGCAGGCATTTTTCTGTTTAAGGACACCTCGTGTACATAGCCGATCATCAGCATTTTAAAATCTACCCTTTGTTAATGCCGCGGCAGGCGCAGGGATTTTTCATGCTGTTTTCTATGGCCTTGCTCTCAGTATGGAGACGAAAGATGGCAATGAGGTTAACCAAGCCTCTTGCCCAAAATGGTGTTTGCAGGCTGCTGCAGATACATGTGTAGAAGCTCTTTTCTATCAAAACAAGTTTGTAAAAGTGCCCTTAAACACACTTTCCTACTTTCTTGTAACATACGTAACAGAACAAGGGCTGGGGAAAGGAAAAAAATCTGTAGTAGTTTCTAGCCTTTCTGGGTGTCTGTGTGTTGGTTTTTTTTCAAATCCTTTTGAAAAGGAGAAATTCCAAATTAAGCCAGCCTGTGGCAGTGTTTTTCAGCATTTCTTTTGCTTCTGCTGCGTTTAAAGCTTAAAGCCTTGATGCTAATTGGAAAAGTTGGGAAGCTTCCTATGCACTGTATGCAATAGTTAGTTTCAGTATTTAATAACGCTTTAGCATTTTAACACAGCTCTGTACTTATTAAAATGAGTGTGTGATATAAATAATCATGACTCACAGGCGCAGAATTACTCTTTCATTTTCTATGAAGCTTATTTTGAAAGTGATGTGTTGCTATTGCTATTTTTCAAATGGATTTGATTCCCCACCCATCCTCCTTTAGCATAACAATGTTTCTATTATTTGAAAGGTTCATTAAAATACATTTAGAGATGGTTCTTCTTTTTTCAATACATCTTTGAGACATCCTCATGTCTCCTGACCTTCCTGAGCCACATCATGCACCGTGGGGTGATTCTCATCTGACTTCCTTCCCAAACAGAAGGCTGCTTCTTTTTTGAAATGGGAAGCCTACACACCAGAGATGAATAGATGCTGGGATTTCTTACATCTTTTAAATGACTTGTTAGAAATTACTGTTTTCCTTACTTATTTTCCAGATTAGTAAGACTTTAAAAAGTGAGAATTTAAGTGAGCTCAGAACTTTGGTGCTCTCCTGAGCTCTCAAATTTACCTCTCGGTATAAAAGGAAAAGTGTCAGCAAAAATGCTAAAACTCCAAATCCCTTTTAAAGCGCAGGTCACCCGCAGGCAGCTGCCCTTTCTGCTGCCGTGCTGGTGGCGGTAGGTTCCAGCCTGCTTTGTCTATTAGCTCTTCAAGGGGATTATGGAAGTTGCCAGTAAATGGCTGGTGTCTTTAGTGATCTACGTAAGGCTGTCACAAGAGTTGTTTCAAGCCAGATCTGAAAGGCCATTTACTTTGCTGGAAGTGCCTCCCATAGTTATTGTTACTGTTTCCTCTGTTCCTACACAAAGGAGCAAGGGAGGACACTGGAAAGAAAGGGAAGGGGAAAGGAAAGGCTACTTACCTAGCAATTAGCCAACCTGCAAATGCTGCTGCCCTGTGCGGTCAACAGGAGCAAACGCCAGCCATGGTGAGCTGGAGGCTGGGTGGAGGGGAGCTGGGTCTGGCCAGTGGGACCTCGAGCATCTTCTCTTGAGGCCTTTGTCTCGGGGCTGCAGGTTGTGTGGCACGTGTACAGTGCATTTGGTGCAGTTGAGCTGCAGTTGGTGCTGAGAAGATAGTGACCTTGGCCAAGTGGCCAAAAGCTGCCCTCGTGGCTGCGGCCACATGCTCCCTGGTAGCTTTGGTTCCCTTCGGTCCATCCGGAGCAGAGCTGTTCAAATCAACTTTTGATCTGTCAATAGCTTAGAGCCTTCCTGCACCTCGAGGAAACTCTGCACATCCCACACCCTGCTGGGCTCAGCCCCTCACCTGTCCTGCAGCATCCTTGTGGCACCACGTAATGGTGATAGTTATAATCCAGCAATCTCACCCTCATCGAGGGCATCCAGTTTCCAGTGATGATAGTTCAGTCTGTCCAGTTTATGTCTTGGATTTGATCTGACTTGCTTCTTTTCCTTGTTCCAGCCCTGCTTTCTTCCATTCTCTTTCCAAACTCATCTTTTCTCTGAAAGCCTCAAAAAAAAGTTAACACAAGGAAACTGATTTTTTTTTTTTTTTACCCAAGTACAGTACAACTAGAGAATCTTCAAATGCTCGTAATGCTTTTAAAATTATAATCTAAGTTCACTTTGCTGTGATGTGCCACTGACTGACATGCAGACTAGAGATTCTTGACTGCCTTAAGTCTGTGAACGGAGCCACCAGCCATAGTAGTGTGGCCGTCGGCAGGAGAAACAAGGTAAATTAGGTCATACAGAGTTCCTTATTTCCATAGCTGTGCTACCTCTGTTATCACACTGGGCTTGCTGGCTGTAGTTTAGGTATTTCTGCAGAACCGTAGCCTACAGCGCAGCTGTACCCTCTGTTTTTAGACTGAGCAGCTCTAGTAAAGGGCTTTATGATGTATGGCAATACGCTACCCACGCTTAACAAACGATAGGAGAAATGAAATATTGGCTGAGGAATGTTAAGCTGTATGCGGTGGCTGCCAGTCCACAGTCCTGGCCTGGAAAGCCTTTCTCCGTAAAGTACTTGAAGGAAGAGGAACAGGTGGTGGTAAAGACGATGCTCCGGAGCAGACAGTGGGGCAAGTCTGACTGTAGGAACGAAAGGGAAAATCTCCAGGAAGATTTACAATTGTTTAGGTCTATGTTTGGAGCGGCTCTACAGGCAGGCTGCCACTTGCTTAAAAAAAAAAATAAAATTGAATCATAATTTTCCATCTCCTCTGCAAGTAGTTTTGATGTATCAAAACCAATTGCCCTTCTCTTTCTATGCCTTAAACTAAAAAAGCTAAAAAAAACCCCAAACCCAAAAAACAACACCCCCTGCTCAAATCCGACCCTCTCAAATTTAATTATGTGTCCTGCTGTGTTAATGGTCGTATGCCCTTTCTTTTCCCTCCTGCTACCTGCACCAAACTTAGCAGGCAGGGCCACACGCACAGAAATGCCTAGCAGCTACAGAGCATACTGAAAGTATTCTGCTTAGGTTTTGGACCAGTTCATACAGTAATTCTATTAACTCTGGAATTACGACAAAGCTGTGCTAGAGTCAAATTGGTATCATCTGGCCTAATCACTTCCTAATTTTGCAGAGCATTCCAGGGGTTTTATATCCCATAATTTTCTTTAAGTATATTACGAGCAGCAACATTTAAAGCAATGCCAAATTGTACAGTTTTCATCTTGGCAAGCAATCCCTGCAAGTGTTTTTGTGTTGGTCCTGTGTACGTATTCATCTCTCCCTCTGTTTTACCTGTAATTTATAGGTAAGTACTTGCCATTCCCTCACCACCTTCCAGGATCCAGACGGTGATGTGGGACTGTGAAGGTGCCTGTAATTTTTAAGCCGATGTAGTACCTTTGCTCCGGCTTGGTCTGCGAGTGGGATTGATGGACCCTTTCCTCTGCACCCACCTGGGAACTTTGGTGTTGCATATCCTAGAGGAAGAAAAGCAGGTTTGAAGTTTTGTGAGGTGAGGACAGAGTTGCAAAAGCCATGCATAAGGTGCACAACTCACTTTGGTTTCTCGGCACTGTGCTTTGCCCGACTGTAGCTGGAGCAGCCCTTCATGAGATGGGAAGACGTCGGGATGCTCTTGAAGCTCACAGGGCAAAGGAGGGCTGTGGGGCATGACTGGGAAGTCCGGTCCCCAGTCCCAGAAGGGGCTGTGCTGGGGATGCGAGCAGGATGCGGCAACAGCGTGGGGATTGGATGTATTAGTTGCAGCCTCGCTGCGTGAGGATGGACAGACTGGTGTCACCTCCCCGCAGCTCTTTATTTATAGAACAAGCTTTCTTCTCAACCAGCAAAAGCCCCACTGAAGTCTTAACTACCATGGGGTCAAGGTAGTGTGGATAAAGGGTGAAAAGGGCTCCTGGATATACTCTGATAACAGGAGCTACAGTTTTGCCTGCAGATAAGCACACGTTATTTTGTGGGGCTTTTCCCCTGCTGCTGGGCAGAGATTACCCTCATGGGCCTGTGTGAGAAATACAGAGGTGAAAGGATAGGGAAGTCATCGTTAGCTCTGCTGCTGCCCAGAATTCCTATGCACCATGTATACAATGACGTGTCAAAAAAAAAAGGAGGTACAGAGAGATGTGATGAACACTGGAAATGTCGTGTTGGTGGCACACTGCCAGCAGCAGCCATTTTACCCACACGTGCACTTTCACTTCATTGCGTGCTCTGCTGTGGATGCTTTCCTTCCCTCACCTTCACATGAAGTCTGTGTTGACTCTGGAAGGGCTGATACCTGGGAGGCAGGTCCCCAAAGCACTTGGTGCTAGAAGAGAGTTTGCGTTTGGGCTTCAGCACAAAGCTTTTTGCACTTGATGCGCGCCTGTGCGAAGCTGAGGGTGATGGAAAAGATACTATGCGAGAACAAGGTGGAGTAATTTGCACATGGAGCTGCTCTTGCAGCCAGTTGGCCGTTAGGAGGCTTGTAGCATCGGTACCCTAGATAACAACAAAGCCAAATACTCTTTAAGGAAAAGTTACATACAAGTAGCTGGAAAGATAAAGGTTACTGTGAACTTCGGGCTTGTTTTTCATCATGCCTCTGGTACCTAACAACATGCATTTCAGACTTCAGCCCAACAGATTTTGGACCTGATACCCTTTGCCACCTATTTCCTCAGTTACTTCGTTGGTGCCTACTCACAGATTGTGCTTGAAATTCCAACAACCCTGCTGGCATTTGCATCTGTGGCTGTGTGGATGGGGGATGGTTTCAGGCTTTTTTTTTTTTTTTTTTAAAAAAAAAAAGTGTTCCTTGAAGTGTGACATAACTCTAAAGCATTTCTGCTGTGCAAAGGAATTTGTAATTTTACTGAGCTAGGGAATACCTTGTAGAAAGGGGTCTTTTGTGTGCTGTACCGTAACTGTTCTCAGACTCAGATTTCACTCATCTTAAAAGGTTAAGTTTCAAATTTAATCAACTAAAATTTTTGTGTTTTTTTCCCCGATCACTTCAGTGACCTTTCAGATTCTTTCCAAAATTCAAAATTATGCATTATATAAGATAACAACAACAATAACCTAAAATAATTCAAAACCCTCAACATGTGCAGTCCAGAACTGAACAAACTTTATTGAATTAGTTTGATGGTTGCCTATTCATGTTTTTTGCTGCCCAGATTGTAAGAGCTCAGTGGGTTTTGTTTCCACAAGCAGCAGGTGTCCTCCCGGACAATGCCAGAGAGATTAGTCAAATGGAGACTGGGGAGTGTTAGGAGCGGTGTGCTCGGCTGGCCCTGTCCCGCTTCCATCCCCTGCAGTGTCCCCCTGTTCTGCAGAGGGAAGCAGGTGAATAATATAACAGGGCCCTTCAGCTATTTGCACGCTCGGGGCATGGAGGTACGGTGTTTTAAGCGTTTCACAGCAAGGGGGAAAAGGAACTTGCGGGTAAAGCTAGAAATTGTGGAGGGTAAAGTTAGTGAAATGAAGCAAACAGGACTTTGGAATAAATCTGTATGTTCTAGTTCCAGGAATTTTCTTGCACAAATGTGCAAGAAAAACAGCTGAAAAATAGCGTGGTCATAATAGAAGTTGAATTTAGGGCTCCAAACATCAGTCATTTAGTCATCATGGCATCATGCCACCATGGCATGGTGGTATTACTGTTCGAGAAGAAAAGTACAAGAAAAAAGCTAAATTTTGTTACTCTTAAGGTTCATAAAAACCCTAATGTTGCTTTGGTCGGATAATAATTTCCCCTCCCTGGCCCCACTCCCCAAACCCAGGGATACAAAACTGCAGTTCTCCTCTCTCTCCTTGTGAGACGATGCTTTTCCGTAGTCAACATCCTTTCCCAAAAAGTATTTGGTTGCAAGTTGACGGCTGCCATCATGCAGCCTTGCCCTGAAATTGTTGGCCGTGAGATTAAAAAGTCAGTAAGAAATCACTTTAGGATCTCTTAGGTTTAGAAAAGGAGGAGGAGACCATGAATGCAAGCTATACCAAAGGGCTGCTATTTCTGATTGGTAAAGCCATGATCTGCCTTTATTTGCTAAAGATGAAAGTATGGTGGTGTTAGAAATGTACAGCTGATGGTGTGGAAGTGAAAAGGTAACTCCCCAGCAGCTAGCCATGAAAACGATAGGAAAAAAAAAATTGTTGAAAAATAATACAGAAAAGCAGTGCGGTATAAAGCAGAAACATCTCTCTTGGGACCAGATGAAGGCAGGACTTCTTGGGGGGCCTGGGACTTGTTTTCTGTGCACTCCCGGGCTGTGGCGCAGGACGGTGTTAGTCCCCATCCCCCCGTGTATAGCCAAAGTGAAACCTCTGCAGGATGGGTTGAGCTGGTGGACTGATAAACCATCTGTATCAGCCAGCATCTCAATCTCAGGAGCTGCTTTGGATTTCTGCCCTGTTAAAAACATCAAACCTCAGCCAAAAACATTGTCAGTTCTAAAATTAGTCCGAGAGGAAGCAGGGGTATTAGTTGATCGTGTGCTTTCTACCCTTCAGCATCACCCTGTTACCTGCTGTCCTGCCCCATCCTGCAGTACCGAGTCCTCCAATCTGATCCTTGGTCATTTCTTTTTCTGAATTATTGTCGAGCTGGTGTAGCTCCGTCTGAAAACATCTAATAACATGTAAAGCAAGATGAACTTTGCAGGTGAGAAGCTGGATCTCGTATCAAAACACCGTAACTTTTTCTTCCCACTGTCATTGCAGCACGTGGCCTTGTGCTGTAAGAAAAGCTAAGAGGGTTTGTAGGAGGTGTCTCTCACTTCAAGCCCGCTTTGCCACCACGTTTGGCATCTGCTGAGTGACGCAGCCAGAGCAGAAAGCAGAGGGGGTGGTGGATAGCTTGTGGACTACAAGAAATAGAGATGCAAGCAGCTAGAACAGGGGGCATGGCTGGTGTAAGACAAATCATCCTCTGCAAAACAGATACCGGCTCTCTTTGAACAGCCCGACCCGCACTCAGATGATAAACCCTATCTGCCAAGAAGGGTCCGTGGGCTCACCGTTGAATGCTCAAGGAGTCTTTTCCTTAGCTAACCACATAGGGAATTAGTATGAAAGGAAGGGTGGTTTTGCCATATGTCTACAATGCAGTTGTAGTGCGTGGATATTGGCTTATTGAGGGGTTTTGGTTTGTTGTGCTGGTAGACCAAAGAGTAAGTCAGGCTTTCTGCCTCCTTGTGAAAAGGATGGATTTTTATCATGCGTTGATAATCCATGTTTTGTCCATATAGGTTTTACAGTCTCCAAGTGGTGTTCTACCACTTCCCTTGGCATTCATTCTGCAAGCTGCAAATACACGTAATTGGGGTTGGGTTTTTTCCTGTTCATGGTGAGTTTTCCTGCGTGCAGTTATATCTGATAGTTGTGATAGACTCCAGTGCTCAGAATGACATAATTCCCTCTTTTAGAGCCTGGCACTCCTGGGGAGGCTGCAGGCACTGGCCTGTCACCCTCCCATCTTCCCTCAGCCATGTGAGGGACACTTAACTCATCATCTTTGTTTTCTGGTTGGTTACTTTTCTGTTGCAGAACTCCTTCTGACTTGTCTGTATTTGCAGATCTGCACAGATATTCCGGGGGCATCGAGTATTTTTGTTGGACCTTCTTTCACAGGATAAAAGACCTCAATTATCTGCTGCAAACTTGCTTTTCTGCCTTCTTCCCCCTGCCATGTCCCATTGTATTGTTCTTAGCGTGGGCTTTACATAGTGCCCATTACTGTTTTTTTGGTGTGTGTATATATATACCTAATGGTGTGTATATATATATATATTTTAGGATTTTTTTATATATATATATATTTATATTTATTTTTATATATATATATATAAATGCGACCAGCATGGCCATCATGTAAGTATATTCTTCAGAGTGGTAGTTTTAGTTTGTTGTTTGTTTTTTTTTGTAATGCATACTTATATTTGTGAAAGCTAAGCTCAAGAACCTTACCGAGTACATTCATATTTTACTTGACCTCTATTGTAACATCTGTTATTTTCAACATCACTGCTTCCCAGATTTCGCCCTCCCACTGCATGGATTTTTTTGGATTGTTTCCCTTCACTTGTCTTAGCCTGCCTTTTTCCCCAAATGTATCTTATTTGATTATTTTCAGACTGCATTTCTATTCCCTCTAAGTCCCTGTGCATTATTTCCTTGTCCCCGTTATTTTTGCAGCTTCTCCAAATGCGATATTTCCTGGAGATTTAAGTTAGCATGCTGTCTAGAGTCTCTTCTGGATCATTAAAGAAAATACCAAGTGAAACAGGACCTAATACAGGTCTTTGCAATATTGCACCTTCTTCCAATGTTATCCTTTGCTTTTATCGTGATTTATTTGCAGTCAGTTTTCAAATCGAGCCATAGCACTCATCTCAAAGTGCAAATCACTATCAAATGTTTACTAAAAGTCAAACACATCACATCTGCTCCTTTTCCTTCGACTCCTAGTGCTGTAATGCTAGCCAGAAAAGGGGCCAATTTCTAGCCTGTTCTGCTCTTCTGAATAGAAATCACGGTTTCATTGTCCTCGGGCTTGTAGCCTGGTTTACTTTATAGGAAGCCTCATGAATTAAAACAGCTGTGCTGCCCGTTCTGAAATTCGGTTTTGTGGAGAAACAGAGCTGGGGAGAAAACAAGTGGAGTTTATGCATGTGAGGGGGAGAAGGAGAAGAGGTGCACGTGTCTGTGGGGAGAAGGGGAGTCACTTTTATCTGCCTGTGTTAGATATGTAACTAAGTGATGGCAATTAGTTATGTTTCTGAAGAATTGGTCGAATCCCTGAATGTTCCTGTGTTTCTGGGACATGGCTTCCCGTATACTGAAGTGTTCAGTGCTGCACTGCTTTGCTCTCCTGTGGTCTGCGATGCCATCGGTATTTGAAGCTATGGTCAAACTGAAGGCACGAGATGGCATCAGCAGCCACCTCCTAGCTGGCCATCTTGTAAAATAGGTCTGCTTCAGCTGTTGGCCGGGTATCCATGGCACAGAAAAACTGTAACGTTTCAGGGATGTGGTAAAAGGACCTTCATCACTCTTACATGCAACAGGTAAACAGCCGTTTTGGGTAAGAAACAAAGGAATTGAGACAAACTTGGGTCCATGAGAGGGACTGTAGGATAAAAAGTGAGAGCATGCTTAGACAAGAACTCTTGCAATAGGGAAATGTGAGTTATAGTCCCTGGAGATCATGCAAAAGGCATCCCATTCATGGCTTTTTGCTTTGACCTGGCCATAATAAAATCTTGAAAGTTTCTGGTGACAGTAATGCCTGCACTGCGCTGGTTAGAGCAATATTTTATACCAGTGATTTAAAAGGTTTGTTAGTACCCCTTTTCAGCTGGGGCAAGCGGCTGGGAGCAGGCAGAAATAAATTAAATCTATTTTTGTAAAAAGGCTCTGCCTATATTATTGGGTTGCATACCATCTCTTCTTTCTCTTGTCTGTGTCTCCTCTTTCCCCCTGGCTTCTGCTACCTGCTTGCAGCCGCCCATCCTGGACCACCACCCATGACGGGAAGGATGGCACATTTCAGCCTGGGTGTTGATGTATGTGGAGGGTTGGGTCCCTGGTGGAGAGCAGGATGGAGCTAGGGAAAAGCTTATGCTGTGCTTTGTGCTGGTGAAGAAGTTTGAGTTGGCCTGCAGGTGAAGAGCCTGTTTGTCCAAATCTTGGGGAAGGGGGTAGGGGTGTGGTTTGGTTTTGTTTTGTTTTTCTAGAAGCCTAGCTTGAGCAATTAACACAAATGTTGCTATTGAGGCTCCTGATCTAAGCGTTTACAATTATTCCTGGTATGTTCAGTACTGTTTGTGTGAGACATCAGAGGAATTGAATCTAGCAAGACGCTACGAAGAGATGTTAGAAGCTCTGTTTTGTAATAACCTTACAAATTTTTATATATTGTACTGACAGCGTATCCCTTTAGCATTGTGGCAACTGCAGCCCTAGATATGCCTTAGAAATGCCTTCATCGTTTTTCTACTCCGTGCTACATTTTCCACCTGGAAAATTCCTTTTTCTTTGGAGGCTGCATTAAAGTAATAGGGCTAAAAGGACTGTAGCCACCTCTAGATGTGCAGTCCCAGGCTTTACCCCCGTGGTCTGTCTCTCTGCTTCTTCCTCCTCCCCCCTTCCCCAAGCACAGATCTCGAGACCAAGCCCAGACCTAACCCATTCCACCTGTTCGGCTTTGTCCTCTCTGCTGAAACAGCACAGTACATATATTTTGACCAAGTCAGAAAGCATCACGGAGTGTCTGAGGTACTCAGAGCAGCCCGGGACTCTGGGCATCTGCCGATTCACCCCTTCATCGCGGCTGCCCAGGTGGACCAAGGAGCAGCTGGAGCCTCCAAGCCCCAGCTGGAGCTGGGCTAGTGGTGGTCCCCCACCTCCCTCCTCTGCCTGCTCTGCTCAGCGTAGCCAGTAGGTCGGTTCAGTCTCTGCTGAGTACTGCTACAATTGAATGGTTTGGTTTTGCTTTGCTTTATTGTTTACTACGATGATCAAAGGAGCCACTCCTTCTGATCGTAAAGAGAAGCCTTGAAGTCTTATTTAAGAGCACAAATATTTTGGGCTTTGACAGATGTGCTTTGAAAATAGCACAGATGTGCAGTGTCAGATTTCACCTCTGCATGCAGTGTCTTTGTTTTAAACTGTAAATTTGGCTAGTAGTGCTGGGCATGTGCTTTCCCAAAGCCTTGCCCCCCTGCAACACAGGAAAAACAAGTTTCTGGATTGTGGTTCCCCCCCCCCAAATTTACGCACTTAGGGAATTTAAAAGGAAGACAATATTGGCAGAGTGAGCGCTCAGCCCTGCAAGGCTGCAAATCTGTGGGTTATTTTTAACCTAATTACCTTGAATTAAACAAAACGTTAAGAATTTTTTGCTTGAATTGAAGGTGAGGCTAAGTAGACTTTATTTGCAGTGAAACTCCAGCTGAAGACATGCATCTTCCATTGCGCCGTGCAGAATAATGCCCGTGGCATTGCGCTGCACTAACCAACAGCGCTTGATTTTCTGAAGCACTGGCTTTGGTGAGTTGATGCGAGAGGATATGCAGCTCTAGAGCAGTTCACTCCTTTGCCGTTTTCACCCCTCCTACGGATGCAGTGATCACTTTGGGCTGGTGACATTTTAGATGGAGCATGGTCTCCTTACACTTGCCTGGCAGTGGCTCATTAACTACATGTTAATTGAAACTGAAAGTTTGTCAGATGATTCAATTCAGTTACATGTTAAATGGATTCAGTGCAGTAGGCATTACTGCTGTGGTGAAAATCTCTGTGGAATTGATTTGTGAACTGATTTGGAGGGATTCAATGGCTGCTTCAATGGCTCGGAGAGATCGGCATCGGGAGAGCGGGCAGAGGTAGCTGTGCTCCCAGCAAAACAAATGCTACTCTTCTCTTTCCCCCTAAATGGCTTTAATTATTGCCCAGTATGGTCCCTTTCCAGGACATGTGTTATGTAGATAAATTTACTCTGGAGAGCCGAGATGTGAAGAAGAAAATGTGGGAGAATCGAAAGTCTGGTTTGAATTCTGTAATCTAAATGGCTAAAAATGTTGAATTCCTTATCTCAGTGGATCAAGTGGTCATAAAATTTTCCTACAGTTTGACTCAAACACGGAAGTATGTTGAAAAAAAGAAGTATCAGCTTTAAACTAAGGGGTGGAAAATTCAAAATTTACATCCTCCGTAACTCATCTTTTATACTTGGCCACTGCAAAAGTCCCTCTTAAGCGAGCAGTTTGTTCTATATGCGGTGCCTGCTTATATGCTTGATTTCTGTGTGGAGCCAATTTTTGTTGCTGAGTTATAAACCCTTTGAAAATAGGGGCTTGTAATGGAAGCACTGACAGACCTTTAAGTAGGTCAGTCTTATCTGGCTCCGTTATCTTTGCTTTTGTTAAAGCATTAAATGGTTGCATATTTGTTTATTTTTCTCACAGTCCCAGAATTTTAACATGGGTATATTATTGAATTGTTCTTTCTTCAAAATGTCATGAACATGCGGCATTGGAGAGTTTATCCAGACTTTGCCATCATCTTTAAAAGTAAAATGAACTGTTTTGTCTTATTTCAAGATTTTCTTGCTTATACAGTACATTTAGTCTGTAGCATGTCATTACAATACTAATACCAAAGTTTGCTTTTTCTCCTGCTATTTTGCTCTAGTCTTGAGTTTTGCTCTATCTTTCGGGCTCCTTTCTGCATAAAATGACAATGATGGTTTTTTGTTTGTCCCATTCAGATGAAAAGCCATACCGTTGCAACTTTTCTGAAAAGGAAACCCCGATGGTAACATCTCAGTTGGATGAACACCCGAAGCTGGGAAGCCGCAACACCAGAGAAAACGAGGCCAGGGAATCTAAACCCGAGATTCCTGCCCTGGTGTCAGCCCTGGAGAGTGTCATCAAGCAGCCCTTTTCGAAATACCAAGATGTAAAATGTTCTGCAGACATCAAGATGCCAGCATTTCACCACAGCCAAGGGCTTCCTTGCTCCAGTCGCATTGCTAGCTTTGCAGCGGGTGTGGGCCAGACATCTTCAAACATGGTTATGGACTTGAAAACGTCACTTGAAGTGCAGGCTAGTCGCACAAGAGAAAATTTGCTAGACTTAAACAGGGAGCATCCTCTGATAGAAAAAGGTGCTGAAGCTCAAGAGGTAGCTCCACTCGATTTGAGTGAAAAATCAACAAGGGATAATTCATGCAATAAAAATCTGAATACGTCCTTGCAGGCTGCTTTAATTGTCTACCCGTGTCCTTTCTGCAGTCACAAGACCTACTACCCTGAAGTCCTGTGGATGCACAAAAGAATTTTGCACAAAATCAGCTGTAACTCGATGGTCCCCCCTTGGGTTCAACAGAATGGATTCAAGAGTATTAAAAACAACCTGGTCTTTCTGGCGAGGAGTGGGCGTACTGGCCCCCCTCCTGTTCTTGGCGGTAAGGAATGCCAGCCTTTGCCCGTTGCCAGATTTACGCGCACTCAAGTGCCAAGTGCATTGCCAGGGTCCAAAAGCAACTCTCTTTCTGTTGGGATGACTGGGAAATCTGGGAGTACGCATCAGTCAAAGGACGGTCATGCCTTTGGACACTGTGGTCCACGCTTATCAGGTCTAGAGGGGTACAGGCAGCCCAAGTTAAACCATTCCCAGGAGCAATACAGCATAACAGCACAACAAAAAAGTAAATATGAAGCGAATTCCAAACTTATGCAAATGGGAGCCTATAGCAGAAGTGTAACGCCTACTCAGACGGTCATATCCAGGCCTAGCACACAGCCCACCAACAGTAAGCAAGTGGAAAAGTACATGGTTCCCCAAGGAAGTACTAGTTTTGCCCCTCCAGGTAAGCACTGTGTGTCTGACTCCATGAAGGCCAAATTCAACCCACCGCCACAGTATCATCCTCTGTGTAAAAGCGAGCAGTACACTAAACATGAAGAGCCATCGGTGCCTCAGAGGGAGTCTCACATGAAGGCTGGGAATGAAATGAGGACATTGGCAAACTGCACAGCGGTAGCACGAGCAAGTCCACTGCTGCAGCCCCAGCCTAGCCCCACGGTAGTTTCTCCGGCTTTACACTCCAGCAAACAGGATCTGGGATCGGATGGGCATGAGAAACGTTTGGACGTTTTAAATATTTTTAAAACATACATTCCAAAGGACCTTGCTTCATTGTACCAAACCTGTGGTGCCAACAGCCCTGTCCTGGACCACACAGGTAAGATTTTCACAAGCCCTTCCTTAGCTGTGGACATGGCTTGCTTGTTCCTGCTGCATTTGGAGCCATGACATGCTGTTTCATAGTTTCTTCCTTCTCTCCCTTTAACGGTTGGGATTACAAGTTCATTTTTTTTATCATTTCTGGATAGGCTTGAATAGGTTTGTTTGCCAATCTCTAACGTTACAGATCTCCCCCTCTTGCACTGTGTGACATTTCTGTCGCAGGTTAAATGTATCTGGTTCCACCTGGAGTATTACTGTTCCTTTGTCCCCTCCCTTCCAGCAGGCTCAAGTTACACAGATGTGCTGTCACACGAAGATCCCCCTGATATGCTGGTGCTGGCACACATCATCATCTTTTTGCTTCGGGCAAAATAAACATCCTCTGGGGCTTATCTGTGATGTTATTTTGGAGGTTTTGTTCAATTTTTTCTGCAAACAAGTCTTCCAACAATAGAGAGAGATAATCACTTGTCAGTGTCCTTTGTCTTTCTTGACAAAAGTCTTAAGATCTTCCTTGTCCATATCAAAGACTGCTATCCTATTTTTCAAATGATTCTTTTGATCTGTTTGTATGTTTATAATTAAAAAGAGGTAGGGCCGAATACGTGGCTGCTAATTCACCTAAGCAGGAAAGGCAGTTGTGCAAATAGCCAGTTTAAAAGTTCAGGGACTAAAAAAGTATCAGAGCTCTCCTTCTGTCTCTTGCCAGTCAACTGCCGTGTAAAAAGAAAGGGGGGGGGAAGAGAGAGAAACCTATGTATTTGCATTTGAAACCATACTGTTTGATGATCTGCCAGAATTAGTTTGTCTTGGTGGAAACTGAAAATCACACTGATTTATTACTCTTGAGATGGGTGTGTGTGTGTATGGGGGGGGAGAATGGGAGCCATAGTCCCAGCTCTCACCATTTGTAAAACTTCCCTTTTTTTTTTATATGCTGCTTCTCTTTGTAGAAGTTGTGCAAGAGCTGAACTCCACATAGAAAGAGCATGCATTCCAGACCAGTGTTCTGGTGTCCTCACCTGACATTGTTCTCTTTTGTCAAAAGCATGTGCAAAATGGAGCTTCTAACCCCATTTTGCAAGTGTGATGAAACCCAGGACATTTGGACGCTGGTATTTTAAGGACAGCTATGGTCTAGTGCCCAGAACGTGCGTGCAAGTTGACCACTCTGGCAGCTGGGAGGCATGGAAGGAGCCGTAGTGTTTGGTCAGGTCTTGATGGAAGGCCTTTTGGAGAAGAAGACAGGAGGGCAAAATCTATCTGAAATGGTCCAAGGGGTGCACCTTTCAACCACTCCATTGTCGGGTTTGCTCAATCATTTAAAAAGTAATGCTGCGTAGGGGCCGGCTGTTACTTGTTACTGTTGAGTAGATTGTTTCGCAGGTGGCTAGAGGCTGTGTGATGATTGCAACTAACATCAGGCTCCTGGTTTTCGTTAAGGAAGCAGAGGAGGGCATGCTCGGTTTCTAAAACTGCAGGGTCAGTGTTCCTGTTGTAGTCCAGCCCGCTTTGCTTTTGCCATCCCAGTGCCTAGGAATGCTTGAAGTTTTTCCCTGCCCACTTCCTGCTCTAAATACCGGTTAATTGTTCCACCATCAGCTTGGGGTACCTTCACATGGGTTCCCTCCTTGATCTTATTTAATACTACATTGTGTCAGCCTGCTCAGAGAAGTCTTACTGATCCAGTGAAGTCCTAGCCGTGTTAAGCCGTGTTTCTAAGCGAGGAACTAGAAGCTGGCTTAGTGAATGCAGGCACCAGAAAACCCATGAGGACCGCTGGGGCAAAGTAAAGCAGGGACAGGGTTTCCAAGGAGGTCACTATTTACCTGCTTTTTAAAAGAGGGATTTTATTGCCAAAATGTTTTTGCTGGGCAGTGATTTCCAGAGACACTTTAACTGAAAGTTATTTAGTGCCCATCTCTGCTTTGAAATCTCTTCTTTCATTCCAAGTGTTTTATAGCAATCAAGTTTTCAGAATTTGAAACCTCTTTTTTTATGTAGCTTGTCTTCATTTTATATACAACTTCCAGGTTGTTGATGGTTCTCCAGACCAATTGGCATGATGGCTGTTTTTCATAGCACTAAAATAAAAAGCTGCTGCAGGCAAAAGGAACGAGGTCCTACCAACTGCAAATAGAGGAGGGTAAATGAACCTTGTCTGAAATAACACATGGCCCTAGACTGAGCCCTCTGAGTCAGTATGCATCATACAGTTTAGTCTTAATATGGCAATGGGAGTATGGCAATCATGACATAAAGGACAACCAGAAATCCCACTTAGGTATACTGTTTGTCACTTCCCCCCCCCCCCCAATTGATTGTTCACGATAGACTTGACTTGGGTGTTTGGTATACGACCTCATCTTAGATCACACTAGAATATTTAGTGTGTGGTAGCGCGGTGTTCAACTTCCTTTAAAATGGCTGGATTTATTTCTGGGATCCTTTCTTTTACATTTGTGTTTATTCCAGTGTGTCCTTGGAAAAGAGAGTTGTTGTACGTACTGTTGTGATACAGCTGCAAACCCAAAGCTTGCTGTGCTTAGGCTAGGTTTGTTTCACGTTGCCCAGCTTCCCAGACGCTTGTAGGGAGAATCTTATTGTTATATTTAATAGTAGTTATTTATTTTATTCATGATATTTACATGAATCACCATCTTAGGAAAGGATGGGTTATGGCAGCAGATGCACTCTTTCTGTGGGGCTCCTTTGAGACCAGCTTTGAGCATCGGTTTCGCAGGAGCTCCCATTCAGATGGTGACGTTCGTTTACCTTAATTTGCTAACACCTGTAGTCATCTACCCTCTTTTGTTCACATATAGGATAATCTGAGTGACGACTCATAGGGGTATTGCCTTGCAGCGGTGATGCCCATCCCTCAAAGCTCTGAACTATCAAAAGCCTTATGGTGCTCCTTAGGAAATGCAACAATGGCAAATATACCTGGAAACAATCCATTTTTTCCACCTGCTTTTTAAATAAGTGAGTGCTTTTTAATAAAGTGAGTGCCAGGGTGGGGTTAGATGAAAGTCCTAACACGCTCACCTTTGGCGTTTGTACAGGTTACACAGGCTTACAACAGTATCCTTGACCTGCCCTCATGCACGACTCAAGTGGGAGCAGCGCTTCCATGAAGGCTGTCGGATCAGGCCCATAATGGCTGCTGAGACGAGCATATTCACCTTTGGCAGAGGGACACTTGGGGTACAGAGAGATTAAATGTCTTCCCAGAGGTGGCAGAAAACCACCTGAGGAACCCAGGTCTCCTGAGGTTCCCGAGAGCCGCTCTGCTGGTACCAGAGCCCTGCACTGCCTGTCCCTGCCTGTCCAGCGGCCAGCACAGCGATCCGGCAAAGGCCACGTCTGGTCCCTCAACACACTTCACACAGCTTCGCTTTTGAGCTCGCAGCCGTAGTTCTGGCCAGTAAGGGGAAAACTCTAGTAACAGACCAGAAAATCTGCTTTAATCTTGACTGCCTTACAAGGCAAATCTGTCACCTTATAGTACAGTGAAGCTCTCGTTGAAATTTATGTCATTTTTTTTTTTTCCCCTTTGGTGTGCGTGTGTGGGTATACGTGATCTGGATTTGCCCCTAAATCATGATCTTGTATTTGACTGCCGGGAACTTAGTTGTTGGGAGTGTGTGTTCAGCTACATTACACAGGCTGTGCTGCCATCTGCAGGAGGTGCTATTATAAAAAGAGAAAACAATTTTGTGAGGTGTTGGGGTTTGTTTTGTTTTTGTTTGTTTTTTTGTGGGTTTTTTTTTTTTTTTTTTGCCAGCGAGACATTTCTTTTCACTATATGCTATGGTAAAAACATTGCAGGACACTTGGTGCCATACTGGCAGGGTAAATGGCAGCCTGTCGTCTTTTCCATTCGTTTTCAGATACAGCATCTGTATTTTGGGTGAGTGCTCCGGCATCCTGCAGTTGATTTTTTTTCAATTGTGGGTTGGTTTTTTTTGTTGCCACTTCTTTTGTTCAGAATTTTATTCTTTTTAAATGCTGTAACGGGGTGGGGGGGAATGAAGGAAAAGCTGAAACTTCACTTCCGCTGACAACCCCGAGAATTTCTTTAAAAGCCAAAGTATTCTAGTGGCAAATGGAAACATCAGCTCTTTCCTTCTGAGGGTGTTTTACCAAAATAGAAAAAATGATGTTCAAATGTATTTTTTTTAATAATAAAAAAGCCCAATAAAAGTCAAATGTGTCTTTTTTGATCAGCAGCAAAAAGACAAAGACCAGCCCTTTAAGTCAGATGCTGTAAACTGACCTTTGGAGAAAAAGGAGAGGTTTGAGCGGTTTCCCACAAATGCTAATGGCCTAGAAAACATGTTTACCCAGGGCTGGGGGAAGGCTGCTGTGCTGCTACCAGCTCAAAATGTCCGGAATGACACTTTCATTCACAGATGTCTTTCGTCTGTGCCTCAGAGGTCCAGGGTCAAAGCAGCACCGGCAGGCAGGTAGGCAGGGGCGAAAGGTTTGATCAGTCTGTGATGGCTCCGCTCGCTCTGCATTTGTCTCTGAGGTATTGCCGCCCGGGGGGGACAGTCGGGCTCTGGTCCTACTCACTTCCTATTATCCATGTGACTTGTCTCCGCCACGCTGGAGTCACTTTGATTTGCCTGATGTACTGCTTGACAAAGCTGGGTGATGGCTGAGAAGTGGATCCAGCTGCTCTGAAAAGCGCACACCTGACATGCCAGTCCTGGTGCGGGCACATCATGGGGAGCATTTTTTAATTCAATGTAATTTATGCATTCTTGCAGTCCTGTGTGTGCCTGGCCTGTCAGCCAGTGCCTAGATGAAGGCTGACAGTTGTCATCCAGGGCCTGAAGGTAGCCTCACATAATGACACATTAGACATACTAATGATGTTTTCTTCTGGCATAATGTTTTCTTCTCAACTTTCCTCTCTCCTCTCCCCCTCAACCCCTCCTCCCTCCCATCCTCCCTCCCTCCTGACTACAGGGATGCTCAGGACACAAACACGCCAAGGAGACTGCGTCTGCAGAGAATGTGGAAAATGCTTTACCCAACCCAGTCACCTCAGGACTCATCAAAGGTCCCACACAGGTACCTTTTCACACTCGCTCTTGCTTGTTCCCTTTCCCGCTTGCCTGCTTTTGGATCCGGCTAACAAAATGCCAAGAATTACACTGCACATACCATGATAACCTAAGTAATTCCAGTACCTAAATCTAATAGACAGGTTTTTTATTTTTATGACTATTGCTCTTGTTCTCCGGATATTGCTTACCTGATCCCCGCCCGAACTCCATAAAATTGCAATGCATTTAAGATGAGTCTGTTTGCAAATGTTTTATTTTAATTAGAGAGTAGGGTACTCAGAAATGAATATGCTAATGAATTCTGTTGCCACCAGCACAAATTGAAATCAAAGTACCCCTTTCAGCACAACATAAGGCTTTGTTTTGCCTCATCATTGCTGTTGACAGGAACATTTTTGCGGGAAACGAGATTTTTCCGCAGACCGGTCAGCCCTAAAATGGGAAATCCCTACCAGCCATTTTTAACCTCTCGTGGTCTGCGGTTGAAGCTGTAGGAGGCTAAAGCCACCGGTGTCGAGAGACCTCCTGAGCATTGCATGAGACAGTAAGACTAGCGGGTTCCTCTTGAAAAGTGTGAATGATGCATACATAAGCCAGTCTGATGCAAAATGACAGAGGCCAAATGGTAAGTAATGCAAGAAGAGAGTCCCTTTACACATACACTGATAATTAATGTTGTCAGTGATTGCTTTCTTCAGCGCCGAAGTCTGAATTAAAAAGGGCAGTGGCCCTAGGCTGCCATTAGCACACTCTCTTACAGTAAGTGTTACGGTAAATTGGTATTTTCCGGCCACAGGCTAGTAGCTGGTGTCTTTTTTTGAACGTGGTTAATCTGTAATGGTCTCAAATAATGTACACACACTAACGAAGCTTGAATGTTCATCTGTTAACAAGCCCCCTTGTTCCCACAGTGGTATTTGAGTCTAATGGACTCCGAGGTACTGAAGTTCACACCACCTCCGCAGATGCCCCAAAACAAGTATGTTTTACAATTAATTGGATGTTTGGTTTTTAATGTGGTAGCTGGGAAAAAGTGGCACAGTGATACTCATCACTAAAGCGCTGACTGTTTTATAACATGTATAAATAATAACGGTGTTGCTTGATTTTTACCTCTTAAATTTTTTAAGCGTTTTATCGAAGTCTATTATATAGAGAGTCAGTTAATTGTAGAGCAGGTAGCTAGCGTTAAAGTAAACATGTATTTGGGGACTGGGTGGGATAGCTAACTCTGTAATGCACAGTGATATGTAATAGTGAGATAGTACATAAAGAATTCCTGGAAATAATTTGATTTTACAACTAACAAATTTTCTGCTGCAACACTACAATTAACGCTTAGGCTGTATTTTTCTGAAGAGTATTTGTACCCTGATATCCCGTATCTGGCCTTTGAAAGGCTCTCATCCTCCCGTTTCTCTAGACTCTGTGTGGCAGTGTGCTTTCCTGTTTCTAGTATACAGAGTTTCCCATCTTAGCTAACACTTCTCAGTGCTCTGAATTATACATGACAAAGCTGTTATATAGAAAACCATTAAACTGAATTTGTTTCATGTATCTTACGTCTTTGGAGACCAGTATCATCACCTGGACCTTCCCACTCCATATTCCAGCGTGGCAGCTGGGTTTCAGGGCATGCCTTCTCGTGGATGGTTTTCTTTCATTGTGAAGCTGCTTCCAGCATCACTCACTTTTCTTTTCATCCATGTTTTTAGTTTAATTTTGGCTACAGCACTTTTCCTGTCTCCTGCTAAACAATTGCAGGTGGTTTCACCATGCTTAGAGAATGCATCTCCATGCTAGTTCTGCCTTCCTGAAGTTTATGAGTTGGTTTCTACTTGCTCGGTAAGCATCCTTTCTGGGCACCACCACGTTGTATAATTCACGTGCTGCAGCCTTCATGGAGACTCTTAGCAACTTCTCTGTTGCACTTGCATCTTTCTGGCCCAAAGGCTATGCGGGGAACCCAGCCACTGCCACAGGAGTATCTGAGTTGCTGTCAGGCCATAGGAGCAGCCAATAACTCACCTCATAAAGTTTTCAAGATGACAAAGCACTTCAGTAGTTGTTGCGGGCAACGTTTGCTTTGCTTTCATGGGACAGTAGCAGCAAAGTTGTGCTATAGTTGGAAAACTAGATGAAAGTGTTCTCCTTGCGATGCTTATCTAATAAAATTGTGCAAGGACATACCTCTCAGTAGAAATATGTGACAGAGTGAAACACTGCGGCTCTGCAAACTAGCTCAACTAGTCTTTGGTTCTCCTTGGTTTAGTAATGTAGATTTGGTAAACCGAAGCATCTTTAGAATGCTCTTTCATCTTTCACGCTCATGGTTTTACCTCGTGTGTGGCTGAGATCAAATTCTGAAGGCATCTGGGCTTTTTTCCTCTAAAAGCCAATGTAAGGTTACAGTTGGAAATACCTTTCCAAAAAACTATGGAATGGTTGTATCTGTCAAAAAAGAGATGTGGCAACTCAGTCCACATCTGGACTCGTTTTGTAATTTGGGTTATATTACTGCACAATAAAATTACTCATAATCTTGTCTTTGTAAACTACTGCTATGCCAGAATTTATTGACTAACTTCTTCCACGGCAAATGTAGTTTGCTCTTGCAGTCTCAGTCCGTGTCAATCTGTCTTCAAAGTATTTGATTAAATTACAACATCTCTCAATGCAGCAGAATACTACTGGGTAGGGGTTAGCTTCATGAATCGCTTCATCTCTTGCCAGTCAGTATTTCTTCCACAGAAGCTGCGGTATGATCACTTCTCCAGCAGATAGTTCCCTTTCTTTTGTCTTGTTTGCTTCTCAGTATCAGCCTTTGTCTCAGTTTGTCAGCGTCTGTGTCGGTAAGGATTATTCAGTTGTCTGCCGTTTTGCTTGTTCTCATCGCGAGCAGGCTTTGCGCTCCCCCAGAAGACTCCTCCACCTGCACAGTCCCTGGGCGTTAGAGAGGGAACATGCTCATTTCTACCTGCAGCTGTAGGGGCCTTTAGAAGCGCAGAAACAAGCTTGCACTGAGAACGATGCCTGCAGCATTCTGGTAACATTATGATTTCCCACTTTAAACATTGTCACTCCGTGTCTTCATTTCGTTTCTTAATTGGGGACAGATCTATTCATGAGAGTTTATGGTGTAAAGTCAGTTCAAGTTACAGAAGTGCCATGCACATGCTCCAAGCAAGAAACAATAGTTGCCACGTACGGTAGCTTGAGAATGAAAGGTGGTTTTTTTAATGTTAAGTGGAAAGGATTCACTTTACATAATGTTTCCTCCTCACAGGTAAAATATCTTCCCCTGAGTAGTCTGCTAAAGAGTAAAAATATTAACATTAGTATTTCACAGTTCCCCCACTCCCTTCAGTAGTCAACCAGACGATCATCTCTGAAGGTTTCCTTTATGAAAGAATGTTAGGTAGGGCTTTTAAAATCCCCCAGCATAGTAGCTTACAACAGTGATACATTATATAGCAGTTTTCTCACGGAGTAATTCTAATTCCGAATGTTAAAAATAGGGTCTACAGCCACGCTTTTTAAAAATGAGCCAGCTAAATCTATATTTAGGTGTCTAAATAGGAAACCTGCTTTATGGTGGTGAATCACCAGCAGGAGATGCAGGTGTTCAGCATCACTGAAAAGCAGGCCACCTATAGGGGTGTGTAAAGACGACCATACACACCCAGTTTTGATAATATTAGCACTGGGCTGTATTTCATACTTTGTTATCAGCACCAATGAAATATAAACAAAATGTAGGAAATAAGATGTTCATTTCCTTCATAACATTATTTACTGTGGTTTCTTACTTTTACCTGACTGCTTTGAAAAAACCAGAGGAGGACATTTTTACATCAAATGAATTTCCCATGAACTCTGGAATATTTCCTGTTCTTCTTTGTCTAAAGGACAAAAAACGCTCATTACATACCCCAAGTCAATACAATCTGTGCAAAGTCATGTAGATTCTCTTGAAATGCTGCCATATTAAATGTACTGAATATTCTGAATATTTTTATAAATGCTAAATATCCCAATATATCCATAATTAAGCTTGCTTATCCACAATGAATATGTATCTTAATTTGGAATACACTAAGCAGCATCCAAAGACCTGATTTAGTAGGCATGAATTCGCCTAAGCTCCAGTTGCTTATACACGGTAAGACAAAAACTGGCTCCCCTTCGGAAGGGTCCCTGCGACCGCGCATATCTTGAAGCCGCTGCAGCTCTCAAAGCAAAGCTCTCCTAAAGCATGCGGACATTTCAGAGGCACTGCCTGGTGCTGCAGCGTTGCAGCCAGAATTCCCAAGTGCATTCAGTGGCACAGGAGTTCAGTCTCTAGCCTCCTTTTGCAAAAGGGTGACAGCCGTGGTGTAGCAATTTCTAATACACATGCCTTGCGTTTAACTTCTGCTGCTGCTGCGTTTTTAAAAACATATAAAAACTTGGCCCGCTTTAGGAATATAGTTTATCCTCTGTCGGTGCTACAGTATGCTCTAAAAATGTTAAGGGACAAGTTATTGGGTGTTCAGAAGGCATGATTTACTGGTTAGCAACGAGGAATAGTTCTGTCTAATTGAGAATATGTGAAGCAGATTTGCAGTGCTGGAGCCAGAGACACCAAGTTCTCTGCCTTTCGTGCGAGTGAAGCAAGCAAAACCCCCAGAACTCCAACCTTTTCCCTCTCCGGAAAAATACCCTTTTACTCACAGAAAATCAATTAAAATCTACAGCCCAGAAAAAAAAGCAAAGTGTTGGTATTATGGCTATGTCTGGCTGAAGCTTTCCCCATGCCAGAAGGCAGTGATGGTCCTTTTCTGGGAAAGAGTTGTGGACACCACCACTCTTGGGCCTCATTCACTGAAGAGAGAGGTGTGCAGTGGGTCCTGTGTGACAGGGATAAACCACCTTCATTAAGGAGTCGTAAGCCTTAATTTTCTCCACCGTTAGTATTTTAAAATACTATTTCTTGCAGTGTTCAATACTTGAGATAGCATAAATGCGAATAGTCAGAATTTGGCTGATAGACAGATTGGAAAGAACCATCAAGAAAACACTATATATATATTTTTTAATAAATAAATATATATTATTTTTTTAATATATATATATATAAACACACACACATATATCGTAAGGGAGTTTGGGAGAAGGGCTGGGGGCATCTGGTACCTCTAATGTTTTTATAGTCCAGCACCACTACAGCCCTGCTTGTCCTAAAGCAACTTTGGAGAGAAGGGGAGGAGCAAAAAAATAAGAACATATTTAAAAGTTACTTAAACCATTGGTTTCTGAGTTTAGTTGGGTTTGGTTGGGCTTTATTTGCATTTGAAATTTTAGCGCTGTCTGTTAGAAGTCCTATTTATGACATTTGTTCATATGAAATGTCTTGCCCCAGTTCCTTGCAGAGTTTCTGCTAAAGACCATGATTAATAGTTCAGTCCTCATTATTGCAAATGTTATTTTTAAATAGTTATTCTGAGAACAAGAATTCCATTAATCAAAATAATAGATAATGAACAAATAAATGGCAACCTAATTTGTCTCGTTCATACATATGGAGATTATAATGCAAACAATCAAGGAATCATGGAAGCTGCTGTACCGGCATCTGAGTAATATGCATGTACTGTATGTCCGTTAGTTTCTGAGCGTTATAGACAGGATTAGCAGCTTTAGTTCTTGTCCCAACACTTCCCCCTTGCCAGCAAACTGGAGCGGTATCTGTGCTCCAAACAGATCATAGCAATTTATTTCAATATGTCACGCGATAATCTGTCTCCAATATCTTAACATGCACACAAACTGATTTTTTTCCTATTAACTGGTGAAAAGCACTAGAAGTTGGTATGAAAGCAGCTTTTGGCATGGAAGCTATAGGTTTCACTTAAGAAAAGATCTGGTTTTCCCCTTCAAAATGCCGGAAGGAAAGAAAGCCTACTTTTTAAACCGATAAACGTTTCACATCGGGAAGAATTCAGTCCAGCTGTGTGTCAGCTGGTTCAAAATCTGACTACCCCCTCGGGCCGGTGTGGGTACAAGGGGGTGAGCCATTGGGTGCGTTTTGGCACGCGTGAAGCTCAGGTGCTGTTGCCCCGTGAAACTGGGAGCACTGCCGTGGCGTCCACCCACCCACTGGCCCTGATCCCTCTGCGCCTCCCTGCCAGGTAGGAGGAGGATGGATTACCCTTTTTCATGGTCCGTGGGTGGATGGTACCCGGACCTGCGGGGCACCCCTCTGCCGCCCAGCACCCCCCAGGCTGCCCATCCCAAAAAAGCACCCCAAATGACACCCCTTTTTTCAGTTCTTACCCAGGGAAACTGGGCCGAGGCGCCTACCATCCCCTTTCCCTCCCTCCCTCCCTCTCTCCATCCCTCCCTCCCTCCCTTTTCCCGGCTTGGCGAAACCCTGCTGCGTTCCCCCGTGTACGTAGAGCCGGTTCGATACGAGACGTTTTAATGATGAATGCCTCCTCCTGGAATTGTGGCTCTGTCTCTCAGGCATGATGCAGCCGCGCAAAAATGTAAAGCATCTTTCTTGGTTTACTGCAGGAAATTCAGCATCCAACTAAGGAAGTTTTATCACATCTCTCATTCAGTTACTGTTTCCTACATTTCAAATATACTGCCGTCTGTACAGCAGCTTTTTTTTTCTTTAATTTTGTTGCAAATCTTTCCGACTTAAACCAAACTTTGACTGGTAAATGTCATGAATCTCAGGCCAGGTTTAATTAGGAATTTTCTAAATCTATTAACAAAAGAGATGCACTTAATACATTATGTCAACCAGAGCTGGGCTTTCTTTAGCTATTTCGAGGGCTGCCATAGGCACAGCTTGAAACTTGCTTGGATTTTACATGGGTGCCGTATTTTATGTTGCATTAATTTAAAATGGTCTGTTTCACTTCATCAAGACTTTAGCTTAAGGATAATGCATTTATGTAAGATTAATCTTGCCATGTTGTTTTAGGATCAGGATTGTAAACTGCATTGTTCCGACAGTGATGTTCTAAATGTCATTTTAAAGCTTTTCTTGGGAGCTGCAGGCTCCCGCTTATTCATGATGTTATCTTTAATTTCACTTGATTTTAGAATATCCCTGCTATTTTTTTCAACGTGGTAATTATTCATGAAAATTGGCTAAAAAAAAATAAAAGGAAGATGACAAGGGGGGAAAAAAAGCCGCCTTAGTATTTGACAGACCTGCGCAAGAATTCAGTTTTTCTTCTTTTAGCTGCTTTTGTGACCTCAAACTTCAGCCTTTTTAAAACACTGGTCTAGTTATGAATCCCTCTGGGCTATCTCAAAATTCTGCTTTTTGGAGGCCTCTTCTTCCCCTCCTTGTTCTCAGCCTTCTCTGAACTGCCCCATCAGACGCTATTACTTGCTCTTCTAGTCCGTCAGGGACTGTGTATGGGCCTGACACGCTTTGTCTTGCTGGAGGTGATGAAAAATAAACCCAAAAAACTTCCGATGTGGGGGGCCAAAATGAACGTAGGTGATGCTAATAAAGGGTAACGAACGCCAGCAGGGGCTTGCTGGAGGGTTGCGCGTGGGAGCAGAGGCGAGAATGAGCTTTTCTCTGTCTCGTCCTTCTTGCAGGGGAGAGACCACGGAGGTGCAGAGGTCGCCCACACGCTGCCTCTCCGGAAGGGAACCTAGAGCCCCGGCAGAGGAGCCCCCGGGCCAGCGGCCCCCACCCCGACGGGCAGTGCTGGCGGCCCCCCGTGCCCCGGCGGCTACCGAGCAGCCTCCCTGCCAGCCATCGCCTCGCCCGCAGCCGCTGCGCAGGACTGAAACCAGCGCTCTGCGAGGAGGGGGGTGCCTCTGCGCTGTTAATCATTTTAAAATAAATGAAGATGCTACACAAGATATATATAAATTGACGTACTAATCAGTCCCATGGTTCCTTATTTCCTTTATAATAAACAGTGGAGTTGGCAAGCACTGTGGCAGCACAAGGCATCTATATTAATCAAGAGAAGTTTGAGACACTGGAAAAATTAAACTTTATGTGATTTGGACAGCATGAAGAAGTTAAGCACTGTAACAAAAACCTCCCTGATGCTCACAATGACTATTTGATACATTTGAAAAACAGCAGTGGATTCGAGGGCTGGAGAAGTATTAATTAATGAAACTGCCACTGCCTGTCATGCTGAAAAGCAAATTAGAAAAAAAAAAAAAAACAAAACAAAACAGAGAGAGGAAGAAGGGGGGGGTGCGGGGAAAAGGTGGCATTCGGTGCTGAGAAAGCAATGCTTGATGAAGGATTAAAGGGACTAAAGAGAAAGACCGTCATTCTGCAATAGTTTGTTTCATTACAGTTTGGGGACCACTTGCATTTCTAGTGCTCTTGCTCTTGACTGCGCACCATTAATAGTATGTGAATATGGAAATTGAAACACTTCCAGAGAAAAGCTTCTGTTCTGCTTTGGAAAAGAAAAGCTAGTCGAACACTAAGAAAAAAAAAAAAAACAAAACACCAGGCTTCTGTGTTTTACTCTCAGGACCTTTTTTTGTAACAGGGCTACTTTCTTCGACCTGGTCACAAAGGAAGTCTTCATGTTAAGAAAAAAAAAATTAATAAAATAAAACAAAACGCTCAGCTCTCTAACGCCGCTGATCTGTATGTTTAGAAGAGAAAAGGTGTCACTGAACAAGTTGAGGCAGCCCTTGGGCCCATACAGTACTCTCTGCTCCTGCATTTGGTTCGGCGGGTTCACTTCTCCTTTCCTGGGCCCGATGACGTTTCGGAAAGACGAGGAACTTCTTTTGTGGTGGCAGGTTAATGTTCATATAAATGTGTCATGTCTTGTACTTGGTGATCACTGGTGGTGTTAGGAAAAAAAAAAAAAAGGCAAAAAAAAAAAAAGCTTTATATACCTCTTCTACAGTAACTCTTTAACTGCAAGTTTTCAAGGTGGGGTTGTGGCACATAACAGGTTGTTAAACCGTGCGGTGTAAGCAATTAAAAATGTATTCCACAGATATAAATATTTTCTTTTCTTATTGCTGTGACACTATGTGTGATGGTAATATTTCTGAGAGTTTCAGATTTTGCACATATAATTTTATGCATTATCAAAAGTTACTGCTGCCTTGAAAGAAAATGTTCTGTGAAAATTTTTGCAAAAGCTTTACTAGTTTTTTTTAAATTGTAACATTTTGTAAAGGCAGGAAATGGATTAAAAAGAAAACCCTAGCATGCTAAATATATTTTTCAACAAAGCAATAATTTTACATGTACAGAAATTATGCTAACCTTTAATACAGGTGAGAGCAACAGTTTACTTAATACAATAACGGAATAGTGCTGTTTTTGTAGAAATGGGCTTCTGACACAAAGATTTGTTTAAAAAAAAAAAATCAGAAAAAAAGCGTGATCTTTCTGTTCTAACAGTTTTGGCGGGCGGGGGGTTGCTTTTTTTAAAAAAAAAATCTAGTCAGCAATTGGTTCTGGATACTACTTGTTACTTGTTTTAAATTACTTGACAGTTTTTGTTACTTCGCAACACTTGCAACAATGCAAATTAACTTTCTTATGTATTTTTTTTAAACTAGTTTTTCCTTATGCTATTACACCAGATGTATACCAGAATTCTCTGTAAGTCTCGGTGTAGTTAGGAATGTCTGTGCAAATACTTATAAGTGACTGTAATTAACTGTTCTGTGAAGTTATTTTTGAGGGAGGTTGCATAGACACATTCCATTGTACACCAAAAAAAAAAAAAAAGAGAAAAAAAAAACAAAAAATGAAATATTTTGCTGTGTTGCTTAATGATTATCATTTTGGGTTTGCACTAGCTTTCTCAGTTTGTTTTGTTTGGGTTGGTTTTTTGTGTTCTTTTTTTTTGTTGTTGTTGTTGCGCTTCTGTTTTGTTGCTTTTCTGAGTCATATTTTCCATGAGTGAAAGTAATGCAGTTCAGGAATGCACAAAAGCTAGTTGCTTAGCCTATTTGTTTGTGTTTTAGTTATTAAAAACTCTTCTGTACCCAAAATGGCACAAAAGTGTAGTCTACATTTGTAATTTCTCCCCCCCCTTTTTTTTTTTTTTTTTTTTTTTAAATTGCATTTGTTTGCAAGCTGATCTAGAAAATCTGAGTTAATATTTAGAGCCAAAAGCTTTTTTTTCTGGAGCTTTTCTTCCAGAATCTCTGACAGAGAAGCTAGTGCTGTCACTGCCATTACCAGGGTACTAATCAGCAAAGTTTACAATCATAATTTAGCTCCATGAAGAACAACAGTAGGGGAAATCAGTTTAAATAATTATATGCTGTGTATAGCACAGAAATGAGATTTTCACTTAATTAAACAAGAAATAAGAGTGGGTGGGGGAAAACCAACCTTAAAGACCATCTGTTTTCAGAGGCAAATCCCACAATTTCTTTTTTTCTTCTTTATCATTGTATTGTATTGATTTGTTATTTTAGTTAGGCCATAGTATTTAAAATGAGTTGTGTTCCTTATTTATTTAGTCAATGGGCTTTGATCAGCTCTTTTAAGCAACGTGATAACTTTTTTTGGCATGACATGCTCCTGTAAAGCCCTTTTATGACTGTTACAGGGACTTTCTACTACCTCTACCAATCTACTGTTTCTTCTTCTTACAGGTTTTTATGGTGTTGCAAGTCTAATGTAACTTAGACAATAAAGGGTTTGATTATCTACGCTGCAGATTCTCAGTGTATCTGCCATCTCTCTCCCCCTCTCTCTCTCTCTCTTTCTCTCTCCCTCTCTCTGGTTTTCGTGTGGTTTACTGTAGCTAAAGTGCAGAAGACCTTTTTTATTCTAGCTGAAGTGAAAGACCACCTTCCTCTCCACAGTATTTTTGTACCCTCAATGTTGTGCACTGACCGAAAAGGCGAACTTGGAGAACACTTACTCCACGGAGCTCATCAGCTACTATGTGGCCATCATGCTGTTTGCATGCTTGGAATTCCTTCTGTCAGAAATGCTACAAGTGAATGGGTACATACTGCAAAATGGAAAGCAAATTGAAAAGCCAAAACAGTTTTTAGTTTTATATTTCAAAACCACTTAAAGTCGAAAAGCCTTAGCATAAATTGCTGCCCTCATCCTATGGAAGACTCTGCCTGTATGAAACCAACTAGTTAAGAAAATTATCCTTTGGAAAACAGCATCCTCTTGTTGGTGCAAAAAAGTTTTCTGCTATTAACTAGCCGTCAGATAAAAATACATCACTGGAGTGATGTCCAGGTGTTGATACCGTGTGCATTTCATGGTAATTCCCGTAAACATGTTGCCACCTTGTCGTGCCTTGGGGTGCTGCGTGTCGTGGAGGGCATGCGTAGGTTTGTCGTGCTCGCCGCATCAGACCGTGCGTGACATTTTGAGCCATTTTACAAAATTGTGTCATTCTAGTGGGAGTGCATCCCCGTTTTCCGCGTTTTCATGCTCAAAGGGTTGTGTTTCTGACCAGGCCCATGTTTGGTTTTGTTCTCCTTCCTTGTGGTATTCCCGTGCTGGCCTGCTGAAGGCATATCTCAGCAGCTCCAGCAAGAGTGCCTAGAATTCATGGACACATTTGGGGATTTCACCTTGAAAAACCAACCTGTCCCAAGATGACCTGGAACAAAGCAAGAGGTAACTTCTTCATTAGGTTCTTGCTACATAAAAATGCGTTGGGTTAAAAGTAGGAGAGGTTGCATTTTATGTCAAGTCAAATTTCCTGCTCCCCGTGCAAGCCAGGATTTTTAAGCCAGCATTTCTGTGCAAAGCACTGAATTGCAGAGAGTCCTCTTCCCTCGCGCTCTCTCCTTTCTCTCTTGCTGTGTTTGACAGCCCCATGCTTCAGAGAAGTCCAATATTTGGAGGCAAAGCTCGTGTGCATTCCCTGGGAGCTTGTAGGTAAGGAGTGCCTGCTTGATCCCAATATTTAGAGAGTAACTCAAATAAAATGGAGTATATTCTCATATATAAAAATTTCTTACGCTTTAGCTTGTCATTGTAAATGATGAAATGATTGCTTCTGGAACAGCTAGGTGTGTAAAACACTTGAAGATCAGTGAAAGCATAGACCTACTCCACTATGAACTGCTTTCTGTGGGGCTGCGTGTATCCTGGTGTCTTTGAGAGGGACTACAACCATGTGTTGACATTCGTAGCTGTCTCAAGGTAGACAGTAGCTGTTAAAAATTTATTTATGCCTATATTTTTTTCTTCAGGTTCATCAGTGCTGCTTTTAGGAGAAAGAAAAAACCTAACAAAACCAACCCTAAACCCCAGAAAAAGTTTCCTTCCATTCGAGGCTGGTGGACAAAGGGCAAACCGTAGGTGGGAAAAAAAAATAAATCCATATATGTTTGGTATTTCCAAACTGGTCACCTTTTACTAGTCAAAATGGGGGGCACTTGCTATTGAGAGAGAAAAGGATGTTGTGTTGGGAGTAGGAAGCAGGCACAGAACAGGGGATTGTTTTGTTGTGGCTTTGGGTAAAGGGGTCAAGAGCATCAACATGACCCAGCTCTATGGGCTTGAATGAGCTGGATGTTGCCCATAGGGCCATAAGAAAAAGAGATGGAGAAAGCACGTGAAAGATCGGTAAGGGGCTAAGTTTTGACCCTCTGAAATTCAAGTAAGTAGACATAAGGCAGTGTCTCAGAAAGGCCAAACTGAGGACAGGACCAAGGAGAAGTCAGGAGTAGAGCAAGAGGTTTAGATGAGAATCACCAAAGAGCTAAAAAGTTGCCAAAAAGGGCAAAGACAACAGTGTGAGAGATCAGAAGGATATGGAGGTGGAGCCGAAACTCTGAAACCAAACCAGAAGAGGTCCGTGCTCTTTGCAAAGGCCTCCTATTCAGATGAAAGGGAGGAGGGATAGGCCGGCAGCTTCTGGGGAGACGGATTAGAAACTACAGAAAATAAGCACATAATTTAAGCTTGGTGAATCATCTTATTCTGCAAAAATGTTCTTTTGTGGCATAAGCCTGAATGACGTTCTGACAGAAAATAAGGGAACGCCTTTTTGGATCTTTACTGTTGACTGATGGGTGAACCAGAGTTAGGACTATAATTACGAGTAGTTGAGGCTGGACTGAAGGGTCTCTCCAATACCCAAGGGGGTTTGAAAAGCATATTGCTCTTTTCGAGAAACAAGCGGACTCTGATTAGCCCCAAGCAGGAGGGGGAAAAAAAACAACCAACAAGGCAGGCAAGAAGGCATAGTGTTTTAAGCAGATGCTGAACTGAAGCAATCCTTTGAGGATGCTAGAGGGTACGTTCAGATAGCATTCTCTAATACAGAATATTTTAAGATGCCTCATAGTGTGTTGAATAAAAGAGCTGGGGATGCTCAAAGCTGTTAAAAAAAAACGTCCAATATTAAAATGGCTTGAGACACTTGGCCCTCTCCTTTGTGAATTCCTTTGTATCTCAAATTTAAGTTGTGGTTCGTATAAGGTTGGTACAGATGGCTTGATCTGCTTGTTCCTATGTCATCAGTGTTGCCTACAAAGGTGAGTTACTTGTCAAGAGTTTAGAAAGTGTGAGGTACTCACGTTCCCTTTCTGTAAGTGAAAATCTCTGCACATCATATTTCATTGTCATCAACCCAAGTACCACAGCAGTCTTAGAAGATTTTTCTAGAGAAAAATGATATATTTATCTTCTAAATATTCATTGCTCTGATGTGACATAAAATAAATGGGACGCCAGCCCTCCAGTCCTTACTCCCAGAATTCAGCTTACTTTTCTGGGACAGGGCAGCATTGTACCTCGCCTGGGACAATTAACGAGCCACTAGTGGTTTCTGAGACCTACAGCTTGATGCAGAGCGCTGGAGTGGTGCTTCAATAAACACGCTTCTGCTAGGGATCTCCCTTGGCGAAGGCAGGTCACGAACTGAACAATTTCTTGTTTTCACTGAAGTCATGCTGATGCTGCAGGGACACTGGGTCTGTTCTTCCAGATGGGAGCCAGTGGTGGGAGGTCACTGTGGTCAGCTCACCCACGGAGGACCATGGACTTAAATGGTAACCGGTTTGCTGGCTACTGCTTTACCAAACTTTTCGTCTTTATGTGTTCCTCTCCTTCTCCCTCAGAAAGCACAGATGCAGGGGGTTACTCGCACCATGGAGGAAGTGACATCTCCAGAGCAGTGGTGGGAACAGGCAGCTGGGAAGAGTTTCTGTCAGCTATAAGTCCACGTCAGGGGCTTGCAGATAGTCCTGTCCCTTCTGCTGGGGTTTCCTCCCATCTCTCCTGTCAAATGACAAATCAGTTGTTGTGTGACTGTGCTCCCAGTAACACACAAAAGCCAGCTGTGTATATGGGAATGATTGTTTTTTCCCTAGTTTTTCTTTTCAAATATTGACAGAGTAGAGAGCATCCCTGGACTGGAATGTTAGAGAGAGAGTCTGGAGGAAGCCTCATGCAGATGCAATATTAAGCACATTTTATATCTGTAGGAAAGTTAGGCGTACTGGCAGGCTCTAGGGGCTCATTGCACTAGTGGATTTGTGGACATTTGTCAACTAGAAGGTGGAATTCTGTAGAAATTTGCTCAACTGCTCGGTCTCTGGTTGCCGACCATCCCTGCCTTGAGAAGGCAAGGCTGACAACTGTCACTGGCCTTGGGGTGGTGAGGGGGGACATGTCCCTGGCAGTGACACATGTGCATGGCTCTTCCTTGGGCTCCCCTCCCCAAGCCGCTCGCTTCCCCAGCTCACAGCCTGGGAGCAGGGGGAAGCTCTGCTCGCTCATGTCTCATGAGCCACATCCACCAGGAGAGAGCTATGAAGGAAATCACGACTGGTCTGAGCCCTGCCGTCGAGGAGGGTGTCTCTTGGCACAGCTGTATTTTGAGGTTTTTGTTTTGCACCAACCATGCGGTGGGAGCAGTCCAGAAGCCAGCATCCCTGAGCTTTTTTAGCTGGGGAGATGTTCCAGGCCACGCTGGAGGACCCTGTGTGTGATGAGCAACTGAGACTCCAAGTGGTCACTTCTGGAAAGGCTCGCCGCAACTCTGTGCTCACCCTTGGCAAGTAAGGGCTCCCTAGCATTTGGCCAGGGGTCGTTTATGGGCAGAAGTGACCTGCGAGAAGCCCGTGGGAACTTCCTGAGCTAGGTTGAGCACAGCGCTAGGGCTAAATCCAAGCAAAATGCCAGTGAATCCACCGTTCGTTATTGCTGAAGGTAATCTGGTGGATGATTTTGTAGATCTGGTTCTTTGCTCAGTGTTGTACGTGGTGTTTGAGAAAGCAATTTGCCATTTACAGTGTTGAGGGTAGGGGGAAGGAGAGGTAGTGAGCACGTGTCAAAAATGACATAGGCTTTTCAGTTGCTGCTGGAGAGGCTGATGATTACTTCACAGCACACTGTTTACGGGCTGCTCCATTTCCTACACTGCCCCTGGAAGTTTTAGCGCTTTCAGGGTTGGAAACATCTAAGGAATTCCCCGCAAAGTTACTGAAGTTATTTTCATTTTGCCTCCTCCGACAGCACACGATGTGAGGAATGACATGGTTTTTAAGGTGAGGCAAGTAGAAGGGGAATAGTCCAAGCAGCAGCAGTGTTGCTGTCCTAAGCTGCTGCTTTTTCAGAGCATTACATTAAATTGTTTGATAACTGAGTTAGTTCTCCTTTGCATTGGTTCTGTTAAATAAACAGTGACTTTAAAATGAGGCACAGCTGGAGGCACCATTAAACCCACCTGAATTTCGCTTCTCAACTTGTATTTTCTGAGGTTTTTTTGCAGCAAATGAGTCTTTGAGAGTTTTTAGAAAAAGAAAAACGAGCTCCTAAGTTTAGAGAAATTATTTTGACTGTAGCCGGAATTACAGTGCTTCAGGAATTTGAACTTGCAAGAAACAAGTGAGCGCTGAGGTGGCATGGGAAGGAGCACCAGAGCTGTAAACCTAGCTAGATGTTGACTTGGCCACGTTATTACTGAGGCTGGTTTGGTAAATGTGACTCCGGGGAGCACAGGTGCCTTGTAGGGCCTCCTCTGATCATTCGTCATACTGCCTGTGGCAGAATATTTTTCTTTGTAAGATTACAGTTTCCTTTATTATATAAAGGGCCTCTTAGGTAGGTGTCTGTCTGTGCTGGGCACCGTATGGCAAGAGACATTTCCTGATGCGGAAGCTGCACGAGGGTTGCCATGCAGAAGTGACCCTGAGCTGGGCTGCCAGGCAAATTCACCCTCTGCCCACCTCACTTACCTGCTTGAATGCCTTTAAGCTGCCTGTGAGGCAAACCAGTTGCTGCTTTGAGAAGCGAGGTGCAGTGCCCAGGGGACACGGGCAGCGCTCTAAAGGCATTACCTGCCATGGGGGTGGGCCCTGGCGCTCTTGGTTTCGGTCAATCCGCCCTGAACTTCTGCTCTTACTGCAATGAAGATACGAAGCAAATAATGCTGGCTGGGTGTTGGACATTGCTTGCCACAAGGGCAGGTGGGATGTGTAGGCAGTCTGGCTTCAGACTGAGCCCAGGCTGCCTACCGGGGCAAGTCAGATGCGAGAGAGCAGGATTTCACAGCTCAGGTAAATGCACAGGCCTGTAGGACGGCTATGGAGGAGCTTCAGCCTGCACAGCTCCTTGCATGGTATGGCGTGCTGAGCCACAGACAGCAGGGAGCGCGTGAAGGACGTGGTGACAATCTCTCCACTGGGCTGGTACAAAGGAAGAGTAGCTCCTCACTGCCCTACAGCCATCTGTAAAGAAAGATGTTGTGTCCTTTTTTATGCTTCCAAAAGATGCTCTAACAGGAGGGCGTTGAGCTGCGAGGGTCTGTGGAGGCACAAGAACTTGACAGTCTTAACCTGCTCAGGTAATGATGTGGAAAGTTTGATACTTCACTGTTTCTATAGAGCCCTTAATTGTTGTTAACTATTCTGTCTGTCCCTGAGTCGGTGTCACTTTTGTACCGTTGGAAGGATGCAAGCTGTTTCTGAGAAGAGACTGAAGGCCTTTGGAGTTCTCTCCATCCTTCGCCAACATGGAAAAAGGGCAAGCTATCTTCTCCTCCCCACCTGCATGTATTTGAAGCAGTTGGACCATGTCCAGAGGAGAGCTACCAGGCTGGTGAGGGGTCTGGAGACCAGGTCATATGAGGAGAGGCTGAGGGAGCTGGGCACATTTAGCTTGGAGAAGAGGAGGCTGAGGGGAGACCTCATTGCCCTCTACAACTACCTGAAAGGAGGTTGTAGAGAGGTGGGTGTTGGCCTCTTCTCCCAGGTGAAATGACCTAGATGAGGGGACAGAGTGTATCCTCAGCAAGTTTGCTGATGATACTAAGCTGGGAGGGGTGGCCGACACTCCAGAGGGCCGTGCTGCCATCCAGCGTGACCTGGACAGGCTGGAGAGCTGGGCAGAGAAGAACCTAATGAGGTTCAACAAAAGCAAGTGTAGGGTCCTGCACCTGGGAAGGAAGAATGCCAAACACCAGTATAGGTTAGGGGCGGACATGCTGGGAAGCAGCTCTGAGGAGAAGGACCTGGGGGTCCTGGTAGACAGCAAATTATCTATGAGCCAGCAGTGTGCCCTTGTCGCCAAGAAGGCCAACGGCATCCTGGGCTGCATAGGAAAGACTGTGGCCAGTAGGTCGAGGGAGGTCATTCTCCCCCTCTACTCTGCACTGGTGAGGCCACAACTGGAGTACTGTGTCCAGTTTTGGGCTCCCCAGTTCAAGAGGGACAGGGAACTACTGGAGCGAGTCCAGCGAAGGGCAACCAAGATGATTATGGGACTGGAGCACCTCCCTTATGAGGAAAAGCTGAAAGAGCTGGGACTCTTTAGCCTGGAGAAGAGAAGGTTGAGGGGGGACCTGATTAATGTTTACAAGTACCTAAAGGGTGGATTTAAGGAGGACGGAGCCAGGCTCTTTTCAATGGCTCCCAGTGACAGGACAAGGGGCAATGGGCACAAGCTAGAACATAGGAAGTTCCGTTCAAATACACGGAAAAACTTCTTTACAGTGAGGGTGACAGAGCACTGGAACAGGCTGCCCAGGGAGGTTGTGGAGTCCCCCACTCTGGAGATTTTCAAGACCCGCCTGGATGCAGCCCTGAGGGATGTGCTTTAGGCAATCCTGCTCTAGCAGGGGAGTTGGACTAGATGATCTCTAGAGGTCCCTTCCAACTCTGAAGATTCCGTGATTCCGTGAATAATGACAGGACCAGAGGAAATGGTCTGAAGCTGCAGCAGGGGAGGTTTAGATTAGATATTAGGAGGAATTACTTTCCTGAAAGAGTGGTCAGGCCCTGGAACAGCCTGCCCAGGGAGGTGGTTGAGTCACCATCCCTAGAGGTGTTTAAGAAACGTCCAGATGTGGCACTTCAGGGCATGCTCTAGTGGCAGAGATTGTAGGGGGGTTTTTGTGTGTGTTTGGTTGGACTCGATGATCTCAAAGGTCCTTTCCAACCATGAAGATTCTATGATTCTATGCTAAACATCAGTGGGGTTTTTGCATAGTTGCATGGCTGACTGTGACGACAAATTTGACCTCCAGTCATTGATGCACAGAAACTTGATACATGCCTATTTGCTTAGTTATGTTATGGAGGGAAGGGGTTAGAACAGGGATTACAGGATGATCGCAAAATAGTCCTGCTCCCTACACACATCTGGGCAACTGTGACACCAGTCCTAAAGCCAAGCTCTAGTTAAATCAAGAGATTAGTGTGAAGCTGATGTCATACATTAGCTCGTAATGCTTTAACTGAAGTTTCTTCTTTTGGCAAGAAGCACATCTTTTTCAAAAAAAGAAAAAAAAAAACAACAAAAAACTTGCAATAAAGTATTCTCAGAAGATGGAGGTAAACAGGTGTAGTTGTCCCAGTGAATCAATTGCGAGGAAGCAATGAAAATGATACTTAATATACTTTAAAAGATTTGGCTTTAGTATGGAAATGATACCAGTTGAAGTGAAAGCAATACTATCTACGTGGGAAAGTGGCATTGAAATATTCTTTCTTTCTGCCGCCTTTTGTCAATAAGAGAGGCTTGAATTATGCATTAGTGAGCTATAGAGTTATGGAAGATAATACAGCAAGGTTACGAACCCAGAACAAAAGAAGGGGAAACTAGGTTCAACTCGGTAATATATCACTTGGAACTTATATAAATGGTTATAATGCTTTGCACATTACAAAGACAGTAGTCACATATTTAAATGAGAGCAGAGCTATTGCTTCAAGTTTTCCTTCAGATATTAATTTGGGCATTGTAATTAGTTCTTCTTGAGAAGCCTTGCAATGTTCAGTATGTTTAGAGTTTTGTGGACTATTCTAGAAAATGACTCTTAAGTAGATGTACTTGAGATGTAGGATTTTACATAGATATATCAATTTGTATTCACATAAATGAGATTTTAAATTGCTGTCTGTGAGTAGTCATCTCTTGAAATGGAAGTAATCTTTGGACAGACATGGCCAAAGCCATACTAATTGTAAATACCAAATATTTCCAGGAGAAAAAATAAGCAAAGAATTATTCACAGAATTTTTAAAAAATTCTTAATTTTTTTATAATGTGCTTTGCTCCCTGAATTGACAAAGAGAAGGGGAAGCAAAATCTGCCGGCTAATCAATTTTTCTATCTGCTGGTAGTTATGAAGTGGTGCATTTCTGCAAAGTCTTTCCCCTGAGTGATGTCCAGCCACCGTTACCTGCCAGGTGCTGGTGCTTCTCCTGACATTGGTGTCCACCCCAGCCCACGAGGCCTCGTCCACCCCTGCCTGTGCAGGGTACTCATCCACAGTGGTGGGAGAAACAGAGAAGCCCACACTTAAGCCTGACCTCAGCAGCCACAGGTTTATTCAATATGTTGCTTTGCATATAGACAGGAGGTGCACCATCCCCATGTCAGTTTTGTTTGGAGCTACAGCGCTTGCTTTCCAGTCCTTGAAGACGGGGTGGGTGGATGTGTGGGGGGACAGAGCTGCCGTTGAAACATTGTGTTTCCCGGTGATCAATGGGATGATTCAGCTGGTGCTTCTCTGAACTCAGGGGCACGGGGTAACGCTGAGAGTTTCTGCGACGTCGGCTTCAAGGCCTTTGGCTGCCCCACCACGAGTGGTGCTTGGGCTTGGGCAGACGTTGGAGCTGGGTCCACTCAAGTCCTTCTTACCCACATGGAGCAGATTCACTTCACAGTCGACATGGAGCAGGGAGGCTGCCGTAAGCCTGTTGAGTTATGGCCTTTCCCTTTCTTGCTCAGCTTTGGAGGCAGGTAGGAGCCCAGCTCCCCCGGTGCTCCGTGCTGGTCTATGGCTACCACCAGTCCTCACTGCAGCGCTGCCCACAGGCGCACGCATGGCCACCTCCTGCTCCCAGAACTGCTCCGCTGCTGAGGTTGTCTGCCCTCCTCCTGCAGCACAGTTTAAAATGATTGCATGTTTTTGTGGCTCTTCCTTACAGCGTAGCTAAAATTATTATTTATTTTTTTTTTAAATAGGGTTTTGGGCAGAGATCAAGTAGGGAAAAGTTAACTACAACAGGTTTGGTTTCGGTTTTTTTAAAGAGAATTATGGACTTTAAAAACAAGGTCTTCCAATGGCTGATGCTGTTTACTTAATCAATGAGAGACATCTGATGTGCACTCACAGTTCCCTGAGCTGTATCATTAAACAAGTGTAAGTAAGTTAACCAACCTTCAGTCCACTGTTATTTGCTTTTAATCACAGCTGAGGAGCTGCTTAAGAAAACTCTTGGGAAAAGCAAACCATTTCTTGAAGAGAGGAATAGGGAGTCCAAGGTAAGCATTTACCAGTTGCCAAGAATCTTTAGATCCATTTAGTGTCTCATTATTTGGTGAATAAACCACCTGGCATTGCTTAGAAAAACATCAGTATAATTCCTTTCCAAGACAGACCTAATTGTATAGCAGTGTGTGGCCATTATTTTCTTCCACACCCAATCTGAGGCTGGGAGCACATGCCGTATAGTTTCATTCTCTTTTCGTTTCAAAAACAATGTCCTTAAAAAATGAATAATTGTAGGGAAATGGTACTATGTTTGGCTACTCACGCTAACTGCCTTGCTTAAAAGAGGTGCCAGCTGAACCCTTACAAAAGAAGTAAAAATACACACACTTGCCCCAGCATTATTGCGCTCTGCAATGAATGGTTATGATGAGGAAAACAGAGGTGACTTCGCTTTTGTCCTTTGTGTAGTTACTTTTTGGGCTTATAGATGTGGGCTCCATCGCCTTGAATTAGAAGCCTCTCATTTTCTACCTCCTCGTTACACAGTTATAGATGCCCATGCACATAATAATGAAGACTGCAGCTCTGGGTTACGAGAGGAGAGGTAATTCCCGATGTCTGATCGTTCTCGCTACCTGCAAATTTTGGAAACCCATTCTGAAGAGAGTTTGGTGGGAGCCGGTTGGGATATTGCAGGGATGTATGTACAGCTCCTTGATTTTATTCAGTCAAGGGACTGCTGCATGCTGCCCTAGCCATGGAGGCTTTTTAAATTTGAGTTTCACTCCCGAGCATATGGTGCCCTGCCAGTGATTAAGCCTGACAGTCGTGGATGCACAGATCACTTTGAGTCAGCGATTTCCACTTGGAAGAAGCAACGTCTTGGGGCCACCTAGGGAAAGAGGTAAAAGCATCCTTACCCTCACTGTGTAGCCAAGACCAGTAAGGAGCGTAGCAGGGCTGAGTTCTCAGGTACTGATGTCCCGCAGGTGTGAAGGTCACAGCTTCACCCATCTGTTTGCTTCTGGTTGTGGCCATCCCCTTGTTGCTGAGGTGTAGCTCCCACCAGTTGCTTTTTGGTGAGTTTCTGGTTTCAGGCAGGCTCTGGGAAAATTAGGAAATTGTGACCTGTGGAGGGTTGATGTTTTTTTCCTGACTATTGCTAGCTGCTGTGGTACACAATGTCCTCCGGAGCTAGGAATAGATGTGGAATAGAAAACACGAGAACGTACAGCCCGGGCAACCTCAGGGTGGGTGCACTGTCTTAGGTGCCAGGCTCCAGCCATGAGAGGCTGGTGCTAATTTTCTTGCTACACAGCCCGAATTGTGTTACAGTTTTCCTAAGATTTTTAGAATTTTCAAACTCTTGGAAAATTTAATCGTCAATTTAATGGAAGAAACGTTCGGGCCATAAAACATAACACTGCTTAAAAATAAAAAATAAAAAAAAAAGAGCAGTGAGGACACAGCTTCTGGGTAGAACACAGTTTATAACTCGGCTGGTTTCAGACCACTTTTGGGTCTCCTGTAAGCTGAGGAAAAAAGCTGCTGCTGCTTTCCATAAAATTAGGAGCCTGTCCTTGCTCTTCATTTCCAGTACTTATTATTTTTACCACATTCATATTTTTACATTTTGCTTTTGGAAGACACAGGGACAGAATGATACTCCCTCCCCCCCGATCTCGCCCTGATTATCTAGCATAAATCTCCCTTTATAATCTTATCACTGGGCAATTCGGTTATTTTAAATGTGAGCCTTCTTGCTCACTGATCAGTTCATCTTCAGGTTTTTAAAAGCGCTATTTCATAATTCTGCACATTCCCATTGCTTCTGAGTGTCCAGCCCAGCTCTGCCTTCACTTATCCCCTTCTCCTTCCTTTCCGACAAGGCAGGCTCTTTCTCTCGCTCACAGTCTTCGCATTCCTTCCAAGTTGATGCACATAGTCATTTGTAATCAAGGCTGTAAATTGTATTTAGAGCTGTACTCCACTATCCGTGGATATTTGAATCATAAATGAGAGTATTGTCCTGCCTGTACTCTCACTTATTCTTTCAGCCGTAATGGATCCTTTCATTTGTGCTCAATTAGCTTTTCCACTCCTGCATTCAGACCCTGAAAGTTTCCACTCTTTTCTTCAGGTCTTGAATGCTGATGGTGTGGCCACGTTTGCCTCTACCCCGTAATTTGTTTAGCTCTTTTGTGCCACGGATTTCACTGAATACGGTTTGTTTGTTTTGACAAGTCCAAACACCAGGACTCTATTGTGCCATGATATAAAAATGTTCCCGTTGATTATTGCTGGGGGTGCCACAGCTCTGGGATGGACCTCTTGGGTGTCTGGGCTTCTGTGCCTCCAGGTTGAAATGTAACCAGAATTTTTCTAGAAGACCGTTTTTGGATGGATGGGGTTTATTTTTTGGTTTTGTTTTTTTTTTTAATTCTGATAGAGCAGCGAGCCAAGTCACAGCCATCATGTGTCGGGAAGAATCATTTTTAGAACAGCACGCCACCGTGTGCAAGTACACGGAGTCCTCTTCCTTTCGCTCCAGCGCCCTTACGCCGAGATGGGCAAAATCCAGCCCGCTGCCACCCCCGGCCCCTTCCAGCGCCCGCTCTGTCCGCCCCCCCCCCCGCACCCTGGGCAGTAAAACCTCTGTGGTGGCGCCGGCTGCTCCTCGTTAGGCGTCACGGCTCCCCGGGGACCCCAGCCTGCTGTAAAGTGTGTGGCTCCCAATACTGGTAACGTTTCGTCCCGCTGCCGCCGCAGCTTTTCATGTTTGCTGACATCTTCGAAAGTGGAATTAGGGAGGGTTTTCTCCCAAGCTAGTGTTGCCTTTTCCCTTCACGTTTTCACACCCTATTTTTGGGTTGGTTTGTTTGTTTTTTTTTTTAATTTTTTTTTTAATTTTTATTTTTGTCTTTGTTTTCCGAGAAGAAAAAAGGCAAAACTCGGAGAATATTAGCCAGCTTCACTTCCTTGCTTTGTGCTGCGAAACGTGCGCATACTTTTTCAGTGTGATCAAACAGGTTGTATTTCTCATTCTACAGATGTGAGCTGGTTTTGATTTTGGTTTTGGTTGGGTTTTTTTTTTTTTGAGGGGAATTGCTGTTCATTTCTGTTTTGAAAGTATTTTTAAGGGAATTCTCTTTCACTTTGAACAAAGCTGGCATGTTTAAATAAATGTTTCTATTCGGTACTGTGCCCTGGGAAAATGTTGCGGGCCCGGCAATTGATGTTTCTTTGAAACTAACATCTCAGAATTTATTTTGTGATCGTCTTCCCCTTGGAAGGCAATTGTGACCTTTCTTTCCCAGACTGTCCATGGATGGAGGGAGAATCTGTTTGGATTCTGTTTGGGATGAAGTTTGTCCTTAGTATCTGCAAAGGTTTCTAGTTGGTTTAAACTGAATACAATAGAGGAAATAATCTCTAGTTTATTTCTCTTGCTATAGATACGCATCCCTTAGTTTCCCTAAATTTTACTTTAAAGTTTTCCCATCCTGGGATAATCTAGAATTAAAAAATCCACTTAAAAAAATATCCATATCTCTAACAGACCAAAACGAAGAGTGTTTCACTTTGTGTGTACGTGCACAAAAAACAGGGAGGGAGTGGGAGAAAGACAGCAGAGGTGTTGGGATACTCATCTGGGATGTGAATGTGAAAGGAAGCCAGGAAAATACACCAGCTCGTAAGACCTTTGTTGACCTGCATCTGGTGGGGAGGATTTAGGGAAAGACCTCTGTCCCTAAATCTCACCCGTAAGAGATGACAAATTTAAGCAATAACGTATCATGCTTGGGGTGCTACATCAGGGGCACCAGCGCTTGTTGGACAGAACTTTCTAGAGCAGTCAACTCTAACATTAAGCCCTTCGCCAGCATCAAATGTAGCTGGATTGTCTTTTCATATTTAGGGATATTCAAAGTATAAGCCTTTTTTTTTGTCTTTCTTTCTTTCTTTCCTCCCCAGTTAGAATGGACTTGAAAACTCCCCCAGACCTCGTTTATTTGACACTTGTCATTTGACAGCTCTGAAATGTTTAATTTTTGTGAATCCACAATCTTTATAGATCCCCAAAGAGACCTATATAAATAACAAAAACGTGACATCGCTATTCAAACCCTTTATATATGTACGTATAAAAATCTCAGTCGCCATTCTTTTCTATAGACATCTTTCTCATTGTGGGACCCTACTCACCTATACAGAAAACCCAATTTAAAATCACATCATTTCCTCCTGAAAGGAGGGTCAACGAGTGCTCATATGTATTTTTCCACATAAACTGACCTTGTGCAGCATTTCTACTTAGTGAATTAAAATCAGCGGAGAGAGCCAGCCCTGTACAAGTCTCAGTGGCCTCGTTTTATTATATGCACTTTAAGGATAGACTGTTAAGGAGGAACATTGCTTGGGTGATGGTGAATAGCAACACAGGCAGACAAAGCACAATGGAATTGCTCAGTTCGTATCCCGATCTGCAGATTTCTATGGCTGCCAGTCCTGTGCTGTCCTCCCTCTTCGTACATCTGTACCCTGCACATACAATTATGTCTCATCTCCTGAGTTACTGCCATTGGTATAGTGCACACTGCAGCCATAATGACTAATATTGCTATGAATATATTGTTTTTCTTTGGTTTTATTTTGGGTTTGAACATTGTCTGAGTTTCAGACTCCTGACAGCAGGGAATGAATCCCCCTTCTCAGTCAAGGAGGTCACCATCCTTTACCACGACAGACGTGTACCAACGCTATAATCGTTGATGGTGTCCTACCACGCTCCAGTGAGGTAGCTCGCTCTGAACACAGATTTGTATTTCCGCATGTGTTTTATTCCTTTGTATCCTGAGTTCTCCGCAGTATAAGGATGGGCCGGGAGATAGATGGAAGAGAGGGAAAGAGAATACTGGGGGGAAAACGTGATGCAAATCAACGAGCATCAGTATCAGCAGTGCGCCAGAAACACTTTAGAGGGACGTGGATGTAAGGAAGTCTGAGCCTGGCTGGTGATGTGGAAGAGGGGATCTCTTTTTTGGGAGGTGGTCAGTCATAGTGGGAAAAATAAAAAGTGATCCATTCCTGGCTGCTCCTGTGCTGTTTGAAAGCATGCTCGTGCCTGTTCCCTTTGGTATACGTCCTTCGGGCATCTACCAAACTGGAATTGCCTGGAAGCAAAGCAGAAGTTGTCGGGATATAAAAATGTCCCTATTTCACGTTTGCAAATTAAAACTGTCAGTACGTTATAAATGCCGGCTGTCCATGACCCCAAGCAGAGAGGTGCGGTGGCACGTGCTGCACGCTGCGCTTCTCACCGACCAGGGACCTCCAGGAGGTGTCTCCAACCAGAGATGAGACGTAAGGATGGGCTTTCTTCTCTGAGAAGAAGTGAGACTTTTTCTTACCATTACTTTATCATAGTGTTTTGGTATTTAATATACAAGGATTTGACAAAGTACTACTGTATAATCTTCTAACAATACCCATTTTGTCCCATAAAATTATTATATCCGGTCTTAAAATGTTAAATATGTCACTATTAGGGTACAGTATCATAAAATTCAGTTTATAATATTAAAACTCAAAAATGACACAATGTTATCAATCACATTCCTCGGTAATATTCAACTTTCTTCATTTTTCTTTAATTTTGCATTTTAGTATAACAAATTGAGATTAAAGCCGCAGCCTCCAGTTCAAGGTCTCTTGGTGGTGAATGGCAGTAAAGTTACAAGTAAAATGATAAGAAAACAAATCACACTGAAATCTAATATTTAATAACATTTCAGACAGATTACAGAGATTTAAGACCCTGTGCTGTAATCAGCATTGGATCAGGGCAGATATGCTCGTAATTGCAGAGGGAAATGCTCTCATCTCTTTGAAATAAATGCAGATCATCAGTAGAAGACTGGAAATACACTGAACAGCTAGTATAAAACTCAGATTTCTTTCTGGTAAGATATTTTTTTAATTTCTATTGTGCTCCCAGAGCCTCCCTGTGAATGCTGTGTTACATTGTTTGCTTTTAACTGAGAAAATTGTATATTCCCCATTTCCTTCCATTCCCCCCCCCAGCCCCGCCCATCACCTCTCCAGTTGGTGCTGGTATTGCACATCTTTCATCTGGACTTGTTACATTTCTTGAACAAACGTAGGGAAAACTTCCCTAAAAATGAAAAAAAAAGCCCCCCAAAAGGGCTTTAAATGCTCTGATGCATTTCTACTTTTCTACTTTTAAAATATCTTTATCCTGAATTTTATTTTTAGAATACAAGAATGTAACAAAATTGTATTTTTATTCAGTTTATAAAGGACTAAATCTCCTTTTGAAAATTTGTTCAAATGACAATGAGCTGATGGCCAAGTTGCACAATAATGAAAAAAAAAAAAAAGTTACACTCGAGTTAGCGGGGCTTTCTTTGCACGTAATGTACATATCAATTACTTAGTGATGCATTATACGGTATAATCTAATTCAGCATGTCAAACTTTTCAACCCGATTTATAAATTCAGCTGCATCAGCCTCTGCATCATTTACACCAAGTAATTTTTAGCTTCTCTAGAAATCAGCTCCTATGGAAAAAATGGCTAGATTTATTGTATGTGTTCTACTCTGGGACCTAGTTTGCTCAGTGAGCAAAATGAATGCAGTGAGTTTCACACAGTAGAACTAGATATTGTGTATTGTATTTTGTATGCTGAGCCTTTTTCTTTCTTTTCTCTCTCTCTCTGTCTCTCTTTCTTTCTTTTTTTCCCCCCCTCCAATAGAGCTATCCAGTCTTGAATATGTCAGTGTGCCTTGAATGTGCAGTCACATTCTGAGGTATGTCTTTGAACTCTTCAATGGTGCTTTGCATTTCTTTGAGACCTTTTATGGGAAGGAAATAGAGAAATGTGGACTAAAATGCTGTGCGGTTGTCTCATTATTTCTCTTCCATTAAAAAAAAAAAAAAAAAGAAAAGAAAAGGAGTTAGTTTTTGTGAGACAGGGACACCTCCGTTATATAGTATATTCAGCATCTACTGTGCATGGCTCCATACTGATACTCGCAGGCAGCATGGGGTATGGCGTACCAATTTAGAAGGCCAAGACAATAGTTCTGTCTCTGCTCCGAAGAAAGAAATTATCATCCCCAGCTAGCGATTACTTTGACGAAAGGATAAATTGATTTTCAACATATATCTCATTCCTGGCCGCTTTTTAATTTTTATTTTTTAAAATAGCAAAAAAAAACCCCACCCAAAACCTAGAGAAAGATGAAGACTAATGGCTAGTAATCAGAGGATAATAAAGTATGACCGGAAAAATTAGAAGCTCGCCTGCAGCTCTAATTAAGCCAGTAGGAAACGTGTCTGCAGAAGGATGGCAGAATGGGACCTGTAAATACACGCACCTCTTTAGGGCGGGATTCTGTCACCCTTCCTCAGGCAAAGTAACATTTTGGTACCTAAATGGTCGCAGGTAGCAGGCAGTATGGGGTCACAGCGTGGCATTTGGTGAGTCTGAGCTGGAAAACCTTGTGCCACAACACTGGATACACAACACTTAGGCTGCTGTCAACTGCCTCCGTACCGCAGGGATGTTAAGAGTGAGTGTCACCAGCCAGAGAGATATAAATTAAAGATATTTAAGGAGAAATTTCACAAAGGATTATTCTGGCACATTAAAAGGGAAGCCAATAAAAGTTTGGTACAGAGGAGTACTCATAGAGATTGCGCTAATATATTTTATGAGGTTTCTTTTAATTAAATTTACAGTTTAACAGATTTTATTTCTACGCGTGTTAGACACGAAGAGGAAAGAGGACAGTCTAAGATAGTTTTTCTAGAACTGAGGCGAGTTTTTTCCTCACAGCTGCGAATATATCCTTTGCTCAGCGACTGTGTTTATCTTTTAAGCGGTGGGGAGTATGGGTTTACTATCTCAGTTAATTCTCTGCTCTAGCACCCATAAAGCGTAATGCATTAAACAAGTTTAATTTTAAAAATCTATTTTGCACATGTCCTTTAGACAGAGACACTCCGCAAGCAGATATCTTTTTATACTGTACATGGGGCATGGCGTCTGACAGAGATTACTGTATAACCTGAAGTAAAAGTATTGGTGTAAAATACAAGGCTGTATACATGGGATTTCATCCAGAGCACTCAGCCAAAAGAAATACTGAACCACCGCTAAATCATCCTAATGAGTTAAGTATTGTGTGTGGTTTTGTTATTTTAAGCAAATGCACTCTCATATTTGTTTCTGGAACTATAAGGGATCAGTCAAGCAAATGTTTCCGTGAAAGGAAAAAAAAAAAAATGTTCATAAAACTTACACCGCCTTACTTGCTTGGTGGCAAAGTATTTAAAATAATTGTTCAACGAAAGACTAAACATTTTCTTGGAAAACTCATTTAGCTCAAGAATTAGCCATATAGGGTGTCCACTCCACTGTGTAAAATAATAAACTTCTTTCTTTTTCTGTTTTACCTTTAATACATAGCTACCTTTATAAAATCCATATGTTACACATAACTAGGCATTTTCAGTTGAAAAAAACACTAACCCAAACCTACAAAGAATTAGACTTGCAGGCCTAAGAAAAACATTTGACTGGTTTCCAGTTTAAATTGGGGGTGTGAGGGAGTGGAGAGAGGGGCAAGGTAAGAAGGAAAGGGTCCATCTCAGCCTAGGCTCGGTGTTGGGTTGCCAAAACAGGGGCTTTCAATAGGAACAAATAGAACTGCCCCAACCTTTAAGGTTTTCTCCAATTTTTCTGTGGGTATAGGGATTAAGTAACTACAGCAGTTCATATGTGAATGGTTTCCCTCCCAGATGTGAAACCTCTTCCAGACAGCTTGGCCGGGAGGTTTGGAAACATCTGCTGCTCTCCTTTCTCCCATCCCCACCTCCCCGTCCTCCAGACCGTGATGGGTATAATAACGGGAAAGCAAAAGGGGTAAATCCTGGGTGTTACCATTGTTTGCTTTTGAATGGGAGTTGGAAGTTTTTCTTTGCATGCTTTGCACTTGCTCTTGTAGGTAATGAAACAAGGAGGCACAGGCATAGCAGCGTGTTTATGGGGCATAACTCTGGTGGGTAACACACCCTCAAAATGATTCTGGTTTGGTGGGGGGCTTCCAGCCAAGGGCCATTCGACAGGCAGCCTGGGGCCATGGGGGGCACAGCAAAAACACCTTCAGTAGAACTTTTGAGGTCTCCCAAATCTCAGCTTGCAGAGAGAGAGAGAGAGAGAGTTCATTACTGGTATATTTTAGGGCAGTCACACGTGCAACCCAGTAACCTGGGGGATTCTCCCATCAGCCACGTGTTGCTGGAGTCCATCGAGCTGGGACCGTGCCGTCTCCTGGTTTTGAAACGCTACCCACTGTCTTGGTTCTCTGTTAATTGAGGATTGTCCTTCTGGAAAAGCCTTCAGGTGGTCATTTATGGCAATGTGTGAGACTCGCAGGAACAGAGAGAGGGACCCTTCTGCACTGCCGGCTCCAGCCTTTTCCGTGGTTTTCACCAGGCAATCCCAGTCCCAGCAGCACTGGTTTGCTCATACACAGTATGTAAATACATTTTTCTGGCGGGATTTGCTGGGTTCGCCCACTTGCCCCCCCAAAAAAAACCCCAAACCCCACTACTTTTCAAGATATTTCACTGATCAGCACCCACAGCTAAAAGAGGTTTAAGGAATTTTCACTCTGTGATACAGGAAGACCAAACAGTCCAGAATTGGTTTGGTTTTGTTTTGTTTTTTCTTTATAAATCAAATGCTTCTTTAGTCTTTAAAAATCATAAAAAGGCATCATTATATTTAGAGATTTTTTTTTTTTAATAATCCTTCTCACCTCTTTGAGATAAAATACATTTCAGCTAAGTGTCTTATCGGTGTATTTTTCCCAGCTGTAGCCAAAAAGACCTACTTTGGCAAAGATGTCACCGCTTGGAAAGAGCAGAGACCTATAAACACAGAGAGCATGGTTTCAGTTTTATCATTACAGGCTAAAGCACAGTGTGTCCATTACCAACAGCTGGAAAATGAGACAATGACTAAAAGTGGCATTATTGCGTTTCTCATGGATGCTTTACTGGGAAAGTTCAGAGAGGTGGAGACACTTGTGACAGAGGCAGCTCAACAGGGATTTTTCACTTCGTTGTCACATGATAGTTTTAAAAAAATTCTGCTAAGAGATGTCAGAGGTGAACTGAACAGCTTGAGTCTAGTGCAAAAATCAATGCGCACAAATTGTTGAGGTCCCAGTTCTGCTCTACAACATGTGTGTGTAGGCCTACAAATTACAAACGCATCTATCTGAGAAACCGTGCCTTTGGTGTTTGTCGCCTGCTTTATCTCTGCCGCAGGTTTCTGTCTTGAAGTGAGGTCAGCAGACGTTTGCTTAGCTACCGCAACCTCCTCTGCGCAGGAGGGGACAGCAGAGTCCTGGCTGGACACAGGGCTGCAGCTTTAGGAGACGGTGATTTCCTCCCCTCGTGTCTCCATTTGTTGACCTATACTAGGGCCTGCTCTGTTGAACAGCTTCCCTCTCGGCCATCTGCCAGGTGAGGATGGTTCTACACAACACCTTTTTCAGGCAGAAGCACCCCCGCTGACCAAACGTCCCGTGGCTACCATGAGCCTGAGGCCGGTCAGCTGCTGGTCAGAGCGGCACTGATAAACCCGCGCGCACGCTGCTCTGCTGGGAAGGCAAGCAAGTCAAGCCGTGGCAGCTCAGATGGAAGGCAGAAAACGCTTTTGTAAGCCGGGAAAATGTCACGGAGGCTGTATCTCAAGCCTGCTCCAGTTGCCCCACTCAAATGCCTTCTTTAGCGTTATTGTTTTAAGTGAAATCTAACCTTGATTATGTGGCAGGGACCTATTACGTTATTTGACCGTCGGGCGCTAAATACATTTGCAGTACAGTATTTGATTATAAAACGTTAACAGCGTTTGCGGTATTGCCATAATAGCTACAGATCCCAGCTACTAACAAGGCCTTACTGTGCCACTCATTTTACAAATCTGGAGTAAAAGACAGTCCTTGTCTCTGAGACTGTGAAGTTTAAAGAGAGACGTGTCTGAGCGCTGAACACAAGCACAGAGAAACTCAGTAACTTGCCTAAAGTCTTAATAGCCAGTCAGTGGGAGAGCCAGGGATAAAAAACGTGTTCCCTGAGCCCTGGTTGTGCCGTGCTCACTTGATCGCTTCATTTTTAAATAAATCTGGTGTTTAAAGTGCTGTTTATAATTATCGTTCCAAGGGAAGTTGATAAGGTCAATGCACAAGCCCCTAAGACAGGAGACAGTTATATTTGAAGGCGCCGTAGTGCGCAGGCACTGCAAACATGGACAGGGGTGGCGAATTTTGAAGAATGGTGGTATAATAAACTGAGTTAACCTGTGAAGTGGGAAAAAAGATCCGACCTCCTTGTCTGAGCAAGTGTCAGGATGCGGGGGAGTACTGAAGCAGAGGAGGGAAAAGCACAGGGGAGAACATACCGTTGTGTCTTCCGCCCTTGCAGTCACAGTCTCCTCTACAGGGGGAGGTCGCAGCCTTCTTAAGCACAGTGAATGTGCTGCAGTTGTAGGGCAGACAATCAGAATAATCCACTAGAACCCACATGCATACACAGAGATATATGTGCCTGTATATACAAACCCAAAACTTTCACTTATGTTAGAAAGTTGACCAAAATTGTTTTTAATTTATTACCTTATTCACTTGAGAATATGTGATTCACATTCAAGTTCCAACAGAAGCTAAAAACCTCTCATCTAACTAAATCACAGTGGGCGTCTGGCACATCAAAACTATGTGAGTAACTGATGGGACATGGTAGGGATCTGGTGGCAACTCTTCTCAGTTCTGACCTCAACAGTGGCTCCTCCCGTTCAGTAGCAGGGACTGATCAGCGCTTGAATTTATGTATCGTCTTCAATTTAACATGAACAATATATCAAATATTCTCCTGAATGTTGTACTTTTATATAACTAGGTTTTGAGAAAAGTAGTTAAAGGGTAGAGGATTTACTTGAGGAAGAGATAACAAATACAGTATTTACCTTAACAAAATGATTCCTAAATTAAATTCATTTTTTAATACAGTTTGTGACTGTACAATATGGGATTCAGTCTTCCCTCGCTGAAGCTGGTCACAAAGCATTCCTTGACTTCTGTGTAAACCTTGGGTCTCATTTTAGCAAAACATTTTTGTTCCAGCTTAACTAAAGGTGGGCTGGAGACCCGTTGGTGTCCAACAATCTAAAGTTGGTGTAAAAGCTTTGATGAATGAGGATTAACTGCCTAGCTAGTAGAAGAAACCAAATTCTCTTCAAAATTGTTGGATCTTATAATCTTTTCCACCACTGGCCCATGTGGAACAGAGTTTGTGGTATCAGTCCAGTTCTCTTTCTTCATATTACTAAAAAAATCTCCATTTTGGAGTGCTGCTCCCTTTGTCCATTTGAAATTTGAATAAATGTGCATGCCACCGGCAGCCAGAAGTCATCAGGCTTAGAGGTATCTGTAGGGTAGCTTTCTTACTTGCCCTGACAAATCACTATATAATTTAAGGGGTGGCCATATGCAATCTGTTCTTTTCAACCAGCCATGTGAAAGTTTGCTTTCAAAGTGGTTTTACTGCTTTGATCCCGTTCCACCATGTCTTTTACTGCTTCTCACTTTCAATTCTCTATTACTTTTCATTGTTTCCCATTATTAATCCTTCCTTACCCTTGATATGTCCCCCAGGGCTCTTATTCTGCAGGTGGTGAGCACTGTCCCGTGCATGAAGCTTCTTTTGTCATCAGGGGATGACTGATGATTTTTTTCTGAAATCCCATGGAAGGTCAGAAAGCCAGCTCTCACCTGTGTCCCCGCAGACCAACCTTAACACCTACCAATGCACTTTTTATGTGTTGTTTACTCTAGTACAAAAGTGCACTGAAGCAGTGCCACATCGGGATGAGAATGGCAGAGGTCTTTCCTTGTGCATTTAAGGCTCTCCCTGTGTGGCTCGGGTGTACCAGACACCATGTTCACCTGGCAGTGTCCTGCCTCCTACAACTTCTGAGGACAATGTTGGAGAATCTGTAGCATTTCAGGCTTTCAAAACATTAACGGAAGACATTGCTAGACCCTTGATGCTATTTTCAGTCTGGATATGTCCTGTGGTTGATCATTCTCCACCTCACATTCCCATAGGAAATGTCCTCAGCTTTGGTCCTGAGCTCATGTAACTGTTTGCTCTGTGTCATACCCTTTTCTGATCCCGCAGAATGAAAAATTGACATCTGCCTTTCTTCTGGTTCTGCTGTGATATGTAAAAGGTACGTGCGATTCTACCCAGCTGAGTTGGTAACCCTGAGGGCTTATGAAGCCTGATCAATGAAGGTGCCTATGCCAGACCTGATGTTGCAGGTAAATGACATTTCCTAAGTTGGTACTTCAGCCTTCTGCCTGCCACGGATAGGCTTTTTGATGTCTCTTACAATTGAAAAGGTATTGCTCCTCTGTGGGAAGAAAGATAGAGACAAAGGGTCAGGCTTTTTTCTTCTTGGAGTATGACTAGATTTGTGCTTTCTATTTCAGCCCCTAATGCCTTGCAATACTCTCTTGAATTGAAAAAGTCAAGTTTACTATCACCTGAGATACAGTTCATGTGTTGGCATTCTTTCTCCATCACTGCCAATTTAAAGGTGAAATTGTGTCTTTCTGCTCACTGGTGGGTTGGTTCCAAGCCAATGCAGCAAATCACCCAAATGTGGAGTCTCTCTGCCCTTTATGACTGAGTTTAATTTAAACCAGCAGATACATTTAAATGCTTGACCTCTTTCGTCCGGAACTGCAGCCTCCAGATGAAACAACGTACAGCCAGAACACCAAAAGTCAAGTTTCACACTCAGAAGGCCAGGCCATTCAGACATGCTCAACCTGTTGCAGGCAAGTCAAAGAGTACCAGCAGAACTGGACAATCGTTTGGGTGTTAAGACATGTCAGAGACCTGTGGAGGTGATGTCCTCTTTGTTTACCACTGATCAGTCTGCCAAAGCTCTGTCCATGCAGGGAGCATCCCTCCAGACTGTGTCTCTCATTGATATTTGCAGGACTTCAAGGAGTTCCTCTCACGTGCAAGTTTATGAATCACTGAGACATCCAGAAATAATGCCGGATTTGGCAGGGAGGTGGCCAAGGTTGATCTTTGAACAAACGATTGTGAGACTGACTTCTAAGTGCAAAAAATGCTTAGAACAATTAACCACCAGTTTGCTATGTGCCTGGCTTGCCTGTCTCTTGGTTTCTCATCTCCTTTCACTGTTTTTAATTAGTTCAGCATGTCACCTCTCGGTTGGATTGTAAATTGAAAGGAACTGGGGGCCAAAGATGTCCACCAGCTTATATTCATGCTCATGTATTCACGTAGTGTAAGGAGGTAGACCCTAAATGTATAGTTTTGAAAATTTAGGGCGAAAATGTCTCAAGCTTTAGCTGGAGGGGACATATAACCACCCAAAGTCAAAATGTGTGTCAAGTATTGTGGTTGCTGGGTACTCACTGGCACTCACTGACATCCAAATTAACTACCTCAGCAGGAAGACCAGAGGCTAAATGATGTTCCAGCTGGAATCTCATTTGATTCAAAGGTCAGGACATGCTGGTGAAGCTCTGGTATAGAGGTACAGAAGACCCGCACTGCACCAGGCTACCACTTTTGTTATCGCTATTAGAATTCATGTCCAGGTAAGGGAGTCACAACCAACCTGAATAAAACATAGATGGTCTCTCACCATGTATGACTTAAGAGAACTTCAGTTCAGTCGAGGTCCTCTCAATCGCACACATGACTAATTCTAGTCATGCACGGTGAATGTTATACCCTTTAAAATGTTTTCCTTGAAATACGTGAGAATGTAGAAGAGCACCCCAAGTACTTGAATATCTGGGAAACCAGCTTAGTATTGTTTGACAAATCCTCCCTGCTGCGCTAAATCAACCAATTAGTCATGCTAATGCTTGTTAATGACATTTCTGTTAGAAGAACAGTGTAATTTGGCTTTATTTCCAAACCCTGGCAACAAAAAAATAACATGTATTGATCCTGTATTGAAAATGAATGATGTTTCTGCGCTACTGAAACTCAAAAAGTGCATGATAGGTTACACCTTGCTACCATCTGCCGAGGCAACGACTCAGTAGTAGTCTCGCACCTTCCAGTAAAATTTCATGATACGGATCCCAGCAGAGACCATTAAATCAAACTTGGTACAGGCATGGCTACTTCTCTGAGAAAAACATAATGGGCCTAAAGAAACACTAGCGGTTGGTTCATGTAGTCTGAACCTATTAATTGCACCAGCGTCCACCTCCTCTTTGTGCTCAATTATGAGTCCATTTTGAAAGGGCAGTTCGTCTTTAATGGGTTAACTGATGCCACGTTAATAGAGGAGCTACAACATGACAAACAAATATAGTTTAATGCACCCTACTTTGAATGCAGAGTTCATATGTATCCCAGACAAAAGGCCAAACAAATTTACAACACTTCATGCGTTTCTATAGCCGAGCATTTTTTACTGAAGGATATGTAAATCCTGCACTAATCAGAGGTTCTGGGATTCCAAATGCCACTAAAGGTTATGACCTGAAGCCCTGCTAATAGATGACTGAGGGCGTAGACTAAGTAGTTCTGAATGACAGCAACCACAGGGTGTTTTGCATGAAAAGTAACCTCTAATAAATGACCTCTGCTTTTTTCCTTTCAAAGCTATGACAGTAATGAATATGAAAGGGGGAGCTTTGTACACACCGGGTGTTATTTACACCTAAACACTGCAAGAGCGTGGATGGCATGTGAGGGTTTCATTTCGGCTGGAAAAGGAGGAAAGGGTGTTTTCCCTGCCTTAACAAACACTGCTGCACTTCTGCTGACTTCATTAATAACCCCTTTCTTAAACAGTGCTACCAAACAACAAGGTCACGTTATTAAAGGAAACATTTCCTCCTTCATTATATGTATGTGTGTGTATATAAATATCTGTATGTATGTATGTATGTATGTATGTATGTTTACTGGATGGTAAACAGGCTTTATGTGAAATCTCTTGGATTGCGGCATTCAAATTTCTGCTGTTTTGTGACCTTTAGTTAGGCAGAACACTGTGTCTTTGGTGGTATGAACAAAACAAGGATGTTTTTAATGGCAGAGAGTCTCTCCTTATAAATGATATTTACACTTGGAATTCTTGCAGGAAAACAGTTCTGAGATTTCTTTTTTCTTAAATGCAAGCAGAACCACAGCTCTAAAAAAAATAATATATGGATTTCCTTTGGATGATGGTGATCAATTAATGAAACTTTTCACATCTTGCTGGAGAGCCTGGAGGGGGAACAGAGTGATTATGAGCGGACCATCTTGTCTGTGCTCCGACCGGCTCAGGATTGTTCCCAGTCGCGTACATTGCTTTGCCTTACACCCTCCATGTACATCACCTGCAATGTGTCTTTCATTGCTTTGGAGGTTCCCTTCCCTTCCGTTCCCCTTCCCCTTCCCCTTATGTAAAGGCAGAGCAAGATGGGGGAAGGCAGGCAGGCAGGGGAGTGCTGGCTTCTCTGCGTAGTTGGGAACGGAGACGTGCAGGTGCCCTTACTGCAATGCTGGCAGAGGCGTTGTGAGGAGATGCTGCCACAGCCGAGGAAACCAGTTGTACGGGCTATACGTAACTACAACACCTAAGGTCACCTCAGAGATGCCGAGGCGCAGGCTGTATGTTGGAGACACAGGCTGTGGATATGCCCACCTGGGACCCAGCACGCTACGGCCAGCTCAGGCGATGCTGTGGAGGGGGGATTAGCCCTCTGCTTCCCTCTGCCAGCATGGTGGCACTGCAGCTTCCAGTTTGGGAGCTTGTGTGCTTAAACACCATCTCAGGCTTTCTTGACAGTCCTGCCTAGCAGGCTTACCAAGGGCCCAGCATCTCCAGGATGCTTAGGTGCCATTCTTGCTGCTGAAAAGCTCGGTACGGTGCCACCACTACATGCTGCTGTGCACGGACTGCCTCAAGACACGTCACGCGTAGCAGTAGGGTGGCTTTGACACTCTACTTGCCCCCAAACCCCATTAGCTTCCCTGTGCAAAGCCTGTTTATTTGGGATTCGAGCATGTTAGCATGCCGCATGTGGCCTATGAAGGGAATCTTCCATAGCCTAATGCACTTAATACCCCAGGAATCTTTCACCTGATGTTCAGCACAGGTTTTTTTGCTTTTCCTCATATTATCCAAATATTTTTTCATTAGTTAATTTTTAATGCAGATGTTTTATGTGCAGATCATAGTTATGTTTGTTCAGGTATGACTGCCATTTTGTTAGGTGGCAATTTTGCCTGAGTAAGGAAGCCAAAGCAGGGCTTTAAAATGCACTCCTCATAAAAAATTAAAGAGCTATTCTTTATTTACATATTTACGCAACACTCAATCCATCGTGTAAAGCTTTCTCTGCCTTAAACCCAAATCTCCAGGGTGTACTCCGTGCCTGGGGAAATTGGATGGCTCAGAGAAATGATAAAGAGATATCTGTCCATCCACCTATCTATCATTTTTTATACCATACTCATTACCATGGTCTCTGAGCTCCTATTACAGGTATGGAGCCTTTCCTGTTTCGGTACAGAGCTGGTCAGCAGAGACAGCAAAGCCATCATTATTTTCTGAAGAGCAGGAGCCTGCGGAAGGACCGGTTGCTCAGTCTGCAGTGACCACTTGGCAGCAGCCAGTTTGTACAGAAGACAAATCCCTTTTATTAGCTGCTTGGGAAGCCTGGGTTGGCTTCTGGAAGATGCAGTTCAAATGGACGATGTGCAGAGCGTTAGCCTTAGGTATCAACATTGCTGCTCCCACATTCACTTCACGTCACCTCGAGAGAGCGGCTACCTCTTCCCTGCCTCCCTGACAGCTGCTTACCAGGAGGGGGGACTTCAACTCTGAGAAAGCATCAAAAGACCTGGCAACTTTAACTTGGATAGACTGTCCGAGGGACTCTTCAAATTAACAGAAATAGCTACATTTCTCATCCTCTTGCATGTAACTGTTTGGCCACTTTCAGGCCATGTCATCACACATTTGTCTCATTCTTACCCTGGGGTCCACCTGTTTCTTTGCAGAATTCGCTTATTGTCTTTTGACTTGTGCTTCAATTTCAAGCTCTGGAGGACGGCGGCTTTTTATTAGGTTGTACTCAGGGCCAGCCATAGTGGGGGCCTGATCCTTGACAAGGACCTGTAGGCATTCAGCACACAAATATTAGTTAACACTGATCATTACTAAGAATAAAGTTAACATCACCACCCCACAGCTCGCTCCAAGGCTGACTCTATTACAGCTGCTATTGCCAGTGATTGTACCAGCCCTATTAGCCACCCTGTTGCCTGTTTGTTTTAATTTTTTTTCCTCCCGTGTTAGGAGGAGAAGTTTCAAATCCATCTTAGTTTGCCTACCAGCTCTGTCAGGCGTACAGCAGCAGCCTGGAGATCCCTGCGCTCCCAGGAGGGCTGCTACTGGGATGAAGCAGCATGGCCTTGTTATAAGGCTGGGGTGTGGGCTCCAGGATCTATAGGGTGGTTGGATGCTCCAAACAAATACCTTCTTCCCCCACTCCTGTGTCATGGAGCAGCAGGGAGAGGGGTAGTTTTGTTCCTCTTTTATTGGTAAAGGGCAGAGTCGTCTGCCCCAAATCATCAGCCTGAGAACAAGCACAGAGCCTAAATCTCTGACTTGTCCCTTCCCCTACCTCAAGCATCCTTCTCATGCAAGCATCCCTCTTGTCCCAGCCTGGCTCAGACATGCTGTCGTCTACTCCCAGCTTTCATTTAGAAATAGGTGCAGGCTTCATCAGGCCGTCAGCAGGAGTGGCAGCCGGCATTCAGTGCATGAAATGCATCCAAGACTAAAAGAGGAGAAAGATTGTGGTTTTGAAATAAACGTAGGGGAAAAAATTATAAATGGCAAATGAAGAGCTGGAACCCCCCTCAGGCCAGACTCTGACAGGGCTTCGCGGATCATCTGTATCTAAAATTGGAAGGTTTTGATTCAGGCTTTCCTGTTCTTCACTTACAGAAATCTTCTGGCACAACTACAGGCCAGCTGAGTAGAGCCAGGACAAAACTCAAAAAGGGACAATTAGTTTAACCCGAAATGCTTCATGGAAATATTTCAAGTTTGACAGGTTTGTGGTGGAAGTCTGCCCTTTTATTTTCTGGTCAGCTGTTAGGACCCTGGGCTTCTGGCCACAATTTTGGGATTCCTTTAAAGCTGGAGTCCTTTGCAGCCTTGGAGGGACCTTATTTTAGGACTGATGACTGACACTCCAAAAAGAGACCATGGGACCTAGTACAATACTTTGAGCTTTTTATTTTCTCTTCCTTTCCCATGGTTGTCTTATGGAGGCAACAAAATTTAATTTTCTAGTAATGTACAATAGAAATGCATTTTCTTTCAGAGATTACAGACCAGATTTTCAGCTTTTTCCAACCAGCCTAGCTCATTTGATACTTCTGATTTATGCCAGCCTAAGGAAAAAATTGGGCAATTTAAATTTTAACTTCCTCTCCTAGGAACAATCCTTTCTTTCCTGAAATCTGCAGATAAAGAATGAAACTCTAAAAAACCTGCTCAGCCTGGCCACGGCTTGACTGCAGGACCCTGACAGCAGCAGTCTTGCACAGTGCGGTAAAGAGGCGATTAAAAGTTTTACTATCCGTTTTATCATCTCGGTTTTTACAATAAAGAGAACTGTCATTGTTTTAGGATTATTTTACCTATGTCTATTCATTTTGTTTCATCGTCTTTACAAGTCTCCCTCCCATTTTGTGCTGCTTGGGCTCTGCCCTTTTCAACTCCTCACGGATGACTGGGGAAGGAAGAGCAGACTGGCCAACAAATTGGGCAGGGAGAGAGTGTGAAAACAGCTTCCATGCCAATCTCTTTCTTCACCTGGGACAAATGAAAGCACCACAGTTGTTTTTTGGGTTTTTTTTTCTCTATTTTTATGGTGCCTTTGCCTCTTACAGGTGCACTAGACCATTGCTGCTTACATGATCAAGCTGTATAACAATGTCCCTCCCTGACCATTTGCTCGTATTTTAATTGTCTTGGAAATCCAGGCAAAGGTACGGTCAACGTGCTGAGATATAGGTGGGGAAAGCAGAAGTGAAGGGTTTTTTAGTCTGGCATTTGGAGGACGATAAAGGAAAGCAGGCTGGAAATGGAGACAATGGGAGAAGAGAAGACAGGAGATGGAAAAGCAGAAAGCAGAGATGCAAGTAGTTAATCAAGAACATTTTAAAAGGCACCTTTGGGGGCATTTCTAGCTGCTTTGGTAGTTTTGAAAATCTCAGTAAATAAATATTTGTACCACTAGATGCCTAAATTATTTCAAAGTTCTGTGTATTATGGTGTTAAACTTTAATGCTTTTAAAATAGGGATAATCATGCTTGAACTCACAGGCTTTTCCTTCATACAGACAAGAAAAGTTCTTGAAATACTCAGTTTGGGGAGAGAGTGAGGATGGTATGTTTTCCAGGTGTCATGAAAGTTCAGAAGTCTTGCAATTTGAAACACGGCTAAATACTGAAAATCTGTTCTGGGAATATTCATTCCAATTTATTAAACAATTAGGGTCCAGCTGTGCTTACTTTCCACAATGGTTTGCTTTTGGGACATTTTTCATTTGCTTTTCCAGCAGTTTCTGTATCAGAAACATTGTTTTAAATGTCACAGTTGTCAAATCAATGAACTAAAACAGTATCACATGGCTTAATTTGAACAAGTAATGCACTTGGAATTTCAGATTTGGAATAACAGGCTTCCTGATCTGTTCACTGTCCCTCAGCAGTTGAAACAGAGAAATTGGAGTAAGGTTAGGCTATGCCTTATCCCACAGGGCTGCACAGAAGAAGGAGAGGGGGGGAGGACATTTGCTTATGTGTTTAACCTGGAAGTACCTATTTGTAATGAAAGTTCAAATCCCAACCAAAACCTTGTTGTTTTGTCTCTCTCTCTCTCTCTCTCTCTCTTTAATTTTGCCTCTGAAGGGTTTACCCAAAGTCCATCTAAGTTTCAATGGACTTTGATTAGAGTTTAATGATTTATTGCCTACTGAAAAAAACAGGAAAAACTCTCACTGATGTCAAGAAGAGTAAGGTCCTTTTTGCTTTAGGTGGAAAATTTGATGCCGCTATAGAAAGACCCTGTACTTGACATACGGTTTATTTATTTAGGGTACTAGGAAATACCTCAGGATGGACATCCACTAGCTGAGTCACCCATAACCATGTCTACATCTGAAATCCAGGTAACCACAGTGGAGCCATGGGTGAGGGTTGTGGAGCAGTCCTTCTTTCTCCAAACTTTTCCCCTAATCCAGTGGCTTGCTCTCTTTTCTTCTTCCCATATTTTCATCCCAGCCCTCCTACCCCCCAACACTTAGGTGTTAGTATAGATCCAAACAGCATCATAGAACTTTGTGTAGCACCAAAACCTATCAAGTCCCTCTCTAAGCTGCTTTCTTCTCCTTGATGAGCGTAGCATGGCATGTCAGGCATGAACGAACCAGGGCAGCTCAGTGCATGAAGAAGTATGGGATGGGGAGACTGATGGGATGTTTTCAAAAAGGAACTTTGCTTCAAGGTTTTTCTTCTGTGCTATGGAGTATGGATTAAATAGGCAAAATGGATAAATGTCTCGAAAATCAAACCACTAGATAGAATATGGTTTTTGGTTAATTTTAAAGAACCACCTTTACCCGCCCCTATGATTTAATGTTCACTACATAAAGGAAATATCAGCAAAGAACTTGTCTGGTGTCATCAGAAATTTCTACATTCTAGCCTGCCGATATATATATCTTTTTTTCCTGGTGAGTATCAAACTTTTGTCCTTGCAAGGAAGGATAATAAATCATGTGTGTTTAGAGAAGAATAGTTTTATAAGAATTAGTTGGATTAAGGTGATAAGGATGAAGACAGGCAAAGATTACAGAAATGGTTTAAAAACTGCAAAGATTTGTGTTTATTTTACTTATCTACTGGCATCTTAATTTTCAGTGTTTCTGTTTGCAGTCATTACAATTAGAAATTTATGTTCAAAAAATAACATGACAACCCGGCAGATATTTGCAAGTGGAGTTTTAAGAAAAGGTAGTGATGCAGTACGAGTATTGTTTAATTATGAGATGTTGGTGGAAGAGACTTCTTCCATGAGGGAATGTTGGGAGAAATTTTTTTTTTTTTTTTTTTTTTTGTAAGCAGTAATAAGCGTTCTCGCTGCAGTCACAAAGTTTCTCTGACTCACACTAGTCACAGCTCAGGTTCATCCACTGAAGGATGAAGTCTGTATCCCACAACACAAAAGAAGTGAAGAGAGCCATTCATCATCTCAAACTGCCGTATTATCACTTCACCAAATTTTCCAACTCTTGTCACCTACATGCCCTACTATAGTTACTTCTTTATCGTTATCCTGTTTAGCAGGAACAGCGTACGCTCAGGCTGGTATGGCCCAACTATAGAAAGTCTCTTCTGAGCAGAAATGGTGCGGTGCAGTGACTTGTGCCAGGACTTCGTTATGCTGATACAGCTCCACTGAACAAGGGGTGGGAGCTGCCTGAGAGTTCACCCAACTCACAGGAAAACCGATCAAACTACCAAGAAGTGGTTTTGATGCATGATACGGTGATAAGGCAGTCTTCTGATTTTGAGGTAACAAACTCCTGAAGTTTGGCCCTCAACAGGGAGAAAACACCCCTTATTGAAGTCGCATTTGGATTCTGACTTAAATCTGGAGACTCAAAATCATGCCTGAGTGACAGTCCAGCCAAACCTGACTTTTCCCATTTCTCTCTGAGTCCGCAGTTTGAACATGCCATTTGCCAAAACATTTCCACAAATTTTTCTTTTTTTAAGCAAGCAGTGCAATAAAGGTTTGAAAGGTGGCTAATGTTCAATTAACTTATTATATATATTTGCTGGCTTTGGAGAATGGATCACCTTACCAAAATGTGAACTGTTATGAATGTGTGTTTATGCATTGGGCATTCTTAGCCTGTCTCAAGGTAAAAGTCTTGAAGGGATTTTAGATTTCCTAAATACGTGCCTAGTGATTAGATCACAATAAATCTGAAAGGATCATAATATGCCTATTATAAATGATTTTGTTTCAAAGGAGTTATTATAGTTAGTGGGTAAATATGCACCAGTGCCTTAGGGAATAACAGAAATTAAACCATGAAATGTATATAACCTTGAAGGTCTGAGTAAAATTCAAAACACCGAGAAAAGAAGGCTGAAAATTTAGTCTGACACCACCTTTATGGTGCCCAATGCTTCCTTTATATGCCAAAGTTTCCAAAGTGTGTGTGATTTAGCTTGGTGTACTATAAGTCCTGCCTTTAATTTGGGGTTACGACGGCATGTGTTAAAAGACAAAGTGCCAGCCAGATTGGATTTTCAGCTCTGAACACATTTGAGGTTAATGTTTTAAGCCAGGGCTTAACTGTCGATCTGACAAAGGGCTATTTTTTTTCTTTCTGTTGGGATGTTTAATTACATGAAACCAAATGCTCAGATGAGTGAGAAGAACTGGTAAAACTTTTCTCAACTGCAGAACTAGGACTGCCTTTATATCCTGCTAAATTCTAGGCTGTACCTACTCACAAGGTAATGGCTGCGGTCAAGAATTCTGGTTTAATTTGTACCTGGAAAGACACAGTGTATAACTTTTCCTTCCTGAAATGGGACAATTGTTCATGTGTTTGACACTTTTGGAATTCCTGGTATTTGAATTTGCAAAGGAAGCTCAGGTCAGTGCAGAGTACAAGGGGTGTTAAGCTGTGTGCTGGTAGTCCTGTGGTCTGAACTGGCAACCACTAAGTCCTCGGTTAGAGTCAGTATTCTGGCCTTCACTGATGATCCAGTTCTCAGTAGCTGAGGGACTTAGTTGAGTAAGGTCCTTAATAAGGAGTAAGATCTTCGTTACGTGAAGATGTCCATGGTGTATGTTCAGGGTTGACAGTGGAGGTGCCACAGCTGAGCCTCCTTCTGTAGGAATGTGAGATAATTCCAGACTTGCCAGTCTCCTGGAAGGGTCCTTGCCCTGTAACACTTTCTCCACTTTGGTTTACTAACTCTGACTTTACTAGCCTCCTGAAACTCTCTTCCCACACTTAGATAGGCATCCCTCTCCTTTGACGGGTATCTAGGCGTTTCTTAGTGATGGGACTGAAAGACCAGTACAAGCCATCTAGTGACGTAGCTGCATTGTGGTGACTTTGGACACTATCAGCTGTCTGCTTTGAGACACAGAAAGAGGTAAAGGGCAAATATCAAGGAGTTCCTTCATCACAAGTCTATCAATAGGGAGCTGATTTCATCAGACTGCCTGAAAGCTCCTGTGCACAACCACATTGTTTCAAGACCAGAACATAAAATCAGGCAGGCTATGAGTAAGGAGAAGACCAATTACTGAAATTAAAGGGTTGCTCCAGCCCTCTGAAGGCACTGACCTCCAGGCCCTCAACCAATTCCTCTGAGACCTTCCAGGTGAGCTGAAAAAAACACTTTTGCAAACCCTGCATACCAGAGAGCACTCTGTGGCCCTTCTTCCTACACTAGCCATTGAAATGGAGAATAACATGGAGGAGGTGAGGTACTGACATCAGAGTAACATCATGATATCAAAGCTATTGAGTGCTGACCGGTATTTGTAGCACTAGTGTTTTTCCCTGGCCTTCACCAATGTCTTTCCAAAGACCTGGGGCAATCACATCTCTATGACCTTTCTGCTTTGACAGAGAGGAGAAGAAGGAATGGACAACGTTATTGTCTTCCTCCAGTTGTCAACACTCCTCTCTCTACCCAGGAGCACATCAAAGTAGACAATCTAGCATGGGGTCAGCGCCAGCCGGCTCCAGAAAGGGAGAGAAGTCCCATGGCAGGGGTACCACCACTTCCCCAGGCCACCAGCACCACCTCCAGGCGCTTGTCTAGCAGAAGTGAAGTCCTCCTGCAAGAATGCCAACACCTGAGTTACCAGAGTGCTGCGAAACACCACACAGAATGGACTGTTGTGCTCCTGATGTGATCCTGATGGATCCACACACCCTGACGCAAAACCAATGGCTCTGTGGTATTTTTAGGTGCTGACGCTTCTCTTTCACATTGTGGCATAAAATGGAGGAATTTGCTGTCCAAAGGGACACAACGCAAGGCAAAAAGTGCCAGCTGTGCATGGCCTTAGACAAAACGTATCATGCATCTCCAGTGGCTGCTTCCAGAGCTCAGAGTAGAGCTGTAGCACAGGACAGGAGGCAACCATTTTCAAAGATTAATGATAAATGTGCATTTAACATATGTACAGCAAGGGTATTTTAAGAGTCCCCCAAAATAAGCTGTGTGTAACACAAACGCATTTATTCCCACCTCAGGCGTTCAGAATATTTTCGTGTCACGCTTGGCTTCTTTGTTATGCTGGAGGCAACCTGCTAACTACGGTGTTATCATTTTATGTTAAATTATATATGTATATGTTTGATATAATCATTAATTTTTAAGGTACACGGTTATGAAGCATTGCAACTAGCAGAAAAAGTGTTACCTAAATCAAATTTGTGAGGGAGGTTTGAGAATCTTCTTGCTCCATTTAGGTTGCAGGAGGAGTGAACCAGATTTCAGGTGAAGCTGAACTACAACTGTAAGAAAGAAGCCACTTTCCTCCGGGTGACAGAAATAAAGCTGTGGTCGCATTATTCCTGGCACCAGACGTTTCTCGCTTTAAACAGAACCACGGGGAGGAGGAGAAGAAAGGTGCAATGGTTCCTAGTACGCTTAAGAATGGTTTCTTTTCTGTTGATTTAAGTTCTCATTGAAGATATTTCCTTAGCTTGAGGGTTGAGCCAGGAAGAAAGCCACGTTTCTTACGAAGATACTTTAATAGTTTCTCTACACTGATCCAAAGATGACGTGGGTTTCCCATTATACACCTAGATATTGCACCTTAAGAGAAGAGCTCTGTTCTGAAAGGCCATACCTATAAATGCTCTTCGTTATTTCTCTGTTTTGTGACCTTGTTTCCAGTTTTGTGATCAGTCATCTCAACATAGTTTTGCTGGAGTGAAAGCGACTTCCTTTCCGTCCTTAAAATTAATCTAAAACCAGCAAGGTAACAAGAGGGTTCGGACGGACACTGGGTGCTTTGTTTGCCTGGTTACAGCAGGAGGCGGACAATCTTCTGGTGTCCACCACTTGAGACGAGGTTTGGATGGCTGGGAACTGGGGATGCTCCTTCCACCAAACTAATGAGGTCGGTTCAGGGTTAATGGCAACATGTTATAAACCTGGGGTGAAGACTTTCCTGTTGCAGGCAAAACCTGTGCTAAAGTCTTGGAGCATGAACACAGAGGTGCAGCAACCGCCACTATGACTCTAGTGACTTCCCAGCCTGCACTTGTCCTCATTCAAATACTACCCGATTCTTGGTGACCTTCCACCTGTGTACCGAGGACGTTTAAAAGGCCCCAGACTTCTTGAGCGTCTGTACCTAACAGAGGTACAAGGCAAAAGAGTTGGATACGTGGGTGGGATAAAGTTGCCTAACCATCTGTTTCTCGTGCCATTTTAGATGTTCTTGACTATCCCACTGGGCAATCAGCCACCTCTCTGGAAAGATGGGGGCCTTCTGCAGCTCGTCTGTCATCTCTTTCAGGTCATGCAGATATTTTGGAGAGCCCACAGCATCTAAGGCAGTGCTAGAAATCTACGTTCAGGAACCTGAAACGTTCCTGTGGTGTTTGGCAGGTCAAAGGCTAATGGGAAACTCACCGTTATGCAGGAAATCTTTACGTACTTCAAATTTAACATATCCTGAAGAGCACGAAGCATCTAGCCTCCTTCTCTACCTGTGAAAGCAGATATGTTACAAAGCTTTTTAATATTTTGGTTTTGTTTATTTAATATCTCTGGGGAGAGCAGGTGGTAGTACCGAACAGCTTCAAAAGCAGGAGGTCCATTAGCGGAGGTCGTGACTGCTGAGCCCGCCCTTTCCACCCCTGGCCCTTCTCTGTCGGCAGATCAAAGCTTACGGGCATTTTGGGGAGCAAGGAAGGGAAGGACTGGCTTTTTCTTCGCCGTCTCTGCTCGCAGGGGCCTGTTGAAAGCTCATTTCTGACAGCAATTACAACTTCTTTGGCCTTTTTGGCACAGGGATGTGCTGTCAGAGGAGGCCTGGATTTTGGATTCTTGTGCCTGTTCCTGAAAGAACAAAAACATGAGTGAAGACACTCTATCTGAAAGACTTGGGGAAGCACCAAAATAAACAAAAATAATTGAGGACAGACTCGTAGAGGCCCAAACCACAGGCATTGTAACTCTGTTGGCCCAACAAATGATATCTCATCATCACCTACTCCTTCTAAATAAAGCCATCTCCCCACGAGGACATCTGACCCAGAAACTGCGCGGGCACAGCCCGGAGCGTGCCGCGTCCTTCTCCTCACGCTTTCTTAAGCAGTTTGGTTCAAAAATAGACTTCTAGGAGGAACCAGGGCTGAGGGGAGTGTGTGTGTGAACTCCTTCCCCTCTCCCTGTCTGACTGTCCCACCTTGCCGGCTCGCTGACCCAGGGACGGGCCGCGTTCCTGCCCATCGCCCTCCTGCCTCCTCTAAAATGGAGCGTGAAGGCGAACGTCTCGCTGGCCTGCTCCCCAAGTTATTTTCAGGCGCGGTTCTTTCTCCAGCACTCCTTTACCCGATACCGCTGGCTTTTACAGGAAAGAAGTCCCGTCCCCCCCCTCCCCCCCCCCCCGCCCCGCGTCACCGGGGCATTTGGAGGGGGGGCGCCCACACGGGGTCGCCGCCACCCGAGTCCCCGCGGGTTCAGGGGGCGCGGAGCGGGGCGGTGGCGGGGGATGGCGGGGGGGTGCTCCCGCCTGCGGCCACACGGTGTCGCCCGCGCCGCTCGGCTGCGCGCCGCGCCCGCGCCCGGGCAGGCGGCCCTCCGCACCCCCGCGGGCAGCCCGCGGGGTCTCCCAACAGCGGTCACCGACAGGGGCGGCGAGGTAAAAATCCCTTCTTTTTGCTTTGTTTCGTTTTCATTTTACTTTATTTTAGTTTAGTTTAGTTTAGTTTAGTTTAGTTTAATTTATTTATTTTATTTTATTTTGGGGGTTTTGTTCTATTTTGTTTTGTTTTATTTTATTTTGTTTTATTTTTTGTTTTGTTTTATTTTATTTTATTTTATTTTATTTTATTTTATTTTATTTTATTTTATTTTATTTTATTTTATTTTATTTTGTTTCATTTTGTTTCATTTTGTTTTATTTTGTTTTATTTTATTGTATTTAGTTTTATTTTATTCTATTTTTTTTTTAGTTTTGGTTTAGATTATTTTGTTCTATTCTATTCTATTCTATTCTATTCTATTCTATTCTATTCTATTCTATTATTTTATTATATATTTCTTTTCGGTTTTATTTTATTTTACTTTTTTACTTTATTTTACTTTACTTTTCTTTCTTTTTTTTTTTTTCTAAATTTTTTTTGGCTCAGCCCCCGGTATATCTCAGCTGCTGCCAGAGCTTTCAGGGCTGGCCGCGTGCCCCAGGAAAGGTAAACCAAGGGATAAACGTAAGGGGGCTTTGGTGCTTGTGGGACAGTCACGTGGGGGAGAAGATACGGGCTCCTGCTGGTTAATAAAGTTTATTCATAACCTTAATTCCAGTTTATTAACTTTAGTTATAACAAGTTGTGCGGTAATTGTGATTGTGAAGGGAGCACGGGGCAAGTTTTTTCCTAGAGGTATCAAATTCTGTGTTATTATTACACATGCACTAAATCTCCATTAAAAAGGCTTTCTGTAAATGTTTCAAGGCTATGCCAGAGAGAGGGGTACTTCATCTTGCTCTCCAAATGGGGCATTATCTATTTTAAACACCCTGCAATAACAGTTGCCTTATTTGTCTCCCACCAAAAAATACGGTGGCTGAGGAACGCCTTGTTTTTTCGGAAGAAGAAAGACATCAGTTGAACTTTGGTGACTGCTGCGTCAGTGATTAGTAAATCTGGGTTCAAATGTGTGTTGTCTATAGAGCCTGGCCACGGTCTTTCACACTCTAGCAAAACGAGGAAACTACAGGACGGAAACTCAATGAGCCCAACTATTCTGCTGCCTTCTATTTTTTTTTTCCCTTCCCTTTCGTAGAAATCACACTGTTTTGAAGCCGCTGCTTTTCTTTTGCGGGCACAAACCCCTCGATCTCTTATGGTCCGTCTTTCAAGCTAATCGCTTCAACAGGCCGAGCCACTTGCAAAAGACGGCTCCGGCCTACCTCTGTATTGCCTCCCCAGGAATGTTTATAGAGAAATACACATTTACACCACAGCCGTGACTGTTCAAAGGCCCGGATAAGTGAAGGAATATTTCTAATGAGATTAATTAACGGGGTTGTTCAGCGCCTTGAAGGAAGCGTTCAGCGCTCGCAGGGCGGAACTGCTGTGGCGGGGCCCGGAGCCAGTGGCAGGTGTTGGATGGGCTCCCAAGGATTTCAGCCGCCTTTGAAGGAAGGGCTCGGCCACAGCTAGAAGAAGTTGCAAAGTGCGAGTGGCAGCATGGAGAAATAAAATGGAGAGTGGCAGGACAGATGCGGCAGAAGGGCGGTGATGTGTGGGCTTCCGGAGGTGCCGTTTCTGTCGGCGAGGGAGGTCTCCGCTGTTAAGTTTCAATTTGCCAGTGCGTTTTAACAAACATTTTAGAGAAATGCGCTTGCAGGAAGGATCGGAGATACCCAAAGCTTGGACTGCCGTGAAGCACCCAGGGAACCTCAGCGTCTTAGGGAGATCTGGCAAACTGGAAATCAGGAAGTAAAAAAACGTTGGACAAGATTTTGCGCTGGTTTTGCAAAGGTAGTGGAGTAAATGGTGTTGTTCTTGTGGAATTTCTGACCTATCCGAAACTGAGTCTACCTGCGTCTTATGTGTGTTTTTTCAGCCCACTTTTGGGATGCCAGAAATTCACAACCCTTTTCAAATGAGGCATCCATATTTTTATTTTTAATGATAGCTCCTCGCTAGATGTTTTAGGATCCGATCCCATCACTCCCCTGGCAGTGGTTTTTACTCCTGTTGTAGAGGCCAATGTTCTGCCTGTGCTCTCGAAGCCAATGCGATTACTCACTCAAGTAGGAGCTAGATACGTGAATCAGTATTGTAAAATGCGGCCCGGAGTCTGTAAATGGAAAACGTTTGCTCCAACCGGCAGGATATGTGTCTGGTTTAGCTCTCAGCTCCATTAATATGTCTGTTACTTAAGTGAACGAGATAGCAGGCCTGCCCTAGAGTAACAACTTCCCCACTATCCCGTTACAGGCGGCCTCAGTGTCCTGTTATTCGCCCCCCCCCCACCCCGATTCAGCAGCCCGCGTGATGTGGGATCAGGTTGACGGTGATGCAGCCACGGCTTATTTCCGAGGAGCAGGATTTTCTAAATGTGTCCACTAGATAGCACAATAAACTTCCTTCTTTTCCCCTCGAAAAACTTTCTCTCCCACCCAAAGAGCCATTAGCCCTTCGGTCTCAGAGTAATGGTGCTTCAGAAGGAGATCAAAGTTTCTCAGATAAGTGTTCCTCTACACAATGTTACCAACACCCTGCTTTGTAAACAGCCTTCTTTTTTATGGTTAAGAAGGACATATAAACATGCCAAGTGAGATGGATAGACTGTCACTTTTTCTTTTTCTTTTTCTCTTTGTATGTGCGTGTGTGTTAACTGCTCAATGAGTATCATGGTTGGGTTGCGCTGATACCATTGAACGTGGTCTGGCTTTTGTGTAAACAGAGGAAGCAAAGAGAACTGCAAGAAGAAATCCTGAGTGCCGATTTTTTACTGGAATCACCGCAGCTCCAGTCCCTCTTTCCACTGCCTTTGATGAGAAAATGATGATGTGTCCTTCTGAAGGAAGATGGAGACGTTAGCACTCAAATCCATGTGCTTGGATATCTGCCTGTGTGGGCATATTAGACCCAGGTTCTGCGTTAGGACCTAAGCTGGGTCTTGTAAACCCTAAAAATGAGGTTCCTGCCTCCGTTGTGGTTTTGAAGCTCCCTCATTCCCCTTTAGCTTGAAACAAAAAAGAGTGTGAAGCCCCTCTGAAGGCGCCTGGGAAGAGCTCAAGTCCCCCATTAGGGACCATATAGAGAGACTGGCCCCTGCTGTAGGGCAGGTCAGCAGGTCTCCGTACTGAAGGGAGGGCCAGCTAGGTATGGCTGATAGGGAACCTGGGAGGTGGAGGGAAATGCTCCAGCTGAAGCAGTGTGACTACCTCCTCTAAAGGGTATTGTGCAAGAGGTCTTTTATTCAGCTGGAAAACCTGAGCGAAAGTTTGTGTTTTCAATCTGTTTAAAATTAAGTGAACTAAGCAACCGAGATGCTCCTGTTCTTGCTCCTTAGGGAATTGGGGGCTTGAAAATGTAGGTTTGACTCTTCCAGCTGGAGAAAAACATGGGCTGTGGCCTCTGCTTGTGTCTTGTCATCCAGAGAACTAGTCAGAACCCTCTCTTGTAGCTTGGTTAGTTGTTATGCTTCGAATAACTGTGTTCTCTGTCATGCATTACTAAACACTATCTATAAGGTAAGAAAAAAGGAAAATACAAAACCCCCCACCCCTCCTCCTTTCAAGCCTCCCAGTGAGTTTGCCGCCTTTCAACCCAAACTGTAAGCTCCTCAGGGCAATGACCAGGACTGCGTGGCAGCCCTAAGTGATGCCCTTGCGGCATGACTCCCCAGCGCATATAAGGAAGGTGCAAAATGTCTACTTGCATCTCCCCTTTCAAATCAGGGGCCTGAGATTTCTGGGTCCCTGACTTAAGAAGGTGATGACAAGGCCCATCTTGTCTTTCACGTTTCAGAGATAACTATAGGAGTGTAACGCACATCTTTAAAAACAGGTGACACAAGGGATTTTCCACGACAACCTTTCAAACTAAAGCAGAAAACCTCTGTTCCCAGGTTGAAAACACTCTTAATCACGATGCACAAGCTCCCTCTGACATGAACGTGCTGCAGCTCTACTAATTAGACGTCCCTGAGGGTTATAGTTACTGGAGTGGCACCTAGAAACTGCAGACGTGGATTTGGACCTTGACCTCCTCTCCACTTCAGAAATACAGGCAAAATCAAACCCAACCAAAAGATGAGACAGAAACAGTGAATACAGGCAGAGCTCCTCCCTTGCCTTACCTCGGGAACCCCAAGGAACAGGCAGGGGGCTTGGCTCGGTGGTGGCTTTAGTCATTGCTCTGGTGGTGTACCCATCCCAGCAGAGAGAGCCTTGCAGGCAGATGTGAAGGAGAGTGCTGGAGAGATCTGCAGGTGGCCATGGGGAAACCCACCCTGAAGGGCCATGCAGGTGTTAATTCAGATGCCTGTATGTAACACAGCTTTGCTTACTTTTCTGTGTTCTTTAAGGAAAAGATTTGCCTGTTTCCTTTAAGTGGGAGGAACAGTGGTATAGCCAGCCTAGCCAAACCTATTTTCTCCTTTTCTTTTTCCTGCCCTTTCACATCCATAGGCAAGACGACCTCAGATCTCATCTTTTAAGTGCTACTGCCGATCCATTAAATAGCTTCTCATGGACATTTTTTTCAGCTCCAAGGAGTAGAGTTGCTGAGTGAGAGAGGCATGAGCCGGGCTCTCGCTGCTGGGACTTCCTCCAGACCAGCTTGCAGTCCTAAGAAAAATGAGTTGGATGGTCTCAGCTCTGTCCCCAATGAGCAGCAGCAGTAGATCACTTTGCAAAAATGAGCCACGCGTAATTTGGCACCATTGACAGAAGACTCACTCGCAGCAGCTCAGGGCCTTGCAGGCTTGAGATAATGTGCTGCTAAAATCACCTCTTGACCCTAACCCAGGAGGTTCCTCCAGGTCACAAGGGAAGAGGGGGGGTAGCAGGCCACTGTGAGATACCTTGATAAATGTACAAGCCCCCACAAGTCAGCCTGGCACGCCTGCACCAGGGTGAGCCGCTCTCTTTATCACAGCAAGAAGAATACATTTCCTGAGTTGTGTTAGAAGACTCCAGACTTCTCATTTAAGCTGCCTCCTCCTTTTTCCCCTCCGGTGCAGCGAGCCCACCGTAGTGAACCGGTGGCCCTGACGGAGCGCAGAAGCAGGCTGCATGCATCTCCTTGTGATGGAGCTGGCAGAGAAAATCGGACACTGGGACAAACAACCATAAATCAGGACTGTCCTGATTAAATCAGGCATGGCTGGCAAGTAAGTTATTAGCCGCCTGTGAAACTAATTGTGATACTGATACACTCAATTTTGCTGTGTCTTTCAAACACCGGTTGTGATGGGAAACAGCTGTTAGAATCCAAAAAAAAAAAAAAAAGAAAGGGAGAGAGAGAAAGAAAAAAAAAGAGAGCGCGCTTACGATTCAGAATCATAATAAAGTCTGTCTTCTCTATTCCCTTGCACAAAAGCTCTTAGATTCTTCTATTCTCCTCTAGACAATTACTCCCAGCAGGCAGGGTCACTCAGGATGAGCACACTATTGCATTTAAAGTTCATCTACTGAAGGGGGGGAAAAAGGCAGAGAAAGGAGGTAAAAAAAAAATAAAAATCTTCCCATTAACGCATGAAAAAATGGCAGGTTTAAAATGGGTTAGAAATTCAGGTTAGAGCAAAAAGAAAAAAAAAGAGAAAAAAATTTGTCACACGACATCAGTAGGAGAAAAGATTTTGTTCAGTGGTATTGTTTGACTGAACACTTCCTTCACAATAACACTAGTGCTGGGATATAAAAGCCAGTGTTTATTTGATGCCTGGACCGGGCAACAGTTATGAGCAGTTAGCATGGGAAAAAAAGGGGATGTTTTGAAATATGTCAAGAGGAGAAAGGGCCTGATCCTGCTCTGGTGGGAGCTGGTGGTGAGCCCTCCTCTAACTCCCGTGGTGGCTGACAGCCCGTGTTCCGCCGGAGCTGGGGGGCTGCACCGGAGTCATCGGCATGACCCCCCGCACCATCTGTGGTGGGAAAAGAGTGCAATTTGGCCAGTTAACACCTACTGCTGTCAGGAGTTTGCTTCACTCAAGGGCAGGCAGTTAGCAGCGCTGGAGAAGTTGTAATGGCTTAAGGGTAGGAGCCAAGCGGGGTTTGTAGGGAGATGGTTACTGGACTGAGAAACATAGCTCAAAAACCAGACAGGATTTTGAGTATACAGGCACGTCTTAGGGTCTGAAAAAGAATCAGCAAAGCCTATCTTGAAGTTTGTTGCTTGTCTCAGTCCTGAAGAATAATTTTGACCCCCAAAGCCCTCTTTTTTCCAGAAATATTTAGGCTAATATAAACTATTACCCCTCTCTGTACAACTCTCGTCACCAGGGTGACTACACATATCCGAAAAACCTCCCCCTGCACAGCACAGAACGTAGCTGCATACGCAATATGTGGAATTTGAAGATACTTCCCCATGGGAATATTTATTCTTGGTGATTCTATAATCATAGAACCTATCATTCTATGCTTTTGTGCCTTCTGCTAAAGTCTCTGCAATGGGCCACTGTTGGAAGTTAAACTCTTCCAGGTCTTGGTTTGAATTCCTGTAGCCCGAAATACTTTATACCTCTTATTTTATCTTTTTGTCACTTTTCCTTCTTGTATCTCTCTAGTCTGTCTTTCTATTACTGGGTTGTTTTTTTTTTTAAGTTATATTTTAGCTATAAGGGTGGAGAGAAAGTGACATGCATTAGCTACTAACAATATGACTGCACCATGAGTTCGGGAGAGATGGAAGGAAAAAACAAATCACTTGTGTTTCAAGAATCCAACCCCATCCTCTCAGCTTCCACAGTAATATCTCTGGCTTCCTGTTTGCAAACCAGAAATGTTTATTTACAATGTCTTTTGAGACAGCTTTTCAATGTATAATGCTCGTGTCGTTACATAATGGGTCATAAATGATGTTGGTTGTCATAGAAAAACATAAAGTCATCAAATATTTTCTTGTTTTTTGTTTGCCTTTTGTGGCAGGATTCAGAGTCAGCTGCAGTTGGGAAGTCTGAAGGTAAATCACCATCTTTCCAGTAATTCCCGCTCCGGTGTGTTCAGTCCATCAGGAGTTTGTTTATGAGTGAGGTGACCCTGATGCTGAAAATTTTGGTAGTCTTTTTTCTCTGTGGCCCTGCTGTTTCAGGCAGCCCATCGGCTGTGTGCCCTGAGAGAGCCCGGCAAAAGCTTACTTGTCCATGGTTTTGTGAACAGAAGTGGAACGCTGTGATACAAATACAAAAATCCACACCGTGAGCATTTATTTTTTGCATATATAGTGCTGTGCACCGAACCAGAAGGGTATCAGACCTTGGGAGTTTCTGTTATAACCCTGAAAAACTGCGACAATGGTTAGTGCACGTTTTTCGGGGATTTTTCTGATCTGAACTGTAGCAGCCGGGACATATATAAGAGCATTTTTTTGCAGCATTGAGATGAAGCTGCCTGATCTAGTCTCCCTTTCCTGTAGCTAACATGGGGACCAGGAAGGTGTACGTAATATTCCCAGAAGGTGCAGTCCTTATTCCTGACTTAAACTGTCTGTAATAGACATTGAGCTCTGCTGGCCCCCCTTGCCCTCCCCTTGTAGGGGGTTCATTTGACAACATTGTCTCAGAAACCCATGAGGAGAAGGAAAGCAGCCCTTAAGCCAGGATACTGGGTCGAAATTTTACCTATGCTTACACCAGTGTGTACTGGGTGTAACTCCCCCGAAGCCAGTGGTGAAGCTGCTATTCTTACCTCTGAACAAATCAATTCCTAGCTCTAAAAATAAGTGAATTAGAAAAGAGGTAAAGCTACCATTTATAAAATAAATGTGTTTGTTTGGTAAACATTGTATCCCGTGTATGAACTTCATCGATATCAGATCTACCTAAATTATTCTTAATCTCATCAGGGAAAAGGCAAAAGGATTTTGCATATTTTTGCTAAATCAGGGGACCTTTTTGTTCTTTTTGTCAAAATAATAGCAAATAATTCACTACCAAAAGACAAATGACAAAATATGTCCATGCAAAAGACATGCAAAAAACTCCCACGTTGCTCATTTGAGAGGGCACTGAGAGGCGTCTCTAGACTGCCCGAAATAGATGAGCCGCCTGGATCGCTGGTGTAATTCCAGAGGAGCTCCATCTCCCCATACATACCACCTAGTGAGCTTACGGGTACCTACGCAGGAAGAAGAGGCTCTTATGCCTAATTCTTATCAGCACCAGAGGTTGTTTGCTGTGGTCCTCTGACATTAATGCACAGCAGGATGTCGGTGAGCGCCCGATAAAATTTCCAGCCACACACAAGGAAATGCCGGGCTAATAAAGTGTTCTTTTAGTGAATTGCATAGACCAAAGGCTTTATCTTCCCCTCCGAGGAAATACACAGCTGTCACAAGTAATATCGCTGAAAAAGTTTTCAGTTACTATGCAAGGTCAGATTACCTGCATCTTTCATTATCTAGGTGGGTGATGAAAAGTTGTTGAGATCTATCAAAAGCGAGGCCTCAATTTAGCAAGGTGGCTAAGCAGGTACCTGACTGTGCTGGGTCTCTCTCCGTGCATCAAACCAACCATGTGCTGTAGCAGGCTGCTGAATCGGAAACTGAATTTCAAGAAGAGTTCTCGAATGCCACCTTGGAAACTAGATACCCACACTTGCAACTGGAAATCATAAATTATGCCAATATTATGCACAAGAGTGGGGGGGGTGTGGTGTGTGTGAAAAGAGAAAAAAAAATGTGTGTAGAGGAGCCATAGGAACAAATGCTCTTCTGCAGCACGCTGTGCATTTTGCACACATACATTGCGTTTGTGTACTGTCTGAAGAAGCCTTCAGAGATGTACATCGCATGAGACTGCCCATCCTTTAAGCTGAATTTTTATTACATAACTCAGCAAAAAAATAATTAAATAAATCTAAAAGTACCAGCTCTGCTACAAGTTCCAAACACGGTTCTCATTTCAGGATCCTGGCATGCACTTGTAAAACATTTAAATACCTATTGGTGGATAAGAAAATCAATTTACTTGTGAGATGACTAAGTAACAAAACATATTAGAATTGATGTTACAATTAGGAAAAAAAGAAATAAATTGTTTTTCTGCTCATTAATATTTGGATAAATATTTATGAATGTATAAGACAAGCAACCACTGCCAACACTAGATCTTTATTATGCCAGGCATAGGAATAATTCAAGCATTTAGGCAGCTGCAGGTTGAACTTAGCCCCACTGGCTGTTCAGCTGAATTCGATCTGGCCTCAGGAAGACTTTGCTTTGGAGGCGACTCGGGTTATGTGGTTTCTGTGCGGTTTTTGTTTGGGACTCACTGAAGAAAAGGTCCGTAGGTGACGGCCTCCTGACAAGGAGCTGTGTTTGCCTTGACGGGTTGTGCACCGGGCAGAGCAATGCTCAGGGTGGACCACTCTGCTCCCCTGTGGAGGGTTAGCCGGGCAGGAAGGATTTGCAGGGCTTTGGCTTGCAGGGTTGACCAGGACAACATTTCCAGCTTGGAAGCAGCAGTAGGCACTCCCTCAGGACAGGCTTTCCACTGGGGTCTCTTTTTTTTTCCCCTTTCGTTTCTCATTCAAATCCAGGCACTTCAGCGCACACGGCACGTAGGAGCCCTTTTGCCTAGTGTTGTCTGCCAGCCTGCGGGCTCCTTGCGCACGTTGGTCATCTTATTGCGGAGGGTAAACCCTGCTCAGCCTTCCTCCTGCATGGGCAAACCGGCCACCCCGTTGCCCAGCAAGGTGGCTTTTGTGGGCCCTGAAGGGAGGAGAGGACATTTCCTTTTACACATCACTGTCCTATATGTGCGCAGCTGGGAGAGGAGAGGCAGTCAGGGGGAAGAGCTGTTGTGGTCCGACCACCCACAGCCACTTCTTTTTTCTTCCTGGTGAAGGGGAGTCTGATTTTCACTATTTTTTTTTTTTTAAAGAAAAATAAAGGAATAGCAGCTTCATAATCTTCAGGTGATTTTTGTAGCCCTCATCTCTAGTTCAGGATGCAAACAAGAACAATGGGTGTTTTGGAACCTGAGGAAAAACCAGCTGGCCGACATGGCTCAAAATGTAATTTCATAGGGGCATGCATCAATAATGCAACTGCGGATATTACGCAGGCAGCCTTAATACGTGTGCATGGCATCCGGATTGACAAGACAGACCATGATGGCTCCAAAGGGTCAATAAAACATGCACCATGAAGGATTTACACAATAGACAGTAATGGCTTCTTTGGAGCTGTTACGGTCTATTGGGTCAATAATAATCCACTTTTTAAAGAGTGCCAAAATATGAATTTACACAACAGGCCGTAATGGCTCCTGATCTATCAGATAAATGATATGAATTATCAGCATTAGTGCCCACACTGCAATGCACGTTCACCTATTAGAGTGGTTAGAGTAAATATTGGGTGCTTCAAAATATGCTTTCATATTCAAAAGCCTGATTTCTAAAAATACCTCTGGAAAAAAATAAAAAAAGAAGAGAAAAGCCCAAACTCTCATCCTTAAACCTGTGAAATAAATAGGATGGATCAGGGAATTAAAATCTGAGACTGTTTCTGGGAGGTTATTGTGAGTTTTCATTCTATGTTATTTCTAATTAAATATTGCAGTGGCCTATACCATGTATTTTTAAACCTTGGTTTATTTTTCTAGCAAACTCAGGTCTGTGAACCGGGGGAGTCCGTGAACGTTTTCCCACATTGCTAACCTTTTCTATGCAATTGCATCTTTTCTCCTTTATTAAGAACTAGTTGCCTGAGTAATGGTTTGCAGGATCCAGATTGCATGTTATACAAACAGGCTTGGTCTGAATATATGCATTCAAGACCAAAAATCTGTTTAAATAACATATGTTCTGTTTGCGGCCACCTATCTGTCTCTATCAAGGAAGATAAAAGTCCTTGTCTATGCTGTTTCATCTGCGCAATCAAGACAGAAACCCTCAACTGATGTTTGCCAGCAGGTGGTGACATACAGCAACAAGCTCCAATGGCAGCAACATTTTCCTGCAAAACTTGGAGAAAATCCAGGCTTCAGGAAAATGAAATATGCCTTCAGTTTGGGAAGAAATAATGATGAATGTCCATCAGCAACACATGCGATGATTTAGTCTCGTTGCATGGCAAGAAGAAGTATGTTCAGTCCACAGCAGGTCAAAAGTTTTCCTTGCTGTTTCTCTGCCTTTCCTTCTTGTTATTATAAAACATTTGGCTTGGCTGTGAAATATACTTTTAATTAAAAGATAGGAAAATCATGGCAAGACAGCAGCAGCAGCGAGCTGTTAGAAAGCCTGCTGTCTTAGCTCTCGTAATAAACACAACGCGAAGGATAGGTGCACACAAAATCTGAAGTGTGGTGGTGAGAATATGTATACATTGACTTATCCAAGTCCTTTCAAAGAGAAGTGGAAATAGCGCTTTCTGCTTGTCTGCGATTTCCTCATGCTTTTTCAAACTTCATGCCTTTTTTTTTTTTTTTTCCTGGTCTCACAGCCAGGTACGCTTGTTCGAAATACCCACTGCTTGTACAAAACACCACTATTCAGTTTGCAATAGCTTAGTGGGCAAATAATTCTTCCATGATAGATAAGGAAAAAAATAATTAATAAGGAATCGTGGCAGGATCTCTCACCTTTGGTTTCTATCGTGCTGTGGTTTCCAGGCACTTAGAATTCCCTGAATTTCGTACGCATATTTTGTGTATGTGTTATTCCTACCTTAAAGAACATGCCCTTTAAAAGAAATTTGGGTGCTTGCAGCATCTGAAGTGCGATAAGTTAACGGAGGAAAATACAAGTCTTGTCTTGCTTAGCAGGGAACTGAGAACAGGATGAAAATATAAAAATATGGAGGATTTTTTCCCCTCCACAGTGTCTGTTTCCCGCCAAGTATCTACCATCTACAATATTGACTGGTTTATCAGGCAGCAGGTATCTCTATCAGTCTATCTTGAATTGTCATCCAACAGGAGATTAAACGCTGCCTGCCTCCTTCTTGTGATTTTCAGTCTTCACATCACAAAGTTTTCAATCAAATTTCAGCGGTGTACATTCAGCTTAGAGAACTCGCGGTACTTATCTTCCCAAAGCAGGTGATTTAGACCCTGTTTACCTTCTATGGTTCCAAGATATCTCTCGGCAAACCTGTCCACATCTTAGGCCTTGAAATGATTCCCAAGTTCTTTTCTGCCTTTTCTCTGTCTCCCTTTCTCTTTCCCTCCCCAGCCAGGCCACCAGCCAAACAACAACAATAACAACACGGCTCCTCAATAACAGACAAGTGCCAGTTTTCAGGAGAATGGGGCAACCTTGTATTGTTAGCTTTTTTAAACCGAAAGCGGTGCGACAGCTTACAGCCCTGTTCTAAGCGGCTTCCTCATTACTCATCTTTTCAGGGCACTTATCACAGCTGTGGTTTCAGCCCGCCAATCGGCTCCAGCCCGGGAGGATGTCAGCTGGGCGCGCTTCTCGCTTCCCATCAGATACCTGGGGAAGTTGTGGGCTGGTAAGGTATCCTGTAAAATAAACTATGGCTCCATTTGTAAGGAATCCAGCCCGAGCAAGTTGACACTGAAAAAAAAAACCCAACAAAAAAAAAGGCTTCTCCGCCAATTAACATATTTTCCGCACAGGATTTTGGTAAACAGACTAACCAGAATTTGAATAAGCATAAACTCGAGGCTAAAAAATGCTGGAAAGGCCGTTCAAAATGATCACAAAAGGCAGACTGGATTTTTGTGGTGCCTGCTTCATGCAGAAGAGTTAGAATATAATATGAGTAAGAGCGATTCTGCTAAGGTAAATGAATGGAGGGACAGGAAATTATAGTTAGAGAGTCCTAATTAACCTCTCACCACCAAATACTTTGAACAAACTTCAGTTCAGCAGTCAGGGCAAGATCTGGGAGCAAGATTTCTACCCCTATTCTGGCTACCTTAGAGATGTATAAAAAGATTGTCGAGGGGTAAACTGGACCATTATAGACCACGGTTCTGGCTGAAAAAGCAATTGAGGGTGTAAGTACGGTACCAGAGGGTCAGAGGTTGCCTTTTGAGGACTCCCTGTTCAGAAGGAGAGGGAGCATGTGCACTTTTTTTTGGGATGGGGCTGCTCAGCGAAGTGCCCCCGCGCCCCCAGGCAGCACTGTGGAGCTGGCGTTTGGGAGAGATGAATCTCCACAGTGTGACATGGCCCCGCTCCATCGGAGCACTCACCCTCGGGGTGGGATGGATAAGAGAAATGAGATTCTGGATACAATTGTTACGAACAGGATGGGAGTTTAATCCTGAACTCCTACTTATTCTGGAAGACCCGAGAGGCTGTTACAGTAATTTGATGCCAGCTGGGAAGAGGCAAACACCTCCCCAGTCAGTGCTTTGGCCAACAGCCTGATGACAACAGAGGGTTCCCATCAGGCAAGGGAAATCTTCCAGAGGGTGATACCCACTGGAGTTCATCTGCTGCATGCTGTCAGGGCAGCGCGAAAGAGAGTGAAGTGACAGGCGAGTTGGCCCAGCTGCTTCTTCATGAATATCTGAGATTCTTGCATAGTGTAAGTGGAAACTATATGAACACATCAAAGAGGAAAAGACACTGAAAATTAAAAGGCAGTTCCTAGATGATTTTTAAAACAGTGAATTTGGCTCAATCTAATTCACTTTCTACATGCGTAGATTGAGGTGGTAGGAGTGAAACGCAGTTGCTTTGTGGAAACAAAATATTCCTATATTTTTCCTCTTTTGCCCAGTCTCTGGGCTTCTTCCATCCCTTTCCATGAGTACGAGCAAGCAAAAGTGCCTGGGGCCAGGCTGCAGGGAGAGGATTATGGCACAGTCCCACTCAGGCATCAGCTTTGCTGATGGCAAATGTATCTTGTTGGCAGGGGTCCACGGCTGGGGTGAATGAGTGTTAAATAAGCTGATAGCTCAACCGATCCCTGTGGTCCCTTCAGCTCAGAAGGGAGTGCAAGGTGTGAGCTGACATGCAAGATGTAAATCACCATTGCTTTAATAAGTACTACCTCCTCCTTACCTGAGAGCTTCTCCTTACTAAACTAAAGTCCTGCGTGCAGACATTATAATCACAGAGTTTGGGAAGTAGTGCAGATGTTTTGGGTTCAAAAAACCCAAAATATATGATTGTGGCAAAGGAAACCCCATTCTTTATCCCATGGTGTTCTCACCTAGCAGTGTCACAGAAGCAGAGGTCCCCTGAGCCCAGGGGCAGCAGGGATGCTTCCTCTCTTGGATGGTGTGGACAAGTTGTGTGTGTCCCCATCGGAGATCTCTGAGGTCCAGGTGGAAACTCAGCAACGTCCAGATCATGAACTCTGAAGTCTCTTTCTCTAGAAATACCTGCGGGCTGGGGGACACTGGGGAAAGGTTGTCTTGAGATACAGGGCCCAGATCTGTAAGGAGAATCTGGGTGTGCTTGTGCTAGTTTGAACTGCTTGGCTTCATTTTATGGTTTAGCCTTAGACGTGTGATGCACACGAGCGAAACATATTCTCTCTATTTAAGCCCAGCTACTTTCATGTCTGTATTCAGACTGGTTTTACTCTCCTCGCTCTAAGCCTTATGTTGTCATCAACCCTTTTTTTTCTTAGTCCATATATTTTTAGTGCCCCTGAACACCCTCTAGTGGGACTTGTAGAGGTTGCTGCCCCATTACTGACTGGGGTAATCTTCTGTTTTCTAGGTGAGGCATGTCCAGGGACATGTATACAGTTACCCTGCAGAAACACCATCTGTAAGGCTATTACAGCTGTGGGTCAGTTATAAGGCTACAGTTAAGACTGCTAAATATGTTCACATTACTTTAATGTGTTTTCAGTTGCTCAGCTTTAACATTCTGGACTGAACATTTCTAAAATGGGTCTTTGTCTCAGACCGGATTTTTTTAGGAAAGAAATGTGTAAAAATGGTTCGGTCACAGGTGAACTCTGTACCCATGTTAAAATCTGCCCATGTTCCATTGGGCCGTAATCCTCCGTAAAAACCTCACTCTTACACACACTTAGCAGAGGTACAGTCAAGTCTGGCAGCAGAGTCTGGCCTAGCCCTAGCAGAGCAGGAGCTTTCTTTAAGTTGCTTGATGCTCCTATAGGTATAGTAACATACCTGTGGTTATACCCTGTGCTTGCCACAGGCATGCTTCCATCGCAACATAGAGAATGAGAAGATTTGTCCCTTGCTCCCTCAGTGTAGCTGCCTGAAAAGCAGAGGAGCGAGGTGACGGGAGGCAGGAGGGATGCAGGAACAAACTGTACAGAAGAAGGGGCTGTGGGAAGAGAGAGGCAGGGGAAGCGCCGGGGCACTGGGGAGGGCAGAGAGGGCTGGGAGGTGCGATGAGGAGGCAGCGGATGCTGGGAGTGGGGAGACGGCTGCTAGCAGGCTGGCACAAAAGAAAAAGGTGACAGATACCAGGAATGGCGTAATAGTATGCAATACATGTGAGAGAGACGAATTTGGGTGTTTTTGAATGCTGGCTTTGCAACACCATCTTCTTTTAATATTTGTATCTCTGTAGGCATGGGACGATGGGAAATGAAAATTACTGTTTAGCTTATGTAGGTAGCATGTAACGTATTACTGGCATAAGGAAATATTGTATATGTGACTCCTTTAATATGCTTAGGCTGGGCCATGAATGCGTTTTCTGTTGTTAAGATGGGGTCCGAGAGAAAAAAAGTTTAAGGAATTGGTAATTTGGGCTATGGGGGGTGGGTGGGTGGCGGGGTGTTTCTGCTTGTTCCCTATGTTAAAGTAAACAGGACATTTCTCCTATAAACGGAGATTTTTGTGGTTTCAAATTTAGCTCTGGTGGTAGCACTTTTACCGAGGCTCTCAAGCTCCAACCCTGGAAACCCCAAGATGATTTCCATTTCGGTCCAATCGAAAGACTAACGGCAGCCTTCCCCAGCGCCCGCTGCGCTGAGCAGCCGGGGGACGCGGAGGTCACGCCGACTCCCTGGACTTGCAAACCCTCATCTCAGATGCGAGCACCAAAGAGAAACGCTGAGAGAGGGAGGGAGAGAGGGAGGGAGGAAAAGAGGGAGGGCACAAGCCCCAACCTGCCAAGCCTGCAGTAAGGACCATTCGTTTCTAGAAGCTTTCCTAAGTCTTGAATGGAAGGAGCATATTTTACAGCGCATGTTTTGTTAGTGTTGATTCCTGCTCTCGGCTCTTCTGGTACCTCAGAAAATGCGTTTGAAGGTGGCTGAGGTATTTCAGTTTGACAAATAAACTAAGCTGTGGTTACTTTCTCAGTATGTTTTGTGTCACGGTGCTAATTTCCCATTCACTTGATTGGGATGCAATGATTTCACGACAATGTCAGTGCAGGTCTATGGAAAAGACATTATGGTGTCAAAATGAAATGAAACAATGTTAATTTGTCTATGGAAACGGTGTTACGCTGCCAAATTGAAACATAACCCTCAGCTCAGCCACCTTGAGACTTGGCGCTGCCGCGCTATCGAAGGACCCCGCCACACGGGGTGATTTTACAGCGGCGCACTGGGAAACTACAAATCTGGATTAAATATTAGGGGAGGTAAGACTATTTGTTTTGTCCTACGAAATCACAACTGTATAGCATTTCCTAGTGTTATAGGGGCCTTCCACATGTGCTGCAATACCTAAAGCCCAGGGAGAGGGTGGGAATCGAAGGGAGAAAAAGCACTTTGGCAACCTTTACTTGGCTTCCATTGGCTCTCAGCACGTCTCATTCCTAGCATTATATTAATGGCTCTTTTTTAGGTGAGAAACGTTATTAGATTTTGCAGTGTTCGCAGCACCTAACCAACATCTGGGACACTGGAGCTCAAATTAAGCAGTGCTCTAAATCCAATTTGGATTTTAATTCCACCAGGATGTAGCATTTGTAGTAAAACAAGAACTTGAACATAAACCAGAATCCAAAGTGTAGGGAATACAATAATGAAAAAGAATGCTAAGCAAGCTGAAATCAAAAGACAAGCGCTGAGGGAGGGAAGAAGCAATATATAAAGGAATATAGAGAAATATAAATAAATATTTTCTCTGTTGTTAGGGGTCTATGGAGTGATAGAATCTGCTTATCAATCACGGTTTGTCTTTTATTTTATTTTATGTTCCTGGACAGTATGACCACCTTTGAAAAAGGGTGATCTTTGATCTCCTGCCCTGGGGCGAGCACCAGCAGATGTTCTTTTGTTCTTCTCTCCATATTCAGTGTCCCTCACCTCCTAAAGCCAGAGTGCGAGCCCCCAAACTGACAGGTGTTTCTCTGTTTGATTGCAAAGAGATGGATTTAGGCTAAATGTGACCTGAAACCTTCAAAGTGGAAGGGTCTCCCAGCATTCTCACAAACTGGTGGGAGGGAAGGCTGTTGCAACATCTGCACTTCTGGGAATATTAGCAAATCGCATACAGATGTCAAGAGGAAAAAGGCTCGGCCAGTCTGTTAGGAGGGACTTTAGCACCCTCTTTCATCCCGGGTGAATTTCTGGGGTGATTCTGTCTGCTTAGTATCTCAGTGTTTTGTTTTTTTTTTTTCCTTATTTGTGCAATGGGCATAATGGCACTTCCCTGCTTCTTACAGAAGTTAGGGGGAAGAAATAAATTACAGGTTTTGTGGTGTCTGGGCAGTGCTATGAGATGGTTATGTCAGTACATACAGCATCACGAGCCGGGGTGGGTGGAAAGGCTAATCACATGAGCACTATATCTTAAGAAAGCAAATCCTTTCTTTGCATGTGCCTCAGGTGGCATTAAAATCTGACACTGGTTAATGAAAACAATAAAGCTATCCAATCTTATTGATAGCCATGTAGATTTCTTGGACATGAGGAGCTCTGTGTTCTCTTCTTGTATATTGATAAAGACGTCTCTGGGCTGTGCACAGCATTTCTAAGTGTCTACTGGAGTTGAGAGCTAAAGGTCCTCCTGAGAGCCCAATTACTGCAATCGCTCTTACTATGTGAGTGTTGTATATTTCTTATTTGTATAAAGCTCCTTCTGCCTTTCTTCCTTTCTCAGGTAGAAAGCATGTGTTTGTTGAACCTGGTGGATGTGGTGGTGCTGGTCATTTCCTGGGAGCTGCAAAACGCTCTCCTCAGCTTTGACAGGCAGGAGGAGTATGGGGATTAGCGTGCACATGGGTCTTTACCCCCAGTTGCCTCGCACAGGCTTTCATTTACCAGAGTATGACTGGAACTGTTGCCCCAGGAGAGGAAGGCACAGGGATCTTCCCCCACATACACCCTTTGGAGCCCCTGTTCTCTACAAGCAATACCCATCAAATTAGCGTGGAGTTAACTCTGTAACTTCTTCATCAGCCACGTACATGCTGCTCCAGCCGTAGCTCATCACAAAATTTCCAGGCTATCTGAATGCCTAGGAGGAAACTTTTGGCTCTTCAGGCACCGTTTACATGTTGTTTTGAAGTAGTTCATGTTGCACTAGTTACAGTTGTTAAGAAGTGCAACCCGTAGCTGAAATGTGCAATCCAGCCTCAACCTTACAGGGAAGAAGTACAATGTGAAATATTGCAGACCTCCCAGTCTGTTGCAAACAGCTAAGACAAGTCATTGGACTGAAATTTTAATGAAATACCCTGCTATACAGCCAGGGATTAAAATAGAGGAATCATTTGTGCTAGATGAGGAAGGCAAAATCAACATATTCTAAATGGGTTTTATTCAGCCTGAGTAAGATTTTCAAAATTAAATTTTATTGCTAAAAGACAGAAAGAAATCTTCCTTTCCAGAATTGTCCCTCTCTCTCTCTCACACACATGCACAGACACATAACACGCATGCACACACACAAGCACACGCCTTTTCTTTCTCGGGGAGAAAAGCATGGTGGACATCTGGCTGCCAGGCTCAGTCTTCTCCCCCACAGGCATAGAACAACATCATTGTTTGAATATGTTCTTTAGAGGTTGACATTTGGTGAATTTATCTGCTCTCCTCCAATAAGTGAGAACATTCCAACAAATTTATGCATTGTGTAAACCGCAGATTAATTGCACAAATTATATACATTATCCTAAAACTTTTGGGTAATGTTTGCCATGTCAACACTGTAATTGAGCTGACTGGGCATGTGGAAAGCCTGCGTGTGGCAAGTGACAGTCCATGATGCAGATGGAGAGGCGATTTGCATCTACCTCTACTTAGAATAAATACTGCAGGGTGTTTAAGCAGGAGGTCTGTAAGCAGAATAGGTAATGTGAGAACTCCCATCAAAACAAAAAAGGCAGTGGGCTATAGTCTTCCACATTACTACTCAATATGGAGGGGTTTGTAGCCCTCTCCCAAATGCCAGGTGAACAGCCAGTGTGTGTGTGGTAGTATGGGAAAAAAAATGAAAGCTACAGGCTTAACTGTTTCAGGAAAAAAAAAAAAAAAAAAAAAAATTTCTTCCTTGCTTGTGAAATCAGCCACAATAGGGGAAAAAAAAAGCTTTTAACTGATTTGTGTCCACATCAGCTGAACTCCGCTCTCCATAGCTTGGACTGAGCGGTGACTCCTCACAGGAGGAATCCCACAGGTCATGTCAAATTTGCCTTGTCATTTCAGAAGACATGTTAGTGTAATATCTGGATTTGTGATAGAAGAGAAGAGAGCAATGACCCAGAGTACGTCTTTCCATCAACAAGCACAAGCAAAATATCTCTAACAGAGCATATAACAGTGGAGTAACCTCTTAGAGGTTATGTTTAAAGTGCTGAGGACTCCAAACATTTAGGATTCACAGGCAATTGCATCTTTCCTCCTTACAGTGGAATGGAAACCAGGACAGGGAATGGTGAAGTACCCCCCGAGGAAGGAAGGGCTCCAGGCAAGCTGGCACCCGCTTTAGGTCAGGGGGTGAGCTCTCGAGGGAGCTTCGGCTCTTGCCGCACATAACCACTGTGTGGCATTATGTTGGCAATCTCTACTTGCTTTGAAGTAATGGCAAATTCAGCCACTAAGGTTGGCTTAACCACAAAATGTGCCATCATTATTTTATTTTTCACATTTTTCCTTTCAGAAGACCCCTAAAGACTCTCCTATTTCTAGCAAGACTTGAATTTGGCCAAAAGAATTGTTGCGGGGGGTGATTTTCTGGACCTCCAAAAATTTCATTCAGCTTCCCCAAGTCTATATAAATGCTCTCAGAGTCAGTGGAACAGGCATTTTACCAATGGTAGAGGAGTGTCGATAGTTATTCAATGTAATTTGTATAAATTAGGCGTTTGGTGAATGAGTGCAGTCTCTGACTTAGGGGGGGGATTCCCTTGTGTGAGATACTTGAGTAGTGAAGGAGCTCAAGCTTAGAGCTCTGGAAGACATGGGAGAAGAGTGCAGGGCAGGAAAGGAGAGTGCAAATGTTTAAACCAGACAAGATTTCTTTCTAAAGAAGAAATTCCACTGCTCCTCCACATGCTTTTAAAATGGGGGGCAAGTGAAAACTTGATTTTGTTTCAGTGAAAGGAGAAATTCCCATTGCATTCAACAGGGCTGGGATTTCATCCAAGACCTCCCCATCATTCTAAGACACTCATGTAGACCACATTTCATCTTTTACAAAGAGTATGCTGTTTCCAAAATTATCAATGTTTTCTAATTTTCTGACTTCATCATCTGCAATGCCCCTGTCGTGACTTCTTTTTATACAACACATTTTTGTTCTATTTTTTTTTTGCAGTCTTGCACATACTATCGTTATGCCCCCCCAAAAGATCAAAGAATCATAGCATAAGGTAAAAATATCTCACTGCAAAGAATAAAGACATCCTTTTTATAAACTTTATTTTTATTTTAGTACTTAATAAAGTAAAATACCTGGATAAAATCTGGCAGTTGAAGAAATGCGAGATGGGTTCCTGATTTGACCGGGGACAGGATTTCACCCTACATTTTTATGGGGAATATTTAGCAGACAGGCATTCCACCCCCCCATATCCCCACCCCCATATATTTCAAAGCAAGAACAGAAGGCAACGCAAAAGTAGCTGCCACCATCCACCAGATAATTCTTTCAAACATCTCTCAGCATTCTAAACCATAATCTAAACTTATGTCCACATAACAAATAACAGCCCTTTGAAATGAACTGAGAAACTGTAAAGCCATTAAGAAAATGTGCCATTAAGGAAAGGATTTCAGCATTTCCTATGAAAAAGGTTCACAATGTATGTATTTCCACATGTTCAGAGAAATGATTAAAGTGTTTATAGCTTTTGTAATTGGTCTCTCTCAATTTAAAAATACAGGCTTTTTTTTAAAGTTACATTTCTCTGCCGCTCTTTGTCTGGAATAACATTAATGAAGTCCCATTTTCTCAGTTGCTGAAGGTAGAAAATGGGGAAGAGATGTGTTTAAGAGAATGCGTTGTTGAAACATGCCGTCTGTCTGCCCGTATCCCAGCAAACACGGCCTCTCGCTAACGTGTCCATTAGACACAGCGTGCTCCTGCAGGGTCTGGGGCCACCATGGTTCATGTGGTGGTGGAGCATGTACGGCAGCAGGGGAAGGGGCTTGTTGTCCCTTTCAGGGCATCCTCTGCATGCCACTGTCCATACCGGTACAGAGAATTTGAAGGAAGACACATAATGTTTTTTTCCAGTACATTTCCACCCTGTTTGGGTTCACTCGAGGATGGTCAGCATCGCGAGAAAGCCAAACTCCACCATTAAATCTGTAAAACAGGAGAAAAGGAGGAGAGGACTGGTAAATAACTCCTTTTCTGAAGCACACCCAGCCCTTTCTAGGAGAGCTCGTGCTCTGCTCCGTTAAATGCTGTAAATGTGCTGATGAAAACCACGTGGCCTTGTGTTCAGCGAGCAAGTGAATCAGTAGCGGCTTGGTCCTGGAGGCCAAAGCCACTTTCATCACCTGCAGATCATGGCCTTTGGAGTGGCTCGTGGCACATCTAGGTCAGTCTGGCAGAGAAGGAGGAAGATTTTCACCCAGTTTCCAGATGAATACGTTTGTTTTACAGATAAGAATATATAGGCAGATGTATAACTTTTTTTTTTTTTTGTAGCAACTGTCAATCAGGCCACGTGTTAATTTTTTTTTTCATTCTATTATTTTCTTTTATGCTGTTAAGCTAAAGCTTTAGGTTTTGTTCTAATTGTAAAAGCATATATCAAATGTTTCGTTATTTCTTTTCATAATACCCTGGGAGAGGGTGTTTTACCTTTCCTTTTGTAAATTAGCTTAAGTAGAAATTGTCAATCTGGAATTGACAGGTATTTGTTACAGACAACAAGGCATTGTTCCCACTTTGCTTCACCCACCAACACAGGTGCTGCTGTCACATGTCACAACAATGGGGAAACTTGTTAAACTATAAAGAGTAATAATACTATAATATAAAGGCGTGAGGGTGAAAAATCTGAAAGAATGTTTGCTGGCTGGAGGGAGGAAACCCTGTCCTTCATGCAGCTGAGCTGACAGCTCTCTGCCTCTCCCCAAAACCTCTTCTCTCCCAGCTCCTTCTTCCAGGACTGCCCTTATAAACCACCAACACCCCCCCTGCCCCCTCCGCTCGCTCCCTCCCAAAGCTATCAGGTAACAGCAAGGCAGAGTCATAATTCGATCCGTGAGGTTGCTCCTCACCTGTTGAGTTGCTGAAGGAGAAAGGGCATGGGTTCTGGGGGAGCCAGGATTACTCTGGTCTAATTACAGAATGGCCGGGCCAGTTGCTGGATTAAGTTGCGGGGTGTGCTGTGACGATGCAAATATCCACAGGCATTTCTTCTGTCAAAGGCTGGCCTAGAGACAGGGAATTTCCTAAGTAACTTACTAAAGAGCTCCTGTTTTGTGGACTTGTCAAAGGAGGCGCCAGCGGTCTTCGCTGAGCTGGTGGTGTTACTGGCCCCGGGCTCGGGCACTGTGGGCTGCAGAGAGATGTATTCTAGAAACAGGCTTGAGCTGCAGAAACTGGGACAGGATTCAACTCACATCACCCAAATTTGGGGTGGAATGTGAGCAAATTAGAGCATCGTCATCCTCTGACTGGCAGCAAATCAATTGGGTTCTTTAGGCTTTTTCCCTTCACCACAAAGAACAACAACAGCAACAAAATCTGGGAGAGGAGAGAGAGGTGACATCATCTGCAGAAAAGTTTTCCCTTTTTCTGCCTGAAGGACTGTTTTGATTTCCAGCTGCATCTCAGGTAAGCACGAAACATGATATTGGATCGAATGCGCCAACTGCTTGTAAATGGAAATACTTGCGGTTGAGCAGAGGAAGAGACTCCTTTTTGATATCTTTTTAGGTATTTGTAGAGACCAAACAGCTCCTGGCCTAGCTTTAAATAGCTGAGACATTGGTCAAGTAATTTTAGATGTCTCAGTCTCAGGGGGAGCCTGGCAGTGGCTGGCGTTACATGCAACACTCTGCAACCTCCTGCTACTCCCTCCCCTCTGTATTCTAGCCCTTCCCTTAAACCCCATCTTTCCTCTTCTGTGGTATGGGAGAGCAGGTGATTTGGAGCCAGCTACGTATGCTTTATGTTTCCTGAAGATTAAAACCCATGTGTAATACTCCATAGCCTGTCAACAGCCAGCTTGGGAAAGAGACCAAAGACTAGAGAGCCAAACCCAGACTGTTAGATCAATCAAGCCAAGATGTGCTTCTCACTTATAAAAGCTGAAAGAATACTGGCCAGGCAAGAAGTTTGTCCTTTGCAATGCTGGAAGACCGCTGCCCCCAGCCCTGTGTGTGATTCCCTGTGAGTCAGACTGTATACAAATCTGCAAGAGAAGATATTGCGTGTATGTTTAAAATACTTTTGCCATCAGGCAGGGAGAAGACTGCTGTCTACGGTAAGTATCAAGGCTTGGGATAAGTAGCCAATGATTTGTGTTCCCTGTGTTCCCTTTGCTTTTTCTTTTTTTTTTCTTTTTTTTTTTTTTTTTTTTTTTGCTTGGGGTACTATTAAATAGTTGTCTGAAACTATCTGCTTGTGCAGCACTGAACAAAGTGGTCTGTGTTCCCAAACACTAAAAACAAGTTGTCAAGACACATCCTCAGAGACAGAGGGTCTTTTTTGTCGTTGCCCAAGAATGTCTTATTTAAAATGCAATTCCTTGTAAAGATGCAAATGCTATTTTTTTAAAAAATGTACCAGTACTGAGAATAAAGCAAGAAAAAGAGGAAATTAAAACAGTGACAAGGGAGGGAGGTCTGGCAAGTTGGCTTTCAACCAAATGACCTCTTGATAGATCAGCTGGGAGCCAGGAATGCATGAGATTACCAAGAACTAGAGAGATTTATAGTTCTTTGTTTGGTCTCTTGGTAAGTTTCCGCACATAGTCAGTTACATGGCGGGCAATGAAAATGGTGGGCAAAAGAAAACCAGAAACCCAAATATTTATTGTGATTCCATAAACAAGCATGAAAAGAAGTAGCCATTTAAGGATTCAGAGCATTTGCTCATTTCAATTTAACAATAAACACCCTTACTGAGAGGAAATTTTGCATAGCCCCCCAAATCTGTCTCTCTTACGAGAAGTTCTCTGCACACCGCAAACATTCCTCCAATTGAATTCGGCATGTGAAAGTAACACAAAAAACTCTCTGTCACGGGAATGGGGGGTTTGAGTTTCTGTAATCACTACAGAACCATCCCCTGGGCTGACCACCTGCAGAGAGAACAGCCCTCCGTGGACTGCACCAGCTAAACGCATCCATAGATTGTGCCAGAACTCTTCAGAAAATTGTAACTCTTGCAGTTTAATCTCCAAAATTTTCAATGAGTATTTCTATTTTCTCATCATCCAGATGATGAGGAACATCTGAGTATTTGTGGTTTATGTTATCCACATTAAATACTAACATTATGGTGTATTAGATGCAAACGGATTACAAAATTTAATTTATGAAGCTATCCCAGCTAAATAAGCAGTGTCATCAACTGGTTCATCAGTGAACTGATTGTTATACCCAAGTGTAGCCTGTAAGTGTGACCAGTATGGTGAATCTAGAAAAAAAGGGTGATTCCAGGGTCTTTAGGACATGTAAGCATCGTTAAATAAAAAAGCACACAATTTTCCACTGAGTTCCAAATGGCCTTTACAAATAGTGGGACTCTGGAATTTTGAAACAGAAAAATCTTTAAACACGAGTAAAAAGGAGACCCTTAGACAAGGCAGAGGTTCTGGCAACAGTTTGGTTTAAAAATGCAATTATTTGCTTCTTTTCCATATGTAGCTTATATGCCAGATGGGCATATGGTACATTCACTACATTAGTTCTTTATTATTACTTTTTTAGTTCTTTTTAACCAGTGAAGCTGTGCTTGGCTCTGTACTAGGTAAAAATAAATAAATAATCTTATAGCCCAGGACCCTATTGTCTGCAACAGCATAATGATGATGTCTGAATGTATCGTTTACTATTGTCTTTGCATACTATCTTATTCTTCCTTTATGTTAAACCAATGAATTATATTCTCTTAGTAATTTATTCACTTGTCAAAACTGAATGTTAAGAAGCCCTAAGGTTTGCCTTAAACTTATAATAGAATTTAAAGGGCAGGTATTCAAAATTCAGCTTCGAGGTTTGGACCTTTTGTACAACCTTACAAGTGCTTTCTGAGTGTTATCATTTTGTCAGTGTGATTCTCACCTGATTTGCATTCCTCTCGTTTCTCTCTTTAATAGGTTTGAGTTTGCATATGTAAGTTACAAGTTACTGCAAGCAACAGTTGCTCTGAAGGTACCTGGCAAATGCAAAATAGCCACCTGTTGCTGAGCATACCGCTTTAAAACAAGAGGAGGACTGATAAGACAGAGGGGGGTTTGCAAACAGAAATGTCGTGACCCATGGCTCCAGGAAAAGTTTTCAAAAATCTATCACTAATTTCTGATATTATAGGGTTTTGGGTATCCTAATTGTGGTGTGGAGATCCTGACTTTTAAAATGATGTTGAGGAGCCAAAAAGGAGAGTATGCTTTGAAAATATTATTATGTAGGTACTGGATGGCCTCGTGATTTGGGCGACTTGAGATGCTCTCTTCACAGATTCCTGAAGAATCCTGTCCAAACGAAAGCAACTGCAGCCAGAGAAAGGAGTGAGAATATGTGAGAGAAACAGCTGTGCAGACACCACGGTCAGTGAAGAAGGAGAGGTACTGGAGCAGAGATTCCCCTGCGACCCATGGTGAAGACCATGGTGAGGCAGGCTGTCCCCCTGCAGCCCATGGAGGTCCGTGGTGGAGCAGATATCCACCTGCAGCCTTTGGAGAAGCCTGTGCCAGAGCAGGTGGATACCTGAAGGAGGTTGTGAACCCATGGGAAGCCTGCACTGGAGCAGGCTCCTGGCAGGACCTGTGACCCCATGGAGAGAGGAGCCCGTGCTGGTTTGCTGGTAGGACTTGTGACCCCGTGGGGGACCCATGCTGGAGCCATCTGTTCCTGAAGGACTGCACCCCATGGAAAGGACCCACATTGGAACAGCTCATGAAGAACTGCAGCCATGGGAAGTACTCACATTGGAGAAGTTCATGGAGGACTGTCTCCCATGGGAAGGACACCGTGCTGGAGCAGGGGAAGAGTGTGAGGAGTCTTTCTCCTAAGGAGGAATGAGCGTCAGAGGCAACATGTGATGAACTGACCACAACCCCTACTCCCTATCCCCCTGCACCACTGGAGGGGAGGAGGTAGAGAAAATCTGGAGTGAAGTTAAGATCAGGAAAAAGTGAGAGGTGGGTGGAAGGTGCTTTAAGTTTTAGGTTTTGTTTCTCATTACCCTACTCTGATTTGATTGGTAATATGTTAAACTCATTTCCCCAAGTCTGTTTTGCCTGTGATGGTAACTGATGAGTGATCTCTCCCTGTCCTTGTCTCGACCATGAGCCTTTCATTATATTTTCTCTCCCTGGTCCAGCTGAGGAGGGGAGTGATAGAGCGGCTTTGGTGGGCACCTGGTGTCGAGCCAAGGTCAACGTGCTACGGACGATGTAGCCATAAATCTTGAAGCTCATCATAAAGCTCATTAAATAATTCAGAGCCAGAAAGAAAATTAACTTCTGTATTTTTAGTCTGATACAGTGTACAACAGCATACTATATTTTTATCTAGCAAGGAGTCCATCAAATATAAATGTAACGTGTACAATGATCCTTCATTCTAGCTCTAACACAGATGGTTATCCCTGTAACAAATAAATGGTCAGGTTCAGAATCAAGAAAGGATAAGAAAAATGATAAGCAAAAGAAAAAAAGAAAAAAAGGCCCAGTGCAGATGATCTTGTGAGACACTACTTGATCCAACTCTCCTTAAGACCTCATATCTCAAAATCACAGTGGGATAACAGAGCCTAGGAGCACTTACTGGGGAATACAAATACGGATAACCGCAACTCAAACTACCAGTTAAACACACAGTCATATAGTATTCTGTCAGGCAGGTTCAGGGCAGTTTGGAGCTTTTCGCTCTGCAATATACTACATTTCCTCTGGAGTCCTCCAAGTCAAACTCTTTCAGGTTCCTTGCAAACTTGGTCACTCTTGAGCGCTTTATTGTTTTTTTAAATATCCTCACTTTTTATGAGAATATCTGTGCTTAGGAATAAAACTAATTGGAGAAGAACAACTTCGCAATTTTATAAACTTGGGCATTTTATTGTTCATTTTCCTACTGTACCGAAACTTTTCTGCGAGGTAGTTTTATGTAGGACCCGCCAACGTTGGCAAGGCAGTGCTGATGATGCAGCACAGAGAATGCCAAGGTGAAAGTCTATACCCTGTCACCGTTCCTTCACATGCCTCTCATCTTCCCCAGTTATCACTTACCACCAAAATCTTTAGTGTTTATTTCTACCAGTCCATGAATGTTGTAAGGGAGGAAAATGAGATGAAGATATTAACGTCTTTTGCGATCATGTGTGGGGAATCAGGCAAGTGAGTAGGAATGCCACATGAGGAGCCCTTTCTTCTACACCAGGTCTGCAAGCTCACTGCAATCCCTTCCTTGAATCCAGGGTATTTGAGGCAAAACCAGAAACCTCGTCAACTCCTACAGATTATCACAGTGGGCTACAAGACCAGTGCATAGTTAAAGAGTTTCCTGAGCTTCTAGAGAAGCCAGTCCTATCCTTTGTTGCCAACTTGTGGGGTGCCCTGACATAGGTTATTTAAAAGATAGTTTTCAAAGGCATGCCTGGAAATGTGGTAAGTGACAGAGAAAGGTATTCATCCGGGAACGCTTAGAATAAGTCAACTGGAGTCAGGATTATTAAATTCTCCTGCTGTCAGTGACATGCAATGCATAACTCGCACTGATTTGAGTAAGCTGCTTCGTTGTGGCCCCTGTTTATATTCTGGTCATCCGAACCTTTAAGACTTTTATTAGGCAAGTTTCATAACATTTAAAAAGTAAATTAGTGATAAATATATCTACACTTAATAATATTGAAGCAATATCTTCACCAAGCTGCAAAGATTGCGTGGATAATTCAATCTATAGATTTATAAATAATTTATTCAGTTATTATTTTAACTAGTTTTGCTATACGAATGAATTAAACAGCTGGCAGCTTGCCTGTCTGTTCATTGCTCTGCTCCTTTCTCTCCCGTTTCTAACAGAGCTATTTTTGCTCTTGCCCCAGCCGCAAATATGGCATCCTTTTTGCTTCACAAACATCCTCTCCAAACAAGTTAGACAAGGGAGATGCTGGAGTGTGAGGTGATCTTTCAGGGCAATTCGAAGACGTGTTTTCTTATATGATTTACTAAGTGTTCTCAGAAATATTGTTTCATTTCATAACATCTCTAGGTTGGTGGGGGTTTTTTTTGGCAATCTTCTTTCCTAGTACAGTGGAGCAGATTTCTGAATGAGGCTGATGAGATTTGTAATATATCCCGAGTTAATTTAGACAGCAGGTTAGTCCCCTCAACAAAACCGTGGCCCATATACAAGTCAAATCTGCTTTTTTCCTTGGGCAATGATTTATTTCCCTCTTAAATTGGCTGGACCAGTTAGTTTTTTATTTTTATTAAGTCACACTATTCTTAAATGAAACTATTGATTTAAAGTCAGCTTAGTGAGGATTTAATTTGTTTTCAGGGGATTAGAGCAGGTAACATGGGATAATTTTACAATAAAGTGGAATAGAAGCATTCCTTCACATTACCCTCACCTTTTTTTCTTGCCAGGCTGCACAGACATTACAAATTTTCAAGTGAATTGTGGAAATACATTCATAAATCAGGCCTAATTCCTCTGCCTGCTTAAGGGCTATTCTAAAGAATATTTTCCTTTGACCTTGTCCATGTTTGTCCTTCCATGGGCAGATGCAGCTGATAATTCCATACAAACACAGATACACACAAAATATTTTTGTGTCCACAGCAGGAGTTGTAAACAGGGGCATTTGTTGAGAAATACAAGACCAGACATGTCTTTTAATACAGCGGCTACTGAGTGCTTTTCAGAGAGTTTTAAAATATCATTATATTGCTCACAAACAGAGGGATAGTTATAGCTGGTTTTGGCATGCCTCTATAGCGTATATAGTGGATATGTTGCTTTTTTTGATATAGTGCGTTGTTTTTAATCTGCGCTCCATGTAACTTCATGAAACCTCTTCCCTCTTTGTCATTCTGTCTTTCAACCACATCTAACACACCTGCAACAACTTCTGGGATTTCACTTGATAATGTGCAGCCCGCTTTTGCGGCTGTTGCGCTCTGTGAATTGAGTGGGTGTAGGGTCTACAGCCCCAGGTAACGTTACCCCCAAATCAGGTATCCCCCGTTTGACTGTTTCGTCTTTTTGGTTGCCTTGCTTGTTTTCCTTTGTTGTCCTCTGCTTTTGACACCATATTCTTGCTGGGAAATATTCGGAAGCTTATCCTACACAGCGTCTTTCCTGTTGCTCACACACGGACCACGTTCCTCCCACCTCTGCTTTTATCTTACATGCAGCACATACGTGTTCCACACTTTTGTGGGAAAACACAATGAGACCAGCCCTCGCTGCAGCACCGAGCATCATGTCCCTACCTGGGATCCTTCACTTCTGCTCTGCCTCAGCTTCCTGACCCCTGGAAAACCAAAGGCAGCACCAAAGAGTAACTCCGCTGGCTGCACATCTTCCTCTTTTGTGCTTTTCTGTTGTCCCTGTCTCTCCGTCTCTGTCTTGCAGAGAATTTTCCTGCCTGCCGCTGCTGAGTGTAGCAGGGAAAAGACGGCTCAAATTTTGTTCTTAGGTCCTTACTGAGCAGAAACTGTCCCAGTGTCACTTGGCTCCTGGGAATAGAGATTTTTTTTGCCTCTTCCTAGACTCCTGATAGACATGGAGATGGGTGTAGATGGACTCATCTCAAATACTTGGAAGGGCAAACGAGAAGAGGAAGGGCAAGTGGAGGAGCCAGCACAGATACCTGGGTGCAAGAGGGCAGGAGTCCCCCCTTCCCCAAGGCAAGACAGGCCCAGGATGGGAAACCCTGGCCCTGCTGATGGCACTGTGTGGCTTCCAGGTCGCTCAGGGCTTATTTTAGAGTGGGAGATCTTTCCTCCTTTCCTCTCCTTTTATTTATTACACCCTGTCCTCCTGCAGGTGAAGGCTTCTTCTACTCTGTTGCTGTTACAGTCCTCCGACTGCCTGGCTTTGGAGGGTATTTTTCTGTCTCTGTTACTTAACACAGTTGGCTTCTGATTAGACTTTCTATTGTAGGTGTTGCTGATAAAATTTCATCAGGCACATATGGACTCAGCTCTACATATATTTTAAACCAGATGCAGCTCACTGGCTGTTTTTTTTTTTCTTTTTTTTTTTTCCCCTTTGCTATATAAATGTGAGATCATAAGTAGTAGAGAAAGAAGAAGGAGATGTTTCTTGGAAGACAGAAAAAACCTATCACATATTCTCCATTGCACTGCTTATAAGGACTGTGTTTTATTATTATTATTTATTTAATGGGGAAAAAAAAAGCAAAAAAAAAAGCTTTGCACACACCACACTACAATTTTATGAGATCCACATCTGGAATCCAGAGCATCTCAGGAATCAATCTATCAGGCCCTAGTCAATTGTAATAGTGCACCTGGGGTGAAATTCTGGCTCCATTAAAGTCAGCTGGAATTTTGCCATTGCAATGCAAAAAGTGATGGCTGATGTAGGCTACTCCACATTAACTCTTGGGCAGAGTGAGATGGCCTGTAAGTCGCCAATATTTCCAGATTTGGCTTAACGTTCAGGAAAAAAACACCCTCAATCCCATGTCTCTACACACAGAGAGAAAAAGTAAGAGTTATAATGAGGTCATAGCGATTGTACATTTGGCTGTTACTGGAATAAATGGTTTAAGTGCTCATGAACTTTTTTCTTCAGTAGAGGCTTTTAAGATTAAACAGAAATATTGGTTGTTGTACCTCAGGGTGAACGTATATATCGGTGTGTGTGTGCATGTGTGTGTGTGTGTATGTGTATGTAAGCCATCCAAAATCCTGTTTATAAATATCTATTTCATTGTGCTTTTTCAAAACCTTCCACTGGAAATGCATTTCCCACTGTAAATAGTATATGCCCATTACCTACCCATCAGTCAAATCAACTCATTTCTGAAATTCAATTAAAAGGGTCTCATTGCCATAAATCGAAAAGGATATTTTATTGTTACTTTGTAATTTGGAAGAATGAAAATTAAAACAGTGACTCTGATGGAAAGAAATGGCTACTAAATCATCATGATATTTTGCAGTTTATCTGCTCATTGCCATTTTATTTCAGCTATTTCAGAATGGAAGGACGATGAAGTGACTTGCACACTCTATACTAGTTTTATTTATTTTTTTGGCTACTCCAAGCCCTTGTCTAAATCTTTTTTATGATTGTTTATCTAAGTTTCTCCCAAATGTTTCATCAATTGCTATCCCTGTTCTTTTATTCCATATGTTAACTGCTTCCTGTGTATAAAAGACGGTTCGCTTAAATTCCTTTGGCTCTTGACCTATTCTTACCCTTGGCAGAGATGCTCTGTAATTTGGGGATTTTTTTTTTTTTTGCTGAGCATCAATTGAATTGTCTTAGTGTCAGATAAAATGAACAGAAAGGCCACATATGTGTCATTTAACTTGTGAACTTGGCTAAAGATACAATAGATTTCATGAAATGGGTGCGAGGTGGGGGACAACCAGAGGTTGAAATTGAAGTTCCCATGCTCCTGCTACTGATGAAAATTGAAGAGAATAAGCATGTTAAAAGGCATTTATTGTCAGCCACAGTAAGCAGTAGTAAATAATAAAAATACTGCTGCTCTGAGGAAAACACAACACCAAATCTATGACCCATCTTTCAGATTTAGCAGGAGTTTTATTAGGGGGGTAAAAAATAGATCCATTTCAGTTACGTGTTGCTCCAGTAGAGAGATTACAAGGGGCCAAACTCATTCTGGCTGGTTTCAATCTACACTCAAAACCCCTAATACTGAAATTTTTACTTCAACTGTTATGCATTCTGCCTAGAAACGTCTGTGGAAAAAGAGGAGGAAAAGATCCAGTGGAAACCCAGCGTAAAAATGAATTTACCACCTGGCAGAGTGAAAGTCACACATACCGAGGAGGTTGTGTGCAAGGAGAAGGGATGAGAGCAGGGCATGTCTAATAAAAACAACAAACACAGCATATAGGCCATTTACAATATATACAGAAGAGGACTTCGGCCTCTTCAGTAGATGTTAGCCAGAATACTACACATAATTAAGCTTTCATTTGAGTTAAATACAGACATTTGCAAGCATACACATATGCATAGCATCTCTAGGCAATGAAAACGTGGTTTTAAATTCAACTTACAAGAAAGATTTATGCAGCCAGCTCTCTTTGGTAAAAACTGGTGCAGACCCAGATGATAATAATAACAACGACCATACCATAAAATTTGGTTATCTCTAGTTACCAGGACCCTTGAAAGTAGAGTCTTTAGGAGTCAGGCAGAGCCTAAGAGACCACTTTGCTGGGCTCCGCATACTGGGGCAATTCCTATGGACTTCATTGGAAGCTGTGCTTAAATAAGGGCTATTACCCAGCCCCTAATGAGGAAAGTGGAGTAACTTGTGTCACTTGCAGCGCTCAGCACCACAGCTGAAGTCTACATTTCCCTTCCCTTCAAAGGTCCCCGCACCAGACGAGGCTTTTTCCCTTCCTTTGCTCCAAAGATTAAACACAACAAAAGATGTTTTCTGTAAAGCGAGGTACGCAGCGCAGTTTTGCCTTCTCTCTAGCTGATGTACTAATGTGTAACTGTAGGGTTTAATTTTACTTTACATTAATCAAAGAACAATAAAGGCCATAAAAACCCCACTAAGAAGCATTTCAAGTTAAGATCCAAAGCTAAATGCCATGGGATTTTGCCTATTGTCTTGTTTAGTCCCCCTGTAAAAAGAGCTAGATAGCCGGAGAAAGAAAGAAAAATTGGGCCGGTGTTTTTTGCATAGAGATGGCGAAAACACATAATAAATTAGGGGGAGGGAGGAGTGAAATAAAGGCCAGAGGTAAACGACGTTTAATTGTGTGAGCTGCTCTTCCTCTTGTGGTTCCTGCCAGCTGCTGCTGCTATTGCTACCTTCCTGTTTTAAGATGAAAGCAATGATGGTAGACACGTGCAGACACACAAAAGAACCTATTTGGACTGGTGTGTCAGCTCATCTTTATCAAATGTTGCACAGGTATATTTTGTTGCCATGCTTCATTACCCCAGAATGGCGTGCCTGAAATGTTTGTCTCTTCTATAAACCCAATAGCTTTCCCAGCGAGTCACATTTGACAGAGCAATAGACAGGTATTCGCTTGCTGGCATCCGTTTGTAAAGCCCGGGCAATTATATATATGTTATCCATATATACATACATATATATACATACAGGGCAATGCACACACACACACACACATATATATGTATGTAAACACAAAGAACACGAGAGGGAGATGTATTATTTTATTATTCGTATATAGAGAAAGACTAGACATGCATATATACACTGTAAAAGGGATACTCAGTACAAAAATACATGCATACTTGTACCAAAACTAACATACGCTTGCACAAAATTAATAAAAGAGAAAGTAGGATTTTAATACAAATTTCCTGACCAAATAAAGAAAAAGCTTTAGTCAGAAATATAATACTGGGAAAGGCAGGTGGATATTTTCTTATGAATATTTTATTTACAGAGTTTTCCACTGGGGAAAAAAACCCAAAATATGAGACACATCACTTTAGTCTGGAACTAATGTTACCAGTAGCCCTGTTCAAGAGGAGGAGGAAGTGGGAGTAAGAGAAGGAATAAAATGAAGCTTTTCTTTTATATTTTTCCTGGGGAAAAAAGCATTATTTGGAGGAAAAAAGCTATGAGGGGAGAAACGAGCCCCAGTGTGCGCTTCGGGGCCCTTCTACACAAGCAGCCAGCCAGGAAGGGTTTGCAGGCACATCAGCAGAGCGAGAGGAAGATTCAATAACAGCGTGGCCACCTTCATTAGTTTTAAACTGATTCACGTGCTAATGCTTGGTGTATTCCTTAAGTAGATCAGATTGTTCACCTGTAACACGGTGGTAATATTTCCTTCCTTCCTAGGAGGACGAAGCCGAGGGCTTGCGTGCTTCTCCCTGGCGAGCTCCGGCTCGAGCTGTACTGACGATGCGCACACACTAAAACACACGGGTGCTTATAGCAGGGGAGGGAGGACCAACCACGCTGCCAAAATGCTCTTTTAGATGGGAAGAAAGCCACAAACCTGGGGGTTGCGAGGTGGGTGCCGCTTGCCCCGCCGTCCAGGGCGGAGGGCTAATGGCACGCAGGCAGATGGAGCCCGGGTGTAACCACCCAGCACTCACAGGGTGGTTACATCCCAGCGCGGTAACAGCACTGAAATTACTTGATGGATACTATTTTCATTATTATTACTTTAATGCGCCATTGTGGACACACCATCCCGCACGGTGGAAAAGTAACACAAGCAAAACACAGGCCTTATATATGCAATTACATCCACTGCAGCTCAAAAAGAAGACAATTAGTGGAGTGCACTCCCCAGAAAGCCACCCACGGAGGTCAGAGTTCGGGAGTAACATTTCCTTTCTCCCCTCTCCTCCCAGAAAACTAGACATTAGCAGCATCAAATCATCCGCAGAGCACTCTAACTAAAAGGAGGACATTATGGGTAAGTAACGGGCAATATAATTGCCTAAACAAACAGAGTTTAGACAGAAAGACTGCGATCCTAGCATTTCTAAAATGCGGTTGCGTTTGGCTTTTTTTTTTTCTTGGTTGGGTTTTTTTTTGTCTGTTTTGTTACATATTTTTTGTAAGTTTTTGTTGGGTTTTTTTTTTGGTGGTTTTTGTTTTGCTGGTGTCTAATGCTAAAAAACAGTGTAATACAGAGAATGCTGCCTTGATTTGTTCCCAAAGTTAGAATATGAATTTGCACCATTCAATAAAATTATAATGCACGCCTGCTAACAAGAAAGTGAGAAGAAAAAATGATCTGGACTCCCAGATTTGAAATTAATCTTTTTTTTTTTTTTTTTTTTTGAGTATGGAAAGCATTTGTGGAGCTAGCTTTTTCCCCATTTTAGTATGCGCTAGTAATGCCCAACTGGAACTAGAAGCAGCTTAGACAGCCTGAGAGAGGCCGTGCTTGCTGTGGGAGTGGAAAGGAGGCCAGAAATACCAGCGCTTCTATAACTCTGCTAAATTTCCAGCCCATTCGAGCAGACAGACATAGTTTGGATGGAGTTTGGCTCAGCGTTTTTGGGGCACTTGGAGTCAGCGGTTCCTCCCTCTGCTCCGACTGCCGTAGTGCAGCCCTCCTCCAGAAAGACGTGGACGAGGTGCTACCTGCTACTGATGATGGATGAGCAGCTGCTGCCTTTCATTTCTTAGTTTGATCACCAGGGGCTGGCTTGTGGGAGGAAGGTGGCTTGCCCACAGCTGGGTTTGGTACAGGAGACCCGGAACAGCTGGGGGTAGATCTCCCTTTTATGAGCACATCCAGCAAAAGGCCGTGGTAGCTTTTGTGTAAGGTTGGCAGCAAACATGTTGCTTGCTGTGCTTGGAAGTTCGTCCGTCATTTATTTCTTATGTCTCTTTTCATTCCAAGCTTTCCAGGATGCATAGACAGCCTCCGCCAGCTTGTTCTCAGCACCAAGGCTTCTGATCTTGGTTGGTGCTGAGGCACTGCTGTACTTTATGTGATTAGTAATAGTCTAATATTGCTGAGAAACTTGAACCCCCCTCTTGATCGCTGGGGGGTTTTGGTGTCGCTTCAGGAACCGCTTCATGACAGTTCTAAGTTCAAGAGAGGTGCTACAACTTCCACTACAGATAATCCTCAGCCCTTTAGGACCCCTGCTATGTGTAAACTTGTCCTCAAATAACCTGCACAAAATCAGAAGCAGGGTGGTTATGGGAATAGGGGGGAGAAGATCATGGGCTGAGGGGCCAGGGGGAGCTGCTGAGAAGCAGCAGCAGGTTATGTGGAGCTGTAGGGTGGGTAGGACCTTTGAGTTAAAATTATAGTACCCACTCTGCTTATAGCCAGCACCATGGGGATTTTCTCTAATGAAAGGCTATATAGGTCCCCAGTTCTTTGAGGAGATTTTAAAGAGCGAACAGTAATTAAAGCACTGGAACCAAAGGCAGGGGAGCAAGAAATCTGTAGGTGCCTTGCAGCTTGTTGGCCCAGTGTAAAATACTGAATACAACTGGTGGAGTGAGTTTTAGTTTACCTTACCTGTATATTACCTTCCCTTTAATTATACCTCTTGTGTCCAGATTTTCAAGGAAGCTGGTGGAAATTGGTGTGAGCCTGTTCCTAGGCATAGCTAACGGCAGAACCAGGTCTGCCAGTGGTTAGTCACCAGCCCTGTGTCTGACTTCCACGCCTGTGCGCATCTAATAACAAGAATGTGTGTTGATAAGCAGCATTTTATGAAATAATTATTTGCTTAAAATATTATTTTGGCCTAACACCTGCATGTGGATTGAAAACTGTCAGAGCAAACCAGAGCAATTTTAAAAGGTATAGGACAGTATAAAGCTGGAGTGAGGGAACCTGCTGGGACAGTTGTGGTGAAATCAGATTGGCAGAAATAAGGATTGACCTATTAATTGGGAGATAGAGGCCGATTTATAACCATGGTATGTTACCGTGTTAAAATGGTATTTTTAACTCACTTAGTTTACTTATTTTAATCTGAAGGCTTGAAAATCTTAGAAAATTAAAAGTAAATTTGGTCTCTCTGGTTTTTCTTGAGTATTTTGTCTTGTTTAGCTTTTTATTTGTTTTTTTCTTTTTTCTTTTTTCTTTTCGGTAAGGCAATGCAGGTTGAGTAAACTCCAAGAAAATGAAGTACCAGGGAGGGGGCAGAAAATAGTGTCTGTTATTTCATGTAGCCAGAGAAAGAAGCAACACCTTGGAGGTGAATGATAGATATTATTATAAAAGAGTTGTAGCTCAGGGCAGGTGAGTGGTGTGTTAATGAGGAGCCACCTCCTGCTTTCTGACAGATGACTGTCATTGTTCAAACGCTGCCATCAGATTGATTAATAACTGGGTCATCCTGCCCTGCAGTTGGAGTAGACTGTCTTCATTCTTCTGCTGATTTCTCTAATCTGCTGACCTGGAGATGACCCAGTAGAGGTGGAGCTGAGATTAGCATTTCATTTCTTGTAGAACAACAAGAAAAAATTCACAAGGGGGAAGAGGGGGGCAACACTAACCCAAAATTCAAAGAATGTTCCTGTCCCCAGAGCAACCCCCAAACCTATTCAGCGTGTGCAAGAGCAAAAGTCCCCGCTTTATGAATAGGCAGCTTTAGTATTCGAGACGTTTATATTTTTAATAAAGATTTAAATCAGTCGTGTTCATTTCTGCAGTGTCAGCTTAACCTATATGGAAAGATGTATAAGGTCTCTTCAGAACACACAAAGGAATGTAAAGACCTGTGTATTGAGGGGCAGGGGAATGAGCTGATATAACATAAAAATGCTTGCTTTGCCTTAATGTCTCTTAATGTTCACTAAATTCACTATTAAAAGACCAAATAGTAAACAGCATGCTTTGACAAGTGAAATACAGGCATATTATCCCAGATGACTGTTATTATGTGGAAAGAATGGCAATTCTCCTTCAAGATTTGTGTAATTTTCTCTCTTTTCTTGATTTAAACTCTTCTGAAAGCAATGGCATGGTGAGTTTACCTTTCTCCTTGTCATATGTTGGCAAGGTGTGATGGCTCTCATCTGCTTCGGGAGCATGGAGCACAATATAATAGTCAACTTGAGCCAGAGGGATCCTTGTAACTAATTAGGATTCAATTTTCAGACTTTTTGGAACATTGCTTTGGCCAAAAGTTACATGAAAATATCCTTCAAATAGCTTGTGAAATTGGCTCATTTCTGGCACTCTTTTAAAATTACTGATCCTTCTATTACATGGACCAGCTCCGCAATTTAAGACTTTTCTATTTAAATGCAACATTTACAACATTTTACAAGTATACCCTTTATTCCTTCCATCTTCCTGGAGGACAGGGTCCCCTGCCTCCTTCTTTCTCATTACTTACAGAAAGCAACCAAGCCTTTCTATCCTGGGACTCCACAACGGAGCAGAACGCCCTTATGGGATTTAGCTAATCGGGTGCATAGACCCAGGAGCGCTCCCATTTGATCAGGTGTACTCTGTCCCGCTGTACATGCCGTCTAGAGTACCTTTAGCTCCATTAAAGCGTTAGGCCACTTCTGCATTAGCTATTTCATTTCTACAGAGGACAACCTTCCCTTTTTAAGCGAGGCTTCTGCTTTCAGATATAAGCGGTGAGGAGCCACAGCCAATAATTATCAGCTTCAAGATCAGCTTCGAATCTCCACATTACAGTTCTGAATCATGATTTGTGTTTTAAGCACACTCGGCCTTACAGCGTGCGAGATTGCTTTATGCTCACAAAATACATAACTAGATGCTAGGACAGAGCAAAAGTCGGTAGAAAAAGAAAACAAGAGGTTTGTCGAAAGCAAAACACAGCCAGCTGCTCATTTTTAATACTTAGCATCTGTAGCCATTTCTTTACTGCGGAGTCATTTTTGAACAATTATCTCTGTCTGCAGAACGTTACTTAAATCAAGAAAGAAAACTTTGGTGTAGATCACCTAAATACCTAATAATTAAGGTATTTTGAGCAAGTAGAAATACTAAATCAGTTCCCCCTTATGTAAAGCTGCATGTCTGTAATGTATTCATGGTGTCCTGCACAACGTATATAACCTGGTGCTTTATTCAGTGCTGTGAGACCACCCCTATGTGCAGCCTCGGTAAACCGGTCTTACTTTTCAAGCAGCTTCGGCTTGGAAAGATTAGATCTGCTCATTAAAGACCGAATGGATGCAAAATGTGAGTTAGGCTGTCCTCTTGTGCAAAACAATGGGCCCCAAATCACTATCGGCTTGTGTAAAAGGATAACCAGGGGGTCCTTCTGCTATTCTAAGAATAATATTTAGCATAGGCCTCCTGTGAAAGTGGCTGCCCCTGGAGTCCAGGAATTAGCACATTATCGGGAGGCAGATTTGAAAGGGTCCCTTGGAGTTCTGCGAGTGGAGGTGAGCTGCTTCTGAGCCCCTTGAAGTAACTGCTATGGAGATTCTCCATTTAGCTAAAGCACACTGTTAAATCAATTCAGCTACATAGGGCTATGTTTGAGTAACATTAAAGGTTGGCTTTAAACCCATAAAAGCCAGGAAATTCAGGGTTAAGGCTGAAAATCCTGGCTGCAGCTCTGGTCTCAGCGCAAAGCCTGATGCCAAAATAATAACAATAATGCAAAAAAATTTGCATTGAGGCTGCAGTAACATACTAGATTTCAGAATCCACTATGGCCTTTTTTCTTTACAGCACTCCTCACTCACATTTTTTCTGACTTTCTTTTGTTACAGCAAACACTCCTCAAACACTCTGCTTCAGATACCTGAGTAACTGATATCTTTCCGTACCTGGAAGAGGTGATATCACAGTAATGTAATCACCGTGAAATAGCAAATGTTGTCTTTTCAGCAATGCCCACTAAAAGATGCTTCAGATTCCTATCTCAAGACTTGTATTGACAAACTGGTGTGCTGTTGTGTCTGAAAACTGCTTTTTCATGTTATCTAGTTGAGCTCCTTCTTCTTAAACCCTAACTCAGAAAGGAGGAGAACATCTAACAGTTCCAGAAGGCAGCAGAGAAAAAAGAAGTTTTCCAGGAGAAAGCTGAGTTGCAGCCGGTGGAAAACAGGAGACTCGTCTGCTTTCAGGAGTGGGATAGCGTAAAGGAATGGAAAGTCACTGGGCGAGCTGGAGAAGACCCAAGGCGTAGGCTGCAGAGGAGTGGTGAAGAGGATTCAGAATAATCCTGGAACCCATTTAGATCAATGACAGAATCCCCGATGACTTCAAGTGAGTCAAGATTTCAGCTTCAGGACTTCAATTTCACAAACAAGATGGTCAGTGTGGATTTCATATACAGGCAATCTTGTGGTCCCTCTCTGCTTCTTTTAGCTCCCTTTACTGTAAAGATTTTTTTCAGAGAAATATGGAAAAGAAACTTAACACATGATTTTATCCTCTCACGTCTTCCAAGATGGTTTGTTTTAGCTGACACTTTTTATGTAGGTGTTGCAAGCACTAGCTGAAATGGTAAAAAGGGGGACAGTGTGTGGAACTTGAGCTGAACATTGGAGTCTCTTGTAGTAACTAGCTAAGTATTTGTTGCTGGTTTCATGAGGAAATTGATTTGGCATATTTAACGTTGTTTCTTTATTTTATAGGTAATGGAGTATTCCCATAGCTCTGTTATAAAATAGTGCATATATATATATATATCTATCTCACAGATTTACAACTCTGCTGTTTCACTAGGGATACACTTAATGTGGTATAAGTCTCTGGATATGACAATTAAATTCACATGACCCACAGGCTACCTCACAACCCAAAACTGCCCTTTGCATATTACAAGAGAATAGTGATTACCCTCTAATCACTTGTTAAATCTGCTTTTCCAATGAAATTCTGTCTTTCCAAGGCCTAAAAACATGGAAGGAAAAAAGTCTGGTGTTCGTAAGAAAAACCAGTAATGTTGCAGTGCCCATTATCTGTACTTCTGCTAAATGTGCTCAAAAGGCCAGTATCACATTTCTTACCCATCACAAACTTGTTGAAACAAGAGAACCCTTTGTTCGGAAGAATCTTATATGCATAAGTGTCTAAATAACTTTGTAAATGGATCATTTGGTGCGGTGAATAATATTGCACTGAACTAGCAATGAATTAGCATGTTTGTTAATGTGTATTGGTATCTTGTGCCAGATAAATATGAGTCTCAGTCCCAACGCTGACAAAAGCAATCTTCCTTTTTTTGAACTGGTAATAGGGTGTGGATGAGCAAATGTAATAGAGGGAATCTAAGTTCTGAATTTGCCATCACCTTGTGGTTTTGGAGAGCCCAGGTTCTGGAGAAATTCAGTGTCTTACCTGGTCACCGATTTGTTACAGCTTTTTTCTATCATTGCCATAAGCTGGAAGTGCAAGAGCACGGTGTTTTCTGCATTATGCTTGAAATGCCCAGAGTCTCCAAAACGAGTGATTGAGGCTTGGCTGAGTCGACTCAACATTTCATTTTGCTGAAGCAGATAAATACACTTTCATTTAATTTACTGTGGGAAAGTCTTTAAAAGCCAGGTCCCATGGCACTTTTGGTGGTAGCAGATTTCTGCACCTGGGTTTTTGGCCAAGGTTACTATGTACTAGCTGTCCCCTTGACTGCCATTTTTCATCCCAGAGGTGACTGAATTTCAGTGATGGGTGAAGTGATTTTTCTCTTTTGACTTAGGATATCTTTGGACACAAAGCCCAAAATAAATGTGAGATATAATTAAACACAAAGGGTAGAATTTTGTGTATGGGGGAAGGGATAGACAACGAGTCCATTTCAACCTAACTTATAAAGGAAGTATATTAAGCCATATTTTCTTTCTTTTGTATGTGGTTGTTTGGTTGGACTCGATGATCTCAAAGGTCCTTTCCAACCATGAAGATTCTATGATTCTATGATTTTTCAAACGGGAAAGGTTATTTTTCTAGGGCACAAGTGAACTATCGCTGCTTCAGCAGGTCTTAAAATTAGTAGGAAGATCTCTTCATCTCCTGGCATGCAAACAAAATTGTTTTGTTGTCCTCCCTATCTCAGGTCTAACTATGATGGGCTCCAGTTTCCCTGAATGTCCAATTCATGACTAAATGAAGGGTATCGCCAGTGCCCAGAGTGCCAGACTGACACCTGCTAACAAGGGCTGTGAGGAATCCCACACCAACCTCCGAGCTTTGGTCTCATTTTTTACCTGCGGCTTAGGTCAGTGTGTGTGTCCGCGCCTCTGCAGCCTTTACAAACAGCAACGGGAAAGAAGCTTTAGTATTAAAAAGTAAAGGCAAAAATGCCAGTTCTTGTTGGGCGAAGCTATTGTGCTCTGCAGCCTTGTTTGGAACTGAGCCAAGGCTGTGAGTTTTGAATATGATTTTTGACCCTTCTCATAGCTACAGAGGAGAAACGATCTGCCAAATAAGCACAGGACTCAGGAGAGCTCCTTGTTTTTTTTTTTAACTACCTGTGTTACGCTGGGTAAATTCCCCATGGAAGTATGCACCTGCTCCCTGCTTGGAAGAAAGGGGTGGAATAGCATCTCCTTAGTCTATAGACATGAGGAAAACCACATTAAATACACTGTGCCTTTAGCCTCTGATGAGGAGGGACAATTGAGAGACCATATTTAGAATTTTAATGCTAATGTGACTAAGATTAACCTCAGATTTTGTCTGAGGTTTTTAGGTGAGATCAGCTACAGGTGCAACGCCTGGATCATAGTTTCGCTGGTGTTTGTGGTTTAGGGGAATCAGACTGCTTTGACTTGGGCCCCCAACTTTAGTGTGGAGACTTTTTCACCAAGTTGACCCAGGGTCTTCCAGGCTGGCCCCTCTGTCACTTCAATTTCATGCCGTGGCTGATGTTGTGATGGGACAAAGCTGGGCAATACAAGCAGATCTCAAAAGAAAGATTCAAAGTCCCCTAACCAAGTCATGCTTATGCCTACATACTCACATTCATGGTATATCAGGAACTCACAGCAGTCGATTTTGCAAAGTTGTGCTAAGTACATATATATCATATATATCACATTGGTACAATTATTGTTACAGCAAATATGAGTGAGGAAAGAGGGAGGGACACCAAGAACACAACCCTGCTATTAACCCTCCCACCTCGGTTCTCTTTTTCTTGAACCTGAAATCAACTTGAAGCATTCTTTTGAAACTTTTTGAATTTAACCCCAAACTCAGCCTCCCAATGTCGCATTGTTGGTTCACAGTAAGAAGTCAAACACAACCAGACATCCCTTAACTGGGGCCTGTTCAGCACTAAATCCATTTTCACCCATCAGCATCTGCAAGGCAGCGTCAGACTGCAAGTCCCCTCATTGTCTTTGCCACATGACTTGCCAGAATATGTGTTATGAGTTTTTACCTTTTTCTGCCCTCACTCTGCAAATGTTTATGGGGACTCATTCAACATGGAAATTTTCCTTTCATGCCTGTGCTGAGCTTTTGCTGCTGATGGGAGAGTCTGATTTCTCTCCTCCTGTGAAGAAAGAAAGAAACTCCCTTGGTGGAGAACTGAGGGTTGTTTTTTTCTGCCTAAAACTTGTGCTGTCCTACCAACTTGCCCTGTTTAGGGGCCACTAACAGCAACCTTGTTAGTGCCCCATCCTATTTCCCACCTCTGTGCTGCATCACAGACACTACTGTGCTGCCAATTCTGCTTCTCGAGTGAGTAAATGGAGTGCAGGCAGTCAAGTAGCACAGGGTGACATCCTCCTGGGCAGAGCCCCATAGCCACCTGCCCACCCTCGCCCTCTGGTAAACTGATTTGGGGTTGCCAGCCTGCTTAACAGACTGGTTTTGATCTGAAGCAATGTAGAGCTGAGACACTGAAGACACAGCTCAGCCTGAATCCCCAAACCAAAGCCTTGGTTTTGGCAGCCGGGTCGTTGGCACCTCATGGGTGAGTGGAATAGAAATGCAACACCAGTGGTGGCACCCACGTGAAGCCATCCCCACTGCCATGCTGTCAGGATGCAGTTATCCAGGGGAAAGAGGCTGGAAGGGCCCGTGCCTCAAACATCTTTCAGACCTGCTGTTTTGTGGTCTGTAAAATCCTCCCAGCCTTCTAAAACATTAACGTACAGATGGATACCTTCTCCAGGACATCGTAGTTCCTCGGTGCAAGACCCCATTCTAATATCAGGAAATACTCTATTTATCCCCCTCAGTGATCAGGAAGCTGAGATGGGAAGACATCAGAGCTAGGATTAGGGCTGGAGGGCTGTGGGAGTCCCACTCCTCACCCAGCCACCTCCACCCAAGGTCGGCTGTGCCCCAGCATCTCACCGGAGGCTGGTCTCAACCTGGCTCTTGTCCACCTGGGCGCTGTGTCCAAGCCCCTGGCAGCAGCTGACAGTGGGCATGGGTTATGGGATCTGGACCTTGTGTTGTACCCAAATACGGCCTAGGTTCATTTGCAAGAATCGAGCAGGAATATTTCAGCATTGGCACCGGTTACCTCCAGGCTTTCAGAAAAGAGAATTTTTTCCCACCTGCATGTTATAAAACCGCGGTAAATGGAAACTGTAATCTCTCGACATTAAACAAACGAGGAAGCTGCATTCTGAAACTCATAAGTCACCACCAGCCTTTACCAAATAATAACAATTGCATTGCTGATGGCCCTGTCTCTCGCTGTTAGCACGCTGAATGACAGGGAATAGTGTGTGCTAGCGAGAGTATCTCATTTGCTCCAAGTACTGCAAGCATTCCTGCAAATCCACAGAGGCTCTTGATAATCTTTTGCAGGTGGTCAGATTTTAAATATTAGAAAAAAGTGAAGTAACATATTAAAACAGGAAGATAAGCATTTCCTTTGTTTGTTTTCTATTCATTTACCAAAGCACTGCATCTTATTTGTGTCATCTATTAGCTGGTTTCATAAAACCCTGATGGATTGATGAATTTATTTTTTTTTTTTTTCTAATTCTGATTTGCAACTCCACAAAACCCTATCTCTAGTGCAAAGAACAGACCAGAGAAGCAAGATAACTACTTTCCCAACAAGGCCTGATAGCTTCTAGAAACAATGACAGTAAGATTTAATCTGAATAAGTAGCAAGATTTTAAAATGTGGAATAGAGGTTATACAGATAAATACCATTTTTTCCCTGCAGGTATGCACAAAGGGACAGGCTGCCTATTGGTAATTGCTAGAAGATTGCAATCCAGTTAATGTGGCCTGTGGACCTCTACCTGATTCACATACAAAGGAAACACACAGGCATTGCATGTTCAGGAGGCCGTGCTCAAATCTTGTTTAAAGGGCTGTGACTTGGGTACAAAGAAATCTCTCCATCTCTAGCTTAGCTCTAGAGCAAACACTCTGTTTAACAAATCTACCCAGGCCAGATGATCTGATACAAGATAGACATGGATGGAAAATATACGTGGCAGTGATCGATTTTTCCCCTTCTGAATGCTTAAAATATTACCCTCAAAAATATCCAACTCACCTTCGTGAAATAGGTCCATTGGACAGAAGCTTCAGGGTTTCTGTTTAGTTTGCATTCCTTTTATTCAGCAATCAGCTATCATACAAATTATTTGTGAGCATGGTCTTTTCCATGACCAGGGCTGCCAGCAGGAAGGAGTAGTCAGGGTTGGATTTGCATGTGATAGTCACAGGTACATGTCTTTTCCACTACCACTTTGCTGTACTCTTAAACTCGATGAGGCGTACCTAATGCACTCATCTTTTTAGTCTTTCACCTAACATGCGATGCACCCAACAAAGCTCATTAGCTCAAGTTTATGCCAGAAGTTGGTTAGAAATAAAGTTTCTGGGATAGCCAGAAAAGACTGGAAAAGGGAAGCAGGCAGGCTTTGAAATTAGTGTTCTATTAAAAAATCAAAAAAAATCAGGGTTAATTCTCTAGCAATATATATACCTTGGGACACAGAGAAAATGGCAAATGTTTTCCCCTTTAATTAATGATTTTGAAGAAAAATCTTTTTTCTTGCAATTCAAATATGAAAGAAAGGATAGAGATTTTCATTGCTTGCTGTACTGATTTTTCCAGAGATTTGAGTAATAGTTGAGAGCCCTGTGGCAGATTAGCTTCTCTGGGATTTACCTGGGCCTTTGCATGCTGATGCCAATCCAGTATATTAAAGTGTTGGTTTTAAGCAGAGGCTGGCAACCTACATTTGAGAAGTCATTTCCTGAAAACCATCAAGCACTTGGAGCCTGTTAAGATCTCTCTTGTTTCCTTCTGTTATCATGTATCATCATTTGGTGTTATATAGGATGCTCTGGGAAGGCAAACCTAGGGCTGAAGGTCAGGCCCTCACTGGAGAAGCAAAATTGTTACTGCCGCTTAGGTGTACATGGGAAATCAATATGGTTGCTAAAGTGTCTTTGCTTAAGCAGGCTTCTTAAGTAGCCTTTCCCCCACCTCTAATGGCAAGTAACCTTCAGTTAATTAATCTACAAATCCATGAATATGTCTCTCTTTGTCCCTGTAATAGATCTACATACTTGATAGTGCGTGCTATTAAATTCCATCTGTCCTAGTTCTCCTGGTCACCTCGAGTGAAGTAAGCCCAATTTGGAAATCCTTGCTGTGGAATTGGAAAAGGAAAGCAGGAGAGCATGCCTCCTTTGTGGCTATCATTACTAATTTGTCTTTAGGACTGGATTACTCTTAACAGATCTTACATGGAAAGACTAGAGAGTGATCTTTCCAACTTTGTTCCTTGGTCTTGGATGGGCACAGGCTGTGTTTGCAAGGCAGAAATTGAAAAACCCCTGTTTGGAAAAGGCAGCTACCCACATTATGACCTGAAACACGGGTCAGAAAAGCCAGCAAGCCCATTAATACCTCTGGAGGAGGCATCTGGTGGTGCAACATGGGGGAGGGAATAGTGGGAAAAATTGTTTAGGATGTCGAACATATTAAGCACATATGTTTAATATGTGCTATACCTTTTCAGCAGATGTGGTGAAAACTTTGAGGTCAGGAAGGAGAAGTCACCTCCTACTCTAATTAATATTTTAGATTTGGTTAGACAGCAAACATCATCTGGAGCGATGAGATGAACAATAACGCAGCTCTGTTGGTCCCGTGGCTTTCTAACAAAGGCCCTCACCTGAAAGGAGAATTCCCCATTCTGCAGAATAAAGGACATAACTGCTGTTTTGGCTGTTTTGTTTTGTCTCCTAATCTGGTCTCTTATAAGTGTTATTGAGGTCAGTTTTAAAAATGGGCTTTTTAAGTGCTTCTTTTCATGATGTCTCATAATAAAACTTCAGCGAATGAGTTGAGCGATAACAGGGGAGTTCTGGTCTGTTTTATGAGGCAATACTCTAGTTCCTGAGCACGTGAACCAGGAGACCTTTCTTGTATGGGAATTTGGTAATCACTGGGAAAAACAGTCTTGTCCTCCTCTTGTCGGTGTACTCTAAGCTTTTTAGAATAAAGTAGCTGGGACCTTTCTAAATAACGACTTTCATGGAAGCGCTGGTTCCCGAAGTTGTGACATTCAGGCAACTGGAATTACTGCCTGGATCCAGATCCAGCCTCCACAGCTGGCCAGCCTGGCTGCGGCTGCCCAAACCTCTGGATCTGAATGCTCAGGAGGTTAGAAGGTTAGAGATTTTTTTGTAGCTCAGACTCACTTCTAATTAGAAATGAAATACCAAAAATAGTTTTTAGGGAAGGAAATGGAAGCCTAAAAGCGAAATGAAATTAAAGGTCAATCTTCAACTTAGCAGGCTGATGCGGAACGTGGATTTAATAACAAAAAAATCCATTCTGAGTAGGAAAGAAAAAACCCCACACAATTACTGGATAGGTAAAAGACAGAATGGCTTAATATGTAACACCGTCCTCTGAAATATAAGGTGGGGGAAAGTGTGAGCAAGTTCAATAATTTAAAAAAAAATAAATAGAGCTAATAGTTGAGAGGCACTGGAAGAGAGACTGGCTACACTTGGAGGCACCTACAGTGAGGTAAAGCAGCAATGGAAAATTAAATATAATATAGAATCAAATTTTGAAAATACAGTGTTTTTTAAAAGAACAAAGAAATAAACCTGCTCTATGGAATTTAATTTGAATCATTCTTGCTTCCTTATAACATTTAAGCAAACCCAGTACAATTTTGCATGCACAGCTCAAACTAATCAGAAGAAGATTTATTAGGTTTTTAAATATTTCTATGTTCTTTTGACATTTTGATAATATTGTTTTCCATACCTATACAGTTGTTAGTCCAGAGAGCTTTTAGATACCGAACCTTTAAGCAGGCTTTAAGTAACTCTGAAGCCAAAAGAACATCATTATTTACCTTTATTTTCCTTTAAGGACAATTCAATCTTCCTTTCACAGTTGGTGCGGCAGCATTAATAAATTCTGAATTCTCTGCATTCGAGACAAAGCTGTCATTGCTGCCCAATATTTTGGGTGATAGGAATTTCCCAGCTCTCATGCTAAGCCACAGGCTGCAGCCTCACGAACGTTTTTGCCGTGGCCTGTTCAACTTCCCTCCCTGTTCCTAGGCAGGGCAGATAGCCAGCGAGAAGTGATGAGTGCTTTTCATGGTAAGGAACAATACACGAAGACTTTCCAAATTAATTTAACATTCGCAAGGAATGCTGTTGGCTGCATCAATTTAAGATACGCTGGCAAGCAGGAAATTATTTTCCATGTAGATGATGTTTCTATCCCTTCCCCCTCCTCAGGACCCCTACGGTGAGAGGGAGGAAGAGAGGTTTTGTCTTTGAGTGAAATCTAATTGTGGTGTGCGGTCGGGGAGGGGAAGGGTCAGGGGAAGGCCAGCAGCATGAGCCTCCACAGCAAGCTACGAGACATCTCCTAGAAAGAGCTGACCCCGGTGGCCCTGCCAGCACCTTCAGTCCCCAGGTTTTACCGCAGGGCCAAGCTGGCGTCGGGGAAGGAGGTGGGAGCTGAGCTGGCGGTAAAACATTGCTCCTTGCTGCGGTTTTTGGAGAGAGACTTTGGGTCTCATCCTCTGCCCAGGCTAACTCACTAAAAACATCATGGTTTGGATGGTTTCAGTTCCTTTCTCTTCCCAGTGGGTCCTTCAGACTTTGTCAATTAAACACACATCTTACAGCACTGCCATGATTTGCCACAGTTGGTGAGATTTCCATTCCTGAGCAAAGTGAACATCTGCACGCCACTGAAAAGCCACCACGGACACAGCTGCCATCTGTACAACAAGGAGGCTGGAGTTCTCCTGGTGGCCACGGTCTTGGGCAGGAGATGGCATGACTAAGCCTAAAAACAACATGGAAAGTAAGGTTAGCTGGAGCTTTGCAAGATGAAAACAGGAGAGGCTCAAAGAAGAGGAGATGTGTGCAGAAGGTCCAAAATGTGGAAATTGCAAAGCCCAAGTGTGAAATATCCTGAGACTTCTAGGGGCTGGTTGATGATGGATTTTATCTCTGAACTGTATGGAAGCAACCTCATACTACAGTGTTAGGGGTGACATAAAAACCTCAGTCAATTGGATCAAGAGTATTTGACAAATTTTGATGATATCTGATGTGGAAATAATTAGGTAAGTGGACAATAATCACAGAATCATTTACTGTTTATATGCAGTATAAACTTCCCTGATACACTTTGTCATGCAGAAAATACAGATTTCTGGATACCCAAGTTATTCCTAGTCATCCGGTTCCTGAAAATATCAACAAATATTACATAATCATAAAGAAAAGACCAATTTCCAGACTTTAGCCCTTAATCTTATTTCCACCTTTCTTCCCACCATTCCTGTAATTCTTGTCCTTGTAATACTGCCACTGCAGTGTGGTTTAAATAAACTCTGTGCTCTCTCAAGCCCTTTGCATTTAGTTCTTGGTGCCCTGTGGTCCATGAAAGTTTCTTAAATTGTCAGTGGGAGAGTTTCATTTTAGAGGACCAAAAATTTCAGATTTAATTCAAATGTGCAACCTGATGCGAGCATTTGCATACTTGGTTACAGCCCTCAGGTAAACCGCGGGGCATGGCTTTCATTCTTACTCTGGTCACCTATAAATGTTAAGGTTAGTGAAAAAAATCTACTGGAAATGTGACACACTTCATGTCAAGAAGTTCAGCCCCTCTGAGTGACTGCAGTTTAGGGCTCAGACCTGCAATTGAGTTACTGCAGTTTAACGGGTTACCATGCATCAGCTAAGCTGCAGAAACAGTCCGCATGTGTCCTCCTCGCCTTTGACAAATGTAAGGTGATTTGACTTAGCTTAATCTATTTTCATTGCAGGCTAAATTGAATTACCTCATATTTATGATGGGCTATAAGGGCACTCAAAGAGAGTTATCTGGGTTCAACTGATCTCTGGTAACTTGTTTAGCCATGGTAGCTTGACTGTGGGTATAAACCCTGAGCCACCTTGCGCTCACAGGAGAGAGCTGACGTGAACTTCAGCGGACGCAGATTTATAACTCCCGATGAAGTAGTTTGGGATGTGGTAAGCCATTGACGAAATGGCTGGAATTGGTTTTTAAAGGAATAGAGTAGCTGGCAGGGCACTTTCTTAATGAGTTTCTGATCCTGGAACGTAGTTTCCTTCCCTGGTCTTCAGAGCCTCTGTTGGTTTGAGCTCCAGCAGCACAGAGGCTTAACTTTCCTTTCTTCCTCAGGTTTTTCAGGCAGGCATTTGGGATAGATCTGGGCTGAGAGCTTTAACTCCCTGTGGGTTTTCTGTGAGGGTGCTTTGGTAGAGTAAATTAGTTTTAAATTTGGTTGTTCTACCATAACCTAAGTATTCTTAACTGAATTGTAAATTTAAATGTTAAGTGTCGCACTGAATGTTTAAATAATTCTAAAAGCACTTGGAGCATGAGATAAGTGCTGTAAAAATCTAAATAAATGAGTAAATTAGTTAACAACATATGTGGTAATGCAAACTACTACATGTGTGCTAAGAGGAAGAGCTGTGCTCGAAATGGTTGCCAGAGCTTAAATTTCCTTGCTACACACGAAACCTTTTCACATTAGCAGGGTGCTTTTTTTCACGTTTAGCCTACTGTATAACTGGGAGAAGAAGATGAAGTTGGCAGTTTAGACTGTCAAACAGAGGTTTCAGCTCAGCAGTGAGGTTCAAAGAGATTAATTTGGACTCGGCTGTTTACGTTACTGATCTCGTACCAGCTGGGTTTGTGGCATTAAGATGTCAATAGTACAACAGAATTTAACTAACAGTTTCATCATTGACATCATCTTTTGAAGGTACAGATGATTGCCTCCTTATATACTGGGACATATTTCTTTAGGACAGAACTCTTTGTATGCTTTCATCCGGGAGGGAGAAGAAGGAGAGGGTGGTGGGGAGGGAGCCTTGAAGTGAAGCTAATTAGAAAATGGCCTAGCACGTAGGTGGTTTATTTAGGCAAGTTCCAGCAAAAAGGTGCCCATTTCCACATGGCACAGAAAGCCTTATTTTTTCTTTTCCTCCAAGTTCCCCTTCTTTCTTTCAACTGGCACCCAAACAGAATAGCTAAGGGAATAATAAACTGTCCTATGTGCAGTGGTATTATTATTTTTAATGGTTCAACCTTGAATGGAGTAGCGAGGCCTCTTGGAAGGGCAGGAAGAGTTGATAATGTAGCTTCTTCCACACCCCACCTCACCCCCCCAACTCCATACAATAATTATTAATCAAAGGGAGCTGCAATGTCTTTCACTGAGGCTCTTTTGGTAACTCCTTTGGTCCAACATAGGCTGTATGAGGTTCAGAATTGGTTAAGCTGTCATTGACTTGGCAAGCTGATCACCAGTGTTCTTAAAAGGGCAGGAAAAGAAGGGACAGGAATAAAAAAAAATAATAAATAAAGTGCATCTGGCTTAAGGACTTGAGAAATTATTTCAGTAGGGGAAATGGTTTTATTAATAAAGCAGAGTTTTGGTCTGTTCTGCTTATAGGATCAGTCCCTTGTTGAACAGGCTTTGCTACTGTCCCTTGGTGCTCAGGAGCATGGTGGGGGATGCAGGTGAAGGGGGGAACAATGACCTTTCAGGGAAAGTAAGTAAAGCAACGCCTAAATATGAAATGGTTTTGCTTTACAAAAAAAAAAAGATACAGCGAATTTTGACTTAAGTGTTCCCTAAAAGTCTTTTTCCCCCTGTGCTATAGTGGCTGCTGTACCCCCTTGAAACCCTGCGCCTTTGAAGGAAATCACAATGTAATCCTTTGGTTCGGCACGTATTGTCCCTTAATGACAGGCATTACATTTGCACAGTACCATAAATCAAAGCTAGAGGCTGTTTTAAATAGGCTGCAGATGCATGTGGACGTTGGGTCTCTAAGTGGCACTTTGGCGGAGAGAGGAGGGGGGGAGCTATCCCACCGCGGCGGCTCCAGGTAGAATAGGGCCAGCAGAGGGGGTTCCCATTTCCACAATATTTTCACTTCACCTGGGATTTAGCTCTACATGAAGACCTGTTTAGCAGAAGGAAATGCTTTTTGACTACGACCTCTGAAGGGTTTAATTGGGACTTAACTGTTCCTATTTTTTCCACTCCATGTGGGAGTCTGGAGCTCTATTTACAAGGTGTGTCATATCCTCTCAAGCCCAGAGTCCTTCTCCCCCTCCTTTCTTTTTATGTTCTGGACAAATAGGCAGAAAGATACTTTTAAAGCGAATGCACATAGAAAAATCCACAATTACTGTCCCTGATTTCACTGTGAAAACTTTACAACAGCCGTACTGAAAAATCTTCCCCTACCCCTCCTACTCCTTCTAAGAGAACGAAAAAATCCATCAAATTAACACATCAATGAGTTGATTGTAATCTCCAGGGTTCAGTGTAGCACTTTCTAGCCTCTCAGACAGGAGGCCAGCATGATTTATCAATGCAAACCTAATAGCATCAATATGAATCTAACTAAAAATCAATATTTCATTACCAAATTGTTAGTGAGAATGAAGAAAAATTGCCAGAGTCAGAGCATTCTCTAGGGTAGGAGCATCTGGAGTTCAATGTGACAAGATGAGTGATGCATGACTCGGGGCCTGGGGAAGGACACTGGGAGGACAGGCCACTACGTAAGGCCGAAGACTCACGAAGAAAGCACTTACTTTTTTTTTTTTTTTTTTTAAAGCTTTCTCTAAGAAGAAAGAAAATGTCTGAGAAAGAAAAAATGGAAGGCAGGCTGCTATTTACTGAAAGTGATGCAAAGTAGCTCAAACAACTGCATCTGAACAGATCAGTCTCTGCTGTGGGCACCTACATAGAACTGGTTTTCACAGGAGACAAATGGGGAAAATAAATTCAGTGGTCCAGATCCTGATTTCAGCTACAAAGGACAGAAATTTATAATAGCTTGCAGCGTGGAAATACTTTGGTTTCATATCCCATGTAGCTGAAATTGGATTTGGTGGACCATACTCTGGATTTTCTGAAATTTCAGATTTGTGGTGCATTTCTGTAGATTGCAACTGAAATGTAGACTGAAATCTGCTATCAAGAAGACAGCAGTACTCAAAATAGCGTGTTCGTTCAAAATGCATCCCAATAATTAACGTGCTTCTTATTTAAGGAAACAGACCGAGAACTGCATGGAACAGTGCCAAAAATAGATTCAAAGCATAACTTTAAGTTGCATTATGTCATAGGTCTGTTCTGGCAGCATGGTAAGAACTTATATACAGAACTGTGGAAAAATAAGGACAAAAGCACAGAAGTGTAACTGTGGTTTGAGTTTCTCAGACAGCCTTGTTTTACTCAGGTTCAACAGATATTGGCGGATGATGGTTGGAGTTTTTGTGTCCCAGTACCTTAGTTTGCTTGGGATATTGGAATGTTATTTGAATATATAACAATTGCTGTGCTGTTTACCACCTGCATCTGTTAGGGCTGGGAAAGGCCATCTCTTGGGACTCATGGAGCCCTCAACATTTGCCTTTTTTAATGCATCCTGTAGTCTTCTGAGGGGAAAAATAGGAACCTTTTTGTGACCCTTAAATCTACAGCTTCTGGAATCAGGTTATGGGTGATCCTCTCAGCTTGTGGCTTTTGAAGAAAAAACTTAGTTCTGGCATTGGAAAGAATGGTCAAAAAGAGCATTCCAAGGGATCAGAACCCATCATCTCTCCCAAACAACTTTAAAAAAACCCAAAGTACTAGTCACTCTTTTCATTTTTTTATTTAATGGAGAACTGTAATGAACAGTCCTGAGGTTTTTCCTAGGACTAGTTCTTCCATGTCCTCATTTGGATAAGTATGTTCCATACAGCTCAAGGAAACTCATTCTTCTTGCTTTTTTAGCTTTTTCTTTTATTATTTTATTTTTATTTTTGTAGAAGGAGAGAGAGAGAGAATTTCTGGGTTAGTTAAACTTATTGCTCAGAATGAAATTTCTCCTAGCCCCTGTGTTTCTAATTCTGGCAGCCTGTGATACATCACTAATCTCTAATTCCCTTACTCCCTAGGAACTGTCATTATTTTATGTATTGACTAATACAGTTGTCTCAGGGTAAATTTCCCCTGAAATCGAAGTTTACTTCTTGCATTAGAAGTGAAGTCTACCCCCTTTTATAAATGACAGACCCCTTTTATAACTTTGCATTTATTGGAAGCAGTCAAACTAGAAATGTATGGGAGGTTTGTTTGTTTTGTTTTATGTTTTTGTTTTTAATGAGGTATTAACTGTACTTTAAACTGAGCAAGTTGGAAGGCCAAATACTTGTTTGATGATTTCAAGTTTTTTTTCTGGCAGATGAGACCTGAAGGTATCAGTAAATAGAAAAGTCAGTGGCTCTGTTATCAGGAATGCCTTAAAGGCATTAATGCCAATAAAACATTCAACATTGTTTCCGTTAAGACTTTATGTAGGCTCAAGGACTGAACGTGTACATTATTTTATTTAAATTTAGAGACATTATAACAAATACTTTGCAATACAAAAAGTAAAAACATTGTTTAAGAAGGCATGCCATGTTAACTGAAAAGACCTTTAAATAAATTTTAAATGAATACCACCCCATCCATTTCCCCAAGCAGACCAACAAACTTTTGAGGGCTAAATCAGTTTCCAATTTGTACTGATTCTTTTCTCATGGTTTCTGCTTCACAGTCCTCTTCTTCTATCATATCTGTTCATGCCCCTTCTGCAATAATTACAAGTTGTAATTATTTTTAGTTCTAGTTTCTGTTATATTTTAGAATTTTAAAAGGAGCTTTTTGGCTCCATGAACACAAATGAGTTATTGGTGGAAAAAGGGAGACAGCAACTTTACTTGCATGCAGACAGTAAGTGGGGGCAAACATAAGATAGAAATAAAACAGGAAGCTTATTTCTATTTATTAAGAATTTTCTTTTTTGTTAATTTGTATGTCCCACTTTCTCTTGGTACTGTTCTTATACAAGTTGAAGTTTTTCTTTTACTTGAAGCAAGTGTGGAACTGAGTGACACCTTTGCTGCTAGTGAACAGCTTGAAAACAGAACACAAGCTCCAATCAGACAGACTAATTAGGTTACCCAGTCAGGATAGAGCCTTGAATATTCACTGCATATTTTTTGGAAATACAGTACTGTGCAAATCCTTGCACTCAGGCTGATTGATACCGTCTGCCAGCCAATCATCCTTAGTGATCAGTGAGAAATAGCTAAAAAGATTAGAAAACTAACATCCATAACAGCTTCAGGAATGGCTTAACTTAAAAAACCAACACCCTTAAATAAACAATCTTGCATTAGCAACTGTGCAATGTCTTGATTGAAAGGCTGACTTTTATGGCAGTAGCTTGCATTATCATTTGCTTCAGTTTTGGGAGGGGAAACTTCGTTCAGAGATCTGATCACAGAGGCTGAGCAATAACGGCGAACGGTAGGGGACAGCTGCGAGAACGGAAGAAAAACCCACCTGGTGGCATGAAATCTCTTCTGGCTGTTTTAGTCATGAAACTTCAACTCAAAACCAAAGCAGGTTGTTTCTACTGTTTGGACCTTGTTTGCCTGTGTTTGGCAGGTGCACTGATTTCCTAGATGCATTGCAGAGCGGGTGGCTCTGTAGATGTGCCGGTCAGACAGCAGCGGGCAGTCAGAGGAGCACCTTTTGCCTGTGCCTCTGTGCTGCCTGCTTTCTTTATTTGCGTCATCTGCGTAGGCAGAAGAACACGCGCTATTTCTGAATTCAAATATTGGTATCAAAGATGTGTGATGACAGCGTGACCAATTAAACTGTAGGCATTATTTTTCTCTTTGGGTCGGCAGTGCATCTTCCACCTACCTTCAACCCATTCTTTTTTTTGACACCATCGTATAGACCAAGCAAGTATGGAAGAAATATTTCCTGTCCTTTCGTTGGCTTCAAAACAGTCCAGTTATGACTGCAGTCACCCTTTTCAGAGACATTTGAACACTTGACATTTTTGTTCCTGTGGATGTGCACGGAAAATAAATACTGGGCCTGTAGCAGGAATGAACTGGAAGATGGATTGAGTTTCTTCTTACAACTGTTTGAAATTTGTGGGGATGGGAGGTTTTAATTGAGATTTTCCCTTTCGATTGAGGGAGCAGAGCTAATATCAGAAAATGTAGGTAAGCACCCATTTAGCAGTAAAGGCTAATCATAGATACTGAAAGCTATAACGTGACTTACAGACATGCCATGCAAGGGGTAACTTCAGCCACCCTGCTCATTTAACACTTGTTATCTGCTTTCATACCTGTAAACAAAAGCAGGGTTTGGTGCACCCAGTCGGTTGCTTTCATTTCCCAATTCATTCCCTTAATGCTCAGTGGCAAGTGAATGGACCTCCTGGTTCCAAACGCTTCAGTGTTATGCTTTCAGCTTCTTGAAATCAGTTTTTACTTCGTTTGCCCTTGCTATTGTGAATCTTTTTCTCCCACTTACATCCTATTCTCTTCCCCATCATCCTATTCCCTCCCTATCATCCTGTCACCTCTTTTCATATTCCACTTTCCTTCCAACCTCCTCAGTTTAGATTTTTCTTTTATACCTTCTAGTTCACTCATAGTTTTGTCCTTGTTAAATTCTTAGTATATTATCTTGATTCCTTGACTCTAAACAGCAAAATCTGTGATTCTTAACCTGCCTTTCAGTGTTGCTTGTGCAGTGGGTAGGCAAAAAGCCAGCTGAGAAGCTTATTCTCTATAATGAGTATACTTCATAGTAGGGTCCTTGATAGGAGTCTTTTACAGTAGGAGTAGCTAAGTAGTAGCTAAAACATTGTGTTCTCTGAAGAATAAGTGCTTTGGTTCACTGCCAAGTTTCTGTTTGATTATAAAGAAATTGGAAAGGGACATCCATCCAGGTCTAATAAAACAATTGTTCATTCCTTTTAGGAAAAAAATCAGGAGCAAAACGTTATTAGAATAGCTGATACATTTGGCATTTTATATATTTATTTGCATATCTGTAAGGCTTGTGGGTAAAACAGACACCTGCTAAATGTATGGTGTGACTGATGGTAAAAATGGATTCTTTTCACAGGTTTGTTCTTTACAACCGAGCAGGCTTAAGAATTTTGCCATTTACATAACACAGCATAAATTGTTTCACAGTAAATCTGCTTAGCAACTTTATTTATGGAAGAATGACATGTGCATTTTCTATGACACCTAATACTTTGGGTCTTTATTTTGACAAAATTGTTGTTTTACTCCCTTCTCCCCCAATTATTTGTAGCTAAAATCTGGTTAGGCACTTTTTCTGAAAGGTAAGTTTCAATAGGATTCTGTTATAGTGTAGAATTTTGTGTTTGAAGAATTAATGTGTGGCACTTCTATGCAATGCTTTTTGTTTACTTTTTCCCTGTGGGCTTTCAGATGCAAAATAATATGAGATTTGGCCTTTTTAAAGTATTTAATTGCTGGGATGGTGAATCTGTCATGAAAAATCAGGACACTTTTATTATTCTGGCTCCAGACACTGTTTTCTTCCCAGTTTAGACGTACAACCATGCTTCCAGATCTCCTCTCCATTGGTGCATAATACGTTTATTATTTGCACTGTGGCAAGACATTTAGGGTCTGGTTGGGGTAAGCATGAAAAAAAACAATGAGAAGACATTAGTTCCTGATCTTTCTGGTCTCTGGCCTGGGGAAACTCTGCCTTTTCTTCCTATATGTACTTATTGTTACTGTTGAAGTACAGTTAGGGAATGTGCTTCAGATACTTCCTTGCACAAACCTCACTTGAAGACCAAATTAACCAGCAGCAGCTTTGCCAGTACCCCCAGACTTTCGCTTCTCCCTGTCCTCTCCATGGGCAATTGGCTGACGTGTATGTACATATATGTGTACATGAACAGCCAGCTCCCTACAAATGTTCTCCCCAGATTGTTCTAGTCCAGAAACGTATTTTTTTCTTTTTTCTTTTCTTGTTGGATACTTATTTGTCTTTTCTTTCTCCCTCTGTGCTTTCTAGCAAGTTTCTCTTTGTGTTTGTGGCAGGTCACTGAATAAGTTAACAGTGGGGCTCTTCAGCAGTTATGAGCTGATGTCCTTGAGTTGTTCTGTTGAACTTTGTTGGGTTATTTGCTCTTTTGACATGAGATGGACTTTTCCAAGGGCTTCTGAAGGTCTCTAGTGGGCAGCCAGCTCTTTATTGGTACTTTACGTACCTGTCCTCAGGCATGACTTATCCTCTAGAATACTGAAGGAATTGAGTTCTGAGTAAGAAATTATTCATGAAGATTTTCTAAGTTGCTCAGAGCTTTAGGTGGAGGTTGTAGTGGAAATGCTCTACTGAGAAAAACCTCTGACCACTCTGGCAGTGTGGTCAGGTTTTCTTTCTTTCCTTCTTTCCTTCTTACCCCATTCAAGTCTTTTAGCTCTTTTTTAAATCTGGTGTTTTATTTCTTTTAAACCTTTATCGAGATAGACCCAAGTCTCACCAAAAAAGCCTCTTCTAAAAAGAGCAATGGATTCTGTCAGACATTTATTTTTCCTTGAGAGGGTGAATTATCATAGAATCATAGAATGGTTAAAGTTAGAAGACACATTTAAGACCATCTAGTTCCAACCCCCCTGCCACGGGTAGGAACACCTCCCACTAGACCAGGTTGCTCAAAGTCCTGTCCAACCTGACCTTGAACACTTCCAGGAATGCAGCATTGACAGTTTCTCTGGGCAACCTGTTCCAGTGCCTCACCACTCTCAGGGTGAAGAATTTCTTCCTAATACCTAATCTAAATCTACCCTTTTTCAATTTAAAACAATTACCCCTCGTCCTATCACTACAGGCCCTGCTAAAGAGTTTGTGCCCATCTTTCCTGTAGGACCCCTTTAAGTACTGGAAGGCTGCTACGAGGTATCCCCAGAACCTTCTCTCCTCCAGGCTGATTTCTGTAGAAATCTGGAGATCATCTAGTCCAACCTCCCTGCCAGAACAGGGTCCCCTAGAGCGGCTTACACAGGAACGTGTTCAGGTGGGTTTTGAATGTCTCCAGAGTTGGAGACTCCACCACCTCCCTGGGCAGCCTGTTCCAGTGCTCTGCCACCCTCAAAGGAAAGAAGTTCCTTCTCATGTTTAGGTGGAACTTCCTATGCTCAAGTTTGTGCCTGTTACCTCTTGTCCTGTCCCCAGGCACCACTGAAAAGAGCCTGGCCCCATCCTCCTGACACTCACCCTTTAAGTATTTATAAGTGTTTATAAGGTCCCCCCTCAGCTGTCTTTTTTCCAGACTGAAGAGACCCAAGTCCCTCAGCCTTTCTTCATGAGAGGTGTTCCACTCCCCTAATCATCTTGGTAGCCCTTTGCTGCACCCTCTCCAGCAGTTACCTGTCCTTCTCAAAACTGGGAGCTCAGAACTGGACACAGTACTCCAGGTGCGGCCTCACCAAGGCAGAGTAGAGGGGGAGGATGACCTCCCTCGACCTGCTGGCCACACTCTTCTTGATGCACCCCAGGAGGCCATTGGCCTTTTTGGCCACAGGGGCACATTGCTGGCTCATGGTCATCCTGTTGTCCACCAGGACTCCCAGGTCTCGTTCCACTGAGCTGCTCTCCAGCAGGTCAGCCCCCAACCTGTACTGGTGCATGGGGTTATTCCTCCACAGGTGCAGCACCCTACACTTGCCCTTATTGAATTTCAGAAGGTTCCTCTCTGCCCAACTCTCCAGCCTGTCCAGGTCTCTCTGTGTGGTGGCACAGCCTTCCGGTGTGTCAGCCAGCCCCCCAGCTTTGTGTCATCAGCAAACTAGCTGAGGGTGCACTCTATCCCCTCGTCCAGGTCATCGATGAATATATTGAAGAGGACTGGACCCGGTACTGACCCCTGGGGAACACCACTCGTCACTGACCTCCAACTAGACTCTGTGCCCCTAATCATGACCCTCTGAGCTCTGACTTTCAACCAGTTATCTATCCACCTTACTGTCCATTCATCAAGCCCAGTCTTCCTAAGCTTCCCTATGAGGATGCTGTGGGAGACCGTGTCGAATGCCTTGCTTAAGCCAAGGTAGACCACATCTACCACCCTCCCCTCACCTATCCATCCAGTCGTGCCATCATAGAAGGCTATCAGATCAGTCAGACATGATTTCCCCTTCGTGAATCCATGCTGAGTACTTCTGATAGCTTTCTTTTCCTCCACATGCCTTGAGATGACGCCCAGAATGAGCTGTTCCATCATCTTTCCAGGGACAGAGGTGAGGCTGACCGGCCTGTAATTCCCCGGCTCCTCCTTGTACCAGAACGATATTTAATATTCTAGTCTTCGTGCTCTTTGCAATGTGGCATGTAAGTTCTACAGATAAAAAAAGTGTTTTAAGGGCAAAATATCTTTAACAGACCCATTAACTGACAAGAGGATTGGATGGTTTACTGCTCTGGAAACAAGGCGTTAGTCTAAATTTCAGAGCTATTCAGTGTAAGTTACAATTTTTGCCCTTATTTTCTTTGTTAATTTAGACATGTTACTTTAACCATAGAGTTAACCACCTCAAAGAGAGTTTTTTCCATGACAGGATTGTGTAGCCTGGAGCTGCTTTCTTTATCACAATTAACATTTGTTCCCCTTGTAGAAAACAGTTCATAGGAAGGACAAATATCTTTTCTTTTCTTCTAATTTACTTGCTGCTTCAAAACTCTGACTGGATGCATACGGATGCAGGAGCAGGAAGTCATGTGCAATGCTGGGGACACATTTTCTGTAGAGAGAGAATACCTATTGAAAACAAAATGAAAGAGACCATACATGCCACACTAGTAAGGCTCTGCTGCAGGAGGTGATTTTGTGGTGTAAGCATCATGTCTAAAATATTTACTGTCCTTGTGGACACGAGTTAAAATTTAGCCAGAACTGGCTCAGACCTCCGCTCCTGAGGTACAATAAACTGCACATATGTGTTCTTTGCAGATCTAAAAAGTGAAGCATTTTTGGATGTGTCACGGTTCTTGTGTTTAAAAGAGAAAACCTACCATCGACTATACAAGATACAGACTTTGCACCAGATATTTTTCCCCTCCGCTTCTGTTAAGCAGTGCTGTCCCTGCCACATACCAGCATCGTCTCACACGCAAGTTCTTAGTTTTCTGGCCACAGTGTGCAAATCGATTTGAAGTGAAAGTCACTATCTAGGTACAGAAATATGGAAGCGTTGCTTGTGTGAAGAATGGGTAGGAAACAAGAAAAAAGACAGAACCCCCTAATGTATTCTGGTGTCTGTCTACATAGCTCCAAAATCAAAATGAAGGAGGGGGCAAAAAAACCCTTCCAATTCATCTTAATAAGATGACCGTAAGTTAGCAAGTCTTTATTTTTATTACTCTGTCTGCTCTAGCATCCTCAGATAGGAGTCAAGTTGTTGGCACAGAAACATTCACTTTTCTTGGTCTTGTTCCACCCTGCTTCCAGTATTAGCTTGAGGACTCTATACAGGATTAATCTAAAGGGAGAAAAAAAGCATTAAGCAAAGCAATAAAGATAATTAATCTAAGTTTGAAAGAGATATTTCCCCCTTCGTCTGCCATTCCTTTGCTACAAATGTGCAAACAGTTTTCCCTACAGTGGGAGGCTGAGAGGTGCTATTTGCTTTACTGGAATACAGCTTCCCCCCATGATCTCCTCTCCACTCTATTTGCCCCGGTCTTAAGGGCTGTCATCAAGGACTGCCTTACATGTTACTGGAGTTTACTGTTGTTTCAAGCTAATCTCGGATATCAGCTAAACCATCAAATCAACCATGTGCAGCTGTGCAGTGAGTCTGGGAGAACTCCACTCCAAGTTCTTCAGCCTTTTTAATTTTTATCTTTTGCTTTTGTTTTGTTCATGACATATTTATGATCAGTGGGGTTGAGATGAAAAGTCTTCATGTACACACGTGCAAAAATCAATCCTATACTTTTTTTTTTTCCCTTTTAATGATATTTCATTCCAACAAGCTCTTTCTTTCTAGCCAGGGTTCTGCTTAATTAGATATTTAAATGATTGGAGCAATGCTGTTTCTTTAACTCCTAACTGCGACAAACACATACGAAACATACTGTTGGCGGCATTTAATCAACAGCAGTCAATTTATCATTTTCACAGTTTTAGTGAGTGGTTATGAATCACTAAAATCACAGGTATTGTAGATGCAGCGTTGTGGCACTATCATTAACAAATATACAGTGCACAGAGGGATGACTTGGTAATTGAGTGGGACTAATAAGAATACATCATTTAGCTGTGTGTGACAAACTGTGCCTCAAAACACAAGCATGGAAAATTCACGTTTTGCTTAATAAATAAATTACACAGCCAATGTATTATACATAATTTGTGTCCTCATGGATTTGAATGATATATAATGCATGGTCCAAGTCATTTATTTATTAAGACTAACTATATATATTGTAGGTGGGGAATTTTAAACTCTAGAGTAAGACCTGCATAGGTAACTGTTACAACTACTGAGTTTGATCGGGCAGCAAATGAGGCTGTGCATTTGGGGAGCTGCAAACACAGGCAAGTGTTTCTAATGTTACAAGCTCCAGTGTGTTTATAAACTTCACTTTCCTCCATTAATTTGAGGGATAAGAGGAGTAAAGCTGAAGCTTCACCAGAGAGGCTGGTTGTACGCTACTTATTCGGTGAAGGAAAACAAAGTATTTCCTCAATAAAAAGGAAATACTGATAGAGGCGAGAAGCATTGCTGCTTTGGGGTGATAACCAACATATCTGTAATGTTTTGTAAGAGACAGTTTTACGCTTGTGGACATCTAGGCCTGTCAGTCAATTCAAAGAAGAAAGCACATAAAGAACCTTGCTTCTCTTGAGCATCTTGGAGAAGCAATAGTAAGAATATTTGACGTACCAATGCTTTCAAAATAATTTTCAACAGGTGCCCTAAAGTTTTTCAGCTAACATGTTCTGCAGCTGGCCTGTGGCATTTTGTTTCAAGGCTTTCACAACTCTCTACTTAAACTGCTGTTTCCTACAGATTCCTCTGATTTTTTTTTTCCGGTATCTAGAAACTCTGATTTAATTTCAGGAGTATCTGTTTGTTTTCTTCTACCTGGTTGACTGAAGCATAGTATATTGTAGGACTTTTCTTGGAGCACCTACATTTCAATGCATTCTGAAAAAATAATCTTTTAAAATGGAAGTCTTTTTATTTTAAAATATCATTGGTGTTGTGAATATGCAATTAAAAGGAAAAAATAAGCCCCAAGTAAATAGCTCTTATTAACTTGCATTGAACAGCATTGAACAACCATTATTTCAGGTTCTCATTGAACAGTATATCTAGAGTCAACAACTTCCACCTTGAGTTTCCCCTGAAACATTACTTATAGACTGAATAAATCTGCATGTAAACAGGTTTTTACAGGGAGACTGGAATGGTCCTTTTTCTGACACTGGTGGAAAAGGTTGGCTTAGCAAAAAGAACATGCCATATGAAACCACTGAGAGTAGCCTTGGCTAATCTGCGAGAGGGGGAAGCACTGTCTTTGGGAATACTGTCAAGACTGATTTCTCAGAGGTTAATTATAAAAAACCCCAACAAAATAAAAAAACCCTTTCTTTTCTTACTCCAGAACCAAGTCAGTGATTTTGTTGCTTTTTTTGTGTGAGATATTAGTAAACAATTTTGAAAGCTTGCCATGACTTAAAGGTGCAGAAGCTTTATCCAGGTTTGTATTTCTTTGCCTCTGCAGAGGTATCTGAGATTTCTGTTCTACTTTTGGGGAAAAAAATATCCCAGATTTAACTCTCTCTTTGCATCAGATTTTGGCTTAAATTTAAAGAAAACTCCCCAAGAGGAAACCTTCTGTGAATTTTCTTCGAGAAAGCCAAGGCTGAGATTCACTCCACAACCTTGAGCTAGTGCAGATTTGCAGGCAGCAAGTAGGCAAAAGTTGGTTGTTTCAGGTAAATTCTCTTTCAGGTTTGAGATATTATGATGCTTAGAATTTAAAGTGAACTGAAATAATGAAAACTGGATAAAGGAAAAGCAAAATGTTAGAGAAGCAACTTGCCTCACTGGACGTTTTTTCCTTTTTGGAGCTGCAAAACAATGCATACCAAGTTTTGAATCCTACCTGATAAGGAACCTTCCACAGGACGTTTAACATTGCCTTGGATGGTGCTTGCTTAGATGCTGCTGAGGTCCAAACTGGGTTTGTAATGATTCCCATAAGGACGCCTGATGGCTGTCTGCTCGCCATTACTTGTTTCATCCTTAAATATCACACTAGGAAGACGTTCAGTGCAGGTAATTTCTCTTTTTCTAAAAATTCATTTTTGGTCACTAAACTCTGATAACTTCAGCTGAAGCTTTTCACAGTTGAAGGGGCAGCAGAGATGTGGTAACGTCCTACCATCTGCTTGCTCAAAGAACACCACACAAGGGGAAATACCTTAATATCTGTGAGAATATCAGTTTCACATCAAAAGTGAAACCAATGAGAAGCTTAAACCTATTGATCCATTGTAGAGTATGACTAAAGGGATAACATGAATTTCCGAACTTCCTGGAAAATAAGAGCACAAGGCCATTGGGAATTTCACAGCCTGGCTGCATATTATATCAGCCCATGGGTGTTGTTGATTTTTTTTCTTCAACAGTGTTGTACCTGATCTGAGAGCAGGCTTTTCATCTTTTCTGTCTGTGGGGTCAAGATGCTCGTACAGCTGGTTGTGTAGCTGACTTAATTTAAATTCAAATTGAAGCATGACTATATTTGTCAATATTTCAGTACAGACTCTAGCCACTAATTCTTCCCTGCCTTGTCTCATCAGTGCTTTGGTGTCTTTCTTTTGGCCCTACTGTACTCTCCTTTCTTTCTTTTTTCTAGAAAGCCACCAGAACTGAAACTTCTAGAGAAATGCTGCTAACTAGCAGCTACCTTAAAATCTTTCACTTCAGCCAAAGGGCTAAATTTTCACAGCTCCAAAACACATTAGTGGGAGTATTACACATACTGACCCCTTAGTGAAACCAGCCTGGTGATCACAGGCAGTGGGGAGGGATGATGGGTCACCAAAAACCTGCATGCCTCGGCAATAAATACGGTCTGTGGGTAAATGGCTACAGTGGTCCCAACTGTCTGTGAAAGAAATGAGTGAAAATGTAGCACGCCAGTAAACTTATTTCACATTCTTTCCCGGTAATTTTTGGACAGCTTTCAGCGGCGAGGTAGGCTGCATCTGTCTGCTTCCTCCCAACTCTACTCAAAGAAAATAGTGAGACTCAGGGTAAGACATGGAATTAATTGCAAAGCATCGTCCCCTCTTTTAATGCTTGTAACAAGCCAATGAGCACTGAAAGGACCCTTGGTATAATAATGTGTAAAAAAAAAATACTGATTAAGGCTGCTGGGTAATAAAATGTCCTTGGTATAATTTGAGTCATTTCTCTTTGTGGTTCTACTATTAACCCTACATGAGCCTGCATTTTGGTACACTGCCTTGTTAGTCTAGCCTTTCTGATCCCCCAGAATTAAACCTATGCTAACAGGACTGCAAGATAAAAATACAGGCACAGGGACGGCTAGGCCCCTGCGGTCACTGAGATAAATTAAATAATTTAAATTGACCTAGGGGCCTGTGTGTAGAATAATCCTCCACTTAGATGACCCAGTGATTCTTAACTCATTTCTAAGTCTGTATCCAGTCAATGTGAAAGTGTTAATGTTCCTGTATCACAGTACACTGATTACACTTATCTTTTTCATACCCAATAACCAGAGACAATGATTATATTATTCATAAGATATTTTTACCTGAAGTAATAAAGCATGCAGCTTTAGTTATTATTTCCTAATCTTTTTTTTTTTTTTAACTGTACCTTTTTCTTCAGCCCCAGGGATAACCCTACAATTTATATTAAAAAACATTCTTCCCTTGCACACCTTTCTTTTTTTATTTCTGCCTATGCTAAGCTGGTATAATTGTATCAGCAACAGCGTGTTTATGCGAGCATTCTTGCACCTTTTTTGGGAATACTATCCCTGCAGGGCTGGCCGAAACATCCTTTCTTTTTAAATTGAAAAATAAAATTGGAGAGGGTTAATGTGGGAGAAAGAGGCTTATATCGGCACGTCTTCTCTTACCTTAATCAGGTAATACACAAGGCAAAAATAGTCTGACATGTCCGCAAACAGTTACTGTGCTGCCCCACCATATGCTGCCCTAGTGTTCCAGATGGACTGAGAATCTGTGAAAGTCATGTTTCATGAGCATTCCCTTCAGGCTCCCGGGAACCTCCAGGACACAGCTGGAGAGATGTCTGCACACACCAGTGCGGCAGCGTGGGAGTGCATGTGTGTACGTGTGGGAGAGAGAAAGAGCATAGATTTTTGGTAGGCAATGAGGCCGGTTCTAAATAATTCTTGAGACAACTAGAGGAAGCGGGGGGAGGGAGAATCTTCCATTTGACTTTATGTAGCACACCAAGAGAATTTCCGAGTGAGATTTCTAGAACTCATTTGCCCTCAAATTCACCAATTTTTGAGACTGTCATCTTTTCTTTATTTCACTTCTAGGGGGGGCACGCCACATATTATGCCACAGAAAGATGGTACTAATGTACAGGAAAGCCATGAATAGGTCTAATCCCTGCCCCAAATAATCAGTCAGGAAAATAATTGTTTTCCTCCATCTTTGCTCTGTAGCGTTCCTTGTAGTAAAAGTACCTCTGACCCAAATGCTGACAGCAAACAGAAAGCTCCCAATCTTTCTGCAAGGCCACCAGTAAAATTTGGGTTTACATTTAAATAGCAGCATCCCAAGGTTTTTCTCTCCTGGGACTTGCAGTTGTTTTAATGCGCTAATTAACGTTCTTGAGTCAGACACTGCAGGGACATTTTTATCTGGCCACATATATTTGAATATAAGTTGTATTTAAGAAGCCCACGAAGAGTAGTTTGCCCTGCTAAAATCTAGACATGACTGAGTTAGCGTTAGCTAAAACATGACTAGAAACCTGACCGTTAATCCGTGTGTCCCTGCGAGCACATGACAAAGAGCTTGAGCAAGTCCTTTGTGCACCCCCACTTCTTGAGATGCTGTAGCTGCCCCCTTTGCTCAGCCTGCAGGTGGCCCAAGGATGTCTGCTTTTAACCCAGCAGGACCTTTTGCTGGTTTTCTTCCCCCTTCCCGTACATGAGTGCTTGGACTCTGTCTTTGCCTTCCAGCAGGAGGGCAGCAAGTCAGGAGGAAGGTGTGCTCCTCCATCTGCTTTCTCCTCCCAACTCTGCTGCAAGAGGAGGTGAGTGAAACCCCAGTGTTATCCTAGATGACCCCACGCGTAAGTGTGGGAGTGCTCGGTTGCTCAGTTGCTGCTGTACATAACCATGTTTCTGAGTTTAGGGCTAAGTCCCCCTTTTATCGTAGGTCTAAAGTTACAGGCAGAGGGCTATCTGTAAGAAGCTACAGACATGGTAGGAAGACGTCCACCTCTTTCGCTACAGTTAAGCTCATGGTTATTTCTTATGATGTGCTCTTGAGTCATATAATTTTCTGGAAAATAGTGAACCACACTGATGGCCATGACATTAAATTAAGTTTGAGCTAATTGAAATTTCATGGCCAAAAATAAGTCTTTTGTTGAAAAATTCCCAGCCAACTATGTTCTTAACCAGTACCATAATATAGAAAAACATGCAGTTGTTGAGTGACTTGGTGCCAGCCCTTACCACTCTATGCATAGTCTGGCTTTTTCAAATGCCAGTGTTTTTACAGCTGATGTTAACTCAAAGGCAAAATACAGCATAAGTTCTCTGTACTATGCAGATAATCGGTGATGTTTGTGAGGTTGTGTTCAACATGGGTGGCCTGACTGACCACCGCAAGTTTCTGTATAAACTGCAGAAAAAGCCCTGTGAAATCCTGCCCTGAAAGATAGTTGTTGCCTTTCCAAATTAAAAAATAGAATAAATCTGCTAAAATACATTCACTTAAAATAACCACCTGCAGTTTCTATCACACAGAGCTACTCACAAAGCTCGTATTCATGGGTGGAAGGTGACTCTCTGGCCTTTGTAGGTAAAAATGCTGCTGTGCACAGATAATTTATATATTTTTACTTGGCAGACAGGCCACCCATCCAAATTTGCACTAGAAATAACCAAGTTTTACTCTGGTTTTAGGTGACATTGAGAGAGCCCTGCACAGCCTGTGACCTCCCCTCCTTTGCTGGGAGGATGGTGCTGGCATTGATGGCAGCTCTTGGATGGCTTCTCACTCTCCATGGGGGAAAAAGCCCAAAATGGGAAGAAAAAATCACCCCATAAAAGCTCTAGGTCAGAGCTGGGGTCGGGGGTGAGAAGGACTAAAGCTCAGTCAATGAGGCAGAGTCTGGTGAGAGAGTGCTGCACGTTACCATTTGTTTTGGCTGCCATGGCCCCGAAGGCATCCACAGACCTTACTGTTCCTGCCCAAACCTGGGGCTCCATCCCTGCCCAGGGCCCAGCACCCCATGTCAGCCCCCCAGGGCCACCAACCCCTGCCCCAGTGATACCACAGCAGCGTCCGTCTGCCCCACAGATCTGCTCTGCCAGGACATGGGCCCCTGGAGCTGGGTCCACCTGGAGGCCCATAGAATCACACAGTGGTTTAGGTTGGAAGGGACCTCAAAGATCACCTAGTTCCAGCCCCCCTGCCATGGGCAGGGACACCTCCTACTAGACCAAGTTACTCAAAGCCCCATCCAGCCTGGCCTTGAACACTTCCAGGGATTGGGTTTACACAGCTTCCCTGGGCAACCTGTTCCAGCGTCTCACCACCCTCATAATTTAAAATTTCTGCTTGATATCGAATCTAAATCTACCCTCTTCCAGTTTGAAGCTGTTACCCCTCATCCCATCACTACATGCCCTTGTAAAAAGTCCCTCTCCAACTTTCTTGTAGGCTCCCTTCAGATACTGGAAGACTGCTATAAGGTCTCCCTGGAGCTTTCTCTTCTCCAGGCTGAACAACCCCAACTCCCTCAGCCATGTCCCAGCCTCAGCCTGTCCCCAAGGGGGTGCTCCATGCCTGGGGTTTGGGCTGCCCTGGTGCCCTGGCTGCCAGGCCCAGCCCTGACAGACACCCATGGGGGCCCCCTGCCGCTCCCGGCACCTCAGGGAAGCCCTGACATTGGGAGACCCCCTACATACACATACCTGAATGAATTTATTTTCAATTCTGTACAAAATCAAAGCATTCTCTCACGCAGATATTACCAGCTGACACAGGAACGGAAAGGTAATATCCTGGCCATTTGTTTCTGTAACTTGATCATATAAACAGGGGTATTATTTTAAAACTAAAAAAAAAAACAAAAAACAAAAAACACAAAAAACACACACAAAAAATATCAATGCAATTTTCCATTTCTTCTTATCAGAGAGAAAAAGGCCTTGGCCTCATCCATGGCAAGCTTTGCCCCCTGTAAGGCATCGCAGCCTCTGCCTTCCTTCCCTTCTTCCAGGGGTATAAATTAATATCTCATCATTGACCATAATATGCCCTGTAACCATGTTTATTATTACTGCATATTTTAGACAGGTGGTAAGTATTGGCACTTTTTATTATGCTGATAAACAATGTCGGGCTGCCAGGTGAAATGTGTTGTCAGGGTGATTTCTCACCTCCCCGCAGCCTCCCGCAGGTTTCTGCTGGGGCCAGGGGAGCCAGCAGCTCCTTCCTCAGCCCCCGGCTCCCCTCTCCTGCTGAGATCGGCTGAGGGCGGTCACTCCCTTCCACACTTTCCAGCCAGGTATTGCCACAGCAGTGCTTGTCTCTTAGAGAACTGAGCACAAGTACCGGTGTCCGTCTTCCTTGCCTCCTGTCCTCATTGCCCTGGCAAGCACTGCTGCTCTCTCCGATCCATTTCCTTTGTGGCAGCATCGGCAGTGCTCATCCCTGCCCTCCTGAGCTGCTGCTCTTCCCGAGACCTGGAGCCTGGCGTGGGGTGGCCAGGAGACATGGATATATTTGGCTACATAGAGAAAAATCCTTAGGTGCACACACCCACTGCTTCTTCCGTGATGCTGCCTGACATGTATCAGGTTCACACGTAGCGCTCACACATACGTGATGTTGCCTCACGTGTATCAGAGCCTTTCTCAAGTGTCTTTCAATCTCTCCTCTTGCAGCATCTCATCTATTTAACGGCTCTGCTCCTCAGACACCTTGCAGCATGCCGCAGAAGGGGTGTGTGTATGTGTGTGTGTGTGTGTGTGTCTGTGCAGTGTGTCTACTTGGAGTGCTGTGGGGAGATTCGTGAGCGAGGCTCAGACACCTGGGAGCAAATTCACCTTGATGGTGCTGGCGGCACTAACACTGTTATGTTGCTTCCAGTACATAAATTAGCTTGGCTATGTGTTCAAAGCCCGCATTATATATACAAGTGTACAGTGTCCCGTCTGGCAAGAACAGCAGCCATTTTCCCTCTGCAACCCTCTTGTCCAACTGAGAGATGAATGTACAGAATCGTATGCAACTTATTTAGAGATCCATTGTTTTCACACCTGCAAACCCTAGGCCCTAAGTGAAAAATCATTACAAGAATCTTGGTTTACAAATTTACTTAAATATTCCAAAGTTAGCAAATGCCAGAATTTGGGTTCTTGATGCCTCTTTGTTCATTTGATGGCTTTGTGCCTATATGGTCATTCATTACCGAAGCCTGCCATTTTTTCCCATACCTTTACAGGTTGAATCTGGGCTTTCTAGTCAAAAAGGCTGTAGTAGGGATATAGGGAGTTAAAAGGTCACAGGAAGGAAATGCTGGTGTATGATAAATGACTTTTGTTTAGACTTATCTTAGCAAGACTGATTTTGGTTTTCAAAGAGGGGATCATCCTGTGTTTTCTTTCTTATCTTTTCTTGATATCTATTAGGAAATGATTAAGTAACTGAATTAAAAACTGTTGTAGGTGGAGTGTAATGTTGATTTTATCTGCTTCATGGATTTTTGTCGCATTTCAGATTTCTTTTCTTTAATCAGATATACCATCTACTGTCATTGTTCAGGTGGGTAAAGGAGTAGGTATGCAAAAGAGAGCAGGACTTAGGATCTAAAGTCTCACAGTTCCTTTCCTTCCCCCATACGGTGCTGCTGTGAAGCCCGTAGGGTGTCACAGAACCAGTGTCTCCACAGTGTTATGTGTGACACTGAATTCTCAGGTCACTTTGCCTTGTCTGAAGATAGAGGACATTAGTACTCGTCCATACCAACCACTTTTGTTTCAGCAGCTACAATTGTGGTAGCTATCAAGTTTACAAGAGCAAGTACTTTGAATAGTAAAAGTTTGCAACTTACCAAGTATAATATTGAGCATGGGATCATGCAGCACAGTGCCTTGTGTGGGCTCCTGTCCTAGGTGTGCCTCCTTTGGTAGTGCAGTACAAGTGACCCTGAATGAAATGAGAAAATGGAAAGGGCATGGCAACAGGTTTAGGGTGGGAAGTATTATGTTTGTATTATATAGTCTTTTTAGTGGAGGTTTGCTGGGTCTGCAAGCTTCTGTCCAGAAGTGAAGCTGCATACTGTTTTCCAGGGACAACAAAGTACAGTAATAATCTCACATGATTACAAAAAATGTTGAGACCTTTATGTTGCATGATGTGCCAATTAAAAACCTGGACAACAAATCCAGTCCTAACTCCTAGATCTTTTCATTACTGGGTGAATTCTGCACTGTGCTCCATCTGGGCATGCTGCCTGCTTTGGGGAGAAGGAGGAACTGATCTGTGCTACCATTATGTCACCTCATAGTTCTTGTCCACTGGTATTGCAGAGACATTCTGGTGAGGGATTCAGTATCCTGAATGTGAAATTCCCTGATAACTAGGTAGCTAAAAGCTAGATCTGGATTTTGATGCCAGCGGCCATCTCTATTTAAAATGCAAGATAAATTAATCTCCTCCCCCAACATTATCAGAATCCCGCAGATGGTGTTATTATAAATAAGTTCTGTTTATCTAAAAGTATTAGCATTTAACTCTAGGAGGAATGGTTGTTGTCATGTGTGGTTCAGATCTTTATAGATGCTAGGGGTTTCTTTTGCCTCCAGCAGGATGAATATACAAAAAAAAAACCAAAACCAAAACCAAACCAAATATGTATACACACTTGTTTTACTGGCATTTACAATCTCTTCCAGTCTCTTATTTTGTGACTATTTAGCTGACCAGCTGAAGTTATGGAAGGAAAAAGTGTTATCCATAAGTGTGTAAATGACACTCACGAGAGTCATCTAGGCTAAAGCTACCATAGCCAAGCTCGTTAACATAGGCTGACAATTAAAACTGTAGACAGAGGATGAGCTTGTTGCACAGGAACATAAGGGTTAAGAAAACATTTTAAGGCCAAGGAGTTGGGGTAGGTAGTTTGGGCGAAGGTGGGGTTGGTAATGAAAAAATCCTTCTGAAAGAAACCAAGCTACAATCAATTTTTAGACACTTCTGTAAAGAAAATGAGGTAATCCAATCAAGGAATGCAAACGGAGCCATTTGGTTAGATGACCAATTACATTGGGGCAACAGTGACTCATTAATATTTGTGCCATATGTTTATGAAGAATCCAAGGGCTACATTAAGCAAACTTGAAGCAACTGGGACTTAACAGGTAACTCATGGAGAGAAAAAAGGCCTAGAGAAATGATTAACTTTATTCACTGGGAATGGTATGCCCCCCTTTCTGAACAAAGTCATACTCGATGTCCTTGCCCTACTATATTAATGATGGGCTTTGTCTTAGTGTCTATATTTTGCTCTGAATCATTTTGGATAACTCAGGTTGATGAGCTTTCTGTTTTTCCTTGAAACGTAGTCTGTGTTCCCTAAATGAAAGGAAATGTAAAGCTCTTTGCATTTATGCAGTCATTAATTAACCTGCAACAACTTAGTGGCACCAAGGGACTGAGTGTGTTAAAAATAGACATTGAAGTCAATGACAACTTTGACTAACTTTTCTGGTTTTTTTTTTGTCACTAAAGCACTTAACTGTTTAATTGAACTGGCTACCTGAAATCATAATGATGTAGTATCATATATTAAGACCGTCAAGGTTTTCATTGGTCGTATGTTTGTTGTTCGCTTAGTCCTCTTCATATTTAACGCCCTGTAATGTAGTTCTGCTCCAGGTCTCAAACCAACTCTAAGAAGCAATGTGTTCCAGAAAAGTCCTGTGTTGGTCAGTGAATCAGGGATGGGAAAACTGTTTTCGTTGTTCCTGGTAGTTTGCTTCCTGTTTGGAGCTGAAAGTAGTGAGCTGGAGAAACTGAAGTTCAAACCATACTCACGGTCAAGATGTTTGGCATGGTCAGATAGTTTGGTGTTCAGAGGGACAGAGGGTCATGGGTGACTCATGAGTGTAGAGAGCTTTTTAGCAATGGAAAATTTCCTGGAACAGATAATCCAAGGTCAAATGTTGAAGTTGAAAATACAAGCCAGGAAAGTGATTCTGTTCTAGGGTTTTACACTTTCATTTGCTACCATCATAACTTGGGGAGGGGGAGAAGCCCTGTGACTGAACGTCTCTTAAGATACTCCTGTCTGACATGTTGAACTTCAGAGCTCTTGTGTGATGCTAGAGACACCCACAGATTTGTTATGTAGATTGTTAGCAGACATCCTTTGAATACATTATACTGCTCAGAAAATGTAATGTGGATGTTACCGTTCTTCTTATAATTAATATAGGCTGTTTAGAGCAGCAAACTAGCATGTGGTAGAGTCAAACTCCACTCTGGTGAAGGAAAGATTTGAGGCTCAGTTTCTTACTCGTTTCTTGGACAGGGAATGTTACATGGATCCAGATCCCAAGGGGAGAAAAATGCTAAGCTTCAGCCTAGAGCCAAGCCCTTAAATTTGTTTGAAGAGGAGGTCTTATGCCACTTCTTTTGCTTATGAGAAAACTCACCTGAGCTGTCTTAGGTTTTTTTTGCAGACCATGCCATCTTCTTTGAATTCCATTTGTAGTTGACTGCTGACTTTTCCATTCGGTGCCAAGGCTAATGGCAAAAATGGCAAAGCTAAAGTTTACAGTGCCATCTAACACTTTTTGTGAATCCAGCCCAGTTTGCTTTTTGCCTAGAATTAATAAATGCAATAGAAGCCTTCAATGGGCTTCATGTTTTTTTGGACTACTTTTTCCCCCGTACACTACAGACTCTCTCTGTTCTAAAACTATTTCACAGTCTAACAGATTTACTTCTCGGAAAACTTCTTCAGGGAATCGGTCTACATTTTCATTTCTTCTTAAAGTGAAATAATGCACCACCATACCTAGAGTTCTGTATCCTCATCCCAGTCTCATGACTGTAACTTTTTTCCTGCCCTAAAGAATAATGCCTTAGTGTTGACACACTTCAATCCACCAGATGCCAGCTGTTAAGATCTTCTGCAAAGTGAGATCATGCTCTTCCAAGCCTGTTGTGCGAGTCAGCTGAAAGGACTCTGCAGTGCTGGTGGGGAGGGGAGTGCCTTATTTTCATTCTGCGACGAAGTTGCTTTCTTCCTAATTAAGACAGTGGAAAATTTTACTTAGTCTTCATTGTTGCAAAAGTAGAGGACAGGAAAAGAGAAAGTTGATTAGAAGCTCCTACGTGCAATGTTTTGGCCCTGACTAGTCTGACAAATAAGAAGCAAAAGGTAAATTTTTTCTTTTAAATGTGTCTTAATTTCCTTCATGTTCCTGTAAAACAGTGGAAGCTGAAGTAAAAAAGATAAACCACCAACAAATAATGGGATTTTATCATTGTCCGTAAAGAACAATATATTGATTGATAATTTTTGTTTTATATAGAGGCAGTCGACTGAAACTTCAGGCACAACAGCAATCATTATAAAGTACAGAGACTTTAATAGCTCAGGATCTGAAAAAGTACTCCAGCAGAAAGTTCCATAGGGCCTCAGTCTGCCTCCGTAGCCTCCCTGGGAAAAGCCAAGAACAACAGCAAGGTTTTGTGGCATGGCTTGAAGGTCAATAAATCTTGGCTCTGCTAAACCAAGGAGGGAAATAAAAAACCTGGAACCAAGAACCCCTCACGTGAAGTGTCCTGTGGCTGAGCTTGCTCCCAGCTAATTCAGGTGTCTGTCAGTCAAGACAACGCGGCTGAACCGATCCCTAGGAGGAGGTGGTTGCTAAAGATGCCCATACCCAAAGGCAAGCAGGAGGTGTGACTGTGGCTGAACGAAGAGGCAGGATGACCACAGAGGCCTGTGTAGTGGCACACTCTAGCAGCATCAGTCCTCAGTGCCGGGCTGCACCAAGAGAGCTAGGCGCTGGTTGTGATCGGCACGGTGGGTCTGGAACAGAAAGCTTTTTGGTCAGCAACGCTGCGGCTCTCAGAGTGTTTCTGAGGAGCAAGGTGGGCACTGCTGTTCGGAAGGCCCTCTCAGGCTGCAGAACAGACTAATAACAGCTGTATGAAGGTAAAGCGCACTTGCTGCTGCAGTTGGGTAGGCTGTGTGCTCCCTGCATCACTCGCACGCACAGCCCAAGTCATCTTTCTAGACAGCACTGCCATTTACGCAGCATGTAAAAGTGGAGACGGCAGAAAGCTTTGTATCTCTGGGTAGAGGACGACTCATCAGTTGCCAGTGATTTACTGGCACTGTTGGAGCAGAGGTAGGCAAAACTGCTTGAGCAATTCTATCTGCTTCCCTCGAGGCCCTGAGAGCCGTCCACTTCAGAGCTCCGGGCTGGTGGCAAGGTCTGTTCTGCTGTGTTTACAACAAACTCTTTTTTGCACACACAATATTTTCCCTCAAACCAACATATTAACTCAGATGGGATCAGTTTTTGTCTGAAATGTTGGGGAAGAGCACGCATTTAGAGCAGCTGCAAATGAACTAAACACTAGCTGGAAATGGTCAGGCAATGGTCCAAACTAACATTAGAACAACAGAGAGGGTGAAGCAAAGTGCTTATTTTTTTGCTGAATCAATAGCTCTGTCCAGGTTAACTTCAAGGTGTTGCTTACTTCATTGCTGTGCATCACATAATTAATTTTTTCTGCATTTGGAGATCCAATTTGTGCAGCAGGCTTCCCACTGAGGCTTCACCTAGGTTTTAGTTTAATTTAGCTAGAGGGTTGGTGTTTTTGTGTGTGTGCTTCTTTCCCCTCCCTGTGCTTCTAGATCTAACTCCTCATCGGGAAAACAAGGAAGCATTGCGGTTAAAAGCCTAATGGAGAAGCTGGCTGTGGTATGCAGTATTCTCACCCCTCGAGAAATCTTGGAAATGGTGCATGTCTAAGGTAACTAATGCAACCTCTGCTATGATGAATTTATTCCTTCATTTGCGAGCAAAATTGATGCACATTGCTGGGTCTTGATGACCTCCGCTTTTTTCTGTCAGTTTTCCCTCCTGTTTGCATAACATTGTGCAAGTTTGGAAAGAACTTAGGGCTTTCCAGGACTAAAGGATTCAAGCAGTCACATCTCCAGCTTTTCTATTTGACACAAACAAACAAGAAAAAGAAATCTATTACACACTGCTCTGTATGGGAATTATTTGAGCTACTCAGCAGTCTTGCTTCAGACTCTTTCCTTAAAAAGGTAAGTAACTACTGCTCCACTCAGTCTCAGATTTCCAGCATAAAGGCTGGATTGAAAAGCCAAGGCACTGGAAAACAAGACAGATAGATGTGGGCAATATATTAAGCTAAAAAAACTTTGTTAGCTATCATGCCCCATGCTGTTGTATATTATTATTAGTTGCAAAATAGCGTATCTTCAACATTATTACTGCACATTAAAGAACATTTCACTTATAATTATGGAATAAAGAGAAGTGCTTACAACTTACTTACCAAACATTTGCTTTGCACCCACAAGAATTTCTCTTTTTATAACCTTCTTCATTTAAAAAAACCCTGCAAACAGGCTACTTTATTTTGCAGCTTCCTAGTACCTTGTAATTTCAAGGTGTCAGTGAAGAAGGAAAAAAAACCCACATCAAAAAGTCTGCTTTTAATTAAAATGCATTACACTATTGTGAGTAAGAATACTGAAACTGAGCAAAGGGTCAAAATATTTTTCAGCATAATTAGAGATGAGGTGATTGAGGATCTGAAAAGAGCTCTATAATTTTGAAGAGCATTTAGGACACTCCAGAAAGAGTATAGTGAGGGAGTTCCTCGGGTCAGCGGGCCTACCTTCTTTCAGTTGTAGGCAATTGCATCAATAATAAATTCAACCAGTCTCACACGAAAGCTGGTCTTGATTTTGTCCCCACTACTCCTACTGCAAGAGTTTTTCAAGCTCTTATTCTTCTTTTTTAACAGCAAGAGAGCAATTAATGGCAGTTCTGCAAATTGAATGACTTCCATCTTTGGCACAGAGACTATTGCATAAGGACCGTGAGTTATTAATGATAATATGTGGCTGTTACCTAAGACATCTTCACCAGTAGATCTTCAAGTTCTTTAAAAATGAAGTGACTGTCAGGGTCTCCATTTTGCATATGGGAAATAAAAGCTTTGCAGAGGGAGTACTCAAGGTCGTCTGTCAACTAATAGCAGAGCTGGGATTAGAGACAAATCTGTTCGGTTCCAGGCCACTGTGTTATCCAGTAGATCACACTGACTTCCCCTAGGGGTTAGAAAGGGATCCCTAGATTGGTGGTAAAACAGTGTTAGCTACTGAGGCCAGGATTCTTGAAAGAACCTGGGAGCTTAAAAGGTACATGCCCCATGCACAGCACTGCAAGGGTATCACGAGCTGACCCTGAAAATCCTGAAATATCCTACTGTGTTTATTTTTTTCTGAAAGATGCAAAGTCTAACAGCTCTGTCTCCCAGTCCCATTTTTATTAAATGTATATGCATAGGAGAGGATGCTCTGCTCCCTTTTTGAGGCCATTCAATTAGGCCTATAATTAGAGATTTGCTGTTGCAGCAGGGAAACAGTTAGTTACAATACTGCCTCAGCTGAGCTCCACTGCACTAAGAGCAACTCAGACATAGACAGAGATGATTCCTTCTGGAAACTGTTTACTGCCTGAGCAGCGGAGTCCAAGTGTGGCAGTGAGGCACAGAAAAATGATACCACTTGTGTCATCTGTAATGGACTTGGAACAGACCCGAGAGCAGTTTCTGCTCCATGGCCCAGCTGCAAGCCCTCCTCAAGGAGGACGTTTCTGTGCGGTTTTACACTTGCAGTTTTAGAAGCATTTAAGGCCAGATACTTAAAACCTCTTTTGTGCTCACAGTTTGTAGACAAAAGAAATCCCAGGCTTAATTTTGCTTCCTGAAATCTCCATGGGTGTGGGTTGGGGCATTTGGATTTCTAAGTGCTTATTTAAAACTTCAGATTGGATGCCAAAACTCTTCTGGCAACAACTTTGCACCAGAGGCAGAGTTCTTGTCCACTGCTGAGCAGCTCATTGTCGGACGGTGCAATCCTCCCAAGAGAGAGGAGCGGTCAGGAGGGGATGGCAACCGCAAGGGGAAGGTGGTAGCCACCCAGCTGCCACTGCGGGATGTCTGGGGCTCCCTCAATGTCCGAGCCCGCTGGGGCTTCCAGCTACAGCCACAACGAAGTCCGTGCTTCCCTGCTTCTATGAGGTCAGTTAACTCCTGCAGTGGCAATCCTGATTAGCGGTGACAGAAAGCAATCAGAAAAAGAGAGTCACCTCCTCAGTCCATAAAAGCCAAACCCCCTTCCCAAGGTCTCCTTTCTGAATTCAGTGTTGTTCTGCTTTGCCCTGTTTCCTATGGGAATGTCTTCGCTTTCTCCGGAGGAGCAGATTGCAGGATGGACAACCCAGACAATGTAACAATTTAACCACATTTTTTTGTCTGGCTTTTGTCTCATGCATTTGAGTGCTTGGGGTTTTTACGTTTGTTTTGTTCATATTTTTTAACTGAAATGCTTACCGCTCTGATGGAGGTGAAAAGATGAGTTTGATGGTAGCTATGCTGCAGAGTTTGAAACTAGAAAGGAGCCATGGTCTTTATGTAGCACAGTTTCACCACCCTCAGAATTGTGGCTTCCAATAGCAAAGTAATACCCCATTTATTCAATTTTTTGACCTATCGTGTCATAGTGATCTCACAGCCATTGAACTAAAGATAAGTCATGCACCTTGGTTATCAGGGTGAACATAGAATCAAAGACATGCTTGTACACACACACACATGTATTTCTTACAACTTCAAAGCCTTGAAATTTTTCTGTTAAGAAACAAACAAACAAACAAACAAACAGAAATCACTTGTCTGTGGTTTTGAATCTTCTGCATAAGCAGGTGTGCCAGCTCCAAGCTTGTTTCTCTCTTAAAGTAATGTCACAGCACAAAAGGAAAGACATTGTAAAAGCACTATTGTTCTGCACCACTGTTTTAAAACAGCTGTTGTACTGAGAAAAAAAACAATGTAGCAGACAAGTTTCAGATCCTTATATTCTTGGAAGGTATATGTCATTAACGGACAATTAAATCTCTCTGAATTTAAATCTAAATGTTATTTTTAAAATGGTTGCATCCCAACATTCTCTTTCAATGTCTTTTGATTGTGGTGTTTCAAAATCCTGAGACTGGACTGAAATTTTCCACCACGTTCTCATTTGTAATTAAAATATTGCCTTACATATGGTGCTGTAGTTATAACTCTGGTCTGTCTCCAAACTTTAACTGCTTCTTAGATTACCAAATCTCAGTCTTTCTATGTAATTCAATGTATAACATTCAGTAAATGATAAGATATGGTTAGAAGGAACTTACCTTGAATCACAATAAAGCAATTTTTTCATTGAAAAAGTATCCATGACTAGACAGTGATATGCTCAAATTTATTCATTATTTTAGGGAACTCTATCACTATGTGTATAATGCTTTGAAGTTTGGCGTCCATTATCATCTTTACCAGCAGCATGCATCCACTTGTGCAGAAAGCTAAAAGGAAAGGACAACTAAAGGGACTGGAGCCAAGTATCTTCAAAGACAAAGTAATATTTTTTGTTTTTTCAATATTCAACTAGCTATATGTTTTAGCAATACATTCATCAATAATCTAGTGAGTGACAGAAATGCTATAATTAACACGCAATTTCTAAAATTAAAAATAAATTTGGCTTATCTATGTGACAGTGAATAACTCCTAATGTCGTTTTCCAAGAAATATGTGAAAGGAGAATTTATAGTAGAAAGTTCACCCTGTTTTGTAAGGAAAACAGATGTTCATTAATAAACAGTCTGACCACGGAGCACTGGAACTACCATCTGGATGGGATGTTGTACAGGATTTCCCCCCCCTTTTAACAATTTAGTCAGTGAAGTTCTGGTAGGGATCAGGTGATTTCATTTTTTTTTTTTTTAATGGCGTGTTTGGAAATACGCTAATCTTTTTCTTTCCTTCACATAATTTCTTCCTTCATGCCTTTAAACAACTTAATAAAAAGAGTAAACCATAAAGCATTACAGAAAGTTCTGGAAATGGAGGGGGGAAAGAAAAGAGTAGTTAGCTGTAGTAGCATCTCTTATTTCTGCTTGCAAAACTGGTGCTGGTGTATAACGTCTTCTGCATTTTTCCACCTCAGCCACAATACGTGGAGAATACCGTGTGAGTGCTTGTGCTCTTTGTTGGTTGGATTGCAGCAGCACCTAGAAATACCAGGCAAAATCACTCCCTCCCTCCCCCCGTGCTCTGTTCTGCCTGTGTGTAAAGAAAGGGTGTCCTCACCCCTGAAGAATTTGCCGCCTGAGACTGCAATCCTGTAGGCAGTGATGTTCATGGCTTACTATTAAAGTGTGACGTGGAAGTGCCTTTTAGGTGGATGACATGTTAATTGTCATCGTGTTGGGACCTATGTGCGTACGATGTGCTATCATCATCCTTATTTTACGTATGGAAAAATGAGGCTCCAGAGAAAGCCAAGAATTAAAAGCCAGATGTCCTTATTCCTGGATGAGAGCCTTGGTGCACGATGATGCTGTTCATTTTCACCTCAGTGTACAGTTTAAGACCTTCCAGGGGTCCCTGCTCCTCCCTGCCCACTTGTAAAAGGGGTAGAGAAAGGCGTATCCAACTGCTGGGATGCTGTGAAGCTTTGCCCTGCTGTGTAGACCTCTGAGATACTGGGGTGAGAGCGCGGCATATTTTATCACACAGCGCCAATGTTTCCACAATGTTTCTTGTGGTTGGGCAAGGGAGTAACGCTACATATGTCAGATCAAGCAAGGTGCTCTAGTTGTCAGATAATTACAAGCACTTACTAAGTAATTAATGTGCTTGGACTTCACTTAATATTTGTATACCTTCTCCAGTCTGTTTTACTACATGCTATCAAGACTCCTAAATACTTTCTTAGCAACCAAAACAAGAAATGACTTGATGTTAAGTGTGTTACCTATTCTGCAGTCACTACCGGCTGCCAACAATTCATCAGCACACTGCTTATTAATTTTCTGCAATGAACTGTTTATTGATATTGCTTTTATTGTGGTACCTCACCTCAGCCATGAAGGGAGGACATGCACCTTCATCTCGAGCTAATGGCATTGCTGCCAATGCTGCAGGGAGGCTGAAGAGCAATGTGACTAATAAAACACAACCAATAAAAATATGAAGGAAAAAATGTCCCTACTAGTAAGAAATGCATATTCCAAGTGCTTGCACAGTGCCTGGGGCTGTTAATCATCACTCCATGGGCACCCCTAAACAACTCTAAACAACAGTTAGAAAAGGATCAGATGGCTGTTTAGGGGACTCGGTAGAGTGGTATTTGTTTGACTGGCAGGTAGCCACACTTGTAAGTTGTGCTGTGAATAACAACAGTGGATGAAACATGAACATGAAGGTTTTTACTCATATGCTGTCTTTAGGACTCTTTTCCGCTTTGTGCTAGGAGATGAAGGAGGAGCTGGGCGTAAAGGCCGCTGGCTTATTGCAGGCAGCAGTGGGGCCTGCTGAGCAGCCCTCTGTAAAGGGCAAGCTGGAAACAACCACTGCAAGCAGTTTACCTGGCCTGGCTTCTCCTGAGAGGAAGAAAAAAAGTCTGTTTCTACCACTGATTAATAGCTCTTTCCTCCCTCCTTCTTGCCCACATTTGTCAAGGAGGAAGCTCGTGAGCATCCTTTCCTGCTCTCCAAGTGCATATGTAAACTTTCCTCTCATCTCCGATTCATTAATCTTAACCACTTTTGTTATGTGGGTTCCTCCTCCTCCCCTTCCCCTTCTGGATTCATCCCCCTGACATTCCTTTCCCTTGACTGCTCCTGCCAAGGGGCTGTGCTGCCCGTGGCGGTGGCCCAGGAGCTGCTGCCTGCAAGATGCTCCATGGTGCCCGGAGCAACTCATCTCCTGAAGCTGGACGCTCCACCTGCCGAAGGCGCAGAGATCTGCTGTTGAGACAGCTTTCCACCCTGACTCTATGGCACTGTGGGTCTGACTTGGCCAGTACCTCTCATTTTGCAGGAAGTAAAAAATTGCATGTAATCATCATCAGTCATTCATTATCAGCCCCTCTCAGCCTGCTGCTGGGCAAGGCCTTCTCCTCTGCCTGCTTTCCTCATGCTGATTGCTTCACTTATTTATTTATATATTTATTTTTGCCAGGACTTTGCCACATTTGGAAAGCAAAGCTGGCCGGTGGTAGCAGAGCATGGTTTGCCAAGACCAAGTCCTCCTTGCCCTCTAAAAAAAAAACTGCTTTACTGCTGGTGATCCACATTTATTGAGTCACTTGGACAGGAAACTGTGGAATTTACTGAGTTTTAGTAAGAGGCATGAACACGCACTGGTACAGGCTTCAGTAGGGACCAGTGATCTTAGCACATACCTGAGATCCCTGGTGGGATCTCATAGCCTGATCTGAAGTCCATGACAAGAGATCTGCTGTCACCCATGCCAGCTAGGATCCCATCTGTGCTGTAGGTGTGCCTTCAGTGGCAGTGGGGGCATAAAACTTTTTTGATTTTTACCTGAGCTTAAATGAGCAGCAAGACGACAGCGTTTCAAATGCTTCTGAAGGAGGACTGAATTTTTAAAAAGACCAGTGATCCCAATTCACAGAAACATCCAAGGGCTTGGGGACTCAGCCAAACTTTTGTGAATTACAAATACTGAGGGATTAGGCTTTCCTGAGACATTTTCCTAATGCTTCCTGGTTTGAAGGAGGTTTTTTGGCAGATATTTCTTTCTCTTGCTTCACAGGTCCAAAACCATTGGGAGCTCTCATAGAGGAAGACAAAGTAATTTTTAAATACTGTGTTTACTAGGTCTGTTCCAAGCGGGAATAAATAATGTAGTGTTTAAAATGACAACAGGAAAGATCATTGCCTTTGCATTAGGATTCTCAGTGCTGCTAGTGAAGGCAAGGCTCTAGATCTAAGTAAGCCCATAGCAATCTCTTGTTGCCCATGTCTATCTGACGAAGCTGCACCAACCTTCTCAGAATTACAGCAGTTTTGTTGCCAAAACCTGGAAGCAGTAAGATTTCCCAGTCACATATGTTTCTGACAGACACACTCCCTGCCCTGAAGTGCCTAATTTTCTGCTGATGGGCGTTCATATGGCTAGCTGGTACCTGTTCGTAAAGCTACCTGGCTGCAGCAGGAGCCTCAAAGTAGTTTCTTTTTGACTAACTTGCCTTGAGAGTGACAGAGAAGACATACACCAGACCTGCTTAGAGTAGACGTAATAGCGTGCTTATGAGTTTGTGTGCATGTACCCTTGAGATTAGAGAGCTGAGAGCGTACGTATGGCGTGGAGGTGGGAAGCAGGTCTGTATTTTCACGCAAGAAGGGTTTACTCTTCCTCTTCCCCTGCACAGAGAGATGGGTCAAGGAGATTTGCTGCTTTCTGGTCAGTCAGCCCCATCTCTACCTACAAAGTGCCTTTTTCCCCTACACTTAGCAGCAGGTAGCGTAAGTGAGTCCTTGCGCTTTGACGTGACAGATGTAACGTGATCCTTGCAAAGTGCGTGGCACAAGGAGACACAAGGGTAATGGATTTTGGTAACAGGCTACACTCCTCCAAGCTGCAATATCTAAAGGGAAGGATTTTGGCACTCCTGCCCAGGAGAGGAGGACCTACATATCTGTACAGTCAGAAACAGTGGGGCCCCTTTATGGGATATCTTTTAAGGATACCAGGAGGTGAAGGAGCCCTGCACAGTTCAGCTGAACCTTTTGCATGGCTCAGGAACCCAAAAAATGCATAGCCTTATAGTGGATCTTGCTGTATGTGCCTAACTTGCGTGTACCTCATAGGGACAGGAGTCCTTAAGAGTGGGATTTTCAAAATTGTCTGCATCCTGTTGCTCCTAAGTCTCTTTGAAAATTGGTTTGTTTCTGGATGCGGATGTTTCCTCAAGTTTGTGTCTCTAACTGTTGCTGTTTTGTAGTTTCTTAGAGTTGCAGCTAACCCAAATGGTGCCCATTTGAGGCATATTAGTAAGACTTGTTGGGGCCCAACATCAGAAGAAATCTCAACACTTAAGACAATGAAGCTTAAGCCTGGCTTCTCTCTTGGCCACCCAGAATAAACAGTGATGATAATGATAATAAGAGACATACTTGTCTCTGCACTGTGTGCCTGCCTAGGAGTAACGATGGAAATTGGTATGGGTGACTTCTCACAAGCCAAACATCTGTCGAAAGTGAGATAGACCCCTCCCGTTTTGTTTCACGGGTGAAATTGGGGTGGAAAATGTGAAGTAAATATCTTATCCTCTCCATCCCCTGACAAATTGTTTTTATCAAAGCAAAATGGTCCCTTTAGGCCACCATAACTATCCTCACAAAAATATTCCCTTTCAGATGAAGATAAATTTACCATTTTTGTATTACAGTTTGCTTAGTTTGCTTTTAGTGTAAATATGTAAACATAATACTTAGTTTGATATTGGTACAACTGTTCTTTCCTGATTTATTCTTCAAAGAACTTTCCCGTGTTATGAAATTAGTGCAGAGAAAAAAGAGGTTGCCCAGTTTTATGATACCTGCTGAATTTACCTGAATGTGTATGTTCAAATCTGGGATTTGTATTTTCTGTTTAAATATTCTAGTATAAACACAAACCTTACAGTCTCAATAGTTTGACTGATTTCTTGTTTTACATGGTCTGGGTTTTATTTGATTTAGCATTCAGTACTACAAGAGAAAATAAAAGTGAAATAATCCAGAAGCCTAAGATGAAGGATGCTTTGAGAAAGAATACTCTCCAAATTGTTTACTTTCTATGAGCTTTCACTCTTTGGATTCACTCACGAATTTCCAGCAAGTAAATCGGCTGCATGTGTATCTGTGTGCCCATGTGCCGTGGATGTATGGTTAAATGTGCCTGGCAGTAGATTTTTGTTACAAATGGGAAAGTCAGCCCATTGTTGCTAAGTTGCAAATGTAAATCCATTTATGGCTTTGTAATTTTGCAATTTTGCACGCTATTAATGTGAGATCAGTTTGCAGTTTTGCAGCTCAGATGTCCTTAAACCTCAAAGCAAAACCCAGAGATTTATGAACCCAGGTGAACCAAAGCTTCGGGAAAAGCTCTTACAGAACTGAGATTTGCACAATTCTTATCTTCTGCCAAATTATTCAAGCAGAGAGCAGAGAAAATCTTTTATATAATATTTGGGAAGTGGGGAAAAAAGGAATGGGAATATAAGCACAACACTTGGTAATATGCCTCTTCACCTTCCTGTAAGAATTTTGATTGATAGATTCCTCTGCAGTCTCCTCCATTAGGCTAATTTAGAGAGTCACCTGCATGTTGCATGTATAACTTGCTAAGCTTTTCAAATTACGCCCTTTAAGGAAGAGGTGCTCTGTGCTGTGGTTTATTAAGCCCACTTCTTTGATACGTCTCAGTGCCAGACAGACACACACCTAAAAAAGAAAGCTGAGCACGTATTGGATGATGGGGAATTTGGAGGTTTAAAAATACTGGTATCGGTTTCTTTCTTTGTCTTTTTTCCCCCCCTTAATGTAGTTAGTCTTTATAGATTATAAAGCCAGAAGGGACCATTGTGAGCATCAAATCTGACCTCCTGCTTAACACAGGCCATAGGCTCCGCTGAATTAATTCCTGTCTGAACTAGAGCATATCTTTTCGAAAGTCAACTTCTCACTTCCCAGCATATGAAAAGGTCTCCCATGACACCTATAGACCTTTCATAATGAACAGATTCTTCCCATGATACGGACAAATTGAGTTTTTCCTGGGAGGTACTGCCCCACTCTGAGCTGATAAAGGAAGACCCAGGAACTATAGGTATGCTGTGATTACTTCTTTTGCACTCTGTGATGTTCCAGGAGCTTGTGCATCTTCTGCTTTATGAGATATACTTGGCCTAGGGGAGCTAAGTGGAAGGATGAGGGAGAAGAGGAGGTGCATAATGGTATGGCCTCCAGCACTATTATTTATGACAGTATCCTTCCAGCAATCTGTGCCTGCATAGGGTGAAGGCATGGTTTCAATTCTGCCCTTGAAACATGGATTAAGCAATGTTGCTAATACATATTTGTCCCTGCGGCTGTCAAACATTTCACTGATACTAGACTCTGTAGACAGCTTAATAGCTAGGTCTTCTGTCAATGTTACTGCAGCAGTGTCTCCTTTGCTTTAAGATGCTGTTCAGATTTATTCAAGCAATAGGTGTAGCATGGTGCTTGGTAAATAGCAGCACCTGACTGTATGCTTGTATCATCACTGCTTGCTGACATCCCAAGTGACCAGATGAAATGGATAGACTATGGAAACCAAGTGCTGAGAAGAATCCAGTGAGTGAAAGTTGGAAAGATCATCTGTCTCATCCCTATTTTAAGCCTCCTAACTGTTACGTGCACAATGCGTTATCATTCTAGAAGTCTCTGAACAATAACTACCATCTGCAGGAGTTGAAATTGTGTGTATCCAACAATATTGGACAAATGGTTTTATTACTATTGTTAGTATGATGCTTTACTGGCATTGATGTAATCTGTGTCGCTGGTTTTCACATAGCACTTAGTCTTTTACATATGACCTTGTTTAATTTCTCTGGATGATAGAGACCGAAATTATCTGTGCAAAGATAAGCATCGAAAGCATTATGGTATGTACCCACACATGACGGCAATATTTCACTACCTATTGAAAAGCAAGACACAATTGAAGGATGACATTTTTCCAAGCTGCAATATTACAGTTCACCTGTATGGTGGGAGGTGATGAATATTTGGCTTCTCAAAGCTATTGCCACTAGCTGATGGAGGAGCAATGATAGGTGTTACCTCTGCTTCACACTTGCTTCAATTCTCGACTTTGGCTTTTCAGATTATCAAACTTTTTCATGATAATTTTCTGCTGGAGATGATTTTTTTCTCTTCATAACTGATGTTTGGAAAACTGTCATGAATACCTCCAAATCTCACCTCATCAGATAAAAATATTTCTATGGGTTATTTTTATTCTTCAACATGTATTTCCTCTCCCTAACATTTGGAGATAACTAACTGTCCATTACTGGCAAGGTACCACATGTTCAAAAGGTTTCAGTCCGGGGCAGATTCTGGGTTAGAGGTCTGCATTGCAAATGGAGGAACCTCCTACACTGGAAAGCTCTGGGCCACTGCTGTGTTTGAAGCAGCAAATAAAGTGGCCAGCAATTGAAGCCTCAGCAAAATGTAAGCACACCAAATCTCAAAAAACCCCCAACCTTCTGAAATGAAGCAGATGCCTAGATCTTTCGGAGTTCCTTTCACTTGCCTTGAGTTACTCTTTTTTTCCAATAGTGATTGCACGGCTGGAAGAAAAAACTTCTGGACCTTGCTTAATACCATTTTCTGTGCAGAAATGAAATTGCCAGAGTGTTTTAGAATTTAACTCCTGTGATATCCACTACAGAAATTACGGTTATTATTGTACAGTAATTTCTCTGAAGTTTCTTCAGCACCAGTGGTCACGTGTACAATCAAGCCTTGAAAAACGCCTCTGTGTGACTTTGCTGTAGTTTCAGACTTTCTTTTCTAGCCTCCAGGGACACGAAGACCTTAGCTCTGACCTACATTTCTGCTAATTCTCCTACTGAGTCCCCCTTTGCTTATTCTGCTTTGCCAATAATACCTTTATGTCCTTTTCCTGCCGTTCTGCCTACCTCTGTGATCTATTGGTAACTGTTCAGTCCTCTCTAAAATTTCTGTTTTGCCTTGAGGCAAATGGAAGAAAAATGCACTGTGATTAAACTTACGTGTAGTAAAGAGAAATAACATTTTTATTTTCTCTCTCAATTCTAAGGCAACTATTTGGGGAGTGGGAGGGGATATTCCATGCTTGGTATTTCTGTATTTTCTAGAACATGGAGTCTGAAGTAGGGGACGGTATAAACATATCTAATAGGTCAAAGAATATTTTTATGACCATTTTTTTTTGGTTGAGAAGTGCTGGAAAATCAGTGGTGATATTCTTCCGCAAACCTTTCTACTTCCCTACCTGGCTGTTGTGAACTGGTGGTTGAAATAAATTATCTGTGAAGGGCAAAGTCTTGTTATAAGTCAAGTAGTGAAAAATGCAACTTTTAACAAGTTGATTAAGTCAAACGGCTTTATTTATCATGGGAAACCTAGTAATTTTGGCCAGATCAAGACTGAATTTCCTCTTGGTCTAGGCCATCCGCCTAAATAAAGAATAGGGAGAATAAACTTACTTACAGCTCCTCACTGGGAACTGCTGTTCATTTTCTTGTACCGCTAACATCCAAGCTGACACCGTTTTTTAACATTTACTAGTTTGTCTTTACTGTCCTTCGTATCTTCTCCAGTGCCCTTGGGCATTACACCGACTGTGTCCTGGTTTATCACCTGGTTAACCTCCCGTTTTCTCCTCTGCTTGGTGTTTGGTAGGATTAGCTCAATATTCAGGGGAGAACGCCAAGCCACGTGGTCGGCCTGACCCGTCCCAAAGGCTTGACTACTGAATTACAAGTAGCAAATACTGGGAGTACTACTCACAGTGAGCAGTTTATGAGCAATTTGTAGGCTGAAATTGGTTTGCACAAAACATTTATTGGACAGCTTCAAATAGAAAACGAACTTGTAAAAACTGCAATTTGTTCATGAACTGCATTCATGGGTATGATAAATTATGCAGTACAAACTCTTTTCCCGCTGTTAACTTCTCCAAGGGAGACATAAGAAGCTGCTGATGCCACTGGAGAGAGCTCAGGACCCATCACCCCTACTGTACAAGAATATTGTTTAAATGAAAGAACTCATGTGAAACGAAGCAAAGGATGGAATAAACATTGCAGATGCAACTGAAGATGCATGCCAACTTATATGAATTAGAAATGAGTGTTAATGTTCTTTAGATCAAGAAATTACTGGCTTGTACCCAGTCCCCTTTAAGTTCTTAATTCTAAAAATACAGTCGTTAACTTGTTGAAAACAGAAACTGCAGCTGTACTGTGTCATCCAAAATATTTAACCCTTCTTTCTTCTCATTCTTCCCCCTTACCTAGACTGCCCCTACACAAACCTAACGAAGAAGGAATTGTGGTCCAATTGATATGACATCTTTGTGACAGTTATGGTCTGTAGCTCTTTCATTTATGCAAATCCGGTTGCTCAAGGCAGGTATTCTGATGTGTCAGCTGTATGTAACATGAGCACTTTGTAGCTCAAATGACGTTCTAACTTTGCTCTGATAATTGTCCTGCACTCTCTAATATCTGTGAAGCAGGTGGATCATGAGCTGCTGTTCCAGGTGTCCTGGGTGAGGAGGAAAAATTCTGAATGACATTTTTTCGGCTTGGGGCGTTGTTAGTGTTGAGTCATTATGTTGTCTTTTGGGTTGAATTTCATATTTACGAAATAAGGTGAGAAGGAACTTTAGATCAGTTCCTTTAAAAACAGAAATTAATTACATGTTTTCTAAAATGGATCTGCAACTCTCAATAAAATCTAAAGCAGTTTCTCTCTGCCTCTGAGGACAACATTTTGATCACAGATTGTAACTTAAACTTATTTTTATCTGAACTACTATGTTGCAAAGGGTGGTAAGAGATTTATTGTGATGTATTAAACCATCTGTTCCCAAGGACTGTGCTTCACTAGCCAATGCTTGTCGTGCTGCGTTTTCGATTCTCAAAGCTCCTTTGCCATTTTAACTTGCTTGTAGGTAACAGAGAGCTTTCACTGCCTTGAAAAGCAGATGTCCTGCTCAAGTCTTGAGGAGACTACAGGGGAGGTCAGCTGCAGGGGTACTTGCAACTTTTTTCCACTGACTTTTTTTCCTTTCCTGTCCAGACTCCTAATAACTAGTGGAATCAATAAAAAATAAAATGCGAAGCAACAACTTTTCAAAAATGCAACAATGAATGGAGAAAAGACTTTGACAGAACGATGTACAAGATATTTACTTCTTTTGAGATAGCCAGCTATAAGGTAGAGCACATTTTAGTTTATTTCAATAAAACACATGGGGCAAAATGATGCAGGCCTGCTCGTGATCAAAGTTCAAATGCAGTGAACTCTTTTACCATACATAGGAAAAATGGCAGGTGTCAGGAAGCTTTTCTTTCTCTGTAAGCACTGCACTCAAACTCAGAGAGCTTTCAGAGGTTGTTCAGTACTGGCATGGCTTTATTATAATTGGAAGGAAATAAAATTTGGAGAGAATAATTTATTTGCCAAAAAAAGGCAGGCTTGGCTCTACCTAACCTATTCACAAAATTTGCATGTTACATTTGTTATTGTGAATTGATGACTTCTCCAAAATTACTACAAAATGTGGATGTCAGTATTTTATTGGTTTGGTTTGGTTTTTTCCCCTCCTGAAGTCAGTATTTCTATTTTTGTGTTGATTTCCTTCGGAACAAGGGTGAAGGTTAGTAATTTCTTTAATACACTTGAACTATACATTTTCTAAAGGGACTTAGTTTGTTCCTTGCTCTTAACGTGCCTAGCTGAAGAGATCATGATAGAAGAAGGGTGTGCTGTCCCTTCAACAGCAGGGCTGTGTATGTATTTAATTCCCCCACTGCTCTAGTCTATCCTGTATACCTAGCGCCAAAAAAAATAATAACCTAAACACTGATTCACCACAGTCTCCTGTGTCCTCACAATTCCTGGATGTTGTACTGTATTGTCTTCAAAATCCCATGGGTGCTTGAGGAAACAGAAAGAGGCCCTTCTGTCTCATCATGCCTGGTCCTTATCCATTGCAGTCCATCACATCATATAGGATTACTTTTACATTCTGAGACATTTATAAAGGAACAGCTTCTGTCTGCACAGTAGAATATCTTCCTAATGCGGATTATCCTATCCCCACCTGTCCAAGGAGATGTGGGAAGGCATGCTCCTTCTTCCAGTTGGTTACCAGCAGTTCTTGTGGAAATCTGAAACCAGGCAATGCTTACATATCTCTAGGCATCACAGGCTGGACTGATGTTAGGTGTAGCTCAGCAGATCTCAGTGATCCATACTGACAAGTATTCGCTAAGATTTAGGGCACATGCTTTCTTGTAGAGGAGCCTAAACTCTGGTTTTAGGTGGCACTGAGAGAGCCCTGCACAGCCTGCGACCTCCCCTTCTTTGCTGGGAGGATGGTGCTGGCAGTGATGGCAACTCTTGGATGGCTTCTCACTCTCCATGGGGGAAACAACCCAAAGTGGAAAGAAAAAATCACCCCATAAAAGCTCTAGGTCAGAGCTGGGGTCGGGGGTGAGAAGGACTAAAGCTCAGTCAATGAGGCAGAGTCTGGTGAGAGAGTGCTGCACGTTACCATTTGTTTTGGCTGCCGTGGCCCTGAAGGCATCCATAGCCTTGCCTGTCCCTGCCCAACCTTGGGGCTACTCCCACCCTCTCCAGGGCCCAGAAGCCTATGTCAGTCCCCAGGGCCATCAACCCCTGCCCCAGAGACACCGCAGCAGGTCCCATCTCCAGCCCCCCACAGCCCTGCCCTTCCCGGCCGTGGGCCCCTGGTGCCGGACCCACACAGGGGCCCATAGAGTCAGTCACAGAATGGTTTAGGTTGGAAGGGACGTTAAAGATCACCCAGTTCCAACCCCCTGCCATGGGCAGGGACACCTCCCACTAGACCAGGCTGCTCAAAGCCCCATCCAGCCTGGCCTTGAACACTTCCAGGGAAGGCGCATCCACAACTTCCCTGGGCAACCTGCTCCAGTGCCTCACCACCCTCAGAGTAAAGAATTTCTTCTTAATATCTAATCTAAATCTACCCTTTTTCAGTGTAAAACTGTTACCCCTCCTCCTATAACTACACTCCCTGATAAAGAGATGAGGAATTTAGATCTTACCTAGGCCTCCCATGATCTTCCAGGAACATTTTGGTGCTTACCTACTGGTGTGTAATGAAGACAGCTTAGAAATGAGAAAAGACATAGAGACCTCAGGAAATCAGAGAGGAAGGAAGGACATAGCTAGCCAGGGTTAGGCTGCCGTGTGCTGGAAAAGCAGCAAGGGTGCTTTTCTTCAGATGCATAGTGAAGAGGAACAAAGGGGGCACTTGATTTTGACAAGCCTAATTTTGCCTTTACTGAGGCCAAGAGCCGCAGGATCAGAGGGCTTTCACCTGCATTGTCCCCTTGCCATGATCTGCTCAGGCTATGTGGGAACCCAACTGCTCCAAGGGGCTGGAAGCATAAAACATGTTTGTATTTGTCACTGCTCCAAATGAAGAACAGCAGAATAACAAGTTTACATAAAGATATGTTATGATAACTACTATGTGTTAGTTATAGTTTAATCATGTTTATAGCTGAAACACTGAAATTTTCTGGGTAAGACTTGCAACAAGGTTGAAAAATATGAGTGACCCTGTTGCTCACAAATATCTCAAGATACACATTGTGGATGCAAGTGGTGTATAGTGCTGATTACACTGGGATGAACGTCAGCAAGGTTTTGGGCATGATTTCTCTGGCACCACATAGCTTTTTGAAACTGATTCCACATTGACTACATTTTGGATTTTTTTTTTTTAAGTTTATGTAACTTGCGTACAGGGTTAGAAACACTGTAGAGGTGTAAAGTAGACTGCTGGGCACACATAGCCAAACAGGTACACTAAAAAAGTAGGAAATGTTCATAGACTCTACGTGTTGTAAATCAATGAAATATGGGCAAAGGAAGGAATAGTCTTTCACAAATGTCTTGTGGGAAAAGAAAATGTTTTCTTTTAGTTCTGCTTGCATATTGCCTAGTCCAAGATGGATTTTCATGGACAATTATGGCTGAGATGAAGACAAGCATATATCGACTTGCACAGTTGGTAGGTCATGAGCAGTAAAAGAAGGCGGCAGCAACAACCTCCAAACATCCTCCTCAAAACCTACTATTTAAAAACAGCATGAATTACATACATATGCGGGTCATATAGTTCCTTTTCCTCATCAGCCTTTTTGTCTTTCAATGTCTGGCCAATTGGAAATTTCAGGTACTTATTTGTCCCCTTAATGTGATTAAAGCAATTGTTCTTCAAGGCTAATTTCTAGGTTTTTTAAGTGGATAGACTCTATTACATTAAAAGGAGAACTCCAAGAGTTTTTCCTTTCCTCTTGAACTCTGTCTTTGATTTCACAGGAAGGAAACATTAACCAGAGCTGTCCTAGAAATGAGTAAGAGATCCTAGGAGCATATCCAAGGATTCCCATGGTACTTCCTGGCAAATATATTCCCTGTGTAGCTGAATTAGATCAGCTTGTGATGCTTTGGAATTGATGTTCTCTGATGTACTTTTTGTTATTTTGCTGTTGCCAAACTCAAAAAGTCAGTAAGCCGACAAAAATAATATACGTTTTGGGTATTACCATGACTAGCAACTAAGAGATACTAGAGAAAATAGATCATTTAACTTAATTTCCCTAGTTGCATGCAAAACAAATCTTATACAGGCAATTATTATAGAATTCTTGGAAAGTGGACTTCAAACATACAATCGAAGCAAAATTGGAGCTATTCATAAGCAAATATTTAATGCAACTTGAACTTTCTGATTTTTTTCATGTTGACTTGAGTGTTGCTTTGCTAATCTTGCTAGAAGCATGGAATTATTATTTAAGTGCCTGTCTATGTGCTTAATAAAATCAGGCATGATATTTCTCATTAGTGCAAGATTTCTACCTTTAGTAGTACTGCAGACAGCAGTGAACCCAGATTATGTTACACTAGTCCTGAGGTTACTTTTGCAGTGTAAAATATTTCATTTACATACTGTAATTTAAAAGGTAGCATTTCTGAGTGATGGAAACCTGCACTGAGCAGACTTGGTATAATATTTGGGTTATTGTACTTTGCAGAATGAACCAGAAGCCCTGAGTGCTGAGACAACAATTGAACCCGCGATCCTATATTTACAGTCTAGTATCTAATTTTTAATAGAATTTATCCAGCAAAATATTCCAAACAAGGTACTGATATCTTGCCTTTCTGAAGGCTAGTGTTTGGAGCAGGTCTGTCAATTTAGCTTTCTCCTTCAACTGGATTTTCACTTCTTTCCCCTCACTGTCTTTATTTGGGCATTTGCATGTTGTTTCTGGACTCTTGAATTGTTATTATTCAAAACGTATGATATTGTGGTTCTGGAGAGAGGTTATATAATAGCTGCCCTGGTAGTCTCATTTTACTACTTTGGTAGGAATTCACAGCAGTTGTGCACTTGCACAAAATCCCTAGTTCCTCTATTGTCTTCTTTTTTTCCCAAACACTGGATTTATAAGTGCTGCTCCTGTATGCCTTAGCCCTCCCAAAATAGAGCCCCCTCCAGAAGAAATTCTCATACCTGGGGAAATTCTGGTTTACAGATGGTAAATCTCTCCTATGGTCGATGGGAGGGAGGAGATGAAAAAAAGTTATCAGAGTTGAAAATGTATAAAAATAAAGGTAAACTAAAGCGGGAAGACAGAAACAAACTGAATACCAGGGTGAGGTCCTGAGAACTCCCTGCTAAATGAAGCAATCCACAAAACATTTATGGTTGCTTTTAGGAACCAAGAATTTGTCAAGTGTTATGAAGCAGCAAGCAGCCAGCGTGAGACAGAAAATGTCCTTAGTCAAAAGTACTGATGCTAGCCAAAAATCTGTGCAGGAGTTATTCCTAATGTTATTTTTTTTCCCAGTGATTTGGATGTAGAATTGCAAGTTTCTTTTTATGCACTGGAGAAAATGAAGCTTTTGAATTTGTACCCAGAATGCTCCTTCACTGAAGTATAGAAATGTTTTTCCAATTTGCAACTACACCAAAATAATTTGAGAAACTCTGTACCATTACCAATACTACTGGGTGAAAGACTTTTTGTACCTTGTGGAGGTGCTTTACCTGTGCAGGACCTTTCCCAGAATGTGTCATGGTTTGCAATTGGATCCCTGGAAAATAACATCTACTGAGGTTTTTGTAGACTAAACTACAGATGCACCTGTTTGGCCACTTATTGAACATCATAAGGACCACTGCACGTTGTTTTACAGAAGGTTTTGGTTGTGAAGCTTGCAGAAAAAAAAATATCACCTTGTGTAAGAAGACTTTCAGTAGTGCACATTTAACCTTCATTTTGCCATTCCATGCCCTACCTGACGCCGTGCAGGTGAAGGAAAAGGAATGTAACAGATGCAAGCATTAAATTTCTCTGCAATGAAAAATAGCAGATCCTGTCTTCCACACCCATCAGAATATTGCTGATCAATCAAAGTCCATCACTTTGGAAAAATCACATCCTTTTAATACAATTTTTCCTTTTGATACTTTTGTATTGAAAAACACAAGCTTGCAACACAAGCACAAAAACCCACAACAAAATGATTCATTTGGAAGATATCCAAGCAGTACATTTTTCTTCATTGCTGGAACTTTTGTCTTCGTTTTCCTCTGAAAGAAAATTTTGGCAAAACCCCATGTAAGTTTCCGAAGCGTCTTACTTTGGATACTTTTGAAATTTCCTTCAAAAAATTATTCCATCAGAAGTATTTCCAGCCGGTTTTAGTGGTAACACTCTCCATGTTTTTGACTGCTCAGTCTCCACCGTCATCTTCAGGAAAATATGTACATATTTTAAAAAAATATATTAGTGTTAGTAATAATAACATTTACTATAATAATAAGATGGAGTAATGTAGTATATTAAGGGGGATGTACAGAATTTGCTGTTGTAATGGTGTAGGAATATATGTGTATACTTTGCATTATTCAGCTGGAAAAAGCAGAATACAAGTTTCAAGTGGCTCTCTTAAGAGCAATACAACCCACACCAGGACATCACAGCCTTATTGTTCATACTGCTTATTACACTTCACACGGTCTTGTGTTGTGCTCTCCACTGTGTCTATATTTAAATGATGGAAAAACATCCTGGTTGTCTTTGACAACAGTATGAAGTAATGGAGAAAATGCAGAAAAACAGTCTCAAATCTGGTGATGCTGGGTAGATGCAAGACCTTGGGTAGATGCAGCATATTTCATTAAGGCAATTTAATGTGCCAGTTCAATAAACCAAAATAATTTGTGGAATGTATATTAGACTTACCCAAATTGGAGAAATAAGAGGTTATTTTTTAAGCAACATAAGTAGAATTGTGAAATTGAAATAGATTGACAAATACTTGTAATTAGAACCAAAACTCTTTAGATTTTACATCTATTTAGAAAATACTTAAGATTGTCCTTGCATGTTGAAATAAGCAGGACTGGGATGAGTTACAAGCTGTAGCATGAAAAACAAAATTAAAAATATGCTTTAGAATTATATAGTAACATTTCTGGGTGTGTTCACCTAGAAGATCTTTTAAAAGTGCCTTTTAAAAGTGCCTTTTAACCTTTTCAGTACAGAGCACGTTAGTCAACTTTCAGTATACTTTTTCTTTTTTTTTTTTTTTCCTTCTTAACTATTCTCAAAATGGAGCAAGAAAGGTGGGAGCTGCATATTCAAGTTGACAGTGATAAAATATTTATTTCTTACCTTTCATGACACTATATAATAGACAGGTAAAAGATGGATTTTATGTTTTATGAAGTTTAATTTGTTCTGAAGAATGAAACAATATAAAATTATGTCTGTGACTTTTTCATATGAGGCAACTCTGAAATATCCTTTATGATTTCTGGATTTGTTCTTAAGAAGTATATGAAGCTTTCTGTATGAGTCTTAGTTGAACCTCTATTACTTTTTCTACAAATACCTATATTTGCATTAACAGTATTTGTTGTAGCCAAAATTGAGACTATTTAAAGATGAAATATGTCAGGTGGGTAATTGTATAGTTAAATTAATTTCATCAGATATTGTTAGTTTTGCTAAGGATTTTCTAATTTCTTTCAGACTTCTTTAAGGGAGATTTAAAAAAATTATATTTGCTTTAAGGACATAACAGTTTATATATAGTTTTGGCTGAAGAACAAAGTATTTTGGTTTGGAAATAAGACTCCTTGAGAGTTGTGGGGCTATAGTTTCTTGTCTCCATGCTCTTTCAGGGACAGGCTTCCCAGATACTCGGTATTTCTCACAGATGCACTGAAGCCAAAGACATACACTGTGTGATGTTTTCCAGCGCGTTGCCTTTGCATTATCCTAGAGGAAAGGTTGCAGTGACTTTCCGGAGGTGAAAGCTGTCTGCAAAGTGGACCAACAGGAGAGAATGAGAGCAGACAATGTCTGAATTACATATATATATATTTATTTTTTTCTGGTCAGCATAGTAGTATCTCTACATCAGCACGTTCTGAATTTTGGTAGAAAATTTTTAGTATTTGACTTGCCGCTAAAGGGCAACTAATTTTCCTGGAAAATGCTGATTGGTGAAGCACTTTTTAATGAGCTCTATTCAGGACTTAAACCAGAGGGTTGTTTGTTACCTTCAGAAAAGGTCTTTAAATAACGTTCTACTTTGTAGAGTATTTCAGCTGTCCAGGTCAGGCTCTACAGTTTACAGCTCAGTTTTTTAATGTCCTGAGGTTCCAACTGCACTGATTCAACATAACATGCCTACCTTCCCTATTTAGTCTGACAACTAGGTTTAAAGTATAAAACCAAACCCGCAGGATTCTGGAAAAGCCTTCAGCATGGATGGCATCTCCACCCTGACTTTTTTTCCCCCACATTTGTTGTATCCCCTTCAGAGAATATCTTGTCCAGAAGTCGAAATATCATGAGAAAAGGTCTTTTTGTCCTGAAGGACATTGCAATTCTTTGGTGACTGATTCATGCTTGATGAAAACAAAAATGATCTGTCCCAGATTCCTGATTCTATTTTTTTGGGTTGTTGTTGTTGCTTGTAACAAATGTCTAATTTTAAAGCAACTGAATCTTCACAGTAATTTATGGGAGATCTGTTCATTTGTGTCTTCTTGGTCTTCTGAGAAGGGGAAGAAAGGAAAAAAAAGGATTTCCAGGGAAATTCAGGTTCAAAGAAATCTGGTTAGAATCAGCGACTCAAACGGTGTTACACACTGCAACAGAGCTGGGCACAACCTACAGCTGACTGAGTCATCCCCAGAAAGATCTTTGCGTGATATACATGATTTTTTTTTTAATGTGAGCCCTCTTTATGACATTTTGAGAATTATGAATCAGATCTGATTAATAACCTCATATAAGCTGCCAGTTGAGACAAATCCAAAAAACAGAGCCTCAAGATTTTAATCTCAACCAGTTTGTGTAACACTATGCAATGCAGATGAAAGAATTGATCATAAAGAAACGACTGTGCAGTCAGGAAGGATTTTTACCCCTATTTGTCCTGCAGCTTATTTTAGAACTGAGTTTTAGTCAGTCATTAAATTGATCAATCTATTATGCTACTTTCTGTCCTGGTTTCCTGATATTAGCAGTTCTGTCTACTTCACTTACAGTTTGGTTTTCTTTAATCACAACTTTAACTGATTGATTTAGCTGTATATTTGTTGAAGGTTTGTAATAGTCGCATACCCCTATATCTAAAAGAGAGAAGTTTACAAAATAATATTAAAATTCCATTTTGGGGTGTGTGTGTGCGTGGATCATGAAGATGTTTCTTACTTTCCTAATATACAGATTTTTTAAAATACTTAAAAAATTCTGAAACCTCTGCATACTCTCCTGGAGAGTTATTTTCTATGCAGACAGACCTCATGCCGTGCTTGATTCTCTAGTTTCTTTTTTGGCCTAAGATTGCCTTCATGCACAAGTTTCATGGTTGGAATTTTTTTTCTGCCTAAGCAGCTGAATTTATGAAACTCATCCTCTTCTTGGCTGTATCCATTTTAAATGCCCAAATGCAGTCAGCTCAAGTTATGTGTCCTTGAGACAAAAATCAGATGGCAGATCTCAACCTACTTTCATGATTGTCTCTGGAATTTTGGCTTAGTTTGCATAGCAGCTTTTGATGCTTCCCAGATTCAGATGGAAATATTACAAACAACCTCTTCTTATTGTCCTTAATCTATTTCCCGTGAGACTTGTCCACTGTTGTGGTTTAGCCCCAGCCAGCAGCAAAGAACCAGGAGGTTTTTTTGCTCACTTCCCACCCCGCCCCAGCAGCGGGATAGAGGGAGAATTGGAAGAAAAAGGCAAAACCTGTGGGTTGTGATAAAGGGAGTTGAACAGAACAGCAAAGGAAAGAGGAAAATAACAAGAACAGTAATACTGATAGAGGAATATACTAAACACCATTAATGTACCACCGCTCACCAACTGGAACCTGAAGCCCAGCCTGCTTCCAAGCGGGGATTTTCTGCCCTCTCCCCCAACCAGGTCACCTTAGTTTGGCTAGTTTCGGTCAGATGAACCCAGCTGTGTCCTGACCCAGCTCCTTGTGAAAATTAACCCTATCCCCGCTGGAGCCAGGACATCTGCGAAGAATCTTTGATGCCTTCCTTGTCCAAAAGTTGTTCAAGAATCCTAGGCGAATGAAAATCCTGTGTTTGACACTTTACCATGGCACTGGTGTTTGCATAGCTTAAGAGTAGAATGGATGCATTTAGTAGCAAATATGCAGATCATGCCACTTTGTATCTCCTCTTTTATCAACAGGATGTGAAAGGATCAATGTGAAGGATCAGATTCTTAAATATTTCACTCAAGAGACTGATTCCAAGAAACTAGGGCTGGAAGACAAATTCATTCCATTCTTTGTTTATAAGCACCCCCAAAATCTAAGTCCTTTTGATCCTTCAGAATTGTGCTCTAATATAAGACAAATGCAAATTCATGCATTTTGAATTCTGAATACAAATTCTGAGTTAGATTTTGCATGGATTCTGTGTTCTTTTAAACTGACATTCAAAGGAAAAAATAGTTATTCAATCACTTGAACCCCGGAAAACAAATTAAATGGAGAAATACCATGATTTAGGAAAGCATTGATATCCCTCAGCTGAAGAGAGCATTTCTCTTTCTACAGATCGTGCCATCATGCACTTGCTCTGGAGATGTAAAGCTGGGATGTCTTTTGCTTTTGTGTCATTTTTAGATGCAGTTTGTGGTATCACTTTCTGCCATTCTTTTGTTCGTTGCATTGCAATAGTGGACATAAAAATAGTGACGGAGCAAGACAACGCAAATTTTCCACATGTAAATGTTTGTAAGTATACATTTGTAAACGATCAAGCAGAATTACACACTGAATTAAGAAATCTTCTCTTTAGATCGCAAATTCTAAAAATCTTTCTGCGGATATCTACTCTGAGGGAGAAGTTAATGTGAAGAAAATCTCATCCTGTGCAAACTTGGCCCCTCCTGGTGGTTCTTTTTACCCTTCCTATGTGGAATTGCCCTTGGAATGAAAACAGAACAATACAGTAAGGAAAATGATGTAGCTCTGAACCCTGCTGTAATTTACATCAGCACTTACAATAGACAGAGTGAGACCGTTAAGAATGGAGCTATTTGCTGTATTTTGTTTAGACATTCCTGCCGCAGAAACATTTTGTAAATGAGAATTTTATTCCCACTGATGCTTATTTTCAATTATTTTAAAACAATACATTAAAAAGCTTTGTAATTGAGAAAATACTAACTTGACTGAATTTTCACATTTGATTACTGACCACTGCTGAGAAGCCAAGTTTCCTCCATTTGCCATAAGTAGATGAAAGCATGACACCCGGGACTTTGGCTCTTTGTCCCAACAAATAACTCATATTCATTCTGAGATAAAATGTTCCCTTTAGTCCTCATCTAATTACTAAATAGATTCAGTAGCCTAAAATCTTCAATCAAATCCTAACCTTAAGCCTTCATATAATTTTTCCTTCAGTTAATATCCTGCCCAAACAAGAGCTATTTATTAGAAAGATCTCTCTGGTTTAATCGGTTATATTAACTTTAATAAAAGTAGGGTATAGACCCTGTCCTATGCTAATTGAACATCTAGCATTCTCCTAGTGTTCTCATGGTTGCTTATTAATATTTGTAAACAGCATATTGGTACCTTGGTTACCATTGCATCTGCAGCAATATCAGCTACATGTAGTGTCTTGGCACGACAGAAATAAATACAGTTCTTCAGCATTTCTTTGCATTTAATTAGAGATTCTGTGTGAACTTCGATTGATTTAAAATTTGAATTTGGACATCAGTGTGATAACCAGCTTAAGGGTGTTCATAGTCTTACAAATTTCTTTCATACTCCATGGGCAGGATGGCTTAACTAAAGTTTCTAAATTTACTTGCTCATTCTCAGTGTGTAGTTTTAATATAAATTGTGTGGACAGTTAATACATGAGATATATTGAAATGTTTTGCAAGAGTTTTGGATAATTCCCACAATACCGTGCAATTACTACTGTAAGTGTCACCACTGTAGCAAACAACGCATCACCATTTCTCTCTATTCGCAATAACTATTATGCATAATAAAGTTGCTGTCCTACTTTCCTTTCTTTTCTGTATTCCTGGGAAATATTCTCTATGTAAGACTACCAGTCAAGTACAGTTTTCTCTTTTTTCTCTTTCTCTGTTTCTTGTACAGGACCAAGAACCTTGTGCTTAAGGAAGGATCATAAAAACAAGGAGAAGCCCAACAGGAAGATTGTATTTTAATCCAGCAATCCGTAAAGAAATTAAATCTCTTGGGAGAAAGAAGCCTTCAATTTGAAGTTAAAATTCTAACAGATGATTTAAAGTTTGAAATAATAGATTTTTATATTAAAGCTAAGCTAAGAAATGATTGAAAGCTAGGGTGCTTAAAGCTTCTTAGACCTCTGTCTGCCGTCTGTCTTCACCTCAACAAGTTTCTGAAACATGAATACTTAAGATACCTAAACTCTTATGTCTAAGCAAAAATACCGGAAAAGAAGTGTCTAGACCTCCAGCTGCCAAAATCCAGCGGTCTTCATAATCAGGTATCAGTCTGGAGTACAGCGTGGAGACAGCTCTGGTGATCCTGGTAGGTGAACTTCTTACAGCCACTGAGCAAGGGAAGACATGTATGTTTCTGTTGCTTGATCCATCAACAGCCTTCGACACCACCAGTCCCTCAGGTGCAGCTGATTCACTTACAGGACCTGGCAGGGCTGGATGCGCAGCTCTGAGCTGGCTCTGCGTGTAACTCTTGGACAGATAACAGAAGACCCTCCCTTGTGGGATATGTAGCTTTCAATCGTCTACTCCATCTTTTTCAACATCTTTGTGGGATCTATCATCAAGAGCATGCATACACAGCTGCCTGTCTGCTTTTGCAGAGGCAGTCGGTATTATTGCCCAGATGTCCCAGTGCCTGTGAAAAATAAATACGTGGTTGAAAAGAAGCGGGATCCAGCTTTTTGCAGGTAAGACAAGGTGAGGTGCGCAGGGAAAGACAATACTTCAAAGAACTCACCTTTTGTTAAGGGCTTTTCCCCACTGATGCACAGACCCAAGCTTCAGCTGGGAGTGCCACATCAATCATAGGTACACAGGTGGCAATGTTGAGGAAGGTCTTCTTTTGGGGCTAGTAAGAAGTGCATGCTCATTTGCCTTGAGTGATGGACTAATTTCAGTGGTCTGCCTGTTAGCTGTCTCCAGCTTACAGCACTTCAGTTCTTTTTGTCTTGGGCCGACTAAGAACAGCACATGGGAAGTGGACAAATATACTGCGATCTGTCTTTTAGGAAAAGGAGGCCAAAGTAAAAATGCTACACAAGTGTAACACACAAATTTTTGACTTCTCTTTTTAGACCTCGTTCTTCCAAACCAGCCTGGAATTTGCAGTATTTGAAAGATAGTCCTGTGCCCGCTGCAGTGAGGATGCTGCAGATGATAGACCTTAAGAGTATGTATCTTGGAGAAGGACATAGGTTCTTCTCCATCTAAAATCTTTGCCACTAGGGGCTGAGTAAATCTTCGGACTCATCCCTGTGTCACAGACTTTAAGATTAAAATAAGATATTTGGGAGAGTTTTCCCACTGTAGAAGTAGCAGAAAATTTTCATTTTACAATTGTCATGAGCAAGAAGCTGCATGAACAAATGAAACACTTCTTGAAAAAAGAAAAGGACTGCTTTTTTACAGACCAAAATATTAATTTGAAACTTGATTCTGTGATGGTAATAATATGCTATAAAATCCAAGACGGGAATCCTTAAAAACCACAATTAACAATGGTGCAGACCTCAAAAAAGGAGAGATACAACAATAGTAATTTTGAATAATAGTTTTAAAATGACAAAAATCAATGAATGCTAATATGTGTAGTAAAAAACCTCAACTGAATTAGCTGACAAAAAGTGAACAAACGGCAACAAGCCATGGTTGCAGAAAAGCTTTCATATAAAGTAAACCAGTGAGAATACAAATGAGAAACTGCTGGCACATGTTCTGTGTAAAGAATAAGATGAAGTATCCCAAACTGCGTCAATTATTAAAACTAAAGGCTCAAACTTTGACATATGATCTAGAAATCATAAATAACACTTTCAAAGAGCAGTGTCAGACACTCTAATCTTCCAAGTTGCTTTAAACAGGAGATAAAGTTTGTAAACAAAAGCACTTTATTGAAACTTTCACCAGATCAAAGTGTAACCTTAGACTTAGTAAGAAATAATAAATACTGTTAAAGTCTAACAGTGGGGAAAGTAACATGCTTAGATGAGCTGCCAGTAAACATTCAGTGAGAAATCATACATACGAAACCAAACTGTTATTGGAAGTGTTTAACTGAACATTTGAATCAAAAAAGTCTATTACTACACAACTCGACAATCCCAACAAGCTGGTTGTCCTATCTATCTGCAGTACTGGATATTGGTCTTAAACATGGGACTACATTTATTTATCAGTGCTGAAATACACTCCTGTGTGCAAAGCACACGTACCGGCACTCAAATCTCTAAGTAAGCCTTAAGTGAAGGTTTAAAGGGGAGCAGAGGCTTGCTGAGACATTCTTCAGCTCATCACAAATGATTTCCACATAGATCAGTCTGGATTATTTCCATTGTGCTTCACTGAGGATGATTCGGAGTTTTGTGTTTATTCACCACGAGAGTTTGATAATATAGGTTTGCTCATTCAACTGACTGGGAAAACCTTTGGACTCATTAAAATGGAAATTCTTGTTGACTGTTCTTAAAAATTAAAAAAAAAAAAACCTCCGAAACCAAAAAACCCCAAACCCTCACACTCTTCACTTTAGAAAGACCTTCATAAAAATTGGATTAAAAATATTGTGTAATATCCTGACCAGGTCTGTACATACTAGCAATTTAAACTCGCCCTTTTTAAAATGACACCAGGGAGCTAGACAAGGCTGTCCATTATCCTCTTTGCTTTTTGCAATTGTAATTGAACCTTTAGCCTTATTTTTCAGCAACTAAGAATTGCTTCAAGAAATGAAAACTGGAAACTCCATAAATTTGTTTTCGTTGTATGCAGATGACATATCGGTTTGCTCCTGTAATCCCGGTCATAATCTGCCTATAATCCTCCAAACAATGGATTGGTTTTACATCACCTCTGGCTTCTTTGCAGCTACAGTGGTAAAACCTGTTTTATTAAAATGAACAGGCAGTTGCAGAGCCTACCTGACCAAAGTATTATCAGATGAGACAGGATTCTGCTAAATACCTAAAGATAATCATATGTGAAGCTAGCATCCACATATAACTAAAAACTCACATCCCTGAGTAGAACATGAATTGCTTTATGCAGGTCGTTATTTTTCTTCAAACTTTTTTCGTTAACTCTAAAACAAATGAATATGATAAACCTTGTCTTTTTGTTTCTCTATTTATGGATCTTTGTCTCAAACACTATATTTTTTCTTTATTATTTTAATATTTTCCCTTACTTTGTACAAGTGGAATATTTGAGGTATGTTTCTTAAGCTTTGTAATCACTGTTAGAAAAAGGTGGGTCAACTTCAAAACATTTAGAGTTATTTCATATTAAAATTTTAGTTCATTATATTTTCGATGGCTGTAGCTGCAGAACTGAGATACTACTGAGGTACTGCATGTTACATATAGTAAGAAATTATAATCACAAAACCTGTATGCTGCAATTACTGGTAGCTACCTGAGGAAAAAAAAACAAAACAAAATAAAGCAACAAAAAACCTAGTTCTGGAGATGACTGAAAAAATGTAATGCATTTTTCTTTGTTTACTCCTTGAGCAATTCTCACAGTAAATTCTTAGATCTCTGTCTAATTATTTGAAAGAGCTTGAAAGATTGGAACAGATACCCAAAATTTGGCGATGCTTTTCAAAGTCCAAATATCACATATGTCAAGGTGTTCAGCAATTAGACCAGGCTGGCCCATTGTTTTGCTGTCAAACAACTCTAAATGTGAAATTTTCAGCTGAACATCATACAAGCAGATTACATAATGTTACATTAGAGAATGATTGTTGCACAGCTATATTGACAAAGTATTCTTTTTCTACTAATTAACTCTCAAATTAGATTATTTTAGCAAAAACTGAGTTAAAAGTGGAGATTTGATTTTTAGAATAGGTTTGCTCTGTTTGGAATAAGATTCAATAGTGACTCATTCCAAATATATATTGATTTTCTTTAATATGTTACACAGGTTATAATTAACTCTTCAAAGAATAGCTTCGTTTCAGACAAATTTGTCATTTAGCTGTCATAAAATATACATACCATAAAACACCAGTGTGTGTCGGAGTATCCTAAATTAGCTATTTGAAAAAGAGAGTGACAAAATGGAAAATTGACACAAATGGCTTCTGCTCCCAAGTTTTTAATTTAATATCAGGTGGACTACCTACCCGTTTTTTTACTAATTGCTCTCACACATGAAAATAGTACTACTTGCTTCTGGATATATCACACAGAAAGTGAGCAAGCAAAGAGTTTTCTACGAGGGAAGCTAAAATCAACATCACATTAAAAAAGCTGGAAAGCTATAATGTTTGTTTTCAGCTTTCACAATTTCCATAACATAGGTGATTATTTCCAGACACAAGACACTCTTTATTTCAGTCCTCTGCGCTTTATTCTATTTATCTGGTAGTGTAAATCTAGTGAAGACTAGATAGCAGGTAATAAGGATGTAAAATTAACCAAAGTCAAAATCAGGTAGTTCGTATCCAATACAGTTCTGAAGACAGATAAAGCCAGAATGATGCTGTTTTTATCAGTGAAGCATTAATGTACGTTCCCAACAGACAGACAGAGGGGCTATTCACATTGTATTTAACTTTTTCTTGAAATAAAAAGTATGATCAAGGACAGACGACTTGGAGTACCACTAGCATTAACCATGATGTATTGATAATAAACAGTAGAACCCAAAACCTATGGAAAACAGGATGACTTCCTTTGACTGTTATAGGGAGTTATGTACATTTTAGTTACATCTGTTCTTAAAATCTTTTAATGAACTTGAGGATGGCTGGGACCTAATTCTTGTGGCCAGTCAAGATGCACAGACTGAAACAAAGCCATTTTGCCCTGAGATTCTTCAATCTTCTAGGGAGGCGAGGGTGGTAGCAACGGAGCTATCTGGTATGCTTTATGAAATGGGTTGACTTTATTTCCTCAGTACTCCATGGTCAAATGGATACACAGTTTGCACCATCTCTCACCAGCAAAAGCTACAGAATGGAATTATGCATTCTGGCATTTTTGCCTTGTCTGTGGATCTTGTGCATAGATAGCAGACTCCAGGGCTGTTACCACATGCCTTCCATGAACAGGCGTATTACATGTGTCTAAATGAAAAGAAAAAACCCTTTACTTGTCTAAGTCGTTTATGTACCAGTTGTTTTTTTTTCTTAGTAGAGTTTGGTGCAAACATCAGATTAAAAGTGCAGATGGATAAGTCATGATTAGCTTCTCTGCTTAGTGGGAGAAATCCACAAACATGAATTCTGGTAAATTTATCACTTTGCGTTGCTAAATGTTAGTGTCTTGCTATTTTGAATGAGCTGGAATTGCTGTTTGTTTTTTTTTTCTTTTATCCTTGCAAGGGTTATGATTTCCAGCATACGGAAAGTCACAGTAGTTGATTTGAGATGTTACACATACGTACTTTCTTTGCTAAGTTATGAGCCCAAGTGAACTGAGCACACTAGCAGATGTAAATTAACATTTTTTACCACTATGGAGGTTTAGATGTCCAAGCACAATCCCACAGCCCTGTTTAACACAAAATCACTATTAGAAACAATAACAACTGTATGGGATTTTACCAAGTGTGACATCTAGTCTACGTCCAAGTAGATGATGCAATAGTTAAACAGCCACTTGTGATTTATTATGTGTACAAAATTTACGGAGAACTCCCAGCAAAATGCTCATTGGTAAGTCATGCTACCTCAGTCTGTTTTATTCATTATGTCTGCTCCTGCCTCAATGGGTTAAATTAACTTGCTATATAATCATGACCATACTGTTGCTTGGAATTAAGTTCGAGTGAGCTCTTTTCAACAGTTGAAATAATTTCACAGGCTCCATTATCAAAATTTTCCTCTGCAAGGGTAGTGGTTTATGTGTCTCCTGAGTGTCCTATAAACTCCCAGTATTAATAGTGTGTTAGTGGTGATATTGATGCGTGATAGCATGGATACTGCGTGTGCTGTTACAACGCTTTAAGACTGTAAACCATTTTTAGCAGTGTTCTTTGCAAGGCTAAGTCTTGATAGCGTAATATAGCACTGCTAATTATATTGATCTAATTAATCTAATTAAATTGCAGCTAGATATGTTGTACATGTCATTTGTCTATATTAACATTATGTAAACCTATTCTGCTTGTCTGTGCATTTTATATACAATGCCTCTTTAGCATTTGACCAGGAAAGTGATTGTGTGCCTTCTGCATCTCATTCATACTGGTGAGAAAGAGATGTGGTGATCAGGTGGTTTATGAGATGAGGAAAGCCTGACTTTTTTAAATCTGGTTTTGTCTCAACAGACAAATGATTTTCTCTTCCTGGAGCTAAGAAAATCTCTTCTCTGCTTTCTTTGCTTATACCACCTTTGACAAAAGCACACCTTCATTTTTCAGAATTTCTATGCATCACTTTCAACATGCAAGTAACAGACCAAGGGGTTCCAGAGTCACTTTTGCTGGAGCAAAGGAAACATAACTGCACTGCTTTGTTATTTCTCTCTTATGTGGAAGAGAATGGGTATGGGGAAAATTCACCCCTAAGGGAGCGCGTCGCTTCCTCTTGCTGCTCGCCACCGCTGTTAGTTCTGCCTTCCACCAGCCGCTCCAGAGGAGACACCTTAGCAGAGAGGCCAGCAGTTGATGAAACAGCAAATCTTTGACTTTGTTGCCCATGGCCTCTTCTTGTGCAGCAAAGGCTCTTTTCATAGTTGTACTTATCCATTGTGGTTGTAGCAACGAAGGGTAATGTAAGCAGATGGTATCTCTACCCTCCTCCTAACGCAGGACACACACTTGAATGTCATCCAAACTCACCCTTCTCCTGGGTTTTCTTTTATCATCAATTAAATCAAAGCAAATATTCCTTCGGCATGAGCTGGCTTTCCAGACTTCACATAGTTTTAGCTTTTTGTCGTTAATTCAGAGACACTCCATCATTTTCTATGATCCCTGTCTGGCATTGGGAAGACTCACTTGGTTCCGTTGCTATTCTGAGTTCGCTGTGTCACTCTGCAGAGTCATGGCAGACTGTGCCACGCTAAAGGAAGAATGTGAGTATTTTCTTTCACGTCAGCCTCCCGCAGCAATTAGTGCTGTCTCTGCTTAGTTAGCCAAATCAGCTGAATGCTAAAAATATACAACACTGGGCAGGTTAGGAGCCTGAAGGATGGTTGCATACCGTGTTCAACTGTCTTCATATTAGATTTATTTGTATTTTTTTTAAAGATTAAAATGCGTAAGATAAAAATGCTGTATTTGTCTTTAATTATGGTGTAGGATTTTTTTTAAAACTCTGCAGTGGGTATTTTAGGCCAAGTTTTGCTGCTGCTTATATGGAGAAGTGAATGAGCCTCCTTTCTGCAGCTGACCACTGTCTTGTTGTTGATGAAATTGCCCTCACATTTCTAATGTCAGAAAATGGAGTGACGGAGGCAAAGGGAATAAGAAAGATATTTTTAAAATCTCATTTTCCTTTGTGCAGCGTAAGAAGAGCTGAAACACTGGTTTCTTCAGCTTATTCTTGCTAAAGGCATTAGTTAAAGTAAAACATTTAAAACCAATTTTCAATTCTGATTAATATAGCTAGCTAGCTACTGTTATAATTATGTTTCAGGTGAAACAGTTTTCAATTTCCAAAGCAATGAAGTCAGGAAATCCACCTGGGCTTTCAATAGTAATCTGACAAGATTCTAGAAAGATGCCTTGTTTATTGTTCTTGGACAAAAAAGAGGTAGTATGAATCCTCCTTTTCCTTTTGTGTTATCTCCTTTTCCCTAGACGGCATAGGCCAGGACTCCACAAGTCAGAAAATTTAAAATTGGAAGTTTTCCATAGGTGGCTCTTTTCCCCTTTGCATTAAGGTCTTTTAGACCATGTAGAAGCCATATGCACAGCAAAGATGGCAGCCATAATCCTACAGTTTATCTGTATGTGGTGTGTATATATTGAATACTTGATGGGGGACTGGAGTTTGCTGTTTAAGGCTTTCACTCAGGCTGACACATGGCAGAGAGATCCAAAATAGGGTAAAAGAGGAAGATATGAAAGACGAAGAGCTCCATAGATGACCAGTTGAAGCCAACAGAATACCCTCAATGGTGGCAGTAGACTGGGAGTTGGGCCCTCTTAGAGAGAGGGATGGCATTAATATTTCTGAGAAAGTCAAATCCTGGGGGTCTGCAGAAGAGGAAAACAACAACAAGCCTGAAGGGACTTTGGAGCAGAGCCAGTAGAAGCTGCTGTCATCTCTATCCTGCTGTCCTTTCTTGAACTTGGCACAATCAGCTGATCTGCATGAATGTGATGTTTTTATGGCACTGGTTATAATTGGTAGTGATAGCAGCGCGCCTGAACGAGACAGCACATTGTATGAAAACAGGTTGAAGGGAGGATGGGAGTCAGTTATAAAATCTTAAAACTAATTTCATCAGAGTGGTTTTTTGCTAATCAGAATATTTTCTGTGAATCTGGGAAATTGCAGACTCTGATCACAAACCAGAGAGTATGAGAGGGTCTCATTCACAAGTGCTTTATCTTCTCAGGAACAAGTCGATAAGCCTTTATTGTTTAATTTTTCTTTCTTGGGAACTGGGCAGCTGACATTTTTTCAAAGTCCCTTAATTTGTAGGGGACTTTGTGGGAGTCACAAAACCCCATTAACCGTATTTTTCATCTGGCTTTAGGAGGAATATATTTTAAAATGGTAAAAGAAAAAGACTTTGAACAGCTTCTGATAACTCACAGTTTAAGCATGGCTATAAAAAGAAAATGAAAAGGCAATTAAAAATGGAATATTTCTTTCTTCAGTCTCGCCCCCCCCAGCTGTAATTTGTCACTATTTCTTGTAGGCAGGCAGAAGGATGAAGCTACAGAAGACCATTTAGCACTGCAAAGCTGGCTGTTTTAAAGCACCATAACTTGGCATTAGAGTGGGGAACTAATTTTTTAAAATCTGTAACATCCCCCCAAAAAGCCCTGAAAAGTTTGTTTGGTTTTTTTTATTTTTTTTTTCAAAATTCTGAAAAAAATGAAAAGAAATTCAGTAATGTCTCAGCAGCACTAGCAGGACTCAGTGAAGGCAATAAGAAGCCATGTTTTTTCAGATTCGGTTCTTGAATATCGGTACCCAGAAATGCCTTCCTGATGTGTGAGAAACCTACACAGATGTATACTCCAGAGAATCAACAGAAGAGGGCTTGAAACACTTGCAATGTCCATATTTGTGCATGCAAACTACGAATTCATTAGTGAATAGATATCAGTCTTGAAACACTTGCAATGTCCATATTTGTGCATGCAAACTACGAATTCATTAGTGAATAGATATCAGGAATTTCTCTGGTCCCTGGTCTGCAGAGGGCAGGGTTGCTCAGGTGGGTTTCTTTGCTGACTCCAAGCCAGGAGAGAAGAGTTTTTGTGCTGATGATCCTTACAGAAATTACAGCTCTTCTAGGGCAGAAGGGGCTAAGGGGCCCTGCTGTGCCCAGCCGAAGGAGGACCTTCCTCTGTACCCCTTGTCTAGGCAGAACGGCAACAGGGGCTGGTTTCCACACCAGGGCAGTATAGCAAGGAGGTCCCAGGTTTTCTTGTCTGGGTTTTACAGCAATACTGTGAGGTCTGCGTGGATATTTTGGGTGAAATAAATATTTGTATGCTGCTAAGCAAACGTAAAAGAGTATCATTATTTAAAAGGGTGCTGAAAGCCATCGACACTCTCTCTTGTGTGTATACATGTAAAGTTGTACTTATTTATCACACGTGTTTATAAAACAGCCACCACTATATCATCCGAGCTCAAGTTTTGTGAAAAGTTCACAAGTCCATATTTCACATGAGCCATATGCTGAGCTGAAGGCACATAATTTACAAACCTTTTAAGCGATTGTGTTACCAACAATTCACATTTCGGCTCTCAAGATAAAGTCCCAGCCCGTTCCATCTGATCAGCATCTTATTCTTCAAGCAGGTGTCATGGTTTCTGAATTTTGTCCAGATGGCAGCTGATGTGGAAGGAGAGACTGAGTGAATAAAATCAAATGCTGTGAGAAGAGCCGGTGAGCCTTTGCTCCTCGTGTTACTGCTAGTGACAATAGATTTAATGCAGCCATTGTTCATGATCTGTGAGTTTATTAGAGCTAACTGGTTAGGATTATCTCATCATATTATAACAATCAGAGAACATGATTGAAAATACCCCCTTAAATATATTGCTTTTGGTTCTAGTTGATCAGCATTTTGCAGTTCATGTCTTTCGGTGGTATGCATGTATACAAATACCCATTCATGTCCAGAGCTGGTTCAGCATTCATTTTTCCTGATAGACCTTCGATCTGTTGAAAAGCAACAGCAAAGCTTGTAGACATGATACCAAGTGCAACGAAAGTTTCGATATAGGTGTGTGCACAAAAAGATTGGTCCCATGGGCTGTCTTCGGGAGTGTGTAACTGCTAATTGGACCTGCGAGGGTCAGCAATTACCTCTGAGCAATTCAGGCCCCCTGACAGAACCACTTTTATCTGCAAGCCAGCTCCTGGAGCAGCATGTTGTAGCCGGGCAGGAGCCCTACGAGCACAGGGCAGAGGGGAGCGGTGCTGACCCCTCCCTGAGGAGATCTGCTGCCCTTCCCCATCCACCCACGTGTGGGACAGGACCCTGCTGACCAATCCTCAGCACTCTCTGTTAAATAATTATGAAACCATGCCGTATGCACATCCGTACTGCTAGTGCTAGCTTTGATCCCCATCGGTTGTAGGCGGATCCTGGGTATAAATGCTGTACACGCTGCTTCAGCCGGAGCTGAGCAGCCCAGAGAGCAAGTCGTCAGGAGTTGCTTCGCTCTCTCAAGCTCCATTTCTATCACCTGGGTGTTTGCCTCCAGAAAAATCTGTATCTTTGAGTTGCCTCTCAAAGAGGCTCTTATTATGACACTGGTGGGCAGAGCCCTTCACAATTTGTAAAATAACCTGCTGCCATGTCAGATTAGGTTATGTGCGATCAAATTATTTAAATCTTCACAGTTACATTTGTTCTACAGACGTGCGCGCTCTCTCTCGAGAGTCTCATTTCTGCACTTTTACGAATATTTTCAGGTCATTCTTTTTTATTATTATTTATTTTTAATTTTTTAGTGGCAAAATCAGTTCTCAGAACTCTTTAAGACCACAAAAAGAGAGGTGGTGCTTTGTGTACATTTTGTGGTTTTTCTGTCCAATGACTCTAATGTCAAAATTGCTACAACCTTCCAAGAGAAATGCTAAATCATAATGTGGTAAGAAAGGCACCCTCGACAGGTCTGCGAATGACAGCTCTATAATTTCAGCATTATTTGAATACAATGTAGAAGTGCCTTATATGTTTAAGCAGCTTCATTTTACATCTGCTTTTTAGAATAATTGATTCATACTTGTCTGCACAGGCTTTCAATAGTTCTTCTTTTCTTTCTTAGTGTCTTTGTCTATCCTTTTCTTTTTTTCTTTTTTTTTTCTTTTTATTCCCTTGAATTTTTTTTTTCTATAATATTTATTTTACCAGTGAGAAGATGAGAGGGTCAGGCTGAGCATGTGTTAGACTGAGCTGCAGTGGAACGAGTCGTCTTTGCCTCTAGGCTCATTACAACCATAGAACAGAACGACTTGAATTACATGTGGATTTTTTCCTGACTACTTTCATACATATTCTAACATGCATTGCTTTATTTGTGGCTCAAAAACCGCCATTATTATTTCTGAGTACTGAAGTATATTTGATCTATTTTAATATTTCTAAATCATTTTCGCCATGTTCCTCAAGTCTGTGTGGGTTGGTTGGAGTCCTTAAAAAACCTTCCAGTGTTTCTTGTTGACAATTTTTCATCAGGAGACAGAGGCTTCAAATCCTACTAAACCAAAAGAGTTTATACACCTACATTTGTTTTTGCCGTGGTGTTTCTGCACTGTTGAGCTGACGGCTGAGATCTTTCCTCTGTGCCTGAAGTCAGATGCAGCCAGTGAAAGGGTAAAGGGAGTGGTACAGGCTAGGAAAAATTATATATTTTGCAGAGTGACCACCCCAGCTAAAGCTGCGTGTCATACATCAAAAATCTGCGAGACCTGGCAGATCTCCACGGAGGCAGCTTTGCTTCTTGTGGCATGTCCAGGGAAGTTGCTACTCCAATGCCAAGCCACGGTTGTAGCTTCCGCAGATGGCACCGCACCACCGCCAGCACTCAGTAAAATCAACTAAAGGTTATGTTTTGTGTCTGGGCTACCTGTGGACTACCCCACATTGCTGCATGCGAACACCAGCAGCCCGTCATGCCTGTGCCTTAAGAAGGCCCTTCGCCCCACACATCCTGCACTGGCTTCCCAAGGCAGGCCGCTGGGAGGAGGTGAGGCAGGTGTCATCCAAACCACTGCAAATACAATATGTCTTCACAAAAGGTAGTGGCTTTATAACTCATAAGGCCATGAAAAACGAGGTCAAAACTAGCCTCTCTCCTTTGTTTTTTTCACTGAGAAAGGGTGTTTCTTTCCACCGTTGGTGGATACTGAGGCAGATGTGAAGAAATGAGATTGGAAGGGAGAAAGAATTCAAGTTACAGAGAGGGAAAAATCTTTCTGAAAGCATTGGTAAATGTAGTTTAATAAGGTCTTAGCCTAAAACCTCTATCCTCTTTATAAAAAAACCTGTCATTATTTAGTGATGCCACTTCTTATTGGAGGCGCTATTATAAACTGCGGGAAAACCTGTTCTCAGCCTCAGTCTTTCTAATCGGTAAAAATTCTTATAATTGAATAAAGATAAATATATTTTAAAAGAATTCATAGATTCTGGGCTAATGTGGCCCAGACGATAGCTGTTCTTTAAGTAAAAAGTTGTCAGAGGATCCCAAAAGATCTCAAATCAACGTTCTTCAACATTCAGCTTCCATTTCAGAACTTCCTTTTCCTGATATTTTTGTCTGTAACTGCACACATTTTAGTATTTCTCTCTTTTGAGCTATTTTTCCCATATTGATGCATAGTTTTAGTGTTCTTAGCAGGAATTAATATGATGTTTGAGATGTTGGTTGTATCTCTGTATCACCTTTTGTCTCCCTGTAGTGTTCCCTGTCATGGTGGTCATCATGAAAGTACTGGGACAGCCTCCCGTGGAGTGGGCACATGTGGGTGTAAATGCTTCACAAAGTGTGAAATTGTAAGTGAAATTCCTGATCAGATTATCTTCAAGGAGAAGCGTGAGAAGATGAAGTCAGTTTGCATCCCAGATAGTGCAGAACGGGCAGTGTAGAAGCTTTGAGATCAGCCTAGGTAATGATTTCTGGTTTCGTGTGAAACAAAGAGCTCTTTAGATAATGTCATTGCATGTAAGGCATATAGATAGATAGATAGAACTGAAGGGAATAGGTAATAACCATAAAACAGTATTATGAAAATATAAACCATAATTAGTGGTAATGGGTTACTCTCTTAATTAAATACATTAAAGTATGGATGCAGAGTTTTGATGCATGGATGCTTTTGTCCAAGAGCATATGTGTGTTTATATACTGATCTAACATTGATGTATGCTTGACGCATTAAATATGCATCAAAGGATGAATACTCTGCCCTAATGTTAAATGGGTCTCTTTAGTGCTGTCTAGTTGTACAAATATATGGAAGAAGACAGTCCCTGCCCCCAAATTTCCCATCTAAAAAGAAAAACATAGAAAACTTAATTGTACATGGGTTTAGGGTAGCTCAAGTTTGTAAGTGGTGTAGGCCAAATAAAGTCAAACCCTTGGGTGCTCTTCCCATTCTGCTGAAGGACCTAAATGCTGGTGGGATGCCTCTGGTCCTTATTAATCCAGGAAACAGAGCCTCACAATTAGAATTCAGATTCTCCATTCTGATTTCAGTGTCAGCAGCTTGGGCGGTTGTGTAGAAGGAGTGCTCCCATTCCTCTTTCTGCTGTCTTCTGCAACAGAAGCTCTGTTGCTCTCCTACTTGCTCTCCCTGGGGACCAGTTAAGGACATCACTAGGAAACTTCCTAGCCTGGTATGGCCATTGGACTATTAGCCCTTGCTGCTCTTCCATGTGCATGGCGATGAAGCCACAGTGCATAGACCCAGGGGGATCAAAAAAGACTTCAGGACTTTGGGACGGTTGGTAAGGGTATCTGGAGCAGAGGTTATTTTTTCCTCTCTCCTCCCAGTTGCAGGCAGCAACATTGAAAGAAACTGATGAGCCCAGTCTATTAACACATGGCTCTGTGGCTGGTGTCACTGCCACAATTTTGGTTTTTTTGATAATGGAATGGCCTACACAGTGTCAGGCTTGCTGGTGTCAGGTAGGGTTCGCCTTTCTGAAAGGGGGAAGAGGTTCTTTGTTCACAACTTAGTGGGGCTCATTGATAGAACTTTAAACTACACTTGACGGGGGCAACGTGACAAGCTGTGGGACAACAGGCAACAGTTAGAGGGACGGGGTGCTAGCGAGGGCTCTCAGCCTGTTGTGCTAAGGCGTGCTGGCTACACTGCAGCACACTTGAAGTCTTACGGAGATGAGACAGGGACTCCTGAGGTAACAGGCGCCAAGAGACATACACCAGGGAAATATCACAGAGGAATTAAGGGGTGTTCCTCTAAGAATGTGACATGGCTGACAGCCCAGCCAAAGTGCCTCTAAACCAGTGCACGCAGCGTGGACAACAAACAGGAGGAGTTGGAAGCCACCATACTACTAGAAAGCTATGACCTAGTTGCCATTACTGAAACCTGGTGGGACAAATCCCATGACTGGAGTGTGGCTATCGATGGCTACAGGCTGTTCAGAAGGAACAGGAGAAGAAGAAGGGATGGAGGCACTGCCCTCTACATCAAGAAATGGCTACAGCATGAAGAGCTGTCTCGGAAGAATAGCCATGAGCAGGTTGAAAGGTTATGGGTAAGAATAAGAGACCAAGGCAACCAAGGGAACCTTGTGGTTGATGTCTACTACAGGCCCCCCAGTCAAGGGGAGCCTATTGACAAAGCCTTCTTGCTCCAGCTACAAGAGGCATCGTGCTCACAGGCTCTTGTCCTGCTGGGGGACTTCAACCACCCTGACATCTGCTGGAAAAGTAGCACGGTGAGATGTAGGCAATCCAGGAGACTCCTAGAAAGCATCAAAGACAACTTCTTAAGCCAGATAATAGGCAGTCCTACCAGAAGGGATGCTATACAGGACCACCAACTGGGTCACTAACACACGTGAGCTAATTGGTGACGTGAAGATTGGAGGCAGCCTGGGCTGCAGTGATCATGCACTGGTGGAGTTTGCAGTTCTGAGGGATATGGGGCAGGGCAAGTGTAAAGTCAGGACCCTGAATTTTAGGAAAGTAAAATTCCAGCTCTTCAAGGAGTTAGTCAATAGGACACCCCTGGGAAACTCCCCTCAGGGGCAAGGCAGCATAACAGAGCTGACAGAACTTTAACTTTCCATAGAGCACAAAAGCTTGCAAGGCCCAGGTGTAAGAAATCAGGAAAGGAGGGCAAGAGACGGACATGGCTGAGTCGAGACCTGCTGGCCAAACTAAAGGGCAAGAAGGAAATGCACAGGCAGTGGAAGCAGGGACAGGTATCCTGGGAAGAGTATAGGGACACTGACCGGTTGTGTAGGGATGGGGTCAGAAAGGCCAAGGCACAGCTGGAGCTGAACTATGCGAGGGAAACAAAGAAGGGCTTCTACCAGTATGTCAACCAGGAAAGGAAGCTCAAAGAAAGAATAGCCCCCTTGATAAGCAAGACTGGCAAATTGGTAACAACGGACAAGGGTAAGGTTGAGTTACTCTACAATTTTTTTGCCTCAAGCTTCACTGGCAGCCTCTCTCCACACACCCCTAAAGTGGATGGACCACAAGGCAGAGACTGGGGGAGAAAATTCCCTTCACTGTAAGAGAAGATCAAGTTCGTGACCACCTGAGGAACCCGAACATGGAGAAGTCTAGGGGACCTGAAGAGATGCATCCCAGAGTCCTGAGGGAATTGTCTGATGTAGTTGCTAAGCCACTCTCCATGATATTTGAAAAAGTGCCCAGTGACTGGAAAAAGGGAAACATGGCACCCATTTTTTAAAAGGGTAGAAAGCAGGACCCTGGGAACTACTGACCTGTCAGCCTCACCTCTGTACCTGGGAAGGTCATGGAACAGATCCTCCTAGAAGCTATGCTAAGTCACATGGAGGACAGGGAGGTGATTTGCGACAGCCAGCAGGGCTTCACCAGGGGTAAGACCTGCCTGACCAACCTAGTGGCCTTCTGTGATGGAGTGACTGCATCAGTGGACAAGGGGAGAGCTATGGATATCGTCTACCTGGACTTCTGTAAGGCCTTTGACACGGTCCCCCACAACATCCTTCTCTCTAAATTGGAGAGTTATGTATTTGATGGGTGGACTGTTCAGTGGATGAGGAACTGGTTGGATGGTTGCATACAGAGGGTAGTGGTCATGGCTCAATGTCCAAATGGAGATTGGTGACAAGTGGTGTCCCTTAGGGGTCCGTACTGTGACCAGAACTGTTAATATCTTCATCAGTGACATAGTAGGATCAAGTGCACCCTCAGCAAGTTTGCGAATGACACCAAGCTGAATGGTGTGGTTGACATGCCTGAGGGACAGGATGCCCTCCAGAGGGATGTGGACAGGCTTGAGAAGTGGACCCGTGTGAACATCATGAGGTTCAACAAAGCCAAATGCAGGGTCCTGCACCTGGGTCGGGGCAACCCCAGGTATCAACACAGGCTAGAGAATGAAGGGACTGAGGGCAGCCCTGCTGAGAAGGACCTGGGGGTACTGGTGGATGAAAAGCTGGACATGAGCCGGCAATTTGTGCTCATGGCCCAGAAAGCCAATCACATCCTGGGCTGCATTAAAAGAAGCATAGCCAGCAGATCAAGGGAGGTGATTCTGCCCCTCTACTCTGCTCTGGTGACACCCCATCTGGAGTACTGTGCCCTGCTCTGGAGCCCTCAGCACAGGAAAGGCAAGGACCTGTTGAAGTGGGTCCACAGGACGGCCACAAAAATGATCAGAGGGTTGGAAACCATCATATCTATAAGGACCGGCTGAGAGAGTTGGTGTTGTTCAGCCTGGAGAAGAGAAGGTTCTGGGAAGACCTTATTGTGGCCTTTCAGTACTTTAAGGGGACTTATAAGAAAGATAGGGACAAACATTTTAGCAGGGCCTGTTGTGATAGGACAAGGGGTAAAGATTTTAACCTAAAAGAAGGAAGATTCAGACTTGATATAAGGAAGAAATTTTTTTACAATGAGGGTAGTGAAACACAGGAACAGCTTGTCCAGATTGGTGGTAGATGCCCCATCCCTGGAACCATTCAAGGTCTAGTTGGACAGGGCTCTGAGCAACCTGATCTAGTTGAAAATGCCATTGCTCGTTTCAGAGGGCGTTGGACTAGATGACCTTTAAAAGTCCTTTCCAACCCAAACTATTCTATGATTCTACTTTTTAGTGATGGAAAAAACTGCATTTCCTGACCTCCAGCACTCCAAGTTTCAGATGTGTCATTAAAAAATCTGAGTCCTCTAAGTATTTAGATGATTATGACAGGATTAGATTATGATTAGGACCAGGTAGGGGGAAGTACTGAAACACATCTCTAAGTTACACGTTTACCCTAGTAAATGACTATGCCACCACCTGGGGACCTGTTGTGGCCAATGTGCACCACTAGTGTATTGGTGCAGAGGCCCAGCCTTGAAGGCCCTGCATTGCTGTCCTTCCCATTATGCACAGGGGAGGGGGTCTCATCTCATCAATAGCCAAAAGTAACTGAGTTTATTGTATTTCTCTCATGTGCTGTGTTATTCCTATTGCTTTTGAGAAAATTCATGCCTGACAACATGCATTTGCCTTTTTTGATTTAAAGGTTTGTCTAGTTTGAGAGTAAGACAAGTTTCACTGAGCTCTTGAATACACCAGAACTTCTCGGGTCTTTTTTCTGAGGTAAACTTTACCTCAGCTGCAGAAGTACTGATCCATTTATCACCCAAATCATGCTTTCTGAATTTGGACAGAGGAAAGTCATGTTCCCTGCAGTTGCTTTTGCTTAGAAAAGGGCCAGCCACAGTGGTTTCCCTTATAATCTTCTTCCCCTCATGTCCTCCCCTCCACTGCCAACCTCTCCCACCTTAAATATTTGGGTTGTTATTTTTCTCTGCCTGGTCTCAGGGCTACAGTGATATTAAAAAAGAAAAGTCTGAGTAAAACGAATTGTTCCTTACTGAGATAGAGTACATAAGGACAGAAAAAATTATGCCTCTTCCTTGGAATTTTAGCATAAGCATACAGTAAGTCAAAATGGCAGGGTCCATAAATGCCAGAGATAATTTTATTGGCACAAAGAGTTAAACATAAAGATATTCAGGTACAATTGTCCTGCCAGTGCCTGAGCTCACGATTTTTTTAGACAGATGGGCAGTCTGACCATATCTGTAGGATCATGAACTAGTCTCTCCATGGCTTAATCTAAACTTTGAATAGATGGGATGCACTTGTAAAGAGGGCTTCTAGTTGTCTGTCTTTTTGAATACTTGGTATTTTAATATGGTGCTTTTGAAATCAAAAGAAAGATTTCCATCAACATTAATGGGTTCAAAAGTGGGTCCTAACATGAGATTACTTTATTCATTAAGGACATTATGTTGCATCATTGAACTCAATGTTTTTTTCCATTGACTTCATTAGATGCAAAATTGGCCCCTTAAAGCATATGCCTTGATAAGGCACTTCGTCTTCTGTGACTGCAATAAAAAAGCAAAAAAAAAAGAATCATAACATCCTTATCCTTGCTGTTCCTTATTTCTGTGACATGTTGCCTCTGATATTTCTGCATTTTGAATCATAAGGGCTCTATTCTCACTGGGCTCTTGTCCCATGTTAATCTGATATTCATATAATTTTGCTAGAAAAGAGTCTGTGAATGATCTCTCCCTTCTAATTTATTCAAGACTAACATTCTGCTACTGGCAAACTTGCCTCCATGGTTCCCCTGTCTGTACAGTATAACCAGATGTTTTGTAGTTTGGGTCCCTCTGCACATCATTGTACAGACACTGCAAGTACCTCTTTCCTGCAGATTTCTCCAAGAGCCCTCACAATGGAATACATGAGGAATGTGTGAAAACAGGTCATAAACTAAGCTAAACTGAAATTTAAAAATACAGAAAGTATTTCTGAAAAAGCAGAAAAAGTATTATACAGATTTTTGTAGAGCAGATTGGACTGTCGTCTGGGCACTACGTGCATAACGGTGCAGTTGCAAAGCCTTGTAAATAGTGAGATATTCATTTAAACCCCACTTCTAAATGAAGATATAAAATCATGGGAATAATGTGGAATTGGCTTTGAATCAGTAGTACTTGTATGGCACCTATTACTAACACACTTGTGTGCCTCCCAACATTGAGGGCATATTCCCATCACCACTGTCAGTGAGGGAAATGCTTCTAACAAAGAAAACAGAGGTATGAAATCTATGAAGATTTAAAATGCAAAACTTTACGTTTGATTTCAGTGCTTAGGTAGGTCATGCTTAAATGTTTAAAGTCTTCTGAAGTTTTGGGCTTGTTCTGTCTAGTGTCTCAGATGAGTTTCTAGTAGAGGCAGAGTCCGGTGATGTCTCAAGTTAGGCACTGCTGTGGTTGTGCCAGCCTTTCCTCCTGTGGAGTTTTTCAAAGTCTATGAAGTAAAAAGTGATATGTAGGAATGATCATCAGTGGTTTTGATAGAGGGACTTTAGGGGATATAGGGGGTCCTCTGATTTCTCCTAGATAAATGAGAGTCATTTTGAGGGGAGAGACGACTGGCTTGAAGTCAGTCAAGGACAACAGGAGACTGTAGTTCTTGCTCCTAATAAAATAAATAAACAAAGACATAAATAAATACAAAAAACCTAGGCCTTTGGTACTTGTGAATGCAGCTTGAATTTTCCTCAAAGTTTGAGAGAGTTTCAGTGGGAGGCTCTGAATTGGCTCCATCTCTGCTTAAAATGAAGAGCAGGAACTGGCCATTAATTTCTATACATCCTCTGAGCATAGAATTAATGGTTCTATTAAAATGAGACATCCCCAAGAAATTCTATAGTAATTGAACTCCTTCATAAATTAAGACAAGCAAACACAGTTGTATAAATACTGGAATGGCTGACCCAGTTATTTGTAATAAAGTTTTGTCCATTACGGCCCTCAGTCTCAAACTGGTGATGAAAGGAATTTCTGAATAGCCCAGAAAATAGTTTCTGAAGCATTGGGTGAATGTTTTCAGGTGATGGTGTGACATGGACGGCTACTCTGTTCTCTGCTGCTCTAACCTAGTTTGAATGGTCTGCATCAATCCTTACATTTAATGACAGAAAACTCAGTTTAACCTTGCTGTAAAGTAAGTATTTATACATATCAATGAGAGAAATAAAACACCTTATTGATTTTACATCTGCTTTCACTGTGGTAATTAAAATGTACCTTTGCAGCTTGCAGAATAGTAGTCTGTTTGTATTAGATCAAAGAAAAGCTCTTCCACAGACCTAATTTTGTATTCCTGCTGTCCCTTGAAAATTCTTAAATAAATGCAGAAGGATGAGTCTAGTCTTCATAACCTGCCACCCTTTAACTCTAGTAAAAAGACACCTTCAGGTCAAAGGTCCTAATTGTTTGTAATGGTATATTCTAATAATTGCTAGGTCAAATTCAGTGTTGACTACCCCAAAGTTCAACGCTCAGTATAGTTAATGGCTTTGCCTGGATACACGCTTTGTCAGGAGTCTTCTGAGGAAACTTTCTTACTGTAACTGTTCACAAGAAGGTCATCACTACAGCAAATCTCTTCCAAAAAAAAAGCCCTTGAGAAGGGCACTGTAGACCTTCAAATCCTGCTGAATTTGTTGTTAGATCATCACTTTTAGCCGTATGCTACTACTTGGCTCCTTTGCATAGGTTCTACTAGCTTTCTGGATGTATGCAACCCATCTTATCTGGACCCTGGTGCATTTGCAATTGTTTGTGTTGGTGGATCTGGACTTGCCCTGCACCTGACATTAATGTGGGGCACTGGTGTAGTAGAGCCACGCAAAAACCTGGGTGGTTTGGTTTTTGTTTTTTTTTTTTTTTCCCAGAAAGTGAGTTTGAAGTCCATCCTTGACAAATTAATATTGAAGAATCCCCTGGAGTTGTCCTTTGCCAAAATTTCCATCCCAAAACGTCTCCACCTTTGGTCCTGATGGATGAGAGCGTGGATTGCCTCACCTTGCACTCACAGCTGTTGAATATTTTGACTGAGTAATTTCAGCAATATTGGAATAGTATTCATTTTTTTTTTGCATGTGTGTGTGTGTAAATTCAAGCTTTTGGCACAAAATAATTTTGAAAAACACATCTGTTTACTATGATTTTTTTTTAAAACTTTTCACAGATTCTCCAGACCTGAATGGCCACATATTGTGTGTAGTTTTCATACCTTGGATTGCTATTATTCTCTCATCTGTATCTCCAGTGGTATGCTGTGATCGGACGAGTCTCCTCACATAGTTCGCGTACAGGCCAGGCCATGATTTGTCTTATATTACACCAACATTCTGGATATGCTTCAGCAGCTGCACAGATTTAACACAGATTTAACTGACTCCAAAGAAATAACTGACATACTTGAATCAGGCCTAACAGAATAATTTCAGTTTGATTCTCAAGATCAAAAAATCTTGGGAAACTTGAGGTTTTTAGGAAGTAAGCTTATACTAGTACCCTTCTGCTGCTTCTTCCCACTCCCAATACAGGTTGATGGAGAGCTATTAGCCAGTTTAACCAGTGATTAATTCAGCTCCCTCTGTGCCTTTTATCCTTCTTATGTCTGATTAGTCCAAGGCTTGGTACTTGAAATAAAGCCAAGATTTTGAATCTGGAGCCCTCTTAATTACTTCCTCTCACTTTTTTTTTTATCATGTGGTGAAAATCTGATTATAGATATGTCTACATAGTAGCTCACTGTAGAGATATTTAAGGTAGGTCGAAAAGAGCTAGTTTGGTAGTGGAAATAGTCTAGCCATAGCAACATAAGATAATTCATATAAACGTACACTTACTACACAAAAGTGTGATCAATTCAGAACATGCCATATATATACGAGTGTGTATGTATATTCGTAAGGACTGTATGATGTGTGTATTCATGCATGTACGTCTGAAAACCTAGTACAATTTAGCAAGTAACATATTTAAAAATTAGAAAGAGAAAGGAAAAGCAGAAACACAATTGTGATTAATAATGCTCATTATCAACTCAGACTTATGACCTGTGTAAATTTTAGGGCACTTTTTTGAAGTGTGTGTGTGGTGGTGGATGGGAGGAGGGGTGCATATGTGTGGAACAAGAGATGAAAAATACACTCCTTTCTCTGCCAAGAAAATGACCCCTTCCACCCCCTCAGTTTTCAACCTTTCCTCCAAAAGTTAGGTAGATGTCTAAAGCTGGCTAAAGCCTTATTATTTAGTTAACTCTAGGTGGTTTCCATTAGCCTTACAGTACATGCCACTGAGCAGACATACAGTAACTGAATTGTTTCAACTTATCCAAATAACATTGAAATAGACTTAATTGTTGAACTGCAGGAAAGACCATGTGTCTCCCGGGACTATTAGTGTCATTTAAAAGGCTAAATGTATCATAAAACCTGTCTTTAACAGAATAAAATTGTACAGACCAACACAATTTTAGCTAATGTTTTCCACATTTCTTGTAAAAAAAGTCGTTGGCTGTAAAGCAAAGTTCATAACATTTCTAGGAGTTATTCCACTGCAGCACTTCCCAACAAGTTTAAACCTACCGTCCTTTTTACTACTGAGTAGCAACTTACTTTGAGAGTAGTCACACTGAAATATACTGGATTTTCTTACAGGCCATATTTCTATCTATTGTGAGTAAACAGAAGCTTTTACGCAGTAGAAGATTCAAGAAGACTCTGATTTGAATAGATAAACATTTTTCTCTTAGACTGCCTCAACATTTAAACCCAGCTTTGATTAAAGAAGAATATGGTAGTATGTGAGATGAAAAGTAAAACTGAAGAAGTTCTTGTTGATACAGGCTGTCAGTGAGATTTCCTCAGCAATCAGCATTTTGCTATTTTGTGATTCTTGTTCTGGGATTTACCCCCTTGTTTTTAATTCCGTTGTTACGTATGTTCTGTTGTTGGTTATGTTAAAAAAATTATTTGGATAGAGAAAAAGATCTAGGTGGCTGAAAACAGACAAAAGAGGAAAGCAGAAGAAGATGGGGGGGGTAGACTGAGAGGCTGAGGAAGAGTGAACGAAAAAAAGAGAATTGCTTTTATGCTATCAAAGAGACAAAGGGGTATTTCTTTGTTCCAAAGACATCCAAAATATTAAGGGGAAAAAAATCAGGAAGACAGACAAATAGTGGATCAACCCTCAACAGAAGGAGCAAATCTTACTATTTATCTGTCTCATCTTTTCACTGGAGTTTTATATCAACTAACAAGGAAGCTATTTCAAATAACTTCTGCTAACGTTATTGTTATTTTTAAATTTAGTCACTTTGTTATTTTACAAGTTTTGTTGCTATGGAAATGAATGATGTAATCTACTCTTTCCATCACAATCACTTACTTTTGAAAAAATCTTTTAAACCTGAAGAAATTTTTTTATTTTCCAGTTAGTCCTCTCCAATCTAGGGACAAAGCTATTGTCTCATATTTTTTTCTGGAATATCTCAGAATCAGGATGTAATTACCCATGTAGGAACACTAGTGCCTTTCCTGAAAAAGTTAAGAATTTCTTGCAACGGCAGTTACTGTCAAGCTTTTCCCATTAGGGCTATGTGTGAATAGAAACAACTGTAATTTCTTCATTGCTCGCTATTAAAATGAACTTGAATCATGTAACTCTTTTGAAAAAGAGACATTATGATGACAAAAAATATTGGTTAAGTCTAGCCAGGGTTTGATTTATTTGGTTTTAGTCTTGCGATAAGGAGAGGGTATGTGCTAATGAAGCAGTTCCCGTTTAGAGGGAAATTCATCCAGTAACAAGTCATTGTGCCACTAATTCTTTTTTCATCCCCATTTTGGGAATTTACGTAGTGTCTGGTCTCCTGGCGCTGACCCTCAGAGTGGCCCTGAATTCACCTGTAGTGAAGGAAATCCCTGGATGTACAAACCTAGAGCATCTTTACCTTGAACTAAAAAGACTTTTACTATTTCCAGATTATTGATGGGATGTTATTGCACAGATCAGCCTACCGGTGGTGTATTCATACACTGTGCAATTAAATGCAATGGAAAGACCTCCCCACACCTCTGATGCAGCAAAAGCAACAGAATGACATCGCTAATTTCAAATTTTAAAGGAGCACTAGTATGGTGCTAGACACAAACTAAAAGGTCTAATATGTGTCCGTGCAGCATTTTTACTTCCAACCCGTAAAATTCTTCAATCTCTGCTTTGTCCATTTGCCTTTCAGGTCTGAACTGCATGTATTAAATTGCAATTAATAGGACAGTTTAATGATTTGGTATGACCAGAAGCAAGAAGCACAGAGTGCAGGTTACTGTCCTCTTACACATTCAGGTGGCCGTGGGAAATCCTTGCAATCCCACTGTGGCAAGTTGAATGACTGAGTTTAAGTCACCGGCAGCCTCTCCTTGATAGATATGGTTTAGGAAGAAAGTGTGGAAAGGTAGTGTGGGCCTATGCCTTTCCTAAAAACTAAGTAACTGGTCCTGGATTGAAGTTATTGATTTGTTTTCAACACATTTAGACTTTGAAAACGCAGATTTCCAAAGCCTGAAATATCACTGTTTCTCAAGTTATGGCAGCATTACTGAGAAGACTCAAGGTATGTGGAAAGCTAAGCAATGGGCTTTTTTTCCCTCTCTCATTTAACCTCTGTTTTGAAGATTGCAAATTCTACAAGCATTGGCCAAGCTATCCAAATAGTAAGAGAGAAAAAAATGGATTTTTCCCAAATTTTACAGATCATTTGCAGTAAAAGGTCCACTTTCCCATAAAGTAGATCCTAGGCCTTTGTAAGCATGAAATTATTTTTCCTTTCCAGATGCCAGTATTTTGATAAGGATTTCCCTGCTTGTTTCTTGCTTTTAAAAATGAGGAAAAAAAATAAAATGACATAGATATTTTTTTCCCATCCCTTTTTATTGATAGTAAGAGTAAATACTCTCATAGGGGTGGAAAAAGTTGACCAAACTAACAAAATAAATCCCCAAAGCTTTCCAAAAAGCACTGTAGGAATGCGATTTTTTAAAATGTGTACTGATTTTAAGGCAGTTACGTATGAAGCAGAGATGTGAATCTCCTGTAAGTCAATGGATACAGTCCTGAGGTAGTGGGACATGGAAATATATTGAAATGATGACATAACAAATGACAAAATACTGTTAATAAATACATTTATTTGGTGTATACATAGGGGTCTATTGAATATAGATAAGAGTCTGAATGCATTTCAATTCTATGAGTGAATAAAACTCACAGAAGACATTACACATTATCTTTGTCATTTAGCAGCTGAAAAAGATGTTTCTACGATTTGCTCAAGCTTATGCGGGAAGAAACAGCAAAGCAAAGAACAGAAACCGTCTCCTTAGCCTCTCATTCCCACATTCTTCATAGATGACCTGATTTAGGACTTATTTTAGTACAGCCATGACAAATGTAATGTGCAAAACTAATGAAATTTAAATTAAAAAAGGACTGACTTAACTGTCCCCTGACCTTTCATGCCTAAATGGAGTCTCATTCTAATACAAAGTGATAATTGTCCAGTGTTGGTTTTGCCACTTCATTTCTGATAGGATTGAAAAGATACAACTAAACCTACTAATTTCTGAATTCTGCAAAATTAGGGTGGATAAGGTGCAGTCTTGACTAGTCGTAAGCAGCTAAAAAGATGCTGTTGACAGATTGTAAAACCACCGTCCCACTATGCCCGTAATGCAGTCTTGACTTATGTGAGGGGTCCTATTTAACTTGATGGGACCACTCAGAATAAGGCACAAAAAGTTGCAGGATTGGGTTCTACCAAGGTTAAACACCTCTGCATTCTTAATTGGGCATACAAATTCTCTGAGAATTACTGCAAGAAAATCAAATAACAGATTTCTACATTTTCAGCACATGTCTTGAGCTGATTAGCACAGAATCTAATTTGCTCTGATCAGCCCAAGGTGGATAGAATGTGAAACAGATGACCTTACTGTTTAAGAACAGGTAATTCTGTTTATTTGTGGTGAATAATGACATTTTCCTACTGATGGGTATTCACCTTGTCCCTGAAATTGCATCAGGTCAGTGCTGAGAGTAACTGGTGCAGCAAGTTTGAATTCCCCCATACTACATAATAGGTAACTTTTCTGTCACTGCCAATTTGAACCAGACCCATAGATGAAAAACAAAACTTCGGTTCCTGGTAAATATAACAATTTTTAATATACCCAGCCGGAGAAAAAGTTTCCACTAGTATAGCAGAAGGAAGTATGTATGAGTCTGTAAAACAGCCTCGGAAAGAACATTTCTGAAAGGGGACAGACTTTCTTTTCTCTATGCTTAGAATTATTAAAAGTACATGCCCCAGAAACACAATCTGTGAGTAAAGGTGCTAGTTAAACCTAGTAAGATAAAACTCAAATCTGATTGAAGACGTAAGTCTGAAAACAAATTATTAGTAGCTGAGATCTGACTTGGGCAACGTCTACATAGGTAACTCATTCTTTGCTTCTGAAATGCCTTAAAACAAGCAAAAAGTGGTAACTCCAGCATAAGGGTCATTAACTAAGGTAAAACTTGAGTCAAGCACTTGAAATTTGGCCAGTGCTCAAAACCAGATTCCTGGCCCTCTCGTAATGATTTACTAATATATAAAGTAACAGCACTCAAGTACTGAGAAGGATTATCTCGTCTTTGCCCGTTCTCCTCTGAAGGCTGGGAGCCAAGCTGATGGAAACATGCTATTGCATTATCACACCACCCCCCACACACTGTTGTACACCTTTTAATAACCCCCAAGTCTTAACCTCTGCCCTAGTACTTTTTGGGACTTCTGGCCGTTCTCAGTCTGCTGGGCTCTTTTGTTGGAGAGGAGGTAGAGATGCTGGGATAATAAACATCAAAGCTGGAATTAGAGAGGCAGCCCTGCTGAGGTCTTCAAAGAAAGAAACCTACCCAGCTGTAAAGAACAGACGTGAATCTGTGAGCCTTGATCCCAGGACCAGACAGAGCTTAAGATCGCTTGCTTAAAGGCACAGCCATACAGGCACGGCCTTGAACTGGTAGAAATCAAGAAAGGCTCAAAATTTTCTTCAGGGAAGAAAGCCACATGTTTACTTTTGCTTAAGTAAAGCTAAACAGTTGTAAGTGCAGGGAGGATATTAACTTTCTCCCCAACATATTTGCAAGAGGAAAAATGAAACATCTTTTCTCTTTTTAAGAGAAACAGAGCAATGAATTCTTATTATCAAAGGTGACTTGTTCTTATAACTCAGGGGAAAAATGCCGTGTTATTTTTTTGTTAACAGGACTAAGCAGTTTATAGTACTTGGGGCTCAGCATTGCTGGCTGGTGTCTGCCCTCCTCAGAGGGTTTTCAGTAATGTTTTTGCAAAACTCTTTTCCCAAGACTGAGCTGCAATTAGCATGGGCTTCAATCAGTTCTGTGGAGATGTCACTCCACGTAACGCCACGGGCTTCATGCTGCAACATGAAGATGTCACTTTAGATAGCTCTGTGGGCTTGAAGTGTCAATGCAGAGATGTCACTTCTCTATTATGAACTGCTGCAGGAGAATCTGTCCTTTTTGATGGAGTTGGCTCCATACTTTGCTAATACCCTCTTGATGTCCCTCTCAGTGGGCTTGACTTCACTGGAACAGCATGACAAGTTAAAACATGTCCTTGAGAAGTCACACTAACTAATGCAACGATGACCGTGACTACACAGTGTGTCTAGGCAGGGACAAAGTGGTTTTTCAATCACAGAAAAAACCTTACTCTAGTGAGAACTGACTCACAATCTGCAAAGTTGTTGCTGGACACAACTTATCTCTGTCTACAATGACCGCAAGCCCATGGTCATCATTGTGTCAGTTAACATGACTTTTCAAGGTCATGTTCCACATGGCTGTAAATTTTGAAAGAAGATAAAGGGGCATCAGGAATTTATTTTCTTTCTTGATGCCTCTTTGACTCGGTTAACCTTTAACAATGGTCTCTTCTTAAGTGGCTAAAACAATAAAGAACAATGCCACAAAGCTAAGAGCATGAATCATAAGTTTCAGGCCAGTTTAAACAGTTGAGCCTGTTTTTCATTTCAATATTCTAAACAAAAGAAATGTCTGTTGACCAAAATGGCCATACAACTTGCCATATATATTCTGAATTTCAGGTATTCCAGTATTTGCTGTGGGTAGAATGAGATTTCTAATGAAAAAGATTCCCCAACGTGCTTTTCCCAGTTAAACGCCGTGTGTGATCCCACAAGTGCAAATGACGTTTGGTAGTGCCCCCTTTTGTAATTGCTTTAAATTAAAAAGCAATTAGAAACCCACTAATTTCAGACTAGACCCATTGGGTCAGGACTGAGATCACCGACAGAGCAGTCAGAAAGTATGCATTACACATCCCTCCTTCCACGAAGGCCAAGTTTATATTGGAGGCAGGTCAGTAATTCCTACCACTGTCAGTGGCAGCCTTTTAAGGCGGCCCAAGGACACATGCAGCGTTCATTCATCCTTTGGCAGGTGCCAGTAGCTGGAACAAATTTGCCTTCTGTCATTTTGTTACTTGTGAGTAATAGGAATCTCAGACCTTCATGAGGTGGTGTGCACCGAAAGTCCCTGCAGCAGCGGGTTTTTGGGGAATAGAGGTCTCGGAGACTTGCTGCCGTACGTGAGGCAGATGGAAAGGCTTCACCTGCCCCGCTGTGCTTCTGCACATTCCTTTACCAGCCCCCCTCACGCAACGTCCCCCTCACCCTACCTGGCTTCCTGCTACTGATACACATCTTCTGTCTGTGTCGCTGATTGCAGAGAGTTTATTTAAGCGGGGAAGAGAGAAATGATAATGAGATTACTGAGCATCGCTGATTGCCTGCCCTAGCTGAAGGGCACTGAGGATGACCTGGCCCGCTCAGTCCATGAGCTGGGGTGGCCACAACTCCCCAGCACAGCTCCTGCCAAGGCTCCCCTCAGCACGCACCACCAGTAACCCCAGAGGTGAACTTTCTCCACAGAGAGGATCTTCTGGGCTTTTCCCAGCATCCAATTTTTCTTGGCATGGCTTCCATTTTTTTCACAGAAGCTGTGAAAACTTTTCCTGAAATGATCCTCCTCTGCCTTCTGGCTGGAGAGTATGACTGATGCCTTTTCTTCCCCAGTGCAGTAGTACATCTGTGGAGTAGAGAGACTAGGTAACCAGCTGTCATGCCAGGTTTCCTAAACATACTTGCATGTCATTTCTCACTTGTTGGTCTGTATCAAAGCAGAGAGCCTCCGCTGCTAGCTCCATCGCACATCAGGGCTAGAAAATCATTTCATTAAGGCTGAAAAAAGTGTTTTAGTTAAGTCAAAATCAGTCTATTCCTGCATCTGTTATTTCTGCTTCTCCCTTAGACAGGCTGATGATAGCGCTTGTCCTTCTCTTCTCTCTTGCTTTCTTTTCTACATCAAAGATACTAACTACTGTGTTCTTTAATTTAACAGCTTCTGCAGCACAAGGGAGAATAACTTCATTTTATGAATAGTGAATCCCTGTATAATGTCATCTTCACATAATCTCTATTTTGCTGCTCTAAAGTAGATTTTATTTCAGTAAATGTGCAGACCACCACTACAGTAACACTGTACTGACGAAAGAAAGTGGTGTTATGAGTGTAATCATTTTGTTCTAAAGCACTTTACTGTGGTGTACTATTCTGTTCTTCAAGCTGTCTATTGAACAGCTCTTTGGTTGCTTATTTCTGCCACAGAGAACGGTTTTACTTGAGGTCACCACCATACCAACTGGCAACTGCGGGCATTGTAGCCAAACCAGAGGCCATGACACCTACACATTATCATGATACTTAGGGTTAGGATACACATTACAGTATAGCCATAGTTAGGTTTGAGTTAATATTTGCTTACCTTGAACCCAACTAGAAGTGTACTAAAATAGCATAGCCAACAACATATATATATATATGTGTGCATGTGTATATATATACACACACACACACATACATATATATGTATATATAATGCTGTCATGACACAGCCAAACACAATGTGTAAGTATTTCACTGAAGTATGTGAACAACACGTCCACCAAAGAGTAAACAAAAAGTTGTGTAGTTACAAGCAGGAAGTGTGGGAAAACACAAAAAGAACAACCCAAGTAACAGAATTTGCAAGATAAAGAACAAAGAACAAGATAAGCACAAGGGACAGCAAATAGGCAGGATATCCTACTGAATACACAAGCAAAGCCAAAAACAAGATAAGCAGCACTGGGAACAGATGGCATCCCTTTTTGGGATAGGTGCAAGCTGCAAAAACCATCTGAGATCGGGAGGAACTTTGCCCATACAAGGGCTCTCAAGCCTTATCACCTTGAACACCTCAACCACCAGCTACTGAGTATTGCAGGCACTGGTGCGTCAGCTCCATGGTGTCACATACTCACAGTTAGTTCAGGATATAGGGGACTAAGTTTTGTGTATGTAAAGCTATGTGGTCATAATGTGTAAGAACAAACCATTGTCACAAACTGTCAATAAGGAATGTCAGTCTACTCGAGTTATATTCTAAAGTTTGTTTATCAGTCTTCTAAATACTCCCATCACAGCAATTTCAATCTTCCTGACTAATGCTGATAGCTGTAGATATATACATACACACACATATATACACTCAGTTGCAATAATTTTACGAAAAATAAATAATTACAGTTATCATGTTGAACAGCATGGGCAATTTGTACTTCACATCAGAAGAGGGCAGAAAATGAGAATCCTTCTTCCTTGTGATAGAGCTAGAGGCTGGTCACCGTCAGCACCCCTGGTTGTGTCTGTATGTCTGTTTAGATATACACACTACATTGCTGCCCAATAAAATACGCTGCCTTGTGGAGTTACCAAGAGATACTCCCTTGTTCCTACAGCTTTGAAACACTCAAGGGAAATATGCCACTGCTGCAGAGATGAGTGATGAAGCAGTTGAGTTCTGTTTATGTGAAGTTTTGGGTTTTTTAATAACTTTTTTTTACTCTTTGAGAGCATGTAGAAATGTGTGCAAAATAACTACAGACCGTAACATATTTAGAAACCTCTGAAGTATTTGTTTAAATTTTAAATGCTGCATCTGCATCTGCACTGCAGTTTCAGATATTAAACCCTGATGTATGTTTTGAATCCCTACGAATTATGCAATTTCTTTCCTTTCCTGCTGCTTCTCCTTTCATACTCCTACTATCAGCAAGTTTCTTTATTGCATACCAGGAGTAATACTGATTTCATCTGCAAAATTCAGGCTAGTCACAAGTTACCTCATCATTAAGAAAAGCATTCTCTACTATTCATTAGCAGAAAACAGTAGCAAGAGTTCATGTATCCTTAACTATCATTTTGCTTTCTTCTCTTTCTTATTTTATACCATCCTTTTAAACTGTTAGTCAAGATCCTCACCTGATACAAAGTGAAGTCACCCCACTGAAACTTTGACTAACACCAGGCTCAGAAAACTTCCTCCTCCAGATCCCTATGGCTGAGTCTAGATTTGTAGCTAAAATGATTGTCACTGCTTAACATGAAAATGTATAACATCCAAACGAAAATGTTAAAATACTTAGATAACATGAGTTTGTCCTGCATCCCTCATTTGGAAAGTGTTAGTATATATGTAGAAGGTTTAGTCACACTGTACTAATGCCAGCCTTTTCTTCTGAAGATATATAAAATGCACTACACTTTTCATGTCAATCAATTTTTTAATTATTGTTATTACTTGTTTTAAATTTTGATAGATTACCTTGATGCAGAATCCATGGCTTCGAAACTGCAAGACTCCGTGGGGCTGGTATAGATCCACAGGAGCTACAGCAACTCCACAAGCAGGAGGAAAACATCTAAGTGCTGCGAACTGTTCCATTCTCCCAACTGCTTTGGTCCTGCTGTGAAATTGGACCATTGGGCTGTCCTGAATGCTTGAAAAGGCCAGAAATAACTGGAGCAAGGAAGTGTGAAAGAGGGACAACTGTCATGGCACCTTTTCCTTTCAACTCTCTGCAAAGAGACATGTATGAGCTGCGTGTTGCTACGCTGCTTTTCCTCATGGGCATGATTTGCCCATGGCTGTGTGCACAAGTTATGAGGAGCTGAGCTTTTGTCCGTAACATGCAAAACTTCTAGGGTTCAGGTTAACACTAGAAATATCACCAAATCAAAATTGCTTTCTGGTTCAGAGTGAATAGATTGTGTCTATTCTGGTAAATTGGACACATTTGGGAATATTCTTTGCCATGGAGGCCAGCTCCCATGGCCTCAGTGACTGTTAGTGAACTGTCTACTAGTGAGCCTCCAAAACTGGGTTTCTGCATGTGAACTATGGCACAAGGTCCCTGGCTACTTGGGAGAGGCCACACTAATATCATGAAAAGTTTTAAGAGTTTACTAGTGTAGACATATGAACGCTTTAGTGCCTGAGAGCGTCACCAACCATGCTTGAATCAGCAGCTACATACCCAGCCTTAATGACATGATTCCTTCAGGGGATGAAAATTTTAAAATTATTTTGATATCGCATCTGTCTGTGACTTTAAAACCAGTGCAATGACAGTTTCCAAGGGCTTGAAACAACCGTTTCCTGATGACTCCGTAATATTACCTGGCTCCTGTACGTCCTGCTGTGTATAGGTTTTCACATTGCCTACTTGCCGTACTTTCTTCATGTATTATAATGGTTTCATTAAGTGACATTAAGGCCACAGTAGATTCTTTCTACCCTCTTGGACTCGTGAGGGGAAGAAATATTGTAAGATGGATGCTATTATTTGATGGGACTTTTAAAATGTGTTTACTTTTATAAATGGTGCTGTATTCTTATGCTAAAGAAAGTGAAAGAAGGCAGCAAACTTTATGAAATGCAAATAGTAAAGTTTGTGATTAGATTTAGATCCTTTAAAAAAAACATGCCACAGTCTTGGCTTAGCCAGGAAGCCAGACACCTATGCATACAAAATAATTCCAGAACATCCTGGCCTGCATCAAAAGAACTGTGGCCAGCAGATCCAGAGAGGTGATTCTGCCCCTCTACTCTGCTCTCGTGAGACCCCACCTGGAGTACTGTGTCCAGCTCTAGAACCCTCCGCACAAGAAGGACATGGACCTGTTGGAGTGGGTCCAGAGGAGGGCCACGAAGATGATCAGAGGGCTGGAGCACCTCTCTTGTGAAGACAAGTTGAGAGAGTTGGTGTTGTTCAGCCTGGAGAAGAGAAGGCTCCGGAGAGACCTTATAGCCCCTTCCAGTACCTGAAGGGGGCCTACAAGAAAGCTGGGGAGGGGCTGTTTGCAAGGGTATGTAGCGATAGGATGAGGGGCAATGGTTTTAAACTCGAGCAGGGTAGGTTTAGATGAGACATTAGGAAGAAGTTCTTTACAATGAGGGTGGTGAGACACTGGCACAGGTTGCCCAGAGAGGTGGTGTCTCCCCATCCCTGGAGACATTCAAGGCCAGGCTTGATGAGGCTCTGAGCAACCTGATCTAGTTGAAGATGTCCCTGCTTACTGCAGGGGGGTTGGACTAGATGACTTCTAAAGGTCCCTTCCAACCCAACACATTCTATGATTCTATGATGTATACTGCAAGGGATTTTATTCTTTGTGCTTGATTTATACAGTCAAGAAATAACTGAGATTAAGTTATTAAGACTGTACTTGTGCAAAGCATATCTCCAAATATTTTCCCCACCTCTAGATTGCAATTCAAATATTAAAATGATCAATTATTCCTGTTTTTTTTTTCTTCCTAGAAATATTGACCCCCTAAGTGAAGAAGTGGAATTTTAGGGAAAAAAACCCACCTCAGGTATGTTTTACAGATTATCCCTTACTTTTTTTTAATTTTTTTTCCTTTATGCACACTATAAAACTGATTATTGATGGGCTAAATGGAATGTAAAATACACTTTGAATTCCAACAAATATGAATTCAGTAAACATTCTTCTGTATTTTCTGCATTTCCCACAATTGGAAGAGAAAATATGCATACAGAAAAAATACAAATATTGCTGTAGCATCTTAAGGCCTGCATTTTATTAAGGGAGGCAGTTTATAAACATGTAACAGAGTGACAGCCTTTGTCCTTAAGGGTTACAATCTAAGTACTAGACAAGATGTCACTGTTTGCTATAAGAAGTAGCAAGTGTTTCATATGTATTGGTCTGTTGTTGCAATTCTTATTCAGGAAAACTTCCACTGAAATTAAAAATTCAGATAAAGGGTTGTCTGATGAAGGTGTGTTAGATCAGGTGATTTTTTATCTGAATATCACTAGGATGCAAAGGCAACTGGCTTATCTTGCTAGGAAGTAAGATTCTGTTATCAGAAAATGTCTAGTTTTGACTTTTGACCAGCAGTATTTAGATGTCTTTTGATATGATGTGTTAAGTGCATCTGGAACTCTTGGCTTAATCTCCAAAGAATTAGAGTTTTTCCTATTCCTGTTACTGCTCTCCTTCCAGAAAGAAAAAAAAGAAAAACAAAAAAAAGCTTACATTTTTTCTTAATCAGTTTATCAAGTAAACATATTTGGGATATAATCCCCTTTATAATCAATGAAGCATGAGATTTTTCCTTCCAAGCTCTCCAAAGGTGAACTTTTCATCACACGTTTTTAGACTTTCAGAGGACGGGCCAATTTAGATTACTTGTAAACAAAGTCACTGACATATTCTGCAATAATCCTGACTCTCTTATAAATTTGAAATGATGTTGCAATTTAGTAATTCTCATCTCCTTGGTTAATATGATTTCATTTTGTGTACAAAGAGGTTGTACTGTGTTTGCAGTGAACTCTTGGATACTTGCAAGTCTTTCTGGTAGAACTCATGTGATCTTAAACAGAATTCAGGATTCGTTCCTCACGTCCATCTTCTCTCTTTATAAAGCTTCTTTTTTTCATTAAAAAAAAGTTAGAAAAAGATGCTTGCTTTTGTGAGTCACAATCTTCTGTAGACAGTAATGAATGATTATATATTTTTGGATAATGCTTTATTGCCCTGACCAAAGAGATTTTAAAAGTATAAGAATATAGGAAGGCCTTATCTTGCCAATACAGAAACTCCTAAATTTCTATAAACCCAGGTACCCCCTTTGCTATGTTAAAGGAACATCAAATTTCAGCTTGAGATATAAATTATTAAAAACATATTTTAATATGATTATAGATTTTTCCATAATAGTGACATTATCTCTCATTTTGTGATAAATTGTGTTTTCCTTAAAGGCCTAATTGATTTAACTTAATTACCTGAAAAACTTGGTTTTCATTAAAAAATGTGATGCTTCTAAACCCCATGATGGTGAAAAAGCTTGCTGACATGAAATGTAAAAGTTTCAATCCCACACAGGAAAAGCAATACAATATCTATAACTTTTTAAATCTTCTTATTCTAACTCAGTGCCTTGTTTTATAAACGCGTATGTTTGTCAATACTAGATCCTCGATCTGTCCTGTAGCAGGTCTGCTAATGTTTAGTTTTTAAAACCAAATTTTCCAATTTCATAAACATTTTGCTTGCCTTCTGCTATGTGAAAGACCCACACCAGCGGAAGAAATTGATTACATGGGCAAAACATTGAAGTTGAATGCAATACTGTCAAAAATTGTGCAACACATTATATCAAAAATATTTTTCTTTAATTTTTTAGTTATAGTTTTGGTTATGTTTTTTTAAAATAAAGATAATAGGTAAACAAGCTGGACTCTTTTGTTTAAACTGTCAGTGCCCGCCAAACATCTGTACACGAACATAGCAAATTTTATATAGTTGGCAGAAAAGCAACCCTAGACGCTGAAAACGGAAGAATTCTCATGGAAAAACTGGAGGCTCATGGCCTGGATGAGCATACGATCTGCTGGATCAAGCACTGGCTGGATGGGCGGTCCCAAAGAGTGGTGGTCAATGGAGTTAAATCCAGCTGGCGGCCGGTCACAAGTGGTGTCCCTCAGGGCTCAGTGTTGGGACCATTTCTGTTTAACATCTTTATTGATGACCTTGATAAGGACATAGAGTGTATCATCAGCAAGTCTGCAGATGACATGAAGCTAAGCGGGAGTGTTGATCTACATGAGGATAGGGAGGCTCTACAGAGAGACTTGGATAGATTGGACCGATGGGCCAACGCTAACAGTATGAGCTTCAACAAGGCCAAGTGCCGGGTCCTGCACTTGGGCCACAACAACCCCATGCATCGCTACAGGCCTGGGGAAGTGTGGCTGGAGAGCTGCCTGGCAGAAAAGGACCTGGGGGTTCTAATTGACAAGCGGCTGAACATGAGCCAGCAGTGTGCCCAGGTGGCCAAGAAAGCCAATGCCATCCTGGCTTGTATTAGAAATAGTGTGACCAGCAGAAGGAGGGAGGTGACTGTCCCCCTGTGCTCAGCACTGGTGAGGCCACACCTTGAGTATTGTGTCCAGTTCTGGGCACCTCAATATGAGAGAGATATCGAGGTGCTGGAGCGAGTGCAGAGGAGGGCAACGAAGCTGGTGAAGGGCCTGGAGAATAGATCTTATGAGGAGCGATTGAAGGAGCTGGGACTGTTTAGTTTGAGGCAGAGGAGGCTGAGGGGAGACCTCATCACTCTCTACAACTACTTGAAAGGACACTGTAGAGAGGTTGGTGCTGGTCAGTTCTCACAGGTAGTTAGCGATAGAATAAGAGGGAATGGGTTCAAGCTGCAGCAGGGTAGGTTTAGGCTGGACATTAGGAAAAAATTCTTCACAGAAAGAGTGGTCAGACACTGGAATAGGCTGCCCAGGGAGGTGGTGGAGTCACCATCCCTGAATGTGTTTAAGACTCGTTTAGATGTGGTGTTAAGGGATACAGTGTAAGGGAGAACTTTGCAGAGTGGAGTTGATGGTTGGACTCGATGATCCCAAGGGTCTTTTCCAAACTAAATGATTCTACGATTCTATGATTCTATGAATCCATTGTGTCCTCTAGGGCCAGCCTCGTCCTTTGATAACAGGGAATACTGCAGGGAATATTACTTGCAGGGAATATTACAGGGAGAGCTTGCACTTCCTGGGTTGGATTGATAAACTCTATTAACACTTGTAAAAACTTGGCTTTTGACATTAAAATGTGCATTAGTGATTTAATGGCAAGGAGGGCTGATTTGTTGAATAAGATCTGAATTTTTCATAATCCATTTTGAAGGATCAAAACCTACTCGTTGTTTTCAGTAGGAGTTCACATTTTTTCTTGTGTCATTTTAACCCACAAATGGGTCATGAGATTTAGCCTGTTGGATTTACCTGCTGACTTCATGGATTAGCTGCCAGATGACTGTCGTCTTGTCTTACAAAGCTGTTGTGTGTCTGTTTTGGTTTTGAGTTTTGTCTATACTGACAGTAGTTCCATGACAATAAGCCTTGATCATCAATTTTCATGTTCAATTTTTGTCCTAACTGATTTGGCTTTGGAGTCCTTCTTTGAAATCTGATGGGCTGGCTGCTGTCAGTAAACACCTTTGTGCTTAAATGGTGGATTTAATAATTTTTTCCAAAGACTTTAAACTTTCTTCATTAAAGGGAAGCCATCAGCCTGCTGTATGAAAACTTTGCCACTACAGTTGCCTCCAGATAACTTCTAGATTTCCCAGATTAGTAAAGGCTGAGTTGAAAAATTAAACAACTTTGTGTTTTAGAGAACGTTACTCTTTTGTGTCTCCTTGGGCAAGAGAGTAGGTAGTGGTAATAGCAACAAGTTCCAGGTGGTAGTGGGAGAAAGAACACTGATAATACAGCAAGCTGGGGCTGCACAGGCAAAAATGCTTTAAGACAGATAAAGGCCCTCAATGTAGTATGGTCCAGAAAATGCCTTAAGTTCACTCATAACTTCTCTATCTTGTGCAGTCCTATTTTAAAATGTCTTCTGCTGTTACTCTTGGTAAACACTACTTTGTCATCTCCTGTAAGGGTCAATCATCCTTTTTTGAAATCAATCATGAAATCTTGCCACTTTGAAAATAATGAAAGAAAAAAGAAAGATTAATATCGGAACTGAAAAGTTGCTAGCTGTCAGCTTAGCTAGAAAGATTTTTTTTAGGAATTCTTATTTCTCTCATATTTTATTTCTTTTGGCCAGTGTTAAAATATCCTTCATAATGAACTGGTTGTCTCATAGACCTCCATTCTTGTCTCTTTGACTTTATGAGTGTCTTTCCCCGCTCATTCAAATTTATTGATTAATTGAATTGGAGGGAGGGTGTTTAATTGTGCCATTTTGAGAGGACTCGGTGGGTAAGAAGACTCAGATGATGGCAGGAGGAGTAAGGAGGCAGGGGAAGGGAGGTGGTGAGGCAAGCACACATTTGGTTTTGCAATGAACCTTGTTTTGTTTCTCTCAGGGGAATGCCACCCCCACCATACCACTGATTCAGCTCTCAGAAAGTTTTATTTTCTGCTGAATAAGGTCCAGACACTTTGGACTGCATTGGTTAGATTTTTCATTTCTTTACTTGGACAAAGATATACAATGTTCAGGGGTTACGTTTTTCCTTTTTCAATTGCAACCTATATACTTCGTTGCCTAAGTGCTACTTTAGCATCAATTGCAAGAATATAAATAAAAAGCACCACTCTGTATTTGTTCATCTAAGACCTTGAAAAACAGTAAATCAAAATCCTTTCTTGGTCTACCTTCAGTTCTCATGGCAGTACCAATACATTTGGACTGCTGCAACTTATTTAGATGATGTTTGTCAAGATGGTGGATTTAAAACACATAGCAGCTTTTTTACAGCAAAGCTGATTACTATTTTATGTGTTTAGCCCCATGGCAAAGTGGACCTTAAACATTTCCCCTTTCCAAGCAAGTTTACTCTGCAGCTCGTGACAGGGACAGTCACTGCGTTGCCGAGAACAGCTGGGGTGCGCTTGCTTTTATTGCTCTTTAGAAGAAGCAAGATCTTGTTTCTACTGGCCTTTCCCCAACACAGCAAACTCCATTTTCTACCTGCTCTTGAGGGGTCAGTGAGGGAGAGAGAGCAGGGCACGGAAAAGAACAGTATTTCCCATCCTAGGAAATTAAGCATCACACACTTTTTCCTCACAGAGGAAAATAATCTGATCAGCGCTATGGATTGGCAGCTCATTTGTGTTACCCCGCCCAAAAGCCTAATTCTAACTCTCTATGTAGACTGAATAGCATGGGACTGCTGCTGTCCCAGGTGAGGACCCCAAAGAGTTTAGGAAATGAGGCTTTTGGTATGCACATATCTTTGTTGGGGGAAGCCAAAGAGAAAAAAGTAGAATTTGGATTTTGTCAAAAGAGATCAAACGCAAAGCACAGAGCTCTCTTAATGCACCGGGGAGAAAGCTTGGGCTACTTTCCTGTGTCTAAGAGTTAAATGGTGTTTACTCGTTGATCCTTGAAAGTATTTTATTCCCTTTCTGACTTTTCCAGCTAGTCCCTTGTTTTTTAGGGCATGACTTAGGATGCAAGTTAAATCTTTGAAAATATGTCAATGAATTTCAGCGCTTAGACATGTAATTAATCTTCATATCTCTCTGGTAATAATGCAAACACACCTGTAGGATGTTGTCCATTGAAAACACAAGGAGAGAACCTGTAATAAATCTCAGAGTGATAGCTTTATCGTGACTGACAGAGCTGCTGGAGGCCTCTTCTTTATGAGTATAATTTGGGAGTATATAAAGGAGAGATTGATTTCCACAGACCACTCTCTTTTCCTTAGTATTTATTCCTAGTCTGCACAACCCGCCCTAGTTTTTATTTTACAAAAAGTCCTAACAGGTGTGACTCGATTAAAGCAATGATCCCCATGTTGCATTTCTATGAGTCAGCACAGGCCAACGTGAACACAATTGAATGTTGTACTTCGCAAGTCCCTCGATCGAGTGGTGTGCATGATTTATCAGGGAGCTGCAGCTCTCTTCCTTGTCAAGACTTGTTCTTCTGGATCCTTTGGAAACAACAGTTTAACCTTTTGAACCGAGTCAGTACCTACTAGCTGGAGAGGATGAAGTGCTTTGAGAAAGAGGCTATGGGAGTAATGAGATGTGACTGTGAGATGAGCCTTGCTTGACAACGTACAACAAACCTCACATCTCATGCTAAGAAGAGGCTGTCATTTTGATCTGCATGAAGTTTAGCGCTCTGTGGATTTGAGCCACTCTCTGTGTGTGGAGCCAAATCTTTCTTTTAAAGGGAAAAAGTTCTGCCGATGATGACAGGGCCACTCAGCAAGCGCAAAGGCAAGAAACTGGCTCCTTGACTAAGCCTCACGGCATTCTTTTGGTACATATCATTAATGCATTTTACTGATAGGGAAACTGAAAGCTAACATTTTAAATAACTTGCTTAAGGTGTCCTTGCCCTAAGCTGAATCCACTGCACCATGATGCCCTTAGATACTTTTCCTTTTTTCCAAATCAGATGTCCTTGAAAATCAACAATTACCTGTTTTCTTAAATACCCCTTCATTATGAACCGTGATGATTCTTTCTTATTTATTGATTCTGTGGGAAGACTGGGCAGTAATTCTGCATGGGACAGAGAATATGAGTATTAATGAGAGTTTACCAAATATACCAAATGAAAAATTTATGGAAATGAGAGGCCCTATAGAACAAAGAACATCTTTCTACTTGCTTGTGCTGCTTTTTTCTTGCTCAAATCCACAATAGGACCTTTTCTCTGCTGCTTCTTTTATTTAGAATCAAAATAAAATGAGGACAACACAGCTTGACCACAACAGAGATAGATGTCTTCATTTCAGTTCATCGCATTTCAGTGCTGTGTCAAAAAATGTGTTAGAGACAGAAAGAGATTCAGTCTAGCTGAAGTAAAGATACCGCACTGCCAATAATTGTTTTCTGTAATAGTTAGTCCCATTGAAAGTATTAATGAAATGAGGAGATTTTTTTTTTTTTTGAAGTGTGATGTAATTCAATGCCAGCTGGCTGACCAAGAGCCTGAGCTAGGCTATATCTGTCACTCTCTGAACAGGAAGAACAGATCTTTTATTATTCTTTGTCAAAACCTTGTATGCTTGGCTGTACCAGACCAGGCAGATTGCTTGAAGTGACTGGCTGCCAATGTCATTTGTGTTGGTAAATAAATATAAAATGTTGGGATCTTTCAAAGATGGGATCGGGAGGCAATGACTGATGCCAAGCAGAGTGCTGTCATCTCCTGAGCAATAAAACTGCTCTATCAGCTCACCTTAAGCTTAATTTGCACAAACTCCATTTGTTGTGCCCCTTCATAAGCAAAGCTGTTAAAGTGAAAAATCTCCTGTGGCTATTGCGTAATGCCAAGCTCACCTGGCTCTTCTCACCCAACCTAAATAAAGGGCTATCCTTAGCCCTGTCCCAAAAGGCTTGCTTTTTGTCTTCCTGTCAACCAGCTTACTGATGCTGATTAATATAGAGGAAAGAAGTGGAGCAAGGACATAGGTGAACAAGGTGATGTAGACACTCTGTTGTAAAATAGTCAGACAGAGGTAATAGACCTGGACTTGGGAAGAAACCAGCTGAGACTCTGGTGCAACATTTTCCGATTTTTACGGTTCTTCCAGAGGTGGGTTGGTTATGGTACAACACGAAGCAACATCTCCTGGGCCTGAGGAAGGCAACACTGCTTCAGAAGTGGGTATCACCTGTTGAAAAGAGGTATAGATAAACCTGCTGCAGCCTCAGCCCTGGCAAAATGTCTAGGAAAGGATATAAGAGAGTCCTGCCTGTTGGCAGGAATAAATTAGTTCCCTTTTACACTGTACTCATTGACATAGGAGACTCAAATTGGCTTTTACTACATCATGGGGATGATTGAAGGTAAATTGAGAGTCGTTATTAAGGTAGGCATGTACTAAATGTGGTCAGCAGAGAGAGAAAAAACACTTCTTTTGCAGAACAATTCAGAGAGGGGAAAATCCTTTGCAGAAAGGAATAAACTCAACTAAAAGCAATCCACTATGCAGTTCAATAAAAGGTTGCCCTCTCCAGTCAAACAGATACAATTTGCCACAGTGTGTATAAAGAGGATCTTTTTCAATTTAGTAATTTCCATTAATGTATGAACCACTGATCAATATCAGACATCGCTTAGCTTCTCAGGTCATGAGAAACAACTCATTGGCAAGCATTGTATTTCTAGGAGACAAAGTCTTGGTGCGGTAAATATACGACCATGCAAACAGATTGAATACTTTCCATGGAAGTTGAGGGCCAAATTAATAATTCTCCCTCATGATGTCAAAGGTGTCAGGTTTCAGGACTACTCAAAAAACTATGAATTTCTGGCAGGTCATATGGGCATGGTTCTCAAATACATCCAGAGACCTCTGGAGAGGGAAACAGACCTTTGGTCAAGCCTCACCTGCCCTCATAGCCTTGCAGGGTCTAGCAAACTTCACACATAAGGAGCCTCTGGGTAAGAAGACTACAGAAACACAGTCAGAAAGCTACATGCCAAAACCACCATTTGTGATTTCTGATTGTTTTTTGTTAGAGCAGCTTTGTGAGGCTTCAACTATCAACACATCTCCATCATATCCAGCACTGAACATATTTGTAATTGGACACTGTTCTTGTTCTGCAGTCTATAGCAATAATGGCAACTAATATATTAGCTGTGATATAAATGGAGGACTGGGAGATTAAATATCTTGTCCAGGGTCACAAAGGAAATGTGTGACAGGTCTGGGACTTGTGAACCTGGAAATGTCGAGTTGAAGGCTTCAGCTGTGGCTGTATATTTACTTTTGAGTGTAAGCTGACTGAACATTTAACAAAACACTCCAAAAGACACCAATGTGTAACTGTTCCTATTTGAAAATGACTGGACAACCATGCCTCTTTTGATAAGTAGCCAAATCTTGCCTGGGCAAATTATTCGCTTTTGATAAATTGCACAAAGTAATTTGAAGAATAGATTGTTTTGTCTTCTGAGTAAGCTTATATAGATTCTTTGGAGAAGAAACTGTGTCTCTTTCTTGTAAATATTAATAAATAATGTTTTTCACATTTCACTTAGGAGCAATCAAACAGAAATAACCACAACTGTAAAAGCTGAGCTACTAACTCAGTCCAATGCCCTCAGAAGAGCTTTAGTCAACAGTGAGTTCAACAGTTAAAAAGACGGACTAAGTGTAGCAGGGATTTTGCCTTGTTTGAACTACAGAGCTTCTCCTTTAGCTTAGTAAAAGAACAAATGTTTTGGGAATCAGTGACCCAGGTTATGGCTCCATTAGTGGTTTGGCCCAATTTTAATTAGCTGTTGATGTGTGCACTATCGTTTGCTAATAAGGGGTGTAATGTTTTTAGATACATGTTGTTATAAAGCCTCCAAATTTTACGTGCGCACTGTCCAACATTAAGCCTTCTGGGCTCTTCTGGGTCATCTCCGCTTCGAGTGGGAATCCTGCAAGGATGTCCAGGTTTAAACACAGCAGAGGTGCTGAGTGAGGAGCCTTTCTGACTGCTGCTGTGCTACAGGGGCTTTTGACAGCTGGATACCTAAATTCTCCCTGTAATTAACTGCTTACTAAGGGTCCATTAGAAAGGCATGTGATGGCCCTAGGCCACAGATTTCTGGCTTCACCATGGCCCTGGAAATATCAGGTTAGCCATGAAATAATTTCAGTTTACACCGTGTGACTAAAATTAAGGCAAGCCTTTTAATACTATGAGTAGCAGGGTAGGAGGTCACAGAAGATAGCATCAGTGATGCTTTTTCAGAGAGTGATTTATTCTTTTTCTTGTAGCAAAAAAAAAGGAGTACATATTAATCAGAACACTTGAAATAACAAACTTCTTGTTCTCCATTTCATAGGTGTGCTCTCTTCAGTAGTGTGATCGGCTGTTCTTTTGAGCGATAAATGAGGGCATTTATAATTTGATATCAGCATCTAATTTAGGCTATTTTGCTGTTTAACAGAGGTACAATCCAGAGCTCCCTATAGAAAAAAAGGAGACACAAACTCCTCCAGAAAGGCAGATATTAGATGCGTAAGTTAAAAGTATGGGTCCCCCACTAAGTCTGTGTTTTGAAAAGAGAAAAAGTGTGGTTTTTTGAAATAAGAAGGTGCTATTTCTTTGCTTAGCAAAATCACAGAATCACAGAACAGCCCAGGTTGGAAGGGACCTCGAAAGATCATCTGGTCCATACTTTCGTGGGAAAGGGAGCCTAGAAGAGATCATCTAGCACCCTGTCCAATTGCACCTTGAACACCTTCAGTCAGAGGAACCCTACCACATCCCTGGGTAAAAATGCTTCATCGAGAATACAATCAGATGCATTTTAAAGTCCCTGTTCACCAATGTTGCATCTGAACAAAAGAGGAAGAAAAGTAAAATGCCTAGTGAGATATTCTGGATCTGATTAAGTATAATGACTCCCGCACTAAGGAACAGAAGAGATTTAGTGCAACATGTTATCAATGCCAGAGGATCTTACCTTCCCGAATTGTGTAACAGTTCAAAGGAGCCTCAAAGTACCCCCTCATTTCCTCTCTCCACCCTTTAGTTTCTATTTTTGCCTATTTTACAGGATTTTCTGCCTCTGAAAAAGGCAAAGTGGCCTCCTTGTTCCCCTATAATAAGATTGCACATAGAACTTAACTAGGTGGTTTACGAAGTCCTAGGGGATTGCTCGTCATAGAGGAAAACCAAATTCAGAGTTAATGCTGTTGGGACTGGCAGCTCTACACAGCTCCCTGTCAGGCTGATCTTCTCCTAAAATCCCTGAACGGGTGTGGGAGGCCCCTTTGGGTGTCTAATGATAATGTAGTTTTCCTCTTTCATTAACTTTTGTATACAAGCAGCTATCATGCTGACTGGATACTAAGCACTTTACTGCCCATCTACATCCAAGTCAATGCTACTTAAGGCTAATCACATACTAACTACATATCCCAGTGACAAAGCTGCATCCCCACTCTGTCTGTATTGATCTCCCATCAGTCATTTGTAAGTGACCGTGCTAGACACGGCCCTTGGGCATTTTTCCAATACAAAAGCCACTTAACATTAAAATTGCAGGATCTCTTTTGGCTGTTTTACAAGCCTTTATCAAAAGCATTTAAAAACCTACCTTTAATCATAACTACTCTATGAATTTTTTTCACCTTTGACCATTGACCCCTTTAAGATAACGAGAACATTTGTGTACCAGACTGCCCTTCTTTTAGTTTTACTCATTGCCTGAGAGAACCACTAGAAGCAGTGGCAAAAATAATGGAGAGAAAACCCTTTTACAGCAGTGTTTGCTTCATTTTAAAAACAGCAACATTAAAAAGGGAGACCAGGTCATTATTTCAGACATTTCTAATACCCTTTGGGTCAGGTGCCCATCCCTTTACTTCACTCAGACGAGCAGGCAGCGGGGTTGCCTCTGTCTCGCTAGTCCTCTGCCGTATACCCTTTCACTTCTTGGCATGGAGACTGTGTTTGTTTTGCATGTCTATGTGAAAAGCCAAACTAGTACAAATTCTTTTACTCTATCACTGCCACATATGAACACTGAATATATAATTTCAGACACTCTGTGGTTGTTGGATCTTGTTCAGGAGGTTAGATGAGAATTTTAATTGCATAATTCTGCCATCCTTTCTTTTCTGCACTGTTTCGAGTCCTCCCTAATTTGAGGATACATCTACGGCTTCAGAACAAGCTTAACAACTGTCTTTTTTCAAGTTTAGCACTTATCCGGCTAAATCAGCTTGTAACATAGTTTGGCTGTGTTCAAGTAGTAACTATTTTAATAATCACTCTGTTCTTGTGCAAGGCTGTTCACATTGGTCGGTGGAAATTATTAGAAAATAGTTGTGGTGGAAAGCTGTACTGATTGCGTATAAGCCTGTAAGGTCCCCTCCTCACTAGAGCTATAACTTGTTTTATTTGTTGGACTGCTTTGAAACTTTAAACACGTCACAGACAAGTCTTGCTTTATTCCCATAAGAGGATTCATCAGTACATTTGAAGGGCCATATGTTGAGTTGACACTATCAACTATAGGCAATATGCCAACGAAGTACTCAGGCAGGCAGCTCTTCCCGAGTTCCATACTATCTATTTTTTGACTATCTATTTTGATTTGTGTCTCATAAAATGCATCAATTACATATATAAGGAGAATTTTGCCACAGGATGTTAATGGAGTAGTGTACAGTAAAAGGTCAAAAGCACTGTGACTGATCCTCTTAGAATAACATCCAGGAAAAGCTTTCCCTAAAAAAGACAAAGTATTTATAGCAACGATAGCAAAATACAAATGTCACTTCGGAGTCTATTTGTCTAAATCAATGGTTCTCAATGCTTTTCTCTCTGTGATTTACTTCTTAATACTAAGACCAACCTATCTGCTCCAAATTTCACACGTTTTCTACACACATAGCATGCTTGGGTGTATAAAAACAGATCTGATAAGATGTTGGGATAGTATAAAGGAAATAAGATTAAAATGAACTTACTTAATGTGATGTGTTCGGCTGATTGTTGCATCGCTTTATGTCTGGCGGTATTGTTGCTATACAATGGCAATGTTGTGTTTGTAAATATAATCGTGAGGGAACTCTCTGCCAGAGGGTGACCAAAGGCACAGAAAAAATTAGGTGCCCCCAGCACCCCTGCCAAACACTGACTGGTGGAAATATGTGCCTGACTGGAATGTCTAGTTTTTCGATTCTTTTAGCATCCTCAGAGAAACCTGGGCTGAAAAATTATTAAGTTTGGAATCACTTCATAGATTGTTCACCTGGTGATGAAAGCAAGTCTGTGACAGAGCATTAACAGCCCCGGATCACACTCCCTGGGGTGTTGGACTGAAGTGTGCCAATCACACTGAATCCCATGCCAAACTTAGCTATTTTGGACAGTAAGTTTGAAATATCAAGATGGGCAATAAGAAAACTTTTTTTTAAGCCAGCGGAGTTGCAATACGTATATTGTACTAACCCAGCTTATATACAAATATAATTTTCTAGGCTTGAATTAAGCAGATAAATAATAAAATTAAAACTCTGCCTAGATGGTAATCACTTGTCTCTACGTTCCCCATGAATTCTTTCATGCAAGGCATTTTGGTTAATGGACAGGTTCAGAGTATGTGCAATTCTTTAATACTAACCTGTTTAGTTTTCTTCATTTTTAATGCATGATAGGTATTTTCAAATAATAAAAAGCTTATTGTGTTATATAAAATACTAATAGTACTGAAAACATAAAAGAGAGAAGGCAATCCAGACAAGGAAAATGCCTTTGGTAACTGAAAACAAAAGAACAAAACCACTTATTTGATATATATGTACATACGCATAGAATGCAACAGTGCTTATAGCAAACTATAAAACTATAAGTGCTTAGTTTACCTTTCACCAGTAAATTTTTCACAATAAAATTAATTATGAAAGGGAGTCAGGCCAAAAGCACCAAGGACTGAAGTTGTCTAAAGCCCTCTAATGCAACTGACAGCTTTAGCAAGGCTAGTTACCCCCTCATCTCTTCCATGTCGTGGCCTGGTTTTTCTAACCTGGAAGAACAACTTTGCAGGCTAGTTCAATCTCCATGTCTGTTCAAACTTTAATCTGATTAAACATCCATTAGTGCTATATTTAGTGGCTTTTTGTAACGTAGGCATTTGTCTCCCAAAGCCTAGACTGACACCGTAAACTAACTTAACTCATGCCATCAAACTGCTGGCAATTTTTGGACACTATTGCTGTGAGCTTGAATTGATCCAGAGAACGAGGGTGGCCAGTTCCATTTCCCATTAAAAAAAAAATCTTTTAAAACAATTAACTGTATTTCTTAAGTTTTTTTATAAACCAGAGAAGGCAAGTCTCCTCTGGATGGGTTATAACTCATTTGTGAGTTTTATGACAAGCCCAGCCATCGTCTCTGTGATCTGTCTGTGGGAATTCTAAAAAATTCAGGATAAAGGATAGTTAAAAACCCATCTTGCGATGACTGACTCTAAACAGAATTCATCAGATTGTACTGATTTTGAGGGTCCCCTTAGAGCTTGTATTTGTTCCAGACAGGGGAAAAACAGGCTTCTGGGTGATGTATTGGAATCAGAACTCAGAAGCTTTAAAAAAGAAGCACAGAAAGACTTAAGCCTTCTTATGAGAAACAGTGCAGAAAAAGCAAGTGATATTAAAGTTGTCATGGAGAATTTCCAGGAGAGACAATTGCCAAGAGAAGATGAATGGGGAGATACAAGCAACATTCATGTCAGTAACATACATGGAGAGGAATCAGAATGCAAAATGTTGCAAGGAAAAATGGAAGACTTTTGATACCAAAAGAAATGGGAGAAACTGAGAAAGGGATGCAAAAGGGAAAGAAAAAGAATTTCCTTGTTAAATTGAGATACATATTTTTTAACTTTCCTCATTTGCTGCGCATTCAGAGGGCACAGGCTCCAGCTGATGCCAAACCAGAGCAAATTCTTGTGCTCCTCTTCCTTTAAGACGCTGAGAGAGGTCTGCCAGCACCCACTGCAGCAGAGAAAGCTTTTTCCAACAAAGAAAATGACTGTCTGAGAGGGTGGTTATGGGAGTGGAGCCTACCTAGGTATGGCTAAGAGTCTGGACTGCTGGGTCTTCATACAGCTTGAAAACTCAAATCGTATCAGTTAAGTTAGCCCAATATTCACTGAAATGAACAGATACATAGCTGAGAGTGTACCCTGCCTCAATGCTTGACTCATTTGGACAATCAAAAAGTGTCATTTATGACAAGTAAACTTCCGAAGTTATTGCTCAATCGATACATTCCACTGGAGTCTTACTCGGCAACTTACAACCTTTATGAAATAATTAGATGGTGTTCTAATTTTCCTGGTTTAGATGTCTCCTCTGACACATGAATCATTTCTTGCCTTCTTTCTTCCGTGGGCTTGTTTTAAACAGATAAAGTTTGGATTGCAGTTGTGCATTCATAGAATCTTAATGCTTAGCCTCAAAAACCTGAATGCTAAATAAAGTCTTTCCCTCCAGAGCTCTAACCATATCCATTTCTGTTTTATTTCTGGGCTTTTTTTTTCCTTCCTCAACAAAAGAATAAGTAAATCCTCATTACCCAGAATCAGTTGAAGCTTGTCTATATAAAGAATATATTGGGTTTCTTGTGAGTCTCTGTGTGTGTGCAGAACTGCATTGCATTAGCATTCCTGAATACAGGCTTTTTAATGTGCTAATCTTAGGAAGGTAAAATCAACATTCAAATGGTAATTATTTAGGAAGTAAATTGATCAATTTGTCCTAAGCTCCAAGAAGATGAACTGAGGTCAATCCACTTTGCCTATTAAGATTTTGAAGATATCTGGTTGGATTACTTTCACAGTAAAAGCCTGTTTTCCACTGGGGTTTAAGGAAAGGGAAAAATAAAAATAAATAAATAAAAAAAAGAACAGAGCTTTAATGTTAGACCTTACGAAAAACAAACTTTTCATGTAAGTGCAATTTTCCTGGTCCCAGCAAGCTGTCCATGTAAATAACCTCTGTGCTGTTAGCTTTTAATACCATAGCTTTCCCTGTGGTGAAGGTAAAATGGTTGCTAACTAAACAGAGATGAGCTGTCTTGGTTCTATGACCCTATATATATTTTCTGAATTATTTTTAAGGTTTGGGAATGTGTGGATGAGCAACTACAACACATATAGAAAAGAGACTGAAAGTACTTAGAAGCAAGCTATTCAAACAACTCTGGCATTTCAAAACTGAGCACAGTGAATTTTTTTTAGCTAAAGTGAAACACTACAAAATTGTTATTGCTAAAATAATAGTCTAAGTCTTAAAATTAACACATTAAGTGTTAGGGTAGAAGTACATATTTCCTGATAGTAAATCACTAGACCACATGAATTAACATACCATAAAACCAAACCTTTCTTTCGTTTTAAAAAAGAAAGAAAAATTACATTTTGTAGAAAAAGAGACAGGTGGGCACAATGTGTCTGACTACTGACTCTTTCTAGCTCTTGAGCTTGAAGTACCCTCAGTCCAGATACATTTTTGCCACTGTCTCACCCTTTTTCTAGAGGCACTTTCCAGGTGGCTAAGGAACTCCTAAGTCTTCAGCATTTATTCTGAGACTATCACTAGAATGTTAACTTAATATGGATTTTCCTAATGGTTTTATGATGTAAATTACTTCACAAATCAGAAAATGAGTAAGACCAGTGTCTCGTTTCATATAGTATTTTTGAGCTTGTCATTGTTGGCATGGTTTGAACTGGTGGCTTGAAGATTAATTCCTTGGGGTTCCCAAATTATCTGCCTTGGAGTGAATTTCAACATCAAAGCTGTGGAAGCTGAAGACCGGTGGTCACTGCAGAACCTTTTCAAGACTGGGTAAGTTTTACCATTTAGCTAAGCAGTTATCGACGCAGTCACTGAAACATTTGTGCCCTACCGATTTCTGGTCTCGTATTATTTATGGCAAGAAGGAAAAACAATGATGTTAAAAGCTCTCATTTTATGTCTGTAACATTCTTTTATCTCTTCAAAAGTGTTGTCTTGCATAGCTGCAGCTTGAATGCTGTGCAATCCGAAAGAGTTGAGAAGATATATAAACAAGTAACTTCAGACACTGTCTGGGTCTTCAAAAATTAACACTTTTTATGGATTTTCCTGCAGGACTTCTTGGTTGTATGAAACCTGCAGGACAATGCATTCAACATTGGACCAGAGTCCTGGTACCAGGTATACATTTCCCAGCTACTTCGGGAAAGAAACACAGGTGCATGAGCGTGGTAAGAGCTGGAGTGCTGTGTAATGTCTGGGCGCCGAGGGGGCTTGGACTGTAAAATACTCCTGCCCTTTGGTGAGTATACAGTCCTTGTGCTTTATGAAAATCCAGAAATCTTTTGAGATGTGCAGTGTATAATCACAAGGCCAGATGTACTTATGACTTCCTTTCAGAGATCAGTAAGGGGAGTTTATTATTATATTTTGGAAATGCACATTTTTTATTAAGAGGGCTTTTTTTTTTTTTCCCGTGAGACATACTTAACAAATACTAAGAAAAGATATGACAATTCTTCCACAACAAAACAGGGAGCAGAGATTCTGAATTTTAGCGGAAGAGGGCTTTGTTTGAGCCTCCCTTTGCAGTGTAATCCTAGTATTTGTCTGACTTCCATTTCTTTCCTTTCCATGAGCTGAAGATGTATGCTGAAGTTTTAAAACTGTCCATCTGAAGAAAGAAGAGTAGAAGAGAAAATTTCATGCTATCGTAGGGATCCATCATAATGGCAACATTCCCATGGCAATTTATAGCTGTGACTTCTGGCCTTTTTCAGATGTTTTATAACACATTAAGATATGTGGTATATAGAGACAGGAGGAATAGATGTTCTTGTGACCCTTCTGGACTACACACATACTGGATGCTTGTGACTGTGGGGGACTAATTTAGAAGACTGATACAATCTTCCCTAAATCTATGTCCCAAACCCACTTTTCGGTGTTTTTTTGAATCAAAACACTCCATACTTTTTGCATAGTCTCACTACCCTCCAGGTTGAATTTTGCTTAATAATAGTGAGCTTCTGCTTGGTGGGGATGGATAAATACCAAATAACCTTTGACTGTACAATAAAAGACTTCGGTGAGTAGAGCAGTACATCAAATATTTCTGTGTGAATGTACAGCTGATTAATCATTGGAGTAGTGTTTGGAGATTGTCTTTAGACAGTTCAGTCATAGAGTTGAATGTCAGCATTATCATACATGAATCCCTCCACGCATTTCCAGTCCTGTATAGTGACTGTCTCAAGGAAAGCAACAGAACTAATGGCAAAATGAGTTTTGTAGCTTTGATTTGCAAAACAGAGGTTTTTGTGCAGAGGCCAGTCAAAGCTTCTCAGCGAAGCGAAAATTCTGCAGCTCCAGTGGTGAGGAACTATGGTCCAGAGAGAAGGAAAAATGGAGCAAAGACAGAGACCCAAGGAGAAGTGCACGTGTGTGTGCACTTGTGCCTGCCTGTGGGAGGCCCTGGAGACGGCTCCCTCACTGATGGCACTGAGGTGTGCAGCAGAGGTGGCATCTGCACATAAAAGGGGAGCACTCCCTGCCCCACCAGCAGCTGCTGTCTGAATCCCTCCACTCTCCTTAATGGTTAGAGCTGCAGCAGTAGCATGGTTGTCTTTAAGAGCTTTGGCGTAGGAAAAGTGCTGTGCGTTTCACAGCTGCTCCAGTAACACGCACCCAGTACATGTGCATTGTGCTTATGTTCAGATCTATCCTTATCGTAGCCTTTCTGCTCCCTGGGGTGAGCAGGTAAAGCAGGGCAACAGGTCAGTGGTGTGGCTGAGGTCATGGTAGCACCAACAAGACATTTAAAGCACCGCTATCAATGTAAGTCGCTGGTAAAAATAAGAGAGAAGGTTACAGTGGCAACATCTGGGCATCTTAAAAGTATTAAGATAGATTAAATATATGTACCCTAAGACTAAATTGTATATGTATGAACTCAAACGAGATATGCATTGGAAAAGGTTACTGAATCTCTGAATCCATCTTCCTGCCAAGACAGTATATTCCCTAATATAATTCCATGCAGTGGGAGAGACAGAACAGAGAGCAGAAGGACAAGAACAACTATGTCATTCCTAGTTACCATCTATAAAAATAACACTAACTTAACATTAAAATGTAAGAAATATGGCTTAAAGGAATGGAATACTTAAAGTTTGAATGAGCTGTGTTCCCTTTCCTGTGACCTGACCACGTGACTGTTCAACAGCAAGGGTGTATTTGGACATGAGAGGATTTCCATGAGAAAATTCTCACTGTTACGAACCGCAGGGATCTTCCAGGTTGTGAGGATAGCTCTGAACCACCTGGTGCATATTTGTCCCACAAGTATGTTCGTTAGAAAAGATTGCTTCTAATGGGAAATTTGACCATCAACTACAAAGAAGATTAGGGATGGCTCCCCTTACAACAGAGAGAGAGAGTCACAAAATAATTTGCAAATCTTATAACCAGGCAGTATTTGGAATGACTTTTTGGTGAGAGGACTATCCATTATGAGAAGGCAGCAAGTAAAATGGTATTGACCAGAAAACTGTGCTCAGGAATAGACAGTATCCTCTTTTCAGTTCATGAGATCTTATCTTTTGTAAAAGACTATTTATAAAAGCTATAGGAGTCCCTTTGGATTCTGCCTTTCTCCATTTCTTTTCTAACTTATAAATTACTAAGTTTGGGAAAGGATACTTTGCAGTCTTTGGGAATGATGTGGGTAATCAAGTGATGTATGGGCAAATGTAGAAAACAGTGGATATGGGAAAGGGAGAGTGCAGTTCAGTTTCTTTTTGAAACATCTTCTCTACCCTCTAATTGAGAGACTTCAAGTCCTTTTTACATATATAGTCTTTTGGAACTATGAATTCACTTGTTGAAGGTTTTCTTTCTATAACGGCATTCTAAATATCAACAAAAAAAGCAATTTTCCTGAATTTTCAAATGTATTTATAAAGGATCATTTCTGTTAGATACGTAGGCGAACTATCAATAACAGGCTGCAAGGTTTTGTCTTATTGCTGAACCTCTGGCAACTTATTGTACACCTTGGAAAGATCCCTATTCAGTTCACAGGAACACTGAAAGGTACTACACTGTATGGTTTCCAAATTTTCCCAGACAAGCAAAGGAGAAATAAAATGCCCGTTCGTCCACACCATTAAGCTACCTTGCAGTCTGGTACAATTGGCAGGCTCTGCTCCAGAGAGACTCAGGACAAAAACTGCAAGGGTTTTTCCAGGTCATGTTTGAAGTACACTGGCAGAGCTGTGTTAGGCAACCACTTCTGGGTCTTCCTGAACTCCAGGGGCCAATCCTAAAACGTTCTCAACAGTCTGAGTCCCACAAAAGCCAAAGCTAACAGTATCTACCTTTCATTAATATTATATTCCCTTGCAAATCTGTACATTTAAAAAAATGTGAAATGTGCACTTCTAGTTTTGCACCCTATATTACTTGCTTTACTATCTTCTGTTCTTATTGACATTGCATGACTTTGTTAATAACATAGTTTCACTGCTGCGTCTTTGATTAACTTTTTTTTTTTAAAGTGAAGGAAAGATATTTTATATTGCTGCAGCCCTAGAGCTCAGCAGAATTCTATGAAGGATTTTTTTTAATGGGAAACATATAATACAAGGCAAGTCCTTCCTTTAATAATATTGATATTCCTCTTGTGCAGCCCCAAGCCCATTTGTATAATGGCAGTTTTGTATTAGCTCAGGTACTGTTTTTATTATCCACAGAATACAAATTAACCTCTTGTGTTGTGGTAAGACTTGGCAACCATAGCCAAGACCGGGACAACAGGGTGGAAAAAGTCTCCCTACCTTAAAAAACTTTGCCTAAACAGATGAAGGGTAAAACAGGGAAGGAGATCAGAGAGTAAAAAAAATAAAATTATTCAAACACACCACAGAAGCAGGTCTAGATTTCATGGTTCCTGATGCTAAGTATTCTGTTTGATCATAAACACCATATTGAAAGAATAGATTTAACTTCAGCATTATTTGTAAAATAAAGCTGTGCAAGAATGGAAAGTGCTTTTAAAACAGAATTTGAAACTGAAGAGCATGATTTCTGCCATGAATATCTTATGTACTTGAGATTTCAATTAGTTTTATTGTTATGAGAGAGGGGAAGAAGCAAGAGAAAGACACTAATTAAACCCCTCCAATGCATAACAATCCTCCTCAAACTAGTTTGGTTCCAGTGCAAAGAGGCCATTTTTTGTTTTAAACTGAAAATTTTTGAAGAGCAACAATAAGAATATATGCCCGACCATGAAACCACTTTTCCAAGGAGCCACCATGCTGACAGGTCCATGTCACGTTGGCTGTCACTGGCAACAGGGTGCCAAGAGGAGTCTGTGCTGTGTAGCAGATCCAGGGCACAGGGTCTTGCCCAGGCCCTGTTGGACACACCTGTCCCCGCGGTGCCCTGTAGCACGTGAAAGCGTAGTGCCTGTTGGAGCTAACCAGGTCTTTCTCTCAGGTACAAGCCCATTCTCATGTTGTTTTTCTGCTCCCCGCTGCTGATTCAGGTGAGTCCTTCCAACAGCAAAAGGACAGGTCTGCTCTCCGTTGTGCAGATAGGCACGTCCTGAATCACCTTCCTGATGAGGGCTTTGGCTTCTAAGTGACCCAAGTGGGTTGAAAATTCATCTCAGTAGGGAGCACCTGGTCTACTGCCACCTTGCATTGTTTTCAGAAGCTTCCTTGCACTGTATTTTCTATGTTAAGCAGTTTTGGCTGCACTAAACTACTGCTTCCACTCAAGTTCGGATAGGAGGCTGAAAGGCTCTCACTTTGGCTTCTTGTGGAGACACAGTATTGCATGCACCAACCTCTTTGAGGAAACAAAGTCTATAAGAAAGGCTGAAAGGAGTGCTGAACCACCAGACACAACATAATGAGGTACATATGCAAATAGACATTAGATATGCATACCATTAATCTCTTTCTTACATGTCTTCCTTGACTGAGGGTATTATGGGCTTACCTGATTCTTTTTCGAGCATGAAAAATATCTATGTGCTAATTCTGAGTACCTGCTCTTTGTTAATACTGCTGCACAGAATAGAAAAGGAAGGGACAAATTAAATATATCTGCTCCTTTTCAAACCACCCTTCCGCAGTAACTTGAAATGCTTTTATACATCTTGTTGCACTCTTGTTTATTTGTTTATGTGTATGCTCATGTGTCTTTAGCAATTCTGTAAAATGATAGGCTTTTTCTTTAAAAAACTCGCTTATAGGCTTTTACGTAATTTCTCATGTTTCTATATTACTGTGACTTTTTTCTTACAAAACCTCGTAGCTTATAAATTACAATAAGATTAAACCAGATATTGCTAATGTATTTTAAACAGTTGTTAAATTACCAAAGTTGGTTGATCCCTTCCTTGAAATTTGCTGATCCTAACTTTAAATGACTCCAAGGTTATTATTTATATCTTTTAAATCTTTTATAGCTGTACACGGGTGCTTTTATGAAACCCGGTGTAACGTATTCTAAGAACAAAAGCATATTTATGTAAGTAGCACTGGGAGCTGACTTGGCAGGTGTTTGCCACAAAGTCTTAACCCCTAAGCATTAGTAGTAGGCATCAAGCACATGCTCAAAAGGTTGTGAGAGTTTCTTTTTCTACAGAGAAGCTGTTCAGGCTGAAAATGTATTAAGCTGGAGAGAATGGCAGCGTTAGTGCTATCATCAAGTCTGTGGACTGCAGAAATAAATGAGGGTTTAGGAATAACATTTGAAACAAGTGCCATAAACAGCAAATAAAGACAGTTGGGGTGGCCAGAGCTTCTCAGGGCAACTGCCACCTTGTGTAGCTTATGCGAGAGCCAGACAGATTTGTTCTTGGGAAGAAAGAAGCCTCAAATGGAGAAAGCACCAGGCAAGGCCATAGTCTCTCCTCTTGCATAAACCAGACAGGAAAACTGGCCAGCTGGAGGAGATCCAGGGCTGTCCCACATGAAGAGAGGTAGCAGAGGGAGGACAGCCTTTAAAAAACAGCAGGACTTTGTCTAGAGCAAGGGTCTGTCAGCTTGAGTTAAGGTAGTGAAATCTGGCACTGAGAACTGTGAGAGTTTCCCTAGCTTCTGTTAAAGCCAGTGATTTTTGTGGATTTGCTGGAGAAGGCCAACAAGGAATGAGAGTTCCTGAGAGTAGAGTAAAATGTGGCTGGAAGCTTCCTTTCAGTTTGTAGGCATGAAAGGTCGTTTAACTTCTATATGGGAGATACCCTACACGGTTCAACAAGCTAACCAGAAATTCTTTCAACAAAAATACTTTCATTGAAAAATACTGTTTCATTGAAAATATGCTTTGGAGAGAGAACGTAGAGACATTTCAAGAAGATGGTGTTAGAAAAAGTTTCCTGGCTTCAGAACTTCATTTTAGAGCAAGCAACGCCCTCAAGAGCCCCATGATGCTCATATGATACACCTGTGAAGTCAGAGATCTTAGTTAAGTCACTGCTCTGGCTGAATGTAATCAGGGTTTAATCACCTTCTCTGACTCAGAGGATGGCCTCAGGCTGCAATGCCCAGCTTGGGAGGGACGTGGTTGCTAAGAAGGTGTTGTGTGGCCTCCCTGGAGAAGATGGGCAGCAGTTCCTTGCTCCAGCAGTATGGTAAGAGAGAACATGGGCTAGAACCAGCTCACCACTTCTTGGATGAGTGCTCCAGCTGGGAAGCAGGTGGAGGGTATGAGATGGGTTTGAGTTGGTTTTGTTTGTCGTGGTGGTGTTGGTTTTCTTTAAATGCTTGACTTTAGAAGTTCTTGGTTTTGTTCTTATAGTGAAGCATTCTGCAAATACAAGTTCTCGTAAGAGAGGAGAAAAGTTACCTGTACAGTTCTTAGGGTTACATACGAGTAGTGGTAATATGATATGGTAAGTGGCTGAACAACATGTTCACACATGCATTGTGTTTGTGTTTTTCTCTGAAAATGTGACTTATCTTTAGGTATCTTCACGCGGGCCCCTCAAAAGGCCTTTATTAGGCTTCAATTGCACATAACTGGCATGCAGTACTTGTTCTCCACAAGCCATTTATCTTGTAGCTTTCCTGGGAGTCTCCTCTCTGACTTACAAAATTCCCAAGAATCCCGCTCTGTTCTGTGACTAAAGTGTTCTCAGTGGAAAGCTCTATTTTAAGCTTATTCAAAACACAATTTTTTTTCTGTGTAAAAGTATAACTGTTAGTTAATATCCACTGCAATTATACCAAGGAAAATACTTATTAAAAACCTTCCTTGTAGTTCCAGGTTTCAGTCATCCATTTATTTTTTTTCATATTCCTGCCATCATTCACATAGAAAAAAATCAACCTTACTAAGAAGAAGAGATGTGAAAGAACTGCTTTTTATTGCAATGATTTTTACTGTGGTAAAAATTCCTGCATGCATAATTCTATTAGCCTTCACAGGAGTATGTAGGCAGATAACTTCACCCGCAGCCTTCCAGGCAGTTGCAGTCTCTCACGTTTAAGAAAGGTGAATATAAAGTTCAGGGGATGGCCACTGGGATGATCAGGAGCATGCAATGCACATAAAATGAGAGAGAGGTGGAAGAGCTTGGCTTGTTTGGCCTTCAAATAGAGATCAAGAAATTAAATTCTCTCTTGTATCAAGGAGGAGAAACACCAACGTAGGAGAAAAGCCATTTGAGTCAAAGAAAGATTTTGGTGTGCAAAAACATGAAATGGAATGTAAACAAATTCAGCCTGGAAACTGAAGGATAGGTCACGGGCTTCTGGAAGAACATCTTAGTCTAAATACTGAGGACAACATTGTACAGTGCCTGCTAGAAAGAGGGAGTTGGTCCCCATGACAAGGGGCTCCTTTGGGAGCATTCTGGTCAGCCCAGTGAAATGTGTCAGATTCTAGTTGTGCTGTGGGATAACCCCACTGGGCAGCTCAGCCCTACACGGCTGCTTGCTCGCTACCCCATAGGATGGGGGAGAGGATCGGAAGGGTATGAAAATTCATGGGCTGAGATAAAGACAGTTTAATAAAATTAAAAACAAACAAACAAACAAAAAAACAACAAAAAAACCAACAAAACGAACCAACCAAAAACAACCGAGAAAAACAAGTGATGCAAAAGCATCCACGACTGCTCTCTATGAACTGAACGATGTGCCCAGCCAGTCCCTGAGTGTTGTCAGTCCTGCAAAGCTCCCTCCCTTGCCAGCTTTTATTGCTGAGCAAGATGTAATATGGTATGGGATGCCCCTTTGGTCAGCTGGGGCCAGCCGCCCAGGCTGTGTCCTCTCCCAACTTCTTGTGCATCCCCAGCAGCCTACTCGGTGGTGGGGCAATCTGAGAAGCAGCAAAGGCCTTAATGCCTTGTAAGCAGTGTTCAGCAATAACTAAAACGCCCCTTTATTATCAACGCTGTTTTTTAATCACAAATCCAAACCACCACCATACGGGCTGCTGTGAAGAAAGTTAATTTTGTCTCAGTCAAAACCAGTACATCACAGATGGATCATTTGAAAAGGTAGACTTCTCTCTTGTTAACTGAATTCTAGGAAAGTAACCACTTGGATGGGCAGTGTTGCACCAGAAGTTACCAGCATTTACAACTAGTGTGTTACAGAGTTTGCTGTTGTGCCATGGTTTACATGATGGCAGCTGGTGTCCAATTCGCAACAGTCACTGGTGCCTACCTTAATGCTTCCAACTGTGCTACGCAAGGGCAATAGGGTGACACTGATTTTAAAGCAAAGCTCCCCACTAGGATCAATGGTAAATGGTGATTAAAAGTCATGCCCTGTAGAACAGGGCTCTAATGAACTCTCATCCCTCTCATAATAGTAGTGGTTTATGCCCCCTATATATTAGTAGATGTTAAAATGTATAGGGTTTTCTCTCTAAAAGAATTCCTCTTACTGCCTGGGTTGGTTGTACTATAAACAGTAATTTTAGTTTGTAGTATTGTGGGACTTCAAATTTTAGCCTCATTTGGAAAACAGAAGTGCAAATCTTGCTTTAAAAAAAAAAAAAAGAAAAGAAAATCAAAGGGATTAACTCTTTTCCAACACTGAATTAGCAGTTTATCCTGAAGAGTCAGCTGAGATACCAAGAGTAGGCTCACTTTGTGTTAAGTCTGTCACAATCTCTCTTTCCGCCTGTGATGCTACAGAGACAGCTCATGATCAGATGGCCTTTTGTTAAAAATCAGAAAATTGTTTGCTCAAAAACTAGACTTCAGAAACTGGTGGATCTCCTGGTTGAACTCATAAGCTTATAGGCTCACCTTCTATCTGAGCTTTGCTTTCTCTCCTTTACCAAAAACCTACCAGATGTGATAGCTGTGTGTTTTTTCATCCTTTTCTTGAGCACCCTTACTACAGGCAGTTCTAGAGATGGGTGAGGAGAACTACTTTTCCCACCCCTGAGGTCTGAATGTGGTGTATGATAACCCCAGAGAGAATCAAGTGGAAAGAGTTTCTCCCAAGTATTACAGCCGTTTTATTATGCCAGGGAAGAAAGAAAAGCACAACGTATGCACCATTGCCAGGTTGGGAATGGCTGCTGGTGAAGCCGGCATAACGATGCCAGCTAGGCCTTTTGTTTCCAGGAATACTCTACCTTCCATTTATACCTCTTGCTGTTCTTCTCTTCAAATCCCTGCCTTCTCCCACCTTCCACCCCCAGAAATTAAGCAAAGAGCGTTTATTCTCCCAGGAATATTTTAGATATTTAGCAGATAATTCAATTCTCTCAGAAAGGCACTGACTGCTGCAGAGCGGAGGCCAGACCCTCATTGCAGGCAGACAGGCTCCACTTATTTTCCTGGCTCTTCAGATTTACTACTAACACACTGGCAGGCAGCAGTAGTGGATATGATGATGTAGTGTTGGAAATAATCCTGGGTTTTAGTAATACCTACACACTGCCAGACAATTAAGTCCAAAGAGCCCAGATTTTCTAGAAGTACCGTCCCACCCCCCCTTCTGTTGGAAGCCCTAATTTCCTCCTTGCCCCTCTTCCCTTGCTGTCAGCCCTATCATGTCTCTCGTGGCCAGATCAAGGATGTTTAAATACGGATTCAAAAATTTCTGGGGGAGGAGCAACTCTGGCAAGGCTTTGTGGCCTGACTGATCTCACTAAACTAGTACTGACTATTCAGGATCTCTTCCAATACTATCTGGCCCTTTGTTAAATCTGCCAATGTTTTAGAAATTCAGGAATAAAGCAGTAAACAGATGCAATGAAGCTTCTGAGGTTTTTCCATGCTGGAAAAAAAATATCTCTTTCCCCCCTCCTTCTCTTTCTACCTTTAGTAACTTAATACTGCCAGGACTTGCTTACAGAGCAAAAAAGTACTTTTCTAAACTAGCAGGCTTGGTCCTAACCAGTCACAGCACATGTCAGTACAGGGATATTTGGGAGATCTGGTTTCAAGCAAAGGCAAAAAAGCAGAGTAGCCTTTAAAGCTTTAGAAGAAGTGGATTAGATGAATCTAGCCCTTCTTTCCTTTCTCTAAAATTGCCTTGAGGGTTTGTTTCCTTTTGAACAATCATGACCCTAAAATTATTAGGAGGTATTTTTGATGACTTGATCTTTGACCATAACCTAGACTATTTTTTACTCCTCTGTGATTACTTAGACAAAGCAAAACAGTTCTGAGCTGTAGTGCAACTGTGAGACCCTGGTACAATTATTAGCTTAGTTGCTGAAAGTTGGGGGAAAATCAGAATCTGGTGTGATTTCCTGAAGTGGTCACACATGGTCGGCTTCTCTCCTGTGCGGAGTACTAGCACCAGTCTTGTGCAACCACTTCAATTGCACTTATATCCTCAAAATGAGCTTAAGCACTTCTTAGGCCTTGTGTTCAAGAGTGGATTTCACCCTTTAGCAATTTCAAGTAACCAAAGTACTTTTTGGCAAAACAAAAAATTTTAACTTTTTTTTTTTTTTTTTTCAGAGAATGGACTGCAGCAGATCTTGCAGATGGACACCATTGTGTAGGAGCAGGCTTTGACTACACCATACAATGGCTAAAATCAAATTAATTTTCGTAATATCATTTGGTAATAAAAAAACAACAGCCAGAGTGCTATAAGAAACAGAATGTATCTATAAAGCACAAAGACCGTAAAAAGGAGAACTAAGAGCTGACTCAGAAGGCATTTAACTTCTGAAAAAGGAAAGGCTAACACTGTGGTTGTCACTACCACAGGGTATTTCTGCCCATGAAAGCAGAAGGTAGAATGCATATGTAATTGTGCAATATTCCAAGATGCATATAGCTCTGTAATACGGAGAAATACAGAAATAAAGACTGATTGCCTTTGAAGTATATGAAAATAATGTTAAGAATGACTTAAAACCCTTTATGGGCTGGTTATGTTTGGGAATAACTAGAAGTCCATTAGTGACTACATGCTACACATTGTGTTAAATCAGCTAGCTTCTCTCTAATCTGCCTCATTGTTTTTTTTTTAGGGTGAAATTCATCCCTAGGCAAAGTATACATACACAATGTTGAGTTTGCCATTTATTATAACATCCATAACTCAGTACATAAAGCTGTGCATATGGCCTTGATAGCTGTCTGCAGTGGGGTGAATTTTCCTTTTGCATGCTGATCCAAGGTGAATGACTGTGTCTCATCAACACTTTCTTCTTCAGTGCTTTATTAATAACAAATGAGGGACTCATGAATCCATTCAATTAATTAATTTCTTCTTGGTCTCGTTTTCTTGCTTAACAGTTTGATCTGTCTCCAAAATGTACATTTTCTGCATTCCCATTGGACTAATGACATTTAGATATTATTTTTTTTTACTTTGGAATATAGCCATCTAACTTAAAAGTAAAAAGAGATATTGTACACTTGAAGACAGTGTTAGTGCCATTCCTTGCCAGTAAATCCCAATGCTATGAAAATGAACAAGGATGGGATCTGCCTTCCTTTGGGGTTATTAGACCAGGCATATCACTGACACACAGGAAGATACTTTCCTTCAGTTACCTTGGCTCATATAGATCTTTATTTAAGTTTTGATTCAGATAACCATTTTTTCCCAACCAATTTAGGGGTTATAATATCTGCTGTTGACCTTCTATTACAACCTGTGAACCGTCCTGTTTAATGTGAAATTACATCATGTAAGAAATTCCCTTTCGTCCATTATCTTGATCACTGCCTTGACAGGGCTCTTAAAGAGTCATGGGAGTGTAAATCAGAGATGGGACTAAGAAGTGAGGAACTCGGGAGTGATAGGTGTGAGTCTAACATGGTGATTCCTCCTGTTCCTAAGGCCACAGCAAAAGCTTAATGAAGAATGGACATTAGGTGTTTCTTCCTGGCACTGTGTCAAGTGCAGAATATTTTATGCAAATGAAATATCCTGTTCCGAGAAATAATAGATCTGTAGTGATTTCATTCCCATGTTAGAGCAAGAAGGTTTACATTGAAAAGATGGGTTGGCCACAACTATGACAACTTGTTGAGCACAAAAGGAATATCGAGAAGAAATTAATTGTGTGGCATTAGCTAATAGGAAGAAACACATACACGAAAGGGAGGTCACAGACAAAAATTTCATAGACCATAATTGATTATTGTGATTTGCTTAACTAGACTTGGAAATTACGGGAGAAAGTGAATGTCATGGGGAGGGAGGTGGAAGTCAAGGCTGAAGGATATAATGGATCTTGTGTACATCATGGTTTCTCCTAGGTAACCTCTCAGGCCAGCGTCAGTGTTCCTAACTTGTATAAGTAAGCTAGACATGTCATTATGAATGTGAGATGAAGGTAGAACAGGTAACAATAGATAGGACTCTGCATGCCAGAGGAAGATGAGGAGCGTAGTGGCACAATGACACCTTTGGAAAGTTAGGAGATTTTACGGAGCGAGATGAAGTTCAGTTGTTGGATATCTCTGAGAGACTGGGTGCACTTTTGTCCTGTTTCAGGTGTTTCAAAGTACATTCTCTCAGATATTTCTTTTGGGATGGAATCGTATGCTTTTTTCCTTTCTTGATTTGCTACAGGCCAGATCATATGGGACTTTTGCCTAAAGTTAGAGAAGACAACCAAATCACAGTTGCTTGGAAAGCCAACATCTGTCTATGGGCTTTCTCCTTTGCCTTTTCTGCAGTTTACTTAGCGCTCTTCTCACATACATACGTGTTCCATGTGAGGTGCTGTGCTCAAAGCATGATCGATACTATGTGCTTTCATCAACATAGCTAAGCGGCTCCGAAGTGTCGAGGGGTCACCGCTTTATCTGGTGGTATAGCAATGACAACAAAATTTCTAGTGTTGACACCCACGGCAGCACAGGGTGTTTTTAGTAGAACAATTAGCACTGCAGAAAGACTTAGTGAAACTGGACTGCAGACCTTCTGCCAGCCTATGCTCTGTCCCCAGTTGGGATCATATATAAATTAGCACACAAGTACCAACAGACAGATATATTGTTGACAAATCCTGCCTTGAATAGAATGGAAGACCTCCATTTCCAGTGGCAACACCTCTGTCCCTTTACTTCAAAGGTGGTCGGGGCTGAAGAGGGATGTTTGCTTGCATTTTTCCTCACCCTCAGGACTCTGCTGTGAACTGTTCTTACATTTCTTCCCTTGGTATGGGAAAGAATTTGGTTGAATTTGTCAAAGATGGCTTCTCTTTCCCTTCCCTCCCACGTAGCTGATGTGGTTGATCCCCGCTGCTCTTCCAGGACTTCCCTGCCTGCTCACAGCTACATCCACTTTGTGGCAGAGAGTGTTCAGCTGCGTGAGTGAACTGAGTTTCTTCGGTCTTCCCTGTTCGTTTAACATGCAGTCTTAGAAATCGGGGGCATAAATCACATTTTGGATACAAATCAAAACATGTGATTAATACCTAGACATTTATGGCCATATAATGTCGTACCACGGTTAACAAGTAACATTTGGCTATGGAGTCTGTGCACCTGCTAAGCAGTAATGTGCTACTAATGTTTTAATGAAGGATCCCAGGGAAAAAAATGCCTCTCTAAGCTAATGGTGAAAGCTTGCGTTCCTGGAATGCACATATGCGGATAGGAGAGTTGACTGACTGGGAATATAGCCATTTGTTTTCCCAAATTACAAATAATAATTAATAAATAAAATGTTTCCTCCTTGCTGTATGCAGGGAGTTGGGAGAATCGCTTGGCAAACAAACTGATATTTAAGCTATGATTTGCTGAGAATATTTGCACGTTGCTCTAGAACAGTGGTCCCAGGAGGAACAATACTGAGGAACTTGCATTTTGCGGACAGGTTTGCTCTCTCTGTTGGCCTTGGCTTTAAGTTTTTAATTTACTGTATCCACAAGCAAGATCAGAAAGTCTTGTGGGCAACGTGTTGTACAGGAAACAAAGATTGGGAACTATGGCTTTCTGGTAGCGTACTGAGTTTATTGATATTATGGCATATAGCACAACTTTTGCAGAGTGAAAGTGGGGAAAAAGCAGGTATTAAGTACACAGGCCCTTTCACAGGGTAACTAAAAAACAATCTGCCATCTTGGTTTGGTGCAATCTGGACTAAAATATGTTCTTTATCATTATGATGATAAACCCCAGGGATGCTACCTGGCACTGATGGTTTAGCACTGCTTCAGAAGCAATGATTCTTAATGAGAAGTAGAGAGGGGCCAGTGTCTGTCTTAATTTTTGCAGCGAAAAGAAACTCTTCAAGATCTTACACAAGAATGTCTCCAGGAAACACCCCTCTCAAATATTTGTTTTAGTGTCTCTGCTTCATGGAGACATTTATCTAACCTATGATTTGGTTGCTAACAGTGGTGAGTGGTAGATCTTTGAGCAGAAGTTGCCTGGAACCTTGTGCTGCCATTGCCTCCTTTGGTGTCATTTTTGTGGATGCAAGTGTTCTCCACCAGTCAATTAATGTAGATGTTTGATATCAGGAGGGTGCTTTACTCCTCACAATGATGCAGAGAAGTGTAGTGAAAGAGATGTAAAAATTGCCTTCAGAGAAACTTGTATGTTTATGCTATTTTTTCTCCGTGCTTCTCAGGGCCATACAGCCCTGAGCTGGCAGTGGCAAATAAGAGTTTTGAGAAGTTTCTCCTGACCTGATCCCAGCTAAAATAAAAAAAAGAAAAAAAAAAAAAAGAAAATTTGAAAAGACTTTAAAGTGATAATTACTGAGACTTGTCAAAATTACCTTTTTCCCCTCCACAGGCTATTTTTTTTCCACTTACTGTTTTCCTTGAAAGCATCATCTTCCTGCACTTTTCTGTTCCTATGGCTGAGGCTAGTTCCATGTATATTGTCTGAAAGCTGTCCAGGTTGGTTCCAAATTAATCAGGTGGTGTGTTGTGAGGCTGCCTTCAGGCACTCAACTGTTGCTGGACTGGGTTTCCTAACTCAGTTCCTTGAAACCTAAATCTTCTGCTCAGCTTTTTGTTCAAACAGTAGAAAATAAATCCAAAGGACTTTGTATGAAAAGCCATTTTCAAGTTAAAATAATGGTACTTTGATTGAGAAAATGTTGATTGGCTGACTATGCAAGTCTGATTAAGAGAGTGATGAAAGTGAGTGAAAGAATTTGTGAGTGCATCTGTACGGCAAACTTAATTGCAAGCTCTAACTCAAGTGCTGTCTCCAGTCATCTCCCTCATCACATATGAAGCATCTAGCTTGGAAGCGTTGCAGGGCTTCTGACCGAGCAAGCTGCCTCAATTTCGGTTATAGGCTAGGGCTCAGATGTTGCCTTCATGTGGTGTTATAGCCAGCCCACTTGCAGGAAAGAATGAGGCCGATGCATGAAATTATGCAAACCCTCCAATACCTTCTCGCAGTTCTTCCATGTATTGAGGAGGACATAAAGATCCTCTTGCAATTTATTGGGGAAAGCCCTTGAAGCTTCGGTTCTGCAGCGCTTGGAGCAGTGGAGATGCCAGAGGTCTCAGAGAACTGGAGGACATGAGGGGGCCGGGTCTGGCCTCCTAAGAAGACCCTTAATTTGTACTCAGTCTCTCCCATGTTAGACAAGGCAGCAGGAGCAAGACTTGCCAGTGCTCTGTTGAGCCATGGCTGCCATTTCTGCTCTGTGGATCGTTTGGACCCCTGCAATTGGCACCCACTATAATTGGGTTGCTCAAAAATGTGCCTCAGGGCTATCTCAGCAGTTTCCCTCTTTAGCTGTGCTCTGAATTCCTTGACTGTGGGCAACAACTGGAGCTTTTTCACGAGGATCTAAATAACTAGATGGAATAGGAGACGGAGAATTTTGGCTCCTGTTTTAGCAGAGGACTACCAAAGGAGCATTTCTTGCAGCTGGGCAGGGGATAAATAAAAATCATCCCAGTCTTTTATTGCAGGGATCGTACTCATTCAGCGTCTCAGCCACAGACTTTCTAAATGGCACCAGACAGCAGTCCGAAGGCAGAAATAACATGTGTGAGGGGGAAAGAGATGTGAAGCACTGTTATACAAAGATTCATAGATAATAACTTAGGATTATCTGGAGAGCACTAATTTAATTTTACTATGGCTAATGAGTTTTGTAGCATTTCTGCTTTAGGCAGCTGCTCCATATCCTTCTCACTTAAAAGAAAAAAAAAAAAAGCTCAAAAAAAATATCTTTACCCAGATAAAACAGTTTCCTAGATTGGGTAGTTCCTTGCAGTATCTGTTCCATCCCTGAAGCCTAAATTGTCCTGAATTAGTAAGCAAATTAAGCACAGTGGTACTGGAAGCATACTGCACTTTCTTGCACTAGTATGTCAATACATGTATTGTCTTCATGTGGTATGTTAAAAAGCTGGTGTCTAAATTGTGTGATATGGCTCGTGGTGTCACTTCAGAACTTTGACTTCTTAATAGTGTTGTGCCCTACATGTTGGCATGAATGAATACTTCCAATTTATCAATCCCATTACAGTATTTCAGCAAAATGAAGCTCTTGATATGTAGTGGGTCCTACTCTTAGTTTGGTTATTGGGTAAATACAGTTGCATTTCACCTAAGTCAATGATTTTCTCCAGTTTTGTGTGGGTGTAGCAGACAGCAAATGTAATTTGGTCTACTGGCCATCTCTCAGTGAAACAGGAGCTGGGAAATCTGGGGTAGAAGAGGAAATACTATATAGAAGAGATGAGGCTTATTCTTTTCTGTTTGACAGAACTGAGATGGCGGATGAGGATGGGTCAGAGCGCTTGCTACGAAGATGTGAGATTTTGTGCACTTTCCTTCGCATACTTCCATAAAAGCATATTTTTCTGAATAAGTGGTAGAAACCTCTGTAATGTTGGTGACATCAGCAATGTCTTGGCAACTCCAAGTTATCTTGGAGTTAGCTGGAGCTTCCTTTATATTAAGTGAAATATAACTATTGTTTAAACAGGAATACTGTGAACTGTCAAACTAGTGGTATCTGATTTTTTTTTTCTTCATGGGGAAAAAAAAGTTAAAGACTATTGCGTCTTTTCTTTTAGATGATAACAAGATCTACCTGAATATTAAAAAAAAAAAATAGCTAAATGCTGACAGTAACAAAATGACCCCCTTGAGAAATGCCTTTGTGTTTACCTGACTCTAAAAAGTATTTCTTGTTTGCCAAAGACTAATTTTCACATTAAAAAAATGTATATTATGGGTCTAGCTCAGCAGAGTTCCCTTACGCAGTGGGGAACCCATAATTATATTGTTAATATCAATACGGAGAACCATCTCAAGCCATGATCAAGCTGAGCAGTAGTTGGGGAGCTGCACTCGTGTGTTGCTCCTCGGTGCAGCAGCCAACACAGGACAACTTGGAAAGAAACTGAGCAGACCCATGGTGGTTGCCAATGAGCTGGATGGGCATGCTGCAGAGAGCATGGCGGTAGAAATCTTTTTTCCTCAATTTTCATACGCTTTCCTCCCAACTGCTATTTTTCAAAAGAATTTTTAATGAGTGCTAATGCTTAGCTCAGGGGAGTGCTAGATTAAATGGTGTTCAGAGCTCTTCTGAGCTCTTCTGCAGATTCATTCGGCCTTTAGAATAACTTGTGTGACTTTTCAGGGTGTGTTAAAAAAAAAAAAAAAAAAAAAAGCGTTAATAAAGTTAGACAAGCCATTGCTCTCAGCTTCAACAATTAAAAAAACCCACAAAATGAAACAAAAAAAACAAACAAAAAACCTAATTATTTGATCTTGTCTGCAAAACTCATATAATGAAGTTACAAATCCACGTGATCTTAAAAAAAAAAAAAAGAAAAAAGCAATAACTTATTTTCATATTTCTGAGCTTTGTATGTATGCCTTCTAATTTCTCCCTACAAATATTTACAGGCCTTTGAAGTAGGCAGTTTCTTCCTTTTCAATTGTGTTCAGAATTTTGAGGAAAAACATCAAATGAACTGCAACATTTGTGATAAAACTCCAAGAACTGACAAGACTGTAACCCAGTCTTTTTAAACACAAGGTCTTTCAAATGGCTGTGCACATTTTACAAGGTCATAATCTTAAAGTAGATGGGTGTAGTGTGGATTGTATTTGTAATGCATTAATAAGAGGTAATAGAACTGCTTTATAAAAATTTCTGGGAGAGAAAATTTTACAGCTAGACTTTATTAGTATTTCACTGGTGTACAGCCACTTCTAAAGAATGGCTAGATTTCACCCGTGAGCAAGAAAAAAAGACTGAAAATGAGAAAAACTTATTTGCATGAAGATTGCCATTTCCAAAGTAATTATAAACAGTTTTACAAAGTTTTGTATACTACCTGACATGGAAATCATTGATTTCCAAACAAATAGAAATTGATTATGTATTTTAGAGTGCTTAAAGAACGGCAAAGGAGGGAATTGCTGAGCTTGTTGTGAAACCCTGAGCTGTGTCTTCAATCTATCATAATTTTGTTCTTTTATCCAAACTGACCATAAACATGTTTTACTGTCCCTGTAATCTAAGTTACTTTCAGGCCATACGACCACCATTTGTAAGTACAACTTTTAGCTGCAAAAGCTGCAAAGGTTGCCTGCATAGTAGGTGCCAGCCACCTAATGTTGCATCCATGAAGCTGGAACTGAGCAGGCCAAATAGCTATTTAGTCCATCTGTGTAAGGAGTAAGAGAGAAGTTGTAATATGAAAACTGAAACAAATATAAGGAGGTGATGGCAGAGTGTTTTTCAGTGGAACGGTGTTTATGTGGAAGAGAACTACAGCAGAGAGGATGCAGAAGAAAACAATATGAGCAAAATGGAACAATATGGTCAACTGAAAAGCTTGAAGTAGGGTGATTTTAAAGGATTTTTTTTTTTAAAGGAGGAAATATGGTAAGGGAACAAACAATAGGATTTTTATAGTAGATATTAGGAGCCTGATGGAGCATCTGTTTCAGGAGACTGCAGAACACAAGAGTGGCAGCTTCCCTGACTTTGAAGTTGGGAGAGATTCAAAGAAGCCGCTCTCAGCACGCAATCACATCTATGCTGTGCAAGTTGCTGTGAGGATACATCAGGTACCTCTAAACAGTCTGGCTCAAACGTTCAAAACAATCTAGCTGTGGCAGCAGACATCTCCACACCTTTACCTCTTCATGATGTATTACCATTCAGTGACAACTGTTACTGTTTGTAATGTTGTGAAATTTGTGTTATTTTTGCTGTTTATATTACTGACATATGTCTGGTGCAAAAGAGGAGAAGCTAAAGGCAGAGGCACAGGTAATATTTAATCAGAAATAGTCATGGGCAAAGTGTCCTCTGAAAGTAATCAGAATCACTGTGAGAGGCCAAAAGTCTATACAATATAGTCACAACTTTACAAGACTGTACAAGTGATACCACTTACAAGTCAGGCTTTTTTGATCAGAAAATCAGAGGAGGTGGGGATGTTCAAATCATGTTTTTGCAATATCCAGCCAACACAAACCTTCCAAAAATCTTTTGGTCTTGGTGAAGACAAGAGGTGCCTCTGGGTCCTCAAAGAGCTACCACCTTTGAGCCATCATTGTTGGATTATTGCCTCCTATTCCACAATTTTTAGGAATTATATTCACTGAGTCTTACTCAAGCAAAGGCATTCCCATTTAAATCCATTGATTTAGCTCCTCATTGAGCAGAGCTAAAGAAGGCAGAGCAGCTTTTATAAAAGGAGGAGGACACAGCAGAAGGGACTAAAAGAGAGTGAAAGGAGTAAAGGGGATTCAGGAGGAGGATATTTTTATGGAAACCCTTTAGAGTAAAAGGTAAGCGATGGAGAGCCTAAAGAACAGAGAAAAAACACCTGCAGCGAGCAAGGCCAGTGAGAAGGGGAGGGAAGACATTAAGCACCCTGGAAAGAAAACCGACATCATTAGAATGAGGCATTTACTCTCTCTTGATCCGAATGACAGAAGCAAGGCAATCTGCTGTTTGTGTTGTAAAAGTGTTTGCCATGGGAAGTATGGTATATACACACAGAAAGAACATCTGTTCTCAGAAGGTTCTTGCAAATATAAAGCTGCAATAATGTGGTAGAAACATCTGCACGGCTTATAGCAGGGCCACCAGTAGTGCTCTTAGGTGGGGGAGGGTATGAGACGTGCCACATACAGGAGAAGGTCACAGGGAAACATCTTTGAGAATGAGGTAACTTTCTGTATGTATCCACGCGAAGGTAAGATACCTGTAGACAAACCACAGCGTTCAGTGTTGCAGAGTGCTACTGTGGAAATGCTATAAACCCCGCAAAACACATTATCGTCCTTTCTCTTAATGATTAAAATGACAACGTGCACATGTTCTTATGTAGTCACAGGAAGACTCAAGGATTTTAAATAAAGTCAAAGCATAAAGGTTTTCCTCTGCCCGGTTACAAGAGCTGCAAGGTTTTACGGCATAGTCCTGTTAGCAGAAGACCAAGAAATTCAGAGATGGTAAGGAACAAGTGGGACAAAATCCATTACTGACTGGCAGCTTGCTGATGATGGCGTTGCCGCAGTCCAGTTGCAGGAAAATATGCCCAGACGTTCTTCTCTGCTACGGTTACACAGCAGCTGGTACCTGATAGACTAATTTCTGGTTATTGGGGTATCACTTCACTACAGACATTGCAGGGTAAATATGATTACACGATTTGGTGCCCTTTGCCTCAGTTCTTTTTTATTGCAAATACAGCTTAACAACAGGTGCCTGAATAGGGCAACTTTGTTTGTGTGTGGAATTTTTAATGAGAAAAAGCCATTCACAGCCTACAGTCTTCAAAGGATACATTTGGCAGCATCAGGGCTGGTTTTTATCAAGGCGCTCTTACGTGTTTCCCAAAGCGGCCCATTCCTTTGCTCCATTTCAGCTCTCCTCCTCCAGACTTCATGACTTCAAAGTTGGTCCAGAAAGTTTTACAGCAATGTTACCTATTTTTATTCCTTCAGGGTATCACTGAACTCCACTAATTTAGAGCTCAGGTGGACACAAATGCACAGCTTTACCTCCAGAGAGTGACAACTTTGACAGTGCCTAGGGTTCAAAGTGCAAGTCTTGGAAATTTCAACTTGAATTTATATAAATGAGAAGAACTAAGCACGGAAAATATTGATGAACATAGCGCCTTACATGGCTACTTCTGCTTTTCTCGTCATTTCTCTACATCAACTAGGCTTCTTTTCTATGTGAAATATCAGGGATGGGAGGGTGCATCTGACAACTAGGCTACGTCGAGGAGCCACCTGTATAGCAAAAGCCTGTTGCTGGCAATAGGAATGCATTTGCTGAGTTCAGCAGTTGATGGTTGAAGACTTTGGCCTGCGTTAGACTTAAAAGAGGATTTTTAGAACATGCAAACTGCTGAACATGATGCTGGATGTCCTGGTGCTTGCAGACAGGCAAGGCTTTTACTCATTTTGCCTGTTCTTCAATGGTTTGCAACAACAGTTAACAAATGTTCTCAGAAATTTGAGCAAAATTACCTGTTTAGGTACAAGCAGTGAGCGTGTTCTGTTTTACTGTAATTAGCAGAATTGAGAGACAAATGGTTTTTGTAAAACAAGACCAAGAGGATTATGTGTAACACAACCCTAGATGAGTAATCCAGGTACCAAAACTAGGAACTGCTTTCCCATGGGTCCCAGTGTAATTCACAGGCAAGGGTAGGTACCTCCAGTACAGAAGATGGAGCTGGGAGCCCTGAGAGATCCTGTCTCTTTCTCCTGTTTGTATACGGCACCTAAGGGAAGAAGCTTGTCAACTTCACCCCTGGACTCGTATGAAACTTCTTCCCATTCAGGAAAGTGCTTTGGCACTTTTATCTTTTGGCATATTCATCTTTAAGCATCTGAATAACCCAGGGCAGGTTGAAAGGCGCTACATGTATTTAAAAACAGTGGCATACTTCAGCGTGTGGCATAAACAAATGGGGAAAGGCCTTCTATCTTACAAGCTTGAACATGATGACTAGGGTTTCTTTGGTAGACATCAAGCACCTAAAATAAAGGTGTTATTTGCATCTAGGAATATTCCTTATTGTTACTTTAAATAAAACTTGTCCTTTCCCTTCTGCAACTTGTGCTTAGCTCCATTGGTTCTGGAGAGTGTGTAAATTATACTTACCTTGGGAGAAAATAACTTGGCCTTGAAATCAGACACCTTTTCCAGAACAACCATGTGCTTTCTGGCTCTGGAGTGCTGCATTGCATCATACTTCACAGAAGAATTCTTATAAAAGTGATGGTTAGTCAAATCTAAAATGCTTTGTGAAAAATGCCTTTTGGTGATTGCAGGGAGGGAGATTGCCTCATTTTTAACACCAGGATCACCAAACACGTGGTCAAAATCCAGGTGGAAAAGTGAGTGAAAGACTTTGTCATGTGGAGAAGATATCTTTAACAGGGGCTGAGAGAGGGATAGGTTCGATCCCTGCTGTCCACGTTATAGTATGTTAGAAGGACGCTAACTCACCACACCATCAGCTCTTCTGGAGCAGAAATCACCCTGCTTTTTCTCATGAGGAGTGCAGACGTGTTTTGGGTTTGTTGCACTGCAGAACACAGAAAAAATCTAAAATCTCACAACGTGTCACCAGACAGGAAAACAATTTCCTTCCTAATTCTAATGACTTACCATTTCTCATGGAAAATAATGCCAATAGCATGTTAGTGTTTTCAAATAAGATGGAAAAGAGTAGTTTCATCACTGATGTTATGGTGTAGGTAGAAGAGAACATTAAAGCTGAAAAATATCAGCCCTCGGGTCAGAAGGGACTTTTTCCCTGATCTTCCTTTTCATTCATTTTTACATCACATTTATCTCCAGCCATAGAAAAGGTTATTACTGGGCTCCTAGATGCTGGTCATATAAAAATGACAATATTAAGCAGTGTCAGGTGAGCCAGGGAGGAGCAATGGCTGTGGTATTTTTCTAGCTGATTTTTGGCCGCAGTGATGTCATGTTATTGTGTGCAGGCAGAAATGGAGGAACAGCATACTGTAGGAACAGTACGGGCACACTTGGTGTAGCCAGGGCAATTAACACTAATCATCACAGATGCCATTAACTTCTGGTAAAGAAACGTTAATCCCACAGATCTATTATTGCCTGCAGTGTCCCGAGGAGGGAGGGTGAGGGGGAACATGTAGCTACTGGGGATCTCATGGCAAATATAAAGAGCTGCCAGTGGCCAAATAATGTGCTCCTAGAAAAAGGCATGGTCCATTATCCCTGCTGAAAACAGAGTGACAAATTACTGTAAAAGTACTGTACTGCAGCTGAAAGAAGCCAATAATTTCATGAATTTTACAGGTACAGCGAACCATAACAGTATGTTCTAGTACTACCCTCTGCATGCTACAGTGCTTTATACTATAGTTCTTTTTACAGCACTCACAATATAACCCATGTCCTTTCTTGGAAACATCCCTCAAGTCAGGATACTCTGAAAGTACATCTGCTCTACCCTAGGAGACAAATAACACTAGGTTTAAGAAACTGTGCTATAACTTGCATGCGTATCACCACGATCCAATTCTGACCTCATCTCTGTTGATCTTATTTCGGTGTGCATCTGCTGACTAAGAAAAATGTTACTACTGATTTGTATTAGAATTGAGTCTCAAATATCTTCTGTGATGATTAATCTCTTCAGACTGTTTCCTGCATCTCACCCATGGTCTGACCAACTCATGCTGTTTCTTGAGTATTGGTGTGACGTTTAGTAAGTTGGCTATGAACATATGCCTTACCTGCAATATAATAATAACCTTGAAAATGCAATAATATTTGGAGTTGAAAGCCAAATGCATTTGGTAGTGCACAGATGCACTGGAAAAGGGAAGTGAAAAGAAGGGAGATACCTGGAGAACTTGACAAAACATAGGCAGGAGGTGAAGTAGTTGATGTGCTTCGGATTTGGATGTGGAAAACATTGCGTGCACAATGATGGTCAAAGGAGAGCAAAAACAGCAGGTGAAAGCCAATTCAATCAAAAAGCTTAGGGTTGCCTTGATTTAATTAGAGTGTACGCTGTTTCATCACAGATTACTGCTAGAAAGTCTTTTAGTGGTGAGAAGAAATTTAACAATAAGAGACAGTTTACAATCAGTGACTCCTTTTTTGGCCAACAGATGTGCTGAAGTAAGGATGAAGATCTCCTTTGTTAGAGGAGAGACAGTTAAAAAAGGACAACTTTTGTTCTGAACTTACCTGACATGCTAGAAATTCTTTTGAAAGACTCTAGCTTTGTTAGCACTTGTTCCGTGATTTATAGGTGGAAAAACTCAAGAACTGAGCAGTTGGTTTATAAATATTTTGAAATGTGATATATTAATTAATTCATTGTTGTCAACAATATCCACACTGCAGTGTAAAAACAGTTTGTAATTTCTCTGTGTAGCATCTTCTGAGTTTGAGATCTCGGTATTTCACAAGCACTGATTCTGATTTCTGTCTGCGCTAGAGGTTCTACTGGTGGTATGAAACGAACAGCATATGCTAAAAAAATTATGTACTGGCAAATCAGGCTTGTCATGTTTACCTAAGTTAAATAGGTAAGTGTTATCACTCCCTTTTTTCCAAAGAAAACTCCTGAACAAAGGCAATGCAGAAGATGTTGGTAGCACAGTAGAGAGCAGAAACTATTTTGTTCCAGTCTTACCAATTCTTTTTTCAACCACAATTAATTGCCTGTTGCCAGTGACTGTTCTGAGGCCATAGAAATGGGTCTGTGTTGAAACAAGCATTGACGATTCCGAGACAGTGGTTACTAAAGGATGTCCCCCTGACCCAGTCCATCCTAGGGTTTGGTTAATTCTCAACTTCATGTTTTGTTTATTGGTTACATTTTTGACAACAGCAGTTTTTATGTTTCTTTAATTTATCAACTGAGGAGAAGAAAGCATCCTTACAGCATTAACTGCTGGTGTCAACACAGAGAGATGGGACAGGGCTATAATTGTCGGAATTGTTATTCAGATGCGTGTGACTTGATCCAATAAACGTAGGTTTCTGGTACCTTTGCGAGTGACGCTTTTACAACAGACTGCTGTTTGAGTGTGTCTTGCAAGGACTCCCAGCACCAAGTAGTGTTACCGCTTTCAGATTCTTTCCCTAAATTATGCCTTTTACAGGAAAAGTCTGCATAGCTCCCTCATATGATCAGGTAGCTTTGCTAGTTTCTGAAGCTATATTTCCCATAGGGTCTGTCTTGGCATGGGAAGGAAGGATAGGCTTCCTGGTAAGCGGTGGCAAGGTCCTTGCCTTCCCACCCATAGACTCTGATACTTTTTAGAGCTATCTTCACACCACCAGAACCGTGCTGAAAAATGGCCCCAGATCCCTCTAGTCATCTTGGGTATGAAGTATGGCAGAGCCTTTTGCTCCATGTCCAAACTAGAAGAGTCATTTAAAGACTAAGATATTGTCGGTGGCAAGACAACCACTGTCAACCACTGGGATCTAGAAGAAAGCTTTAACTGGACTGAAAACTTTCATGTCTTGAGATGTTAACAGAGACCAGATATGGAGAAGTACAGGCAGAGCAGGGGCAGCAGTCAGGAAGTGGGGAGGAGAGCCAAGAAACGCTAGCTGCTTTACCATGCAAGAGAAGACAATGAAGGGACTACCTTTAAGAATGCTTTTCTTCTGCCACATTTCTAACCACTACTAATATATCAGATGGGTAGGACATAAAAAACCTAGGTAAAAATGCCTGAAGTAGGCATCCATGTTGCTTCTTTGCCTTTGCTAAATTTTTCACCACTGGCGAGTTTTCCAGTATCAGACAAAGGGTACACAAATAAAAGAAAAATGCAGACAGGATAAAGTGTGAACTTTCAGAAGTTGGCTAAAGAACAATACCCTTTCTGTCCTGAGAAATAGAGTAATCCATTAAAATCTTACCACGGGTTCAAAGCATGAAATGGAGTCAAAGATGTAAAAAGACTCTCAGTGGATTAAACCAAATCCACAATGGCAGCCAAGCATACCAGCTATAAATGTTCTCACTGAGTCTGCAGACACGGATGCTCTTCCAGCCTCAAGTGATAAAGCACTTATCCATTTGGCTTTGCTCCAAAAGATTTGGAGATCTGAGGCAAAACCGATCACTTTAGGAGAGAGTCTGTTATGGGTAATTAAAGGCAGATTATTGGATTAAGATTTGATGCAAATTTGAAGTCCTTCCTTTTCTTTCCAGATTTGTTTTATTTTTCTTGTCTTCTTTGTCTCTGGGTAACTATAATTGAATGCGTCTTTAAACTGTAAATTGTAATTTTGCTGTCAGTAATGGAGCTTTAATTTCAGATATTTATTAGAAAATTTCTCTGTGAGGCTGTGAGTTTTGTTAGCTGGAGGGACTTGAATCAATTGTATAGCCTCCCCCACAAAGCCACGGACAGTGCATCATATTTCGGTGCTTTGAATGTTTTATTTGCTAGTGCGGGAAGAAGAGATAATCTCTGTCCCAACCTGTATTCCCCTCGACTTCACCGTGGTCATGTTCTTCTGCACATGCTTGTTTTTAGACATGAGGATGGAGTCCCACCAAGGTTCACTGTCCTTGCGTGTGGCCCTGGCCCGCATCTATGGCCATGGCAAATCAACTGTGATATCCTACTCGGAACTGCAGTGAGAAAGGGAGTTTTCCTCTTATGTAGATGAACAAATACATCCCTAGTCAGCCGTGTTGTTCTTATGAGTTGCTACTGAAAGATATGACAGGAGTAAATGAATGCAGAAAAATGGAGAAGAAACAGTTGCAGGGAGAAGTCAGTCTAATTTATGAGCCCACATTGCTTCTTCAAAGGAAATATATACCCTCTTGCAAAAAAGGGGAGGGAGGGTAAAAGCAGCAGCTGAGGATTCTTGGAGTGCAGGAGAATGCTCAGCTGCCATGGAAATAATGAGGACGGCACCAGCTGTTCCCAGTCTGTCCCACACACTTTGGGGGCACTGTTGAAGGCCAGCTGCTGCACACTGCTCAGGTGATGCTGCCAGTGAGGTATCAATGCTGCGTGCTCATACCACTAAAGAAAGTCTCAAAATATGTTTAAAGATCACCACGGCAATGTAGAACAGCTTTTTTTTTCTGCTTCACCCAGGTACATTTTGTAAAGGATGTTCTGACATCATGAGCGTGTGCCTGTGATGAGTAACCGAATGATCTCACTGTTGCATTTTTGTCTTTTCCTCCTGTTCTCTACCCACTGCTCTGTGACTTCACTGCTCTGTGTCCAGGATGTTTGTAGGCTCTTTGGCATCTGGGCTTTGTGTCTGTAATGTCGGGTGAATCACACATTTTTAGATCAATAACATGAATAAAAAGAACCATTGAGACAGTAAGTTAATGGGGAGGCTGGATGGGACCACGTCATCATTAGATCCCCATTTCAGGGGGAACTTTCTGAATCTTTTTGAGAAAAGATACTGTATGGTGTGTTTTATCCCTGTTCAAGCTGGATAGTTAAGGGAGTTTTTATTTTTCTAATCCTCTCTCGCAGTGCACCGCGGGCATGCTTTTATTGCGCAGTGTCACTCTACCTTGTGGAGTCTTGTTGCTCAAATAGCTGTAGTTACTCAAGCAACAATAAAGCTGTGTGTCTGCAGAGCGTCTCTCTGCCTCTTTACCCATTGTGCTACCTGCAAGAGACAGCAGAACCAAGCAAACCTTTCAGATCTGCCTGAAGAATGGGGTCTACTTAAACGCTGTGCCGCAACATGTTAGTTGCTTGGTGGCATTATGTCACTGTCAGTCATTCGGTGTAGAGCTCTAGTATTGCTCGCTCTCAGTCCCTCTCTCTTCACTCTAATTGAACTCCTTATAATTAAGATAAATTCTGAGCAATCAAACCTGGAATGTGGATGAACAGTCCCTTGTGCAATCCCAAAAGTTCAGCTTTAGGAGGTTATTTCATACACTGTAAATCATTATCCCAGTTTAACTACAGCATGTGGGACTGCAAGTTCTTGGAAAAGCTTGCTGCAGCAACTTCATTTATGAAGATAACTCAGTGGGAAAGGTTCTCTATTTACAACTGTGTGACTTTATAAGACATACTGGATTCTTTAACTTTAGCAACTTAGCAATCAGTGAGAGGCAGCCCAGTGCATAGACCCTACAGCTCATTAGCAGAAAATGAGGTGTGACTCCTGAAGATGGATTTCCAGTATCCATAAGTTACACTAGCATTTCAAGATAGAGGGGGACATGTAGCCTATTTTACTTAGCTTGAGGTACAGCCCTCTACTGATGAGTAACGGGGCTGTGATGCGGAGCTGCTACGAGTCAGAGAAACACTCATAATATGATGGGGGGAAAAATGAAACAAAGGAGCTTCCAGAAGGAAGGAGAGAAAAATTGGGAATACTCCGATTCTCATAATAAAGACCAGAAACATTTATGTGGTTTGAATGGCCAAGAAACCAGAGATGCTTGGACCTGCGCTGTGATCCCAGCTTCAGACAGCTCCCTGTGCCTGCCCTGGGCAGAGGCTAGCAGAAAGAATGATGTTTCCTGCAGGGTTCAACAGGATTCTGGATTTATTAGGTCTTTCCAATCAAGCTCATCAAGATTCGTTTATGCAGCTTTCCTGTTGTTGGGCTTGTACGTATTTTTTTGTGACCTTAGACCCTAGACCCCTCTGGCTGCCCAGATCATTCTTCAGACTCAATTCAGATCTATGTTCTACGGAAGGAGAGAATGGAGATGGCACAGACCATATGCCCAGCTCTTGTCCTGCTGTGGTGTTTCAACATGGCTTATAACTTCTCAGATATTCCCTAGTTTAGACATAGCTTCATTGGCCCTTGTTTTGAGTGAGTCTAGACTATTTCCAGGTTTGTGTGAAAACCCTATCACATCATTTGCTGGCATACTCAAGAAATTGTAATGAGTATCAGCTTTCTCTAATTGTGATGGTTGCCTAAGGGGGACTTGTGAGAGGCCCAGAGACCTGGAATATCTCAATGCTTATGGCTGCTTCTAATACTGCTCTTCAAAAACAATTTATATATACTGTGATTCTGCAACTGGAATTGCAACATGACAGAAATGGTGATTATTTATTTTTTCTTTTTCAAGCCCTTTTCTGTTTGAATTTGGTTATTAAGATGCCTTGCAATTATGGGTTCTTGAAGCAGTACAGCATAGCAAACGTAACATGCAATGACCTGAATGGCACGGCAGTTTGAGGGGAAGATCCAAGTATGTTCCTCCTCCTAGTTTGTTGCGTTGACCTTCCACTCATGGATCCTGCCTTGAATTTGATGAAGCTAAGTCATAAACAGATGTGCTTGATCCAGCTGTATAAGGACCAGCTAGAAAAAAAGAATTTCAAATCTGAAGGCAGTACAAAGACTGCTTGTTCCGACACTCCAAAAAAGAATAAGAAAAGAGATAAGCTTTGCTCAGGCTGGACTTCCTTGGAGCATCATCCTGCTTCACTGTAAAGGAATTTGCATATAGTTGGTATACTGTATTTGGGCAACATCCTTAGGACCATTTCTTCTATATGTTACCTCCTTCTCATCCACAGGATACTCTTTCAGGTGTGACCTTTGTCTTAGGCTGTTTTTGACCTTTACAAAAGTTTTTTAAAAAACCTAACAAAACAACTTGTGATTTTCTTGTAGAAAAGTCTTAATATGAAATAATGAGGCAGAGGTTGAAATCATGCCCAAGAAATAGTCTTTATGATGCAAAATCTGTTTTTACATGCTCTGATGTTATTTACCTTTAATTTGCCTAAGCTGTGTCCCTTCACGTGTATGAAGTTGTGAAGGTTGTGATTCACCCCTGTGCGAAAGGCTAGTACAAGCTAGAGCCAGTTAAATTCCTCTTGAACTCTCAAAATGGCTCTTACGTTGGATTCCACTCCGGAGGTGAAAACGAATAGATTGTTTTAAATATATCACCCTGTCTGGGATCTCTTTCTTTTGTATGCCAATGCTTAAATAAAACCTGATTTATCTTATTAGGTAGGAATTTATAACTTGCCACATCTAGTTCTGAAAACTATTTCTCCTCCTGCTTCGGGACCCGATTCTCCGAAGTGCTGAGCCCCTGCCGAAGAGGTGCTGAGTACCACACGTCCTGCTGAAGTTCAAGGGGGGGTGAAGTCACTCAGCACTTCCACGATTAGGCACTTTGTGACTGTGTTAAAGCTTTTCTACCAGAAAGAATTGCTCTTTTCATGGCATTTATTACATGTCTCCTTGAGTCTCCTTTACAGACTCTTTCTGCCATCTTTCTGTAATATGAGGAAATTTGATCCTGGAGTTATGGTGACAACCCCTTTCGAGCCGTGCCACTGCAGCTTTTCTTATCACCAGACACCATCAGTGGAATTACAGCTCTCTATTATTTGGTTGCTTTTTTCTTGTATTCTATGACACACGGGCTTAACACAGAGACATAGAAGATGGCTTTCACATTAAAATCGCTTTGAAGAAAGGAGTAATGGCGGGGGGGAAGGCATCACCTATTTAAGTAATTACCTGGTTGTCTCAGTTTATTGAGATATAAGTAATAACTTATTAACAACAATGCAGTTTTGACTGGCTGGTAAATAACCATTCTCTGCAGCGGCAGCGTCAAAACTACTGAGAATCTCTGGCTGCCTGCCCTGCCCTGCCCTGCCCTGCTCTGCTCTGCTCTGCTCTGCAGCCCTGCTCTCCTCTTCCACCCAATCGCTTCTTCCTTCTCCACTTCTGCAACACACTTCTGTTTTTACACTGGGCTTGTCTTTCTGGAAATTTGTCGTGTTGTTGTCCGGTGGGTTTGCCTGGGGCCAGCTCCACGTTTAGGGTGAACTGCCACAGCTCGGGTTTATGACAGCTGAGGATCTGACCCTTTATGTATCCTCTAACCCCCTGTGCCAGGCTGATTTCAAGCTGCAGCAGGGTAGGTTTAGGCTGGACATTAGGAAAAAATTCTTCACAGAAAGAGCGATCAGACACTGGAATAGGCTGCCCAGGGAGGTGGTGGAGTCACCATCCCTGAATGTGTTTAAGACTCATTTAGATGTGGTGTTAAGGGATATGGTGTAAAGGAGAACTTTGTAGAGTGGAGTTGATGGTTGGACGCGATGATCCCAAGGGTCTTTTCCAACATAAATGATTCTATGATTCTATGATTCTATGATTTTGGCAAAAATATAGGCTGGATTATAGATGCATACCCTGCCTACTTTTTAACGTGTAGCAGGCTAGAGTAAGTCTTGTTTGTGAGCATTTTTATTGTTATCCCCCCTTCAGCTCATCAGTCTCACCTCACCAGTGCAACTTTTCTGTATGCTCAGAATACACAGCTGTTGAGTCTCTCAACTTCTGTGCATTAGCATCTTCAGAAACCATCTCATTTGGAAAAGTAACAGTGACTCTCTGAGTGGAAAATGCTTCTAGGCCTCAGTCTGAAGTAGAAAGGACAGAATGGCTAAGCCAGGACTTGTTAAGAGGTTTTCTTAAGAGTTTTTTGCTGGACCAGGTACGAAGTTTCATTCAAAACTGAAATAAAGTGTATTGGCTAATGCACAATACTCTTGTTGGAAAACCTTCCATGGATTCTTTCTTCTTAGCATCATCAGCAAGTCTTAATTTCTTAAGTCCCAGATGGTATCTGGGCAGGGCTCTAAGCAAGCAGTCAGGCTGCAGCGTCATGCCTGACGTCACCACTTGTCCTTTATTGCTGCTGAGGATGAGAGTGAAGAAAAAAGACTCCCCTTTGAATTCTGGGTTCAACAAACCATCTGAATTTGTTGTGATGAATATTACAGGACTGGATGAGTCAGTAGTTTAGAAAGTTTGCCTGGGTATTTGTTCCATGCAACAAACAAACAAACAAACAAACAAAACCCATCTCCCTAATCCTCTCCTGTGGCCAGCCATAAAAATTGTATGTTTTTTTCTCACATATCTTTAGGATGGAGGTGTACCTGTCAGGTCCTGACCCATGTGGTAGGGCTGTCCACTGGCTGCTCCTTGGTGCCAGCAGCCTCTGGGGACAGTTCTGGGCACTACGAAGAACAATTTAGCTTTAGAAACGTGCCTCCTTCTGGCATGCCTGGCTGCCTCTGTGTCAGCTTTGAGTTTTCAGTCCAGGTACTGTCTCAGCTTGCTCTGGGCCATCCGTTGTATCCCCTTGTTGTTGATGGCTGTGCTTATTTTTGGGGGGCAAGGAGGAGGAACTGAGTGGCATCATGATAGAAAATCAGACCAGGGCTTCAGGTAAGTGATAATCAATTTGATTTCAAACTTTGCAGTTTTGTCTCCTATCTGTGGGGTAAGCTGCTCTTCTATTGGTGCTTCATTGCTTGTTAAATCTCTTGTCCTTCACTCCACTGCTCCGAAGTCTCCTGTCTATAAAATTGCTATGATGACTTCATATAGGAATTAAAGAGAAAACATTCTTCTAATTGCAAGCAAACCTGTCCTGACTGCTTTTTGTAGAGGTTGAGTACATGATGTATTTGACAACATGAGGCAAGAATGACAGCCTGGGTGAAAATAAGTTGGCCTTTTTTTTTTTTTTTTTTTTTAAAGATGTTAGTTGTATTCTTGTATCTATTTTAATCGGATACATCAGTATGCAGAGCAGAAGTCTGAGAGTCCTTAGGTCAGTTTGGACCGAGTTTTATTGGCCTTGGGCTTTGTATTTGATGTACTGTTGTGTAGCGTTGCATAAGCATCCCTTTGCAAACATTAACAGTAATCTAAGGTTCAGCCTGAGCGACAGCTATGTGTTGTGAATAGATCTGTTTAGGTGGCAGGGTGATGTAAATAAGGATGACTAAGCCATGCCACATAAACAGAATTTGCCATATGATATTGTTCCCTTTGCATTTTTCTAAGTCTTTTGAAGTTAGGGAGGGGGAAATGACAGGGCGCATGAAAGCAGCACAGCTCACAGCTCAGCAGTCAGTCATAGTTTGAGATTTGAATTACAATATCTCTGCCAGATGGACACAGATACCTATGAGGACGCTAGGACAAGACTGCTTCTTAGAGAGGTCAAGTGACTCAGTGTACTTCACCACATCTGTAAACTGAAAATTAAAAACCTGGAGGCATAACTGTCGTATTTTCTAAAATTTAAAGAGACAGAATTAATTTTTTCCTCTTGCAGTTTTTTTCGTTGTCTGGAATATAGATTAGAACCATATTTGGAAGGCTCATTTTTTCTTGTCAATCAGTAAGGGCAGCCAGTCAGACCTCATCAGTGTAATAATGGATGTTCAGAGTGAATTAGTTAGCCCGATCACATCAGAGGTGACACTAAAGGGAGGGGAATACTTTATGGTCTGTGGGGTATTCACTTCTCTGGTAATTTGTCCACATCTGGAAAAGAAAGGAAACTATTCCCCCCCAGTTATGGCCAAACAACTTCAGCAGGAACTGAGGTAGATCACCCTCTGAATGACGCTGGTCTGGCCAAACCATCGCACTAAAAGCTCTCCGGTGCCAAGGACTTAAACAATCAAAGTGCTTCTTGTTTACCACTTCCCTCTTCAACTTGTATTTCCTTAAACTCTGAAATTTCAGAAGTCTAAGAAAGCCAAAAATGTGGCTGCAATAACATTTTAAGTACTGTTTTTATTCATTATTTGTTGTTAATCCTGCAGAGTCTGCTGGTAATCCAGGCTCTGGTGAAAGTAGGCATTGGAAGGAGATGCAGTAAGAAAGCTAAAGAACATTTTAGCTTGGTCTGGATGCATCTGAATGACAGGGAGGTAGGCCTGTCTTTGCACTCAACAGATTTCTGTGAAGGAATGAAAGTCATCAATATGAAATATAGTCTTGAAGGACAAAGGGGTCCAGGAAGGCTGGACGCTCTTCAAGAAGGAAATCTTAAAGGCCCAGGAGCAGGCTGTCCCCAAGTGTCACAAGATTAAAGGGCGGGGAAATTGGACAGCCTGGATGAACAAGGAACTTCTGATGGGACTTAAGAATAAAAGGAAGGTTTACCACCTTTGGAAGAAGGGACAGGCAACTCAGGAGGAGTACAGAGATCTTGTTAGGTTATACAGAGAGAAAATTAGGAAGGCAAAAGCCCATCTGGAGCTCAGCTTGGCCACTAACATGAAGGACAACAAAAAAAGTTTTTATAAATACATCAACAAAAAGAGAGTCAGGGAGAATCTCCATCCCTTACTGGATGCGGGGGGGAAAGTTGCAACCAATGACGAGGAGAAGGCTGAGATACCTAATGCCTTCTTTGCCTCTGTCTTCAATAGTTACACCAGCTATCCCCAGGGTGCTCAGCCTCCTGAGCTGGAAGATAAGGATGGAGAGCAGAACAGCCCACCCATAATCCAGGAGGAAGTAGTCAATGATCTGCTTCTGCACCTAGACACACATAAGTCTATGGGGCCGGATGGGATTCACCCAAGAGTACTCAGGGAGCTGTCGGGAGAGCTCACCAAGCCTCTCTCCATCATTTATCAACAATCCTGGTCAACAGGGCAGGTGCCAGATGACTGGAGGGTGGCTAATGTGACGCCCATCTACAAGAAGGGTTGGAAGGTACCTCGCAACCAGGAAAGATCACGGAGAGGATCATCTTGAGTGAGCTCTCACGGCAAGTGCAGGGCAGCCAAGGGATCAGGGCCAGCCAGCATGGGTTTAGGAAGGGGAGGTCCTGCTTAACCAACCTGATCTCTTTCTATGACCATGTGACCCGCCTTCTGGATGTGGGGAATGCTGTGGACGTTGTCTATCTGGACTTTGGTAAGGCCTTTGACACCATCCCCCACAACATTCTCCTGGAGAAGCTGGCGAATCATGGCATAGACAAGTGTACTCTTCGCTGGGTTAAAAACTGTCTGGATGGCCATGCCCAGAGAGTTGTGATTAATGGGGTGAAATCCTCTTGGCGGCCGGTCACCAGTGGTGTCCCTCAGGGTTCAGTTTTGGGGCCAGTTTTGTTTAATATCAATGATCTGGATGAGGCGTTTGAGTGCACCCTCAGTAAGTTTGCAGACGACACCAAACTAGGTGGGAGTGTTGATCTGCTTGAGGGTAGGAAGGCTCTACAGAGGGACCTGGACAGGCTGGATCGATGGGCCAAGGCCAATTGTATGAGGTTTAACAAGGCCAAGTGCCGGGTCCTGCATTTTGGTCACAACAACCCCAAGCAACGCTACAGGCTTGGGGAAGAGTGGCTGGAAAGCTGCCCAGCAGAAAAGGACCTGGGGGTGCTGGTGGATGGCCAGCTTAACATGAGCCAGCAGTGTGCCCAGGTGGCCAAGAAGGCCAACAGCATTCTGGCTTGTATCAGGAATAGTGTGGCCAGCAGGAGCAGGGAAGTGATCGTGCCTCTGTACTTGGCACTGGTGAGGCCAAGTACACTTCAAGTACTGTGTTCAGTTCTGGGCCCCACTGTACAAGAGGGACATTGAAGCGCTGGAGCGTGTTCAGAGGAGAGCTACCAAGCTGGTGAGGGGTCTGGAGACCAGGTCATATGAGGAGAGGCTGAGGGAGTTGGGCATGTTTAGCTTGGAGAAGAGGAGGCTGAGGGGAGACCTCATTGCCCTCTACAACTACCTGAAAGGAGGTTGGAGAGAGGTGGGTGTTGGCCTCTTCTCCCAGGTGAATAATGACAGGACCAGAGGAAATGGTCTGAAGTTGCAGCAGGGCAGGTTTAGATTAGATATTAGGAAGAATTACTTTACTGAAAGAGTGGTCAGGCACTGGAACAGCCTGCCCAGGGAGGTGGTTGAGTCACCATCCCTAGAGGTGTTTAAGAAACATCTAGATGTGGCACTTCAGGGCATGCTCTAGTGACAGAGATTGTAGGGGGTTTTTTGTGTGTGTTTGGTTGGACTCAATGATCTCAAAGGTCCTTTCCAACCATGAAGATTCTATGAGTCTATGAAATGGTGAACCCTACCCAAACTCCTGGTCGGGCTGAAACGAAGAATGGGGACAGGACTGTCTGGCCTCTGAGTGAGCATGTTGCTTCAGCTGCAGGCCAACTGGAAGGACATTTGTCAGGGCACAGCAAGGGAATGCTCTTAACTATAAGATCCTGCAGTCTGGCAAGCCACTAAGGAAATTCAGTGCCAGATGCTATTAGGACAGACCAAAGTATCTAAGATAGGGAGATGAAGCGAGAGCTTTGAGGAACGTGTCAGAGGATCAACATGCTGCAGAAATGAGGGCCAGCTGGAATGGAACAAGGGTGGAGGTTTCATCTCTCTTACTTGGCTCATGGAACTCCACAAAGCCTTACAGAACAAATGAGGTGGGCAACCAGACCTTATTTTCTGCTGGCATCGCCTCTGTACAAGGGGAGTTTTTAAGGGACAGAAAAGGGACTGTTTGCTCTCAAGCAGGGCAAATTAGTTTGAGAAAATCACCAGGTACCTTAGTGGTTATACCCTTTTTATTCATTTAGATATTTCTTCATTGCCCATGGGTGGCAAGATACCATTGCATTGTATTGCTGCAACTTTCTGTAGGTAAAAATTAGTTAGAAAACATGGAAAAAATCACAGATGAGATGAGTTGTGAGCTTCTTTTAGTTGCACTTTTGTAACCTTTGGGGTCTTATCAAAATAAAAAATATCCCAGACCCCCCCCAAAATGCATTTGTTATGCATGCTCGAAAGAGGATCATGATAGATATGTTAAAGCTGTTGAGACAAGAACAAATGAATATAAATCTAGGCATAAATAAACATAGCCCAGATATTTTCAGAAGATTTCTGGTCATCAGAGAGATGAGGCTCTGAACAGACACTAATCAGAAATGTAACTGGTTTTAAGATGAAGGTCAACACATTTATGAACAGGACTCTAAGACATGTTGGTCAACAACAGCAAGGACCTGGATGACATCACTTAGGAAGCTTTTCTGACCTTTATATGTGTTGTATCTATATTCAATGTTCTCTTGTATTGACAAGACCTTATGGGAAAATCTCAACACATGAAACTTCTCTGAGACTAGTTGAGCGTCTTTTCTGATAACCAAATTCTGTCAATCACAAAATTCATTTTATGTATACTCCCAACACATAAATACGCATATATGTACACACTAATACATACCTATACTTTTTAAAATATATATACTTAAATAAACAAATGGAAAACACGAGCTGCAATTAATGAACAACCGGAAGATTGAATGGTAGTGTTTACAGAACTGAATAGCATTTTTCTATGTCCTTACACTTTGACACTCAACTTGGAGCTTTTACAAAGGATCTGATTTTTTAGAGTGTAATGATTTTTGAAAATCGGGTCTGTTAAAAGGTTTATATTGAGCATCCAAAAATCTAATTTCCAATTAGCATTTGCAAAGTTATATTATTGTACAGTTTAAGTGGGAAGAAACCTTAATACGCTTTGGGTCACATAGTTTTGTGACTTAGAAATCCATTTTCACAACATAAACTCAAGAAGAACTACTTTTAACTACTGTGATGACAGCCTATATATGTCTGAATAGAGGAAAATATATTTCAAAAAGTCTTTGCAAAAATTCTTAAGATTCACGAATCTGTGGCCATTTTTTTCTTCCAAACATTCAAGCTGGTGATTTTTTTCTGCCTACAAGCATTTTTAGGAAACTATTTCTAATTTATGTTGTTCCATGGAGGTCTTGCATAAAGCCACTAATATAATACCATATGACTTGGGGGGATCAAATAATCCGTGCAAATATTGACTTGCAAATATCCAGCACATTCAGCAAACAATTCATAAGTAATTCATTGGCTAAAGTGAATACAGAGGTTCAGACCATTGTTCAGGAAAGCAAATTTTTCGAGACCATAGCCTCTTCATTGGAAATTTACCTAAAGAAAAAGTAAAATCACAACATCATTAAGTTGTTCTTTGTTTTTTGTTTGTTTTTTTTTTTTCGCCTGGCTCCTAATGCAATGTAATATATCTTCTCTTCCCTCGCTACCCTTCCACTATCATCTTTCTATTCACTTTTTTGGTTTGGACACTACATTATTGGGAATATTTATTTGATCAGCATAAGTTTAGGTAGCTCCTAGGATTTTGTCATTGTTACCCATATAAAATTTTCTTCACTTTTGGAGTGCCTTGCATCAAGGCACGAATGTTCTTGGTGCACAGAAGTGAGTAGGGAGATGTTTAGAAGTTAGTCTTTTTCTTCCCCAGTACTGAGAATACTAAATATTGTTTTGCAGAAGCCTCTGAATAACTGTTGGAATGTCTGCCTCAGAGGAGCCATGTATTATGCACCCATCTTGTTTCAGGTTTTTCTTTTTTTCTTAGGGTAAGAAAGGCTTGTTGCAGTGAAATCTGCTTTCTGGAGTTGAGGGTATATCAATAAAATAACATACAGTATGGAAGCTGAGAATATTTACAAAATCAGTTAAAGAAGCAGGTTTTCTGTTCCCCATCTGTTTCTCAGAAGGCTCACCAACAAGATGTTTCATATAAAAAGCTTAAGTAATTTTTATTAATACATTCCAAAACATTTTAAAATACATTGTTACAGAGTATTCAAAGTTGCGTTTGCTGTCATGGATAGGCGAGGCAACCTGTCATCAGACGGACAGTTCTTCATGAATTTCTTTCTTTTGACAAGAGCCGCTTGTTTTACACGTAAATTTGTCATCTTAAATTCATCTGATATATAACCGTTCTTATCCCACAGCCACACTGCTAATCGTGTACAGTATCAGTGTACTGCTTAATTCCCACTCGAACATTACTGGTGAACCTTGACTGAAAAGAAGCAACTTTTCACTTTGAAAAGTTGCACTTGTAGTGTCTCCGCAGCCTGATACTGACTCTTTTGAAATATTCCTAGACACAACCTCCCCACTGAATCAGCCTAAGCTAGTTTGAAATGCTACCATGTGTGACAGGATATCTTCTTGGGAATGGTACCATGTATTGCAGAAGCACAAATGAACATCTGCAATGATCATTGAAAACTTTAGAGAAGGCAGTTGCCCTTGAGATGACCAACTACAGGGTAACTTGCCAAGGGAATGGCAACAGGACATCGACTGCAGCTGGAATTATCACAGAAGGGTGTAATTTCTGACTGCAGAAGTAAAATGTCCAGCCATGCTTGCTGGAGCATTTGCCAGCTGGAGTGGCAACATTTGAAGGAACAATTGAAAAGCCTCCTAGCGATCCAAACAGTAGCAGTCCAAAACCATCTTAAAACAAGCTTCCTAGATGAGTACTAATCAAAACATGGAATATAGCCACTTTTGCTGTCATTGTACAATGTGGAGGGTACACTCTGCTTGAAAGAGTTCAGAAAAGACCTTAGAGGAGGTTTCCCAAGAACATTATATTACACTTTTATAACCTTATTACAACAATATAGATCTAGCAAGAACAGTTCCGATGGTTTGGTTTACACCCGAGTAATGTGCTACCAGTGTTTGACCCGGAAAAGAGGCACTGAGAAGCCCACCTTTTCTTTTGACACCACTGAGCTGAACAATCTGGGCTATAACCTCCGCTGGTGTCAAAGATGTTATCACTGAAGTCAGTGGAAGTGCACTGGTTTACATTAGCAGGAGTTCTGGCTCTGTGCCTTCTTTTGTCCTCCATCCCAGTTCCAGGGTTATAACAGACAACTCTTGAGTAGACTGGAAGGATTAAGCTGTTGATTTGCTATTTCAGGGATTAAAAGGCAGCCTATGATAGAGCGTATGGTCTTCTTCAGTATTCTTATATCATGCATCTAATACAATCTGCTGCCACAGAAATAGGAAGCCTGATAACCTGTTAAAAGTAGAATAAGTACAAGATTTGTAAACAGTTGCACCCTGTATAAATTACAAAACCAGCACAGAATAAGTTTATTACTCCAAGAAAATGAATTGATTAAGGTGTGTGAACATTTCTAAGCTTTTAAAAAACAAACGACCAAAGCTACAAATTATAGGTCTTTAACAGTACAACTAAATGTAATTAATAACCAGTCTAGCCAGTATTAAAGATTGTGTGGCTAGAGAATTCATCACTCTATTGACCCGAACTTTGGACTGGTTACATAGCCCAGATGTAATTAAAACACACGCACAGTTTACCTTCCTCAAAACCGCATCAGGTTACACTGGGTTAAACTAAATGCCACAAGCTTGGATGAATCCCGAAGGGCTTTTGCCTCCTGCGCTAAAATATGAGATCAGTGCCCTTTATGTTTCAAGTTGTATCACAACAAACATTCTGTGTAAGAGGATACAGCAGTTTATATTGCAAATGCACCACAGTTTCTGCCAGCGCAGAGTTGGCTTTTACTTTTTTTTCCTCCCTTTTTTTTCAAGTGTTCTAAGGCACAGCCTTAATCCTTCGTTAAACAAAATTATCTCTAGGCTCATTAGGACTCTGGAGTTCATCGTAACTGGCACCAAGCAGCAAACAGGCAGAGGGAAGTTATTGGGTATCAGCACTGATAACAGGCACCGTGCGTGACTCTTCGTTGCTGAAATACCCTTCTGCCATGGCTGGCTGTAAGCGAATTGGCTGGACAGATTTTCCAGATCCCCTGAACGTTCCTAAATTACTATACTCACCCAATTACAGTCCTCAGGGGTCACATTTCATTTTCTGAAAACTGGTAACAGGCCACCACAGCTGATGAAATGATGTGGGTATCCAGGCAACTATTGTGCTGTTTGATTAATATAGCAAACACTTGTGTGGCATGATCTCACATGCCTCCAAATGTTCCACACGATCTGCCTCGAACTGGAGACCATAAAAGTTTGCCTCATAGTTACATTCCCAGTCTTGCGCGGCTCGGATTTTCCAGATGAAAATATTTATTAGCACTTCTTATTACCCCCCTCTTTTCTATGGTTTAACCCTGATTTATGCATGAAGGTGTTCAGAAACAGGAGGCTGATTTCTGCTCTTTCTTCCTATCTCCTTTATCTTCAGTAAAGTTTATTTGCTTCACTCTCAGCCAGTTAGCTACGGGAGGGTTTCAGCTTGCTGTCAGGTATTAAAATAGGTAGACTTGCCGCAGACTTTTAATTCAGGATGTAATCTCACCCCAGTGGATATTTTCAGCAGCTGTAGAATGGACATCTGGCTAGAGAGAGAAAAGGGTACAGACAAAAAGTGCAGCTTCTTGTTGTCAGAGAAATAACAGAGATCTCTAAAATACCTCAAGTCTCACTTTAGTGGAGAGGATCCGAGCACTGCTTCCCCTTCAGATACCCTGAAAGTACATTTTTAAAAAGGTAGGCACAGCAGTGGCACCAGGACAGTAAACAAATACCTAACCCATTTTCCTTTTTGAACAGCACCATTTTCTGCAGGCAGCCGATGCACTGCTTTGCAAATGCTGGAAAGACGGCGAAGAGGGGAAGAAATAGCGTGCAACAGCCGTCACGTTCCCCCAAGGAAACTTGGTGGCGGTGAGCGTCGCAGGCAGCACCGGCTGCCCGTTCTGTCCCGTCCTGCGGTTTCCACGGGGTACTCAAGGGGTTAACAGAGCCTATGGTGGAGTGTTTGCTTTCTTCTGTTTGAAATCAAACATCTGATCTTTATCTGAGGTGACAGGTTTAATGCCTTTCTTCTCTGACAAATTTTTACCCGGCGAGGAATGCAAATACATATATCGGTGTGGTTTTACAAGTGCTCATCTGAGCAAGGCAATATTGGCAGCTTCATCCTCTAATAAACAGCAAAGCCATGAGCTGGTGCCGCTTGCTTAAAAAAATTTATATCCCTTACATCATTTAAATGACTTTACTTTAGATCTGTCAGGGGTCAGGTACTTTGACAGAGCTTTAGGCAAGGCAAAGTATCACTGTTCAGCAATGCTGACTTCCCTTCTCTCTCTCTCTTTTTCCTTTTTTCTTTCTCTTTCTGCTGCTTCTTATTTAAGCCAATTTAATGTTTGAAAAATACCTATTGCCAACCCCAGAGAGGGAAAAGCCTACCTCATGTGCATGGCAGGATATGTCCTGGTCAGCAGAAATTTGCTTTAGCCTAGGTCTCTCTCTGTGGCATACTCTGCTCCTTTCCTGAGGAATCATACAAGGGGCAAAGGAACAAATTAGTGCTGATTGTGACTGTGGACTTGATGTGGACAGACGTCTGCTCTGGAACAAGACTGTGAAGTACAGTCTGTTTTAAATAGGCCAATGTAGATTCATGAAGCCATGGTATGTTGCAGACATTTTTATGCTGATTTTTGTATACCTGAGCACAGCAAATACTGTCTGATTCAAAGTGGCTTTCTCTAACTTATTGGGAAAAAACTAGGTCCTCCTTTGACTGAAACTTTTGCTATAGCTCTGAAGTGCAAAACATTTTATTAATAATATTTTTATTACTACAAACTAATAATGTTTTTATTACTACAAACACTACTAATAATGTTTACTAATAATGTTTACTCAGTCACTCTGGTAGTTTAAAAGATATCCTTACCTAAGCAGCCCTACAGTAACTCCATGGTTGGATGGTATGATAGTGCTGAAAGCACCTGCAGGAAACAATGAAAAGCCATTGTGTTGTATCATGTAGTTTTCATTTTGGCCTACAACGTTGCTTAACTAAAAATGGTGAGAGACTGCTTTTTGCCTGTTTGTCTGTTTGGAAGTCCAAAGTTTTTGGTTAGATTACAAATTAAACTAAGATTAAAGGTACTAACTTTGTCTCCTGATAGAGGTGGGAGTATAGAGAGAAACTGTAACTTCAGGATGCTTTCAGTCACTCAAGTAAAAATGATGATCAGTGGGGCCAGGCAGAGTTTTGATCAGCTAATTCTCTGTCGAGAGCAGAAATGGGGTGAGATTTGTTCGCTTCATGTTTTAAAACATTTTTCACACACTAAAGTTTCTACTGTATTACTTACTTCATTTTCTCATACCAAGTGCTTGCAATACCCACTGATAATGATGAACAAAACTACTTACTACTAACATAACATGCAAGCAACCCTACTAAAGCCTTTGGGAAGTCACCACCTTTTCCCCAGACCTTCCTCCTCAAGGCCTAGACCCCTAGGACAGAAAGAAGATGCAGGCTGTGATGTTTGGACACAGGACTACTGGATTTTTAGTTCAGTCTCATATTGTAGCTTTCCTTGCGGCTCACAAAATGGTGTCCCTTCAAGGAAGGGCTCCATATTCCACCAAATCCATGGCTAACTGCTGATGCCTTGGGGTGTGTGGAATATTGGATAACGCCTTTCTGGGAAGTCCTTGGATCCACCCTCATGGGAAGCCCATATCCACACTGACTCCCTAAGGTCACTCCGGCCACGCTGAACAGGAGATGTGAATTTAGATTTATTTCATAGAATCACAGAATGTGTTGGGTTGGAAGGGACCTTTAAAGGTCCTCTAGTCCAACCCCCCTGCAGTAAGCAGGGACATCTTTAACTAGATCAGATTGCTCAGAGCCTCATCAAGCCTGGCCTTGAATGTCTCCAGGGATGGGGCCTCCACCACCTCATTGTGAGTTTGGGCCTGCGCTCAAACTGCTGTGCAAAGACACCCGAGCTGGTGGACAGGTCCTGCAAAACGAGGACAATAGATCTTCTGTTCCTGGCTGTCTCAGTGGTGGAGAGTGCTTGTGTAGGGTGGTAGCTGGGAGCCCTCCTCCAGAGCATGGCAAATTGCAGCACTGGCACCAAAGCTGCTGTTATCGCTTCCAGCTCCAAACTGCTCTCATTGCAATTCGTTACCGGGAGTGCGTGTTTTCTGCATGTCAGGTTTTGGTACCGCAAGAAGTGTGATCACAGCTGGATTCATGCCAAGGACATGCTTGCTATGTAGCTTCTAACAGACTTCAACTCCTTGGTAGCATTGCAGGTAGACAGACATACATGGATGGGAAGCTGCTGCTCCTAAAGCCACCCGAGGGTACCTGAATAAGCTCCATTTCCATGCTGTGTTTTGTGAGCAGCCTGTTGGATCACAGCAGAAGACGACCTGAGAGAAGATTCCCAGACTGGCGCCAGGTTCGTTTGTGCTGTGATGAGAATCTGGCCCCATTGATCTTTGCTCATTTGTTGATTCGGGGTCCCCGTTGGGTTTTTCCCGCGCGGTCCCTGGCTGTGCCCATTCCCCCGTTACTTCTCCTGCCAGCAGGCTGAAAAGCCAGTCAGCTATCACTTTTTTTTTAACCTGCCAGTGCTCACTGACGTAGAGCCAAACGGGAGCATAAGCGTAGGCAGCATATCGATAAGATGATGTTACACTACCATGCCTGCACAATGTTACTCCTTTATTTATTAATTAATTTATTTATTTATTTATTAAAAGAAGATGTCAAGTGGGAGGCAAAAAAGGTGAAAAAAATACCGTCTATCCGAGTGCAGCTAGGATCCTCCCTGCCACCTCTGTGTTACCTGGGTGCGTTTACCCTCCTGCTATGTTTGTGAAGACGCCCAGGATATGACCCAAAAGAAGATGGACCTATAGGTGCCCAGGGTGGGGAGCAAGGAGAAGCACATCCTGCCCCAGCAGTGAGGGTGGCCGGGGCTGGGGCACTGGACGGTGGGTCCCAAGCCACAAGCCTGCTCCTCAGCTGCTGGCTTTTCCAACATGATCTATAGAGCGATGCTGACAGTAGATTTTCTGGCAGCAATAAAGGTGGCCTGATTCAGAGAATAATTACTGTATGCAAATGAGTGTGATTTTCCTCTGCCCTTTTATGGATGACTCTGTTCTGCCATTCATCAGGGCCACAAATTTCACTTGGTAGGAGACGGATTTAAAGAGACAGCCGCCTCTAGAGCTTTGTCTCGGACTTACTAAATCCATGCTTAAGTGTCTTCATAAATAGACGTGCATATGTTATAAAGGGGATGGCAGATTCCAGCCTCTTTATCTATGTATTATTGCTGAGGAAACTGTTGAGAAAACATCCGACTCTCCGGCCATACAGTATATGAAAGCTTTCACTGCTTTGAATAACAGTCTCTTCTCAAATCAGGGTTATATGTGGTTTAGTATGGCCTCTAGTGTGTTTTTTCTCTCTCGCTGTGTCCTTTATGATGTTTATATGGTATGTGCCTCGGTGTGCAGTGGAGGAGGGAGAGAGCGCTATATTTTTTCTGATGACGATTAGTTAATGGCTATCACGTTCACTGTAGTAATGGCAGAGGCTGCACTCACAGCCAGAAGACTCAGCGTGTTTGTGCTGTTGAGTTCAGTCCACCTCATCACTAGAAGAAAATGTCCCGTAGTCTTGGTTCTCCTGTCGCAGTCTTTATCTGATGGTGCAATCAATATACAATGATAAAGAGGGGGGGAAAACCCCGCAGCGGAAAAGAACCAAATCAAGATTTTTATTTCTGAGCATGGTGTGCGCCTGGTGGGTAGGAGGAAAAGAAAATCGTGATGAAGTCAGTCTGCTGTCATTCCCTGATGCTGGACACTGGAACACGGTGGTGCGTTCACAGGAAATCTGTAGTACATAATGAGTCATTGCTAAATATCAATTTCTGCACTTGCTTCCAGCGTGTGCTGTGCACCCTCCTCCTTGGAGCATGGAGGAGAGGGGAAGGAGAATGCTATAAATGGAGCGGTCCTGTCTGTCACTGGGCTGTCGTGTTACTCATATGGTAACAATATACCCATGTCAGTACATCCAGAACGCTTTTCTTCCAGTGCCACTCAAAAAACAGAGAAGAGAAGCCGTGATGTTGCTGCGTTTACCAACAGTGCGCACCACTAGAGGCCATCACACCCTTCCCTAAATAAATATCAATTAATGCACTCGGTTATAGGGAAATCCGGCAGATGGGACCTGGCCCCCTTACTCTGCTCTCTCAGCACTGGTACTTCTGTTCAGGGGCCAGGTCCTTCGGCTCACAGACCTGTGCAAGACATGCTTCGAGGGCGGCGCCTTAAATCCAAAGATTTAAGGAAATCTTTGGCCCATACACATGATGTGTCAGATGCTCCTTTTCCTTTGAATGTGGCAAGTAGGTATCAAAGGAAAATGGATAAAAGCAGGTCAAGAGTGCATTTCCCTCAGGCTATTGAGAAGAACAGAGAACAACATATGTAGAGAAATGGGGCAATAGGGAAAGTTTACCTGCTCTAAGTTCTGCCACAAGCACAAAGTCTGTGTCTTGTTCGCTTCCACTTTTGATAAGTTCCTTCAGTCTCACAGGGGCAGGACTGGAGCAGATACCCGTGTCCAAAATTCCCCACTCTTTGTGACAAACTGTTAAGTTTGCTCCACAGACTTAGGCAGCTTAAGGAGTTGCTTGACATGAGTAAAGTTTTTCTGAAATTTGGAGGCATGGGTGATTTTCTGGTAAACAGAACTAATATTGAGTAGTCCTGGGCATCCAAATTTTTCTGTGGAAGTCCAGGAGAATTCCTGATTGTGATTTAAAGCTAGTAAAAAGGCAATTGTATTGAAAGGGTTTTATTCCAAAACTCAAAGCTGAAGATGGGAGGTGTCAAATCTCATGAACAAAAACTACTGGCGCTGATCCTGCAAAGCCACCGGAGATGCTGCCAGTGCTTCCACGTAGGTCTGTGGTGAAGCTGAACTGCATGCTGGAGAGCCCGGCATTCATGCTCACCCAAGGAAGAGAGCAGCAGGGCAGAGGCAAGTGTTTGGAGAGTAAAGTTAATTATCGGCAGCAAAAAAAGCAGCTTTCCTATGTTATTAAGAGGTATTTATCCTATGTCTGTTGAGCTGCTGTTCTCATGTAAGTTGACCTCTGACAAAGATTACAATAATTTGAGATTCTTACATTGCATTAATAGCCGGAGTAACTCATTCAGGAGGCGGATTCTGACTTACAACTTCACAGCCAATCTGCTCTGTGTCCCTTTATTATTTTTGTGTAAAGGCAAGCCTTAAGGCTTCAACTTAGATGGGTTTCCCTGTAGCTTTTGTGTGTAGCAGGAGATTAAATGAGTTACGAAATTGTTTCCCTGATTCCATGATCCCTTCGCTCAGAGGTTGGCCAGCCTTATGCTCCATTGGGCACCGGAGTCCTTTTGACTCTTTTTCTTCAGGCCTGGCCATGGCACTGAGATTTAGGGAGGCTGTCCCATGCAGGGCAAGCTCAGTGTAATGAAATGGCACGCCACCTGGGGCAGCCAGGGGTCCGCAATGGCAGGAGCTGGTGGGATGCCCTGCGGGGCCCAGCTGAATTCCTGCCATCCGCAAGGTGCTGCTGCCACCGCGGAGTTTGTTTAACAAGTGTTTAACCGTTGCTCTGTTTACACAAATTTTACTGATGCTGGACAAACTAACCCTGGAAGGACCTTCCAGTAGTCTGCAAGAAAATCTGATCTGGAACTTAGAAAGTAGCCAGGGCAGGGTTAGGGAATAGAGCAAACACTTCGGAAGAGAAAGTTTAAATAAGTATATTTATTTTTCTTTAGATTCACAAGACATTTAGGACTGAGGCCTTATCAGATTGATTAACCCAGTGGCTTGTGTGAGTGGGAATAAAAATATTAATAATAAACTCCTTTTCTCTGCTGCAAAATCTCCAGATCACAATCAGAGGAAAGGAAAGGAGAGGGGGAAGAAAGCTCATTAAAGGGGGAATAGTCACAAAATTCTTAATTGAATGCAAATCTTTCTGTGGCTGTATCTCCTCCCACCTGCAACTTACTTTCTTCCCCTCCAACCGCTCCCTCTTCTGACCCTCTGTGAAAGCAATTGAGAGATGGCTTCCGCAACCCAGGTCTGGATATCACACCCCATATGGTTTGAATATGTACACAACGTAAGGTCTAGAGTTACTCTTACACATTTATAGCAGTCCCCACTGCACGCTAGGCAATTGCCAAGCATTCAAGAAGGAAGATTTCTGCTCCGAGGAGTTTGCCATCTAAGAGCAGTGACAAACGTTGACAGAGGGTAGGGGGAAAATGATAGGAAGTTTACGTACAGTCAGCTGGATGTGACAGGAGCAATTTAAAGTAGAGATGGGAAAGAGGTCCTGCAGGTGAACTCCGGGAGGTCTTGCTGGGCATCCAGAGTCACATAGATGAAGTCACAGAGGCAGCTGTGGAGCAACCTGACAAGGAGATAAACAGGCTGTCGGCATGGGAGTCCACCTAACTGAGCAAAACAGATTATTTTTTTTCTTACTTTTGCATAAAGGCACTGTTTAAATTAGATGTCTAAATAAAGCAAAGTTCCCTATTCAATCTGACATTTTTCTGTGTGGAGACGTTTCTATGAAATTTGAACTGTTACGTTTTTTCCAGCTAAATTTTCACCAGCTGAAGTCTACTTGTAACTAGCTCTTCTTCTGCTGAACATTTTCCTCCTCTTCTCACAAATCCCTTGTGCTCCCTTGCGTTCACGGACAAATGCTTTGCCAGGAGAGGAGCAGCTACACTACCTCAAGCCAGAGACTTTTGTGTCCGTTACCCATAATGCCTTAAAGTGGACAAAAGATTTCTGAAACACACACTGAGACACACCACAGGAGAATAGTTAAAAGAAAATAGAGCATCTTTTCAGTCAAAACATCCTGCGGTATCTCCACATAATGCTTCATGGCATATGACAGGAAGAAGATGACATCTCTCATCACTAGTCAAAAATAAAAACCATGTCAAGTATGAATTGCCTTTGAAACAAAACTGTACATGATTTCCATGGTCAGACATCCTGGAAAACCTCCAAAAAGGGGGAAGAAGGAGGGGAAAAAGGGAAAAAAAAAAAAGGAGGTTATTGATTTCCTCATTGGGAATGTTATATAACCTTCATATTTTATTAAAAAACTTTACTCTCACTTTGTGAAAGGTCCTTTAACACATTATGTCATTTTGTAATACAATAGTTCTCCAGCTCCTTCCAGCCCCATCTCCCTGATGTGTTCTCTCAACTGTAGTTATTTTCTTTCCTTTTAAAAAAATATTTCTGATAAAATGTTTGCAAGTCTTTAACAAAGGGGTGCACTTTAGTGCAGCACAAGTTAATAGAGGCAATCAGGCAACACTCAGAACGTGCTGACATATTTCAAGCAAAACATGGAAACCCTTCAGTTAAAAAACTTATTTTTTTGTCCTGAAACAGACGCTCGTAGTCTTTGTTTTAAGAACACAAAACATTTTTTTTTTCCCCTCATAATAGTAGATTCCAGCTGCAGGACTCCTCAACTTTTCCTTTCCCCTTTCCTCTTTCTCCACTTCTCCCCCTCCTCCCCTCCATCTCTCCCCCTCCTTCCCATCCGGCATCTACTCACGCACACATACTCTCTAACTTTTTGTTTTTAGTAGCGGCTGCCCCACAAGAAATGCTATCCAACAGACCTGGTGCCTGTCACCGCTTCCCATCACATGCCTGGTAATTAAACTCTGACTGATTTATTGACTGACAGCCAACAAATCCCAACCCAGTTTTTATGATATACATGCTTCCCCAGGCTAAATTCACTCAAACAACAGCCCAGCTGAAAAGGAGGAGGAAAGGGGGGGGGGGAAAGAAAGAGTGATAGAGAAAAAGCGCTACACACACTCAGGCGCGCACACGCTCACATACAAAAAAATCTGGTATTGGTAGATGAAGGGGAGACATTTTGCAAAGAGAAAAAAACTCAGCACAACATCTCTTTCAAATCCAGACTTGGAAAGAGAAGGCGGCGGGGGGGGTGGGGGGGGAAGGAAAGAAGTAGTAAACATCATTACTTCAGCTTTAAGATTCATTTGAAACGTCTCACGTACAAAAGAGCTCTGAAGGGGAAAACAAGACGTGCTTGCAGCTAATATTACAGTCAAGTTCCAATTTTACCTAAGGGAAAGCAGCTTTATTAAAAGTCATGACTGAAATTGCGTGACAGGTGCCAATATTCTCCACCCTGACAGATGTGTCAGTTTGCGAATGCCATTTTCTTGTCAGCGGTCCCTAGATGGAGTTGCTCCCATCACCATTTGTCTCTCTTCCAGCTAGATCACACATGCCCGTCGCTTGCCTCCAAGCTGCGCTGCGTTGTTTGATATGTGGAATCTTCACAATGAGACTTATTAAAAGACAGTCCATTATTTTTATTTAGAGCATTTCCAAAACAAGCAGAGCGCGCACAGAGATAATTTAAAAATCGTGCGGCGGGTCATCTCCAGGCCAGAGCGGCTCAATTGGAAATGCATAAGAAAGCAGTGTCTCCCCCGAGCCCCTCCTCATCCCTCAGTTCATAATGAGGTTGATTTGAGTGACATTTAACCCTTGAATAATGGCCCTTCGAGTCGGCAGGACTGTATAGCTGTGCTCCGCAGAGGCGGCTCAGCCTGAAGGATTAATTCTGCTCTTATTTTTTCCTAAATATCGCACACCTCCCTCACCCCCTTCTGCTCTCCTATTTTGTTACAGGTGGGCTTCACAGTGTACCGCTAGATGTAAAATACTCTTGATCGCCTGTATTTATAGACCCTTTTCCTCCTCCTGTTGGTTTCAAACACAAAGAAAAATGGTATCTCTCAATCGTGCCTGGTATGAACAGCAGGTAAAGCTGCAGCAGACTCCTCTCCAGCCTCTGATGGAAAATTATTACAGATGAAATGATTCTGTAATGGAAATGGTAATAGGAAAGTTTCATTCTAAAGGATGTTTGTGCTAACATGAGAGGCTATAATATGTGATGGATTTGGATGCAGGAATAAGTGTGATCTCAAACTGAATTTTACTTCATCATTTCTAGAGGTGGCACTGGGGGGCTGGAGGAGGGCTAATGGACAGTACTTGCAAACATTGCTAGGTGAAAGGACTTAAAATATGAGATTATTGATGTCTCATTGTCCCAGGCCAAGTGGCATGGCAGGTTGTTGCTTCAGCATTTCTTTCTTAAGTACAGGAATGCTAATTCTTCTCAGGCTGGAATTAGCTCATCAGTCCTGGTGGGTATTTGTCACTCGGGGACAGACGTAGAATCATAGAATCATAGAATTGTTAGGGTTGGAAGGGACCTTAAAGGTCATCTAGTTCCAACCCCCCAGCCATGGGCAGGGACACCTCCCAGTAGATCAGGTTGCTCAGAGCCCCATCCAGCCTGGCCTTGAACACTTCCAGGGATGGGGCTTCCACCGCCTCTCTGGGCAACCTGTTCCAGTGTCTCACCACCCTCATGGTGAAGAACTTCTTCCTAATGTCCAGTCTGAATCGACCCATCCCTAGTTTTAATCCATTCCCTCCAGTCCTACCATTACCTGACATCCTAAAAAGTCCCTCACCAGCTTTCTTGTAGGCCCCCTTAAGATACTGGAAGGCCACTGTAAAGTCTCCTCGGAGCCTTCTTTTCTCCAGAGAAATGTGTGGTTAAATAGTAGCTAACCCTTTGTAGATGATAGGGAGCTGCTTTTACCTCTTGTGAGGAAACAGCCTTTACCTCTTTGGCCCTACCGAAGGTAAGTCCGGACCCTTTTGCTGCCTGACTGCTGGAGAAGAGTTTGTCTCAGTTGCTGCCACAGGCAACTCTGAGCGGGCTGCAGGCAAGGCAAGGCTGCTGACTGGCCCTGGTGACAGGTACCTGTGGTTGCCCAACAGCATTGGGCTCCCTGCATGCTCCTTTGGGTCGTGGCCCTCCCAGTACCCCTCATCTCTGGGGCTGTCTGAGATGACCTTCCTCCTTCAGAATATGAGCAGACCCCAAAGCTTTGGGAGAAAAGAGCTGGACTGAAAAGCATTGTAACAATGCTTGACAGGAGGATCTGGATGGAAAGTGAAAGGCTCCCTCTGGAGCAGAGAAAGCAAGGAGAGGAGAAATACTGGAAAAGAAAGAACCGAACAAACTAGAGATTGGTTGTATCACTCAATGTTAATGGAAGGCACTCTGATACTGTTTGGAATGATGAAGTTTTACAAGAATTTGGAAGGAAAGCTCTCACATTCTGCAAGCTTTTCTTAGGGGAGCATTTCCATTGCACAATCGCCTGGAAGGCCCAAGCGTAGATCTTTCACTCACTAGTCTGTCACCCTTTCCCATGAGCAATCCTTTAGAAACTTATCTAAGAATTATAAAACCATGACCAAAAACTATTTGTGAATTTCTTCCCTTAGCTGGAAAAAGAAGATGGGCTGCCACAGGAATATTTTCTCCCCATTCTCCCACAACAATGTCTGCAAAGCTGAAGCCACCGTTCTGAGAGGAGCTCCAGAAGCAATTATACCATAGTCCCAAACAACCATCAGCTCCGGGGCAGGCAAGGAACATACCAAACTGTTCCTGCATTTCACAGCATATTAGCATTCCTCACTTGGGAGGAAGGGAGGAAGGGCTGAGGAGGAAAGAGGGAAGAGGACAGGGAAAGAGACAAATATGCGGCTTATTTGGTTGTTTTTGTCTTATTGTTAGCAAACAATTAGTAAAAATCTGCTCTTCCAGATCCAGGAATTCATTCTTCCTTTTAAGATAAAGAAAGAAATGGGCAGTTTCCATCAAAAGCTGGAGGTAAGGGAATGTTTCGGCACTGGGATCTAACAGTCAGAAGCTGTGGACTGAGTGAATGGAAGAAAGAAAAAAATCTGCAGGTGAAAACCTGCAGGGCAGGGCAGCAGACTTCACACCACTGTGGTCACTAACGTAGCCTGTTCAGATGACTGTAACTGCTGTGGCAGATCTGCTCTGGAGTCCATCTTTCAGGCAGGATCAAGGCTTATAGGTCTTAATAAAGTCAAATCAACACATAGCAATGAAATAATAAGTCCGGGCAGCTGACAGATGCTAATGAGCATGCTTATTTAAACCACCAGCAAAATCCAGTCGAAAACTAAGCAGATATATAAAACTCTGGACTCAATCCTTTTTATTGGAGAGAGATAATTAGGGCCCATAGGACATTTTCTAGGAAGATATTTGGGATGCTGCATTAAGAGCCCATTTCTGAGCATGATTAACCTTACTTACTGCAAGAGAAAGTATTCCTGTTTTTAATCACAGAATGCAGTTAGTTCTGTGTATTTCCAGGATCAGATGATATGGGCAGACAATGGAAAAACAAATAGGCAGAAGAGGATGGGGTGATGAAGAACTGTGCCAAAAGCATTACACTTGATGAATCCAGGGAGACCTACATATGTTCTCAGCTTTTTCACTGCAAAGACCGAGGCAGTAGACACACATATGTGGACATTTTGGGGATTGGAGCTTTAGGTAGATGCACATCTAATGGCTATTTTAAACATCACCTTGACAGTAAATGAGACTCTCTGCTCTTGTGCCTTGCTTGTGTTGAATATAAGAAAGCATTTACATTATTGACTCCAAAATCATACTCATATCATGAAACAGTGGGGCCTTCACTGAGCCCAAGTCCATCAGGGTGACTGCAGCCAGCAGAAAACAAGATTTACACACTGGCAAAAATGGAAACGATCCCTCTCCCCCTATTCATCCCCCCAAGTATTTGCACTTGCAAACTACTGGCCTTCAGCTGCAACATGGAAATAACTCAGATGGTAATAATTCAAAGGAAAACATTTGCTTTCTGTAAAAGAGCTTCATCACTGGGAAAGCTCTGACTTGATTTTTGCATGGCTTTCCTTTCCCCTGTGACATGTTGACAGAGAAGGTTGAAAAGAGTGTCTCCTTTCCCAGGAAAGCGGAGCAAAGATCAGCTGTTAGGGCTTGGTGGCCCTGGTGCAGTTGACTCATATCCTGCGGTTGTTGGTAAAGGAAAGGGAAGAAAATTCTGGGGACATAGACACATTTTGATCTTTTTTGTCCTGTGTTTCACTGTTTTTGCTTCTGTTCTGTTCAAAGTGACTATGTCAGGAAAAATTGCTGACACTTCTGTTAGCGAGCAAACAACCTGCTTTGGGGCAACTTTTTCTCTTTGTTTTGCACCATCTTTTTATTTCTTTGTTCTGCTATAGTGCCAGGGAAATCTAGAATGCTACATACATTAATACCACTGGCTTTTCTTTCTCTTTTTGTCAATCACTAAGAAGAATAACACTTCATGTGGGAGACAGCTGTTCAGATATGCTTCAAGTGAAGTTAAGTTGATATATATACATTATTCCCCACTTTTTCTTTTTTTTTTGTGTCTGCGTTTGTCTTCAGACTCTTGAAAAAGAAAAAAAAATCATGACAAAAATGTTAAAAAAGACTCAGTGGGAGTCTTCAAATGGCCTCTCAGTAGACAAGGATTTCATTTTGCTTTGGTCGATCTGCATTCATCTATTCACTATTTCCTATTCACTGATAGGAAAGCACCTCAGACTATGGATTTGAACCTCGGAAAGTATGGATGACTTCCATGGGATTCTTTACTGGAACTGAAAAACTGCATGGGTCTCCAGAATGGAGATGATCTGGAAGTCCACGGAAGGACTGGGCCATCCATGAATGTTGCTCCTGCTTTCATATAGCATCATGTTCACAGCAGGGAAAGATACGAATAAAATGGTATTTTAAAATGGAAGGAAGAAAATCGGGAAAAGTAAATCAAGAAAAAATACCCAAACTTTGATAAAATGAAGCTGTGCCCGGCTTAAGACCAAGAAAGACAAAAGCCATCTTTTTAAATGGTCAGAAAAAGAAAGGAAAAAAGAAATCTAAATTTTTACACTGATAAAAGCTACCAATTAAGACGTCCAAGCCACCTTAAGTCAGTCTATTTGAACAACCTGAGAAAAACAAAAGTCAGACTCTCTTATCTATCTAGCATAGCAGTGGTTTCTTATCACTAACTTTAAAAACACCATTGGCTTGCACTAGGTTTGAATTGGATGAATTTGGCCCAATAAATCTTACTAACACTTATTCCTTGAAGTCATGGCCTAACATCTGTCTCAAGTTCCTTTCAAGTTTAACCTTAAGTCTGAATTTCCTGGCTTTTAATAGTTGCTTCTTGATAACTGCAGCATGCTTATAATAAATTTAACCTTTAAGTTACTGATCTTCACAAAACATTTTTACTCCATAGAAGAACTATCTTCAATGATTTAGAGAGGATTTTCAAACTTATGTTAATATTTTTTCCTTTCCACAACTATCTGAACATAACCAGTGATTCAATTTGGCTTTAAAAACAGAAATACAAGGGTATACATATGGCAGTATATATAAAAAAATCCTTAATCTGTTTTTTAGGCTTCTCTCTTTAGAGTTGCATCAACAAAATTGTTGATGAGGTGTTGGCCTGTGACTAACTTTGTGTGGCCTTCATGGAATAATAACAAGTTTGTCACTCTCAAACTCAAGCCAAAGAAATCCTTTAAACTGTCACATAATATCAAGCCTTATATCAATATCACATTCTAGATGGCACAAACACACATCCAAGTCTCAAGCTGATGGACACACACATGTGTCTGAGCCTCATCAACCATTTTGGCTAAAATGCAAAGGATGAAGCTGGGCAATTCTTAAGCTATAAGCACGACTGCCTAATACTTAGAAATAGTTGAGCCACATTTTGGCTGCAATATTCTACAAGCACTTAGCCTGAGGTATGGAAAATGTCAGCCACTGTGAGTAAAGTTTATTAATGTTTTGAGCAACTGGAAACTCTCCTACAAAGCCAAGAGTTAAGCAATGTTGAATAATAGGTGGCACTGCACAATCCAAATGGTACTGTTTTTTCCTGTTTTGGGATGTCTGAAGTAGATGTGTTTATTTATGGTTCATAGACTCTGCCCATTTCCCCACTCCTCAGGGTCAATCCCATTAAAGTGTGTGTACTTGTGTAACCTGGCACACATCAGCTCCATCTTAGAGACAAATTTTAATCGCATCTTCTCCTTTTCTCTTCTGAAGGCATCTGATAGCCACAAGGTACATCTTCTCCTCTCTTTTTTCCAAGGTTATCGGCAGGTGATGAGGAAATCTGTGACTCCTTACTAGACAGTGCTACCTTCAGGAAAATGCTGCCAGAAGCAGTGGTTCTCTCAGCTGCTGGGACTGTCAATAAGACACATATGTTGGCTCTGGGTCTGTGTCCTGTAATTATCCCCTGGTGTCCCCAAGGCTTCTCACAAGGCCTGTTCCTCACTGAGCTCCCATGGCAGTTCTTCCTCCACTTGTGTTAACTGGATTAGGCTGGAAACCCAAACTGCTATTGTGGGTGACAGAAAGATGATGTTGATGGTCCCAGTTTCCTGATGAAATAGTTTAGTTTATTCCTTCTGTAGGGATCCTGTTAATACCTAATGTTTACCTCTGGGTTTACCTCTATTCTCAGTGACTTATTTGTTGTCTTCTATACACCTTGAAATTGTTGTATTACTCTGGTTTCTTGCAAGTTGCCTTATTCTGTCTTCACCAAGGATATCTGAAGGTTTCTTAATGGTGAACCGAGGGGGAACAGTATTTCCATACCATCCTCTGAAGCTCTGGGTGCCAGCGCCAGAGAAGCTCTTCAAGCCTGATGCTCTGCTCCTGGACATGTTAAGCCCTGTTGCCTGATTTTGCTGAGCCTGTACAGCTCTGCCAGTCAGAAAATGAGGAGATGTGCAAAAATGTAGCCAATCTCCAGGCGTACTTCCACCCATTTCTCATGCCTGGAATAGCAGAGACACCAAACATCTACAAAGGCTGGTGGTCTGAGGTGGCTTGATTCCCTGACAACTGAGCCTCTGTGCTCTAAACGTAGAGCCATGGCCACCATCATGAGTTGTGTCTCTCTTGTTTGGGACAGTGTTTTGGCTACATCATGTCTGTCTACTGCCCTACGCAACTGTTTTTTTGTCCCAGCTTTCTGCTGGCCCACCTACTGGGAATCCAAGGGAAAATTCCAACTGAATGCAAAGGGGAAAGCGGAGTCAGGATCAGCAGAGACAGAAAACAAGCCTGAGAAGCAGGGAGAGCCTAGGGAGTAAATAAAATCCATTCTTTACATATAGATGGTGTAGGCAGGCTGGGGAAGTGCCAAAATAGCAAATTAACAACTACATAAAATATTGAGGGAGCGGAGTCATACAATTTGATAATTAAAACAACATTGGAGGACTGAAAAGGGTACAGTGTCCTCCTAGTCTGGCTTAGAGAGGTATGGGATACATAAATCTATCACTAACAGAAAACCAGATAGTATCTGTATTTTACTGAGACCACCACGCTGTTTTGATTGCAACACAGGAAAACCAGAGTGTCTTTGTGTCCACCAGAATTTCCAGAATAGATGTTAGACATGAAGTTGCTGTAAACAAGCTTCTCTGTCTCAATCCCAATTTACTTCAGGCTTGCCATTTTCCGAAACCAAGAATAATGTAAATTGATAAATATCCCCTATTCTTTCTAATCACAATAATGCCTACCATGTTCCCCTTAACACCCCTATCTGAAGCAGTACACTTCTCTTGTTCTGCCCCAGGAAAGAATAATGCTTTGAAAGTACTCTGTGGCAATCCAGAAAATTGTGCTTTGGTGGACAAAGGCCATAATACAGCACACTTCCAGGGGGCTCAGGAGGAAGGGCTCACTTCTATGACCCTAGGGATTTTGTGCATACCTATAACTTTCACAAGAAATGCTGAAACCTTTCAAGTACACCACACTTTGGCAGTATGGTTTCTATATTATTCACCCAATACTGTTCATTTAAGGGGTTCATCCTGAGGGACTCCTCAGAATTTTAGCTACTCCTATTCTAAATAGGAAATGAAATTGAGGAGTATCTAGAGCCTTAATAGTGTGCAGCATGATAAGCTTTAGACTGCAACTCAGAGAGGAGAATTGTACCTGTGACTTCTCATCAAAATCACAAAATTGACCAAAATTTAGAACTTAGCCAGAGGGCTTTGCAGAAGTTGTTGTTCAGAGCCACAAACTCCTTCTGTCATTTATGGATGGGATTCCTCTTTTGGAGTTTCCTGGATCTTCTAGGACATAAATGGTGGGATCTTCCATGATATGTCAAAACTATTCATGGAAGAGTGTAGAGGAGTCTAAGGGCAAGAGACAGCCTAATAAGAGATTAAGTCATTGAAAAGGAATTGGGGCATATGAACTACAATTCCCATGAGCCAATGGAACAGCATCTCCACAATAAAATTAATACTTTTCAGCTGAAAATTTCTTTTTCTTTTGCATTTTTGGATTTTCTCAGAGGGAAAGGGGAAATAATTTTCTGACAGGCACTAATTGTTTTCCATTTGATTTTGGCTTGTGAGCAGATCTGAGTTAAAAGGGCTAAATGCAGACATTCTGCTATTACAGTGTTATGCTCATTCAACAGTCAGTCTTGTTTTACTTGCAGCAATATGAGTTATACCATATGTGTTTGAAACTGGTAACCAAACAGAGCAGGCTTTCAAGCAACCCTAAGCTAAATTATAAATCTTTTTTGCATCTTTTAAATAAAAAAAAAAATTCTACAGGCACAAAATGAATCAATGAAGTTCGTGCTGCTTGGGCTTAACAATAGCAGTCTGCCTGAGAAACGCAGTCACCCTAGTAAAAAATACTGCGCAATATAATTATCCAGCCTGACTGTTTTTTAGTATTCTACAGGATTTTAAATGTCATTTGGTGTAACATAATGGAAGCATATAAAATAATTAAAATTAATTGTTTCTATTTTTTATGTAATACTACTATCTAATTATTATATTATAGATATTGTTATTATGCTATTGGCTTTATGTAGTATGTTCAAACCCCAGCCTTTGAAGAGGACCTCTTTGATTTACACACTCTACAAACTTGTTGCAATATCCTTGATTGCACTTCTTAACCCTCAATTCCTAAATTTCTTGAAAAGGCCTCATTAGGAGAGTAAGATGAATTCTAAAAAAAAAAATTCTCTAGTATGAGATCTTATGCTTAAGTGATGGCTTATTCATGTCCAAAGTTGCACTGAACTCTGAGAATTGTTAACATCACTTGATCTTCCACCCTTGCAAAATTGTTGGTGCAGAACTAAGGCTAAGTTTCTAGCTTTGCACTGTGAACCCACAACTAGGATCACACAACTTGGTTTGGTGATATACTCAAGAGAGCTTTGCACCTGTAGATATCTTTAGAAGCGCAAAGGTTGGTTGAAAGATTCGTCAGCTTGGTGCCCTTGTGAAAGTGGTAATCAAATGTTTTCACCAAATGGGAAACAGGTAGAGAATTGACATGGCCAGCTTAAGGCAACTTGGAGAGCCAGTGGAAAAGCAAAGAGTAGAATTTAGCACTTTCCAGCTCCCTGTATACCTGTTTCTCCTAATCCTGATGCACTTTGGCCATGTTAGTTTAGCTTTGTTGTGGAGGCAGGTGTAAACATATAAAGCAAAACAAAATGTTCTCTACAGATTGAAACAATTACTCTTTTTTAAATGCCACAAAACAATTTGGCGTACCTACACATTTATAATAATGCTGTACAACTCTATAAAAATATTCTAAAATCAGGATCCTTTATTCAAAAACAGTATTTCAGTTCCATCTGTGATTGATAATATGCAAGATCAAGCAGGCTGGACACAAAACTTTTTGTCCTTATCAATGCTATAAATCTGCAGCAGACCACAAACCAAAAAGGCCTCTTATTTGCTGGAGCTGGTTCTGATACAGCCCATGGTGGAGGAAAGCTCAGAAGAACAGCTGATCTCATGAGATTTTCAACATTTGGAGCCAAGATTTTCAGAAAACAGTTGGCAAGATTTCAGTGCCTTGGAACCTGAGTTTTGGTTTAGCCCTAAATTCAGCACAAGCCCAGCGCAGCTCCAACACTTCTAAAATGTGTGGGGACGCATCTAAGTTTTTCACACACGCACATCTATCTTGTCTGTGTATATATCTATATCTATATGTGTGTGTGTGTGTATCTGGGGAGTGAAGGATGGAGATTTTTTTCCTTGGAGGAGTAACTATTTGTCCCCTTTCTCATTTCATTCAGGATACAGCACCGGACTCTTTGGAATGCATCACCACCCACAACCCACCATGTTTATTATTACAGGTTCCAAAGGTACCAAAGGGAGTGCAAGATTTGCCTTGAATCTCGAAATGCGGAGCATATAGCTATGCCACTACCTCGGCTCTCCATCTGCCTTTTATTATCATTAATATTCAGAGAAAAGAATAGGATTTTGAGAGTAGAGTTAAAAATCTTTGATGGGTCAAGGCTGTTCTCCTAGAGTGGTCCTGACATCTCTCTTCCCCTTTTCACCCTGCCCAGCAGAATCTTCTCCAAGACTCCTTGCTGGCCTTCAATAAGGACAGTATGTGTTGTGTAGCAGCTGCAAAAGGCCTCACAAATGCTGGCTGACAAGAAGTGACAGCTCTGTATATCTCTCACTGGCACTGACAGCTGACAGATGGATACCACTCACACACAGAAAAAAAGCCCCCAGGATGATTCGCCAACATTACTCTCTGTTCATAGGGGCCACATTTGATTGAGTGCTGCTCAGAATAATAAACCCTTGTCGATCCGTTGCAGAGCCAGTTTGCTCACAATGTCCTGATTTTTTTTCCCCTGAAACACATACCAACATACACACAGAAGCCTTGCTTTGTTTCCCCCCCCCACTTAGCTTTGTTCGAGAAGAAAAGCTACCTAGCTTTATGCAGCTGCTTGTTAGAGCAAGGGAGCGATGAGTACATAACTTAGCAATACCATGTTAGAGCTTTGCTCCCTGATAATTCCTTCATCTCCCCAGTCTGTTTATTATTACCCCTCAGATTGTTTTTATTCCTTTCCCCTAATCAGCCCATTGTTGAAAATATTGCTGGTTAGGTTAGTCAGAAGACAGTAACGGGAAACTGGACAATGATGCGTGTTGATGTAAAAAAAAAAAAAAAGAAAGAGAGAGAGAAAGTGATAAACAAAAGGAGACATCCATCCATATGGACAGATAGATCTAAATGGAGAAAAATGGGAAAGAGATTTGCTAGATTTGCTAGACATTTCAGACGATATGGAGGCTTCACCACCAAAGAAGGAGACCACAGTGTCACGCCATGGCTCTTCAGGCTCCTTGCCACCAGAGTCAGCTCCAGAGACATGAATTTTCTGTGTGGTCCCAAAGACGGACTGCATTGCCACCCAAGACACTCTCTACCTCCAATGTTTTTTTGCTGACTGGGCAGACCAGAGCTTGGCCCTGAGGTGGTACAAGTGAGCATGGCCTCTGTGGGATCATGCACCAGCTGATGCTGACATTTAATGTCAGGAGCAAGGGGTAAGGAGGGGTGGCCTGGGACATGGGACGCCAGGGCTGGGAAGGGGGAGGCACTGCACCTGTGCTGCAAGGATTTATGCCCGAAATAATTTCTGGTCAGCCATTTCCTGTGTGATTTAGGACCTCTTTCACGTCAGGTACCGTCTTGCCTGTACAAGCCCTGAAAAGGAGCCCCAGCCTGCACCTCAGGGTGCCTGAGGAATACTCATGGTCTGGGAGGTGCAGGCACTCCCCAGGATGAGGTGGGCCATGCTGTTCCATGCTGCCATCTGCAAGCAGAGGACCTGTGCTCAGCTCAGCTATACATGTATGTACGCTTGTATATGTGTACTTGCACAGGGGCATCTGTGCCCTGGGCACCCCAGAGACCCTCTCTCCCTTTGTGGGTGCAAGGTGCCCAGACTGGTAGGTGGGGAATTACTGCCAGGTGATGGGACTGTATGAGTCTCCCTTACAGGGTTGGGCAGTGAAAACCTCCTTGTGGGGAAGGCTGTGTGTCCCCAGTGCTCATGGAGGCCCAAGGAGAGATTGAGGTAGCCTGGATCAAAACTCCAGTGCTATTTGTTTTATGCTGTGACCCTGCGTGTCCCTTGGGCAGGACCTGACCTCAACAGTGAAGCATGGTCATATCGATATCTGATGCACACAATAAACGCTGGATCCAACCAATATCAAGTGAAAGTGAACTCATGCAGAGAGGAATAATATTGCCTGCTGAATGAAGCTCATTGTTTTGCTCTTAAAAATATACCAAAATTTTCTTTTGGCTGATGGCACAGAACACTGCAGAAAAGAGGGACTGGTTCACCTTTCCTTGTGGTATAATAGCCCTCTTTCATATTTTTCTTAAATATACAACTGAAGAAACATTATATGTTAATACTTCAGGTAACAATAGCTATTCTACACAGATATGCCTGATATCTACATAATATCCTAAAGTGGGGGTGGGAAGCCGTCTCTACCTTCAGCAGGGTTTGGAGATTCGTGTGATACAATAGGCGCACGTAGCAGGAAAAAACAGAGGTGAAGTGTACAAGGAATTAAAAAAAAAAAAGAAAAACAACTTTTCTGTCAGTATCCTATAGGCCAAAGGATAGCTTGTAGATAATCATGGATTAATTGTGAATGTAAAGAAAGAGACACTTTTTTTTTATCAAAGCTGTTGCCTTGGGGCAAACTCCAGTGCCATGAAAGCCGAAATGTTTTCTTTTATCACAGTTCCTTTTCTGGCACCTGAAATTATTTCTTTCATGTCTGATAGTGAGGAACGAGGCAGCATAGCTCCCCAGAGATGAGCGATTGTTACCATGGTCTCATAACATATTGGCAGCCGATGTGGCATCCATGTACACCTGTCACTCAAACAGGGCGAAATGCAGATGTGGCACGAAAGCCTGAGCCCAACCACTTGGAAGCCTCCCCCCACCCCGCAACAATGCGCACACACCCCCCAAAACACACACACATCCTCCTCCGTCCCTCTCCTCCCCAGGATGTGGCTGTTTTTCAGCCTACACATATGTGAGTGCACTCAGACGTTATCAGGCCTGTTTAATGCAATGAACCTGCATTAGCATTTCTGCAGGGCAAACACAAATAAACAGAAATGCGCTAAAAAAAAAATGTTTCAAACAAATTCCTTTGCAAGTCAGGCAGAGAGAGAGAGGGAGAGAGAGTACAGCACACAAATGAGCCAATTTCCTTCATATGGAAGTGAACTAAGACCTTTTTAATGAAGACTCCAAGGCCGAGGAGGGAAGGGGGGGCTGGATGGATGCTTATTTACTTTTTGATTTTCTTCAGGCTTTGGGCAACTCATGTCACTGTTGTCACACACGGCAAGGTGATGAAAGTGCCAAAAGGCAAGCAGATACAATTTTATTTTAATCTTAGGACTGATGATCTTGGGGGTAATTTGAACCCCAGTTTAAAGGCCCAGCATACAGGCAAATGAAGAATACAGGGAAAACAAATTTTGTCGGGAACTATTGTACGTGGTACAGATGTGGGACGGGTCTTCTGCTAGGGGTGGGACACAACTGCATTAGAAGAGGAAGGAAATAACACCTATGTATAGCTCTAAGGTTAACGAACATGTTGAGGTGGAATGGATTTGCCCATGTGAATGATCCGACGTTTTTGGTCAGTGAGACAGAAAGTATAGTGCAAAATGAAATGTGAACCCTATCTTCTCTCTCTCTCTCTTTCTTTTTTTTAAGCAAATTGCCAATTTAGCTCCTGGGCTAAAGTAAATAGTGCACTGCCTTTTTTTTTTAAAGGGAAATATGACAAGGAACCCAAATGCGTTCATCTTAGATTTGTAAATCCATTGCTTTATTGAACCATTTGTCCATTCTTATAAGCTGATTTATAATAACTGTAATGTGATTCATCATGTCATCTTGTAAATAAATGTGACACTTCATTAAACACAGTAATCAAATTTAAGCAGTCCCACTTTCATGTTAACAACTGAGACCTTTACAATTCTATTGCTCTGAAGATACTCCTACTCTAATGAAAGTAGCATCAAGCAAAGAATAAAATGTAACAGAGGTAGATTTCTTAGAGGACTGACGAAGAAATAAATACACTTCTAGTAAGTAGCCAGTAATGAAATTAGTAACGGCCTGAAATTTACTGTAACAATGGTTTTACAAGATACTCCTGTTGAGGTGTTTAATGTTAGCAAGGCATGGACCATTTGAACATCTTGGAAAATCTGTTGTAGGATTAACAAAACCCTTTTAGAGCCTGAATTTCAGAAAGAATTTTTGCATGCTATTTTTGTGTTTGCCATCTGGAATGACACTGCAAGCTGGCAAACACAGGAATAATGTGAGATATTTCCATCACATAGAGCTAGCTACGGATTCATCAGGGAATGTAAGCATCTGAACATCAGACAGATACCCATAATTATCCCAACTTTGACCTGTTTGAGAGATCAAGCAGACCCTGTATTAAAATTAACTTTTGCTTTCTTTCAGGAAATGGTTGCCCCCGTCTCCTGAGGTATAGGCCTTCAAATCAAGGAAAATTCAAAGAAGTATGAACGGGAAAGTAAGCACAGAACACAGTTTTCCCTGTCTTGGTTGGGAGAGATTTAACATTTTAACAACAGCAATTCTGTGTTGTGAGCCAGGTTTGCAGGTGGAGTAAATCACTGTGAATTACCTTGGTTGAGGATTTGGCCTACAGTCCTTAATTATGCCCTCTATTGATCAGCTGTAAGGAAAAAGCTTATTTCCATGACCCTCCTCTCATACTGATACTATTCTAGAAATGAGCACGGAATTCAAGATCAGAACATTTGGGGTTTCAAACTGGGAATTTGTGATGAAAAAGCAAGCAATGTAGCTATGTTATTCTTACCAGCATTACTAGGATATTGGTGCACTACAAGGCAGAATGTCTGCTTCCTATTGACACAACTCGGTTCTTTGTTTTACCCCTGGTTAGGTGGAAGTAATCATCACACTCGGAAACTGAGAGCCATTCCAGTTGCAGCCCAGAATATCAAATGTGACCGTCCTTTCTGAAGTTTATGTTCATGTATAGCTTGACCGCTAAAGTCTGATTTAGTTTTTCAAACAAAATTGGAGTCTGCTAAAATTGAAGACAGCTAAAGATAGCATTTTAAGCAGACTGAAAGAGAGCAATGGGAACTGCATGAAAGACAGTCCTCAGAAACAGGAGAGGTGTTGAAAGGTAGTGAAGGCTGAGCTCCAAAATGGAAAAGCCCTAAGTACACAGGCATGATAGTAGAAGGTGCCAAGGAAATTCAACTCCAGTAGCAACTAGGGAAGATCTATCACTGTCTGTTAGAGGGTGCCCAGCACTTTCAAAGATCCGTATGTTAAACATCTAGCTTCATATTTCTAGTGAGAGAATGGAGGAGGTCTCTGCGTTCAAAGCGAGAGGCTGACAAGCAGAGAGGGCCAGAAAAGATGAGACTGTCTGGAACCAGAGAAACAGAATATGGGAAAAATGATGAAATAGCGAAACAGAGAAGAGAAAAGAAAGAAGGTTATTTCATGTCTGTTTTGTACAGAAAAGCTTGCTAGAATAGGAAAACAAAGAGAATGTGCTTGAAAAGTTTAATCTAAAAGAAATGAAATGACCTTTTCTGGGGACCTAAAACTGTCTCTGAACTCTGCCAAAGTTTATAGTTCAGAATTAAAGAATGGATGAAGTGGACCTTGGAGCTTACCTGTTGTAATATGAGGATCCTCAGATGGAAACAGAGAGGTTCTGGGATGGGGTAATAAATGGTATTTGTTGAATAGCTCTTATATAGGAACAAGCAATATTAAAGAAAAGTATGGAGTGAACATCCAGTCTCAAGGAAAAGGTTAGGGCTGATTTAATTTTAATTAAGTCATTAATAAAGTCAAATCTTCAGAAAGGACTTGCCGATATTTGGATTGCATCTGAAAACTGTTCTCACTTGCATTGTACCACCTTGATATACAGCAGTGAGATGAACAGAAATATGATCCTAAACAATTTCGGTTGTATGGTTTCTAGGTAGTTTTGGGAGCAATGATCTTGTAACCGTGTTCTGGATTGAAAGTTGATTTCAGGATGTTTTTCAGCAGCAGACCGAGGAAGCCCAAATATTTGAAACTTCATCCATAATCTTAGCTAGCTCAAATGTTCCTGCTGCTTGCTAGGGCTACTCTGTATCATGTGAAGGATTCTGCTGCACTGGTTGTCTCTGGATGCCAAGAACAGGTGAATACTGATGAGTAAAATATGAGGTATTTGGTGCGAAAGACTTAACCAGTCCTCATCTTGTCTTAGAGCCATAACTGAAATCTGCATTATCAGGACCTACTGTTATGTTCATGTGTTTTGAAGTAACAAAATGGCCATTTTGTACCAGCATGAACAAATTCCAGAATGAAATCCTATAATTCAGAGGACCAGCTGCCTAGAGGAGCTATAGCACTGAGAAGGACACACAGATTTCCTCCTACGATAAGTGGAGAGGACTAAGGCCTCAGGATGGGATCCATAATAGTAGCCATGCTGTGTATGAAAGTTAAGCAATAGGAAATGTAAAGAACCCAATATACTTAAACTTTAAGGCATGGACTGCTGGGAAGTCTTTCTTCTTCAAGCCTATATACATACTGTTTCACAGCAGTATTGCATTTTACTTAATGTAGTGTGTCTATTGGCTTGCCCACTCAGAGTGGATGCACCCTCAAGTTTAATTTCTTCCTCAGCCTGAGGGATTTCATAGAATCACAGAATTGTTTAGGTGGGAAGGCACCACTTGAGATCATTTAGTCCAAGCCCCTATTCAAGTATGGACAGCAAGGGCGAGTTCCCCAGGACAATTAGGGTCTGAATATCTTCAAGAACGGATACTTCACAACCTCTCTAGGCAAACTTTTCCAAAATTTTACCATCCTCACAGTAAAAAAGTATTTTCTTATGTTCACATTGAATTGAATTTCCTATATTCTGATTTGTTTCCATTGCTTCTTTTCCTGTCATTGGGCACCACTGAGAAGAGTCTGGCTCCCTCTTCTTCATTCTTTTCCATCAGGTATTTACACACTTTGATAAGATCTCCCTGAGCCTTCTCTTCTCCAAAATTAAGAGTCCCATCTCTCTCAGCCTTTCCTCGTATAAGAGATGCTCCAGACTCTAAATCAATTATTGACCCTTCACTGGCCTGACTCCAGTATCTCCATACCTCACTTATGCTAGGGATCCCAGAACTAGACACAACACTCCAGATGTGTCTCTCCAGTGCTGAGGGGAAGCGTCACCGCTCTTGACCTGCTGGAAACACTCCTCCTAATGCATCCTAGGATGCTGTTGGCCTTCTTTGCTGCAAGGGTGCATTGCTGGTTCATGGTCAGCTTATTGTCCACTGGGATCTCCAGTCGTCTCTTCACAGTGGATCTCAAATTACATCACAGCAGAAAGGCTTTGCTGGCAGTTTGGGGTGGCAGGCTTGGAGTAGCAGTTTCTATGCTGTGTGGTCATGTACCTTTTATAGGACAAGGTAGCATACGTTATTTTGCCCAGAATAACAACGCAGCTGAAGACAATCTTAACTGAACCCATCAGATATGACATTATTGCTATCAACATGGACCAGAATGTATATACTCACCACTGCTGTTAAGCAGAGAAGAATGACATAGAAGACTTTCTGGGATGCAATTAATATTGCCATATCAAGTTTAGCTGCGTCCAGCAGAGTGTCACAAGTAGCCTGGATGCAGAGCAGCTGAAGCGTACCTCTTTTGGCAAGGAATGTTGTTTCTTTGTTGCTAAAGTGATTAATTTTGCACTAAATGTTATTGGATTTACCCTAGAAGCTGCCCAGCTACTCACGTTGTTGGGAACTTTAATTGCCCAATGACCAAAAACCCCATTAGCACCTGCTATGGTGGTGGAGTTCTGGGCGTTCGATGTGGGACTAATTCTTATGGAGGAGCTGATCTATAACGGGGAGGACTTCCAGTATAGAAAGGAATGAGGGCTGGAAGGATAAAAATCAATAATTTCAGACACATGGGAAGAAAAGTCTGCAAAAATAAGATCCCATGCCTTTGCTCTTTGGGTGTGTAATAAATGGACAAATTAAAGCAGTTTTAAAAGAGCCAGTTTACCTTAGAATCACATGCCAAATATTAATAACTGTACGGTCCCTCTCAGTGTGACATCTTGGTCATGGTAGAAAGGGGATGTTCACAGAATCATAGAATCATAGAATCATAGGGTTGGAAGGGACCTCTGGAGATCATCTAGCCCAACCCCCCTGCCAGAGCAGGGTCACCTAGAGCAGGTTACACAGGAACACGTCCAGGTGGGTTTTGAATGTCTCCAGAGTTGGAGACTCCACCACCTCTCTGGGCAGCCTGTTCCAGTGCTCTGCCACCCTCAGGGTAAAGAAGTTCCTCCTCATGTTTAGGTGGAACTTCCTATGTTCCAGTTTGTACCCATTACCTCTTGTCCTGTCCCCAGGCACCACTGAAAAGAGCCTGGCCCCATCGTCCTGACACCCACCCTTTAAGTATTTATAAGCGTTGATAAGGTCACCCCTCAGACGTCTTTTTTCCAGACTGAAGAGACCCAAATCCCTCAGCCTTTCCTCATAAGAGAGGTGTTCCAATCCCCTAATCATCTTTGTAGCCCTCCGCTGCACCCTTTCCAGCAGTTCCCCATCCCTCTTGAACCGGGGAGCCCAGAACTGGACACAGTACTCCAGGTGCGGCCTCACCAAGGCAGAGTAGAGGGGGAGGATGACCTCCCTTGACCTGCTGGCCACGCTCTTCTTGATGCACCCCAGGATGCCATTGGCCTTCTTGGCCACAAGGGCACATTGCTGACTCATGGTCATCCTGTTGTCCACCAGGACTCCCAGGTCTCTTTCCACAGAGCTGCTCTCCAGCAGGTCAGCACCCAACCTGTACTGGTGCATGGGGTTGTTCCTCCCCAGGTGCAGCACCCTACACTTGCCCTTGTTGAACTTCATAAGGTTTCTCTCTGCCCAGATCTCCAACCTGTCCAGGTCTCTCTGTATGGTGGCACAGCCTTGCAGTGTATTAGCCACCCCACCCAGCTTGGTGTCATCAGCAAACTTGCTGAGGGTGCACTCTATCCCCTCATCCAGGTAATTGATGAATATGTTGAACAGGACTGGACCCAGTACTGACCCCTGGGGAACACCACTCGTCACTGGTCTCCAACTAGACTCTGTGCCCCTAATCACAACCCTCTGAGCTCTATCAACCTCTCTTTCAACCTAGCTTTCTAGGTTGAAATGTTGCCCTTTCTTCAACAAATACTTTCCATTTTCCTTTTATAACAGATTTCTAGTCTTCTAATATGGAGAGACAAGGAAATTGAAACACTTCATATCGATCCATAAGTATAAAGGCATCTTTATACACTCTCTCTACCTGAAGAGGTAAAGTCAATATAGCACCTAATGCAATGTTTCTACAAGGTTTCCATTGGTTTGCAAATAATTTGTTTTCCTTCAGTCCCTAGCTGGCCTCTCCAATAATGCCAGCCAAATTCAGCAGACAGCAAATCTGTGCGGAGTGTGGAACTGCCATTAGAAAAACAAACAGACCCCCTAACTTTCCCCTTTCCAAAGGAACTTGGGAAAAAAAAAATAAAAATTAGGAATTATAACGTCCAATGTCAGGGGACCATCTGCTTACCTTTTAGTGCTTCATTGTTTGTCTTTGGTTTATCCTTATGCATTCTAGAGGTCAAATCTATCACTCTAGCTCTCACAGCAAACTAGCTAGGTCCATCAGTTTGGGTATTGCAAGAAGGAAGCTTGGTCTCACTGTTTGTCCAGGAGCAGAGGACAGGCATGTAGAACTGCAGTGGTAAAAGGATCCAAAAAGTCCACATCATCACCTGTGATTGATTACATAAGAGTTAGAATACAATTCTTTTGTTAGCTTTTCTTTTTTTCTTTTAAACCAAATGCTAACTAACTTTGCTACTTCTGCACTTGTCTTGGTGTTCATTAAACCAGTGACTGGCACTGTTCCATGTCTGGCCGTTGAAGTACAGAGAAATATATTCGTAGGCTGACTGAATAAACATGATGCTGTCAAGCATTGCTGATTGCTGGCATTAATATTACTATTATTTATTATTTACATATTTAATGACCTTATTGATATTATGCACTGTTAGTACTACTAATTATAAGCCAATAAGCATAATTTATAAACAGTTTATAGTGAAATATATAATACGTGATTAGTGACAATACCTGAAACAGTTGTAGATTTTGTGTGCACGTGCCATAGATGATTTTAAATGGATATTATCATGATATAAGTCTGTTTTTATAAACTTAGGCATCAGCAAGTGACCTACATAGAACCATTTTTGTCTTCACCAGAAAACTGATCAAAGCTATAATTATGGTGTGATTACCTTGTTTTTAACTCTAGTTAGCAAAAAAGAGAGAAAAGAAAAAAGAAAATGAAAAATCCCTCATAAATCAGATCTTTCAGAATATGACAGCTCTAGTTTTTTTTCTGGCTCTGCATTATTTCTTTAGCTAGCACTTAAGGAATTATAGGCCATTTCCTAAATGACACTGACCATCTTCTAACTATCCTTGGCTTTCAGGACACGACCTATTTTCCCTAAAGGAAATCTTTGCCCAAAGTGTCCGTTTTGTAGGCTTTAAACACCTAAACCCAGTTTAATAACGCTGTGTTACAGTTTCAGGAAATACGGTAGATTTGATGTTACTCCACTGAGATCTGACACAGAGGTAATCAGAGCGACCCTCGCTCCCCAGGCCAGGTCAGGGTCAGTTTTCTCAGTGAGAATAAGGACAATTTGCAAAAGGACCTCCCAGTCTCTGTGGCTTTTGGAAGCATGCTGTAGGCAAGCTGCCTCTCCTTGTCGTCTGTCCTCGTAATTTCCAGAATGAGGACATCCTATCTCTAAGCCCAGTGGGACCCACGGAATGCACAGGCAGTACAGTCTGGCTGCAGCCCGTCTTGCCCTGTGTCCTGCTGGTACTGCCGCATTTGTGCCACTAAACTCTGGGTGCGTTGCAGATCCCACAGGAGAAGGCAAGAAGCCTTCATACTGCCGACAGGACCAAGGCAGCTGGTTTAAAACTGGCTTGGAAACGTCTATAGGAACAACAGATCTGACTTCTCCACAGGCATACCCAAACCAGCTTCTCTGTCAATGTTCACCGTTTTAATTTTCTCAGCTGCAGATAGTGGTGGCTAGAAAAAATTATGTATTTCCGTGTAAAATTTACGATTAAGTATTCTTTGTAATGAAAATCGTAGAAATTTGGAACTTTCACCGCAAACACTGCACTTTTTGAGAAAGCTTCTTCTTCTAGAAATAGGAGAAACTATTGCCAAGAGCCTGCACATGTAAGTCATAAAGGCAAAAGGACTGATCCTGTCAGTCCTTTTATAATGCCCTTCATTTCTGACCTGTTACTGCTTGCACAGATCTGTTTTTTAAGGTACTTAAACAGCAGTGGTGACCTGTGGGAAACTTGCCCAGATACCTGCATATTAGGATTTTTTTAAGAGTCTTTTTTTTCCCCTTTCCTAACAGCAGGGTGACTAGGACTCAGGATTTCAGTATGTAGGGAAAAGTCCTGTAACTACTGAAATCAGGGTCTGTAATACAGCCAAAGTATTACAGTGTCTTTATATAGGGGGAAAAAAGTAATAAATCAGTCTTTTTTACACCAATACAAACACCTTTCCTGCACCAAATACCATCTTCAATATCAATTCTAAGAATCAAAAAGTAAGAGAGAAAATTAAAGGAGAAAGCTGGAGTGAACGGAGTACCAGGAAATGAAAGAATAGAAGGAGAACAGGAAAGGAGCAGGGAGAGGCAGTATATTGAAACTGAATGGGGAAAGCAAAAAATGAAAGATGTAATAAAGACCTATTTTTATACTGACATGAAAAATTCATCTTGGTGGACTTACAAGCAATTGTGAATCCAAGAGCATCCACTAATTTCTGACCTTAAGTAGCTGAATCAGCATGTGATAAACTATGTTATTCTCATTCATATGCATATAATTGTAAGAAAGTTTTTTTAGTAGAAAAATAAAGAGTCATGTGTGTAGGATTAGCAGGGGTACTTCTGCAAGGGCTTCACTCAGAACAGTTTCTACTAAAATCTAAAAGGATGACAATACTAGAAGGTTAGCTGAAAAGCAAAGTTTTTTCTGAACTAAATTTCTTGGAAAACACAGATCTGACCTTCCCTCCTCTCTATTGAGAATTACTGACTTACCAAGATTTACTCCATTGATATATGCTCTGAATGGAACTGGATATGTTTGAGCGTAAGTGTAATTATATGTAAGTACTATAATTTTATTACCATGATGCTACAGCTATTGATTACAGATAATTGTCTGAAGTCTACAGATATGGTTGCATAAAGCTGACAGCTAGTATCATCCGTTAGGTGTCATGTCTCTCTGCTATTGGAGGAAAATGAAATCAGATTTTAGGAGCACCGTCTTACTTCAGTAGACATCGGAGATACAGAGGTTGAATATATTACTCAAAAATTTCTGAAGTGAGAAAAGTTAAACTTCATTCTTAAAAATGCCTGTAGAAATATAAGTGTGAGAATGGTTTTGGTTATTGTCTCTCAGTGTCTCAGACCAAATGTATGCAGTTTACAAAAGGTGCTCCTGCCGGCCTGGGAAGGAAAGCCATTCCTTACTTGGGGTCGTTATTTGTAACAGAGATTATACAGGGCAAATTCTGCTTCTCTTGCTTCTGAATTGTCTTCAGACTTGTCTCATGGCTCCAAAGATACAACTTTCTTATATTTCATGTTAAATGTTTATAAGAAGAGGGTCTGGTCCTGCAGTTAGAATTCAGCTAACCGTTACCTCGAAAGGTAAATCAAAACATTCTGAAGTCTGCAGTTCTGAGTCTTTGAGTATATTTGTGTTGCTGAAGTTTAAAATGCAAAAAAAGAAATGTCAAGATCTTAATAAAAATATTATCCCACTTTCCAGGCAATTCTAAGCTTCTGTTCCTAAATTAGCCAGACTGTCCTTCTGAAGTGTAAGCTATAGCATGCTATGCTGAGAAAAAAAAATTTTAGAAATGTGCTTTTGCTTTCAAAATCTGCAGAAATTCCTTGGTGCTGGCTGTGGTCATGAACAGGAAGCAGGACTGTTGAGTAAAAAGCTGTCTTCCTATATGATTTTCCTACTGCTTTGTGTTCAATGCTGGTGGAAACTGGTAAAATAGGAAAAAAAAAAGGGAGGTTGAACTTGCTTTCCACTACTTATCTTCTCAAGCTGTCAGGGAGATTTGGAGACATGAGCTGAGGGAAGCCTCAGCACAGCCACATGTAGCTCCTGCTGAAATGAAAAGATCGCTAGAGTTTCAACGTGTCATCCCATCAGATGGGGGTCACTCACAAGACGCCTCTCTCGCTAAGCATGAATCCGTAGCCAGGCCTATCATGAGCCCCCAAGCAAAGTCCAAACTCATGAAAGTATGACAGACAAAGAGTTTCTGAGCTTCAGATATTGCTGGTGTACTGGGGGCCACTGGTGAAAAGCTGCGTGCATGTGTGATATGTATTTGCTCCTGTAAGGATGAGATGTCTGCTATCTGTTTATTAAAGGGTTTGTCATTTCATTTTATGTATTATACATGCCTTCTGCCCATTATTCCCAGTTATTTCAGTCTGTTGTAATCTCTTAAAATATTAAAATATCCAGCACTAAAATGTTAAAGTTATACACCTCTTTTTTGTCTCAAACAGACCCTCTTCAGGAGTGTTTTAGTGGGCAAAGCCTGGCATCAGCTTCCCCCTGCAGCTTGCTGTGGAGGATGAACGCATGCCCCAGCTGGAGAGCCTGAGCCCATCGCTCATCCCCTCGCCACTGGTTTTGCCTCCTTGGTGCCAGAGGAGGGCTGAGCACGCAGGCTGACCCCAGCCAGGCATCGCTGCAGCCGGCGAGTATCCTCTCTCTTGGTGCTATTTGGAGAGAAAGATGCTGGAAGAGTTTTTCAATCTTGGCATTTCAAATTTAGATAAACTATTTGTCCGCACGTTTGCTATGGGGAAAAAATGGGTTTTGCTTACATGACTGAGTTGGTGTGATCTTGGAGCTGGGTATCGCCTAAGCTCCCAAGGTGGCGATCACGCCTTCCTCTATTGTGAGGAGTACTCTTAGCTACTGGGCTGGCCTTGTTCAGGTCCTTTGAGTGCTAGCGCAAGCAAGTAATAATAATAGCATGATGACGTGTGTCTTTCAAAGCACGAAATGTCCGCTGCAGGTGGTGACAGTCCTAAAAAATGGAAACTGCAGCTTTTAAAAGCTCACCAACTTTTTAATGAGACTAGGAAATGGTAGAGCAGAAGTCCTTTCCCTGGACGATGAGAGCGACATGGGTAGGAAATGTACTAACCTAACCCACTCTCCCTGCAGCCTGCAGCCTGGAGTCCTCCAGGACTCCTGACTACGCAGGGAAGAAGCCAGGAACGCCTCCTTTGGGACTGCAGCTAATTAGAATATCCCAAAATCCAATGTCAAAACCTGGCCAGAAGCATTAAAGAGAAACCTCAGATTTAATAACTAGATTAGAGTAACAGCACAGCCACGGAGAATTTCTTCATGCGGGTAGCTTTTACATTTCAGGGGGAAGAGGTTCTGTGGTGGGGTTTTTTGGTTTTTTTTTAGAGAATCTTAATGAAACCACGAAGCTGTGGTTTTGTTTGGTTGCAAAGTCTATGATATTGAATCAAGTAAAGGTCTGAGAAACAGTTTTCACATCTTTTAATTCTCTTTACTTGAAATTTTTATACACTGCACTCTGAAATACACTGATGGAGTAAAGCAAAAATATAGCGTGCATCTTTCATGCTGCTTTCGTCACTAATACAGTGGCAGATTGTGGAGAAGGTCATACTGTTGCCAAGTATGCCTATGTTCTAAATAATAAAATTCCAGCAAAAGCAAGGGACTGGTCATGCAGAAGAACCTAAAGGTTTCCTACCAATGTGGTGAAACCCTTCTGCTAGCAAATAATTGTGAGCTATTTATAAATGCAACTTTCTTCTACTTCTAAAATTTGCTTTGCTTATTGCAGTTGTAGGCGACACCATTTAATATGTAAAGTAACAACATCCGGGATACTACTTTCCAGTAGCATACTAGCCCACTTTTCTATGGTGCTCCTATGCATTTAACTTTAAGCCCCTAAATCCTTTTGAAATTGAAGGAATTGCGCATTTGTTTAAGATGAAGCACGTGCTTGACTCTGTGGCTGGACACGGGCTAGGACGTGGTAGCGTATTACTCAGAGGTTAGTCCCCCACTTGAAAACACTCAGGAAAGACTCATCACTTTTCACAACACGAGAGGTGCAAAGGTTACAAGTAGGCAAATAGCAGCTTAATATTTTACTACGGACATTTACATCAGTGCTGGTATTTCCCTTTAAAAAAAAAAAACTTATTAGAATGTTTTATCTAGACCTCTTTTTATGAGATGTTAATAGAGTCTTTATAAAACTGTGGGTTAGTTAAAAACTTCTCTTAGATGACGGTGTCATTACTGGTGGGCCCATGCTGCTCTTTTGGCATTCATCAGCTGGAGGCAAGTGGGCTGTCTCATGGGGTGTTGAGAACTTGCAGGTTATCACTTTGATTAGCTGCTGTAGGCAACTGGTGGCTACTGTAATTGCCTCCGCAAGTCTAAAATGAATATACATTTCCTCTGACAAGGAAACGGTAGGAATATATGCCTAGTGGAAGCTTTAGGTTCCTATAATGCCATGGAGATCAAATTAAAAAAGGAGAGAGAGAACCTGTTGCTATAGTACTTCATTAATTAAACATCAATTTAGAAAATACTGTGGCATTGACAGGTTTGGGACTGGCTGCTGATACTGTTTGGCAGGGACAAATTTTCAAGTGGGTTAATGTGTAAGCCTTACAGAAGATAACAATAACGCTGTAATTGGGAGGCTGCCTCTTTAAAATATTGGTTTAAATTACAGTGTTCAAAGTCAACCTAATGATTTAAGTATTTTTAAGTAGGTATTTTAAAGTAGTTCGCTCATTAGCAGCCATCTGTAGGCAGTACTCGGAGCAGGCAGAGAGTGGTGGGGGTAGAGAAGGGGAAGGGGAGCAGAAACTTTCACACTGCTCGAACAGCACAGGTCTGGGCTGGAGAGACGCAGCTCGGGGGTGACAGGGGAAAAATGGGAAACCAGGAGCCAACACTGCAGCTGAGATCCAAACAGCCTCCGCATTTGCCTTCTCTCCCAGTTTTGATTTACATGAGCATCCTGTGTTGTTCTCTTATTTCTTTTCCTTCTTCAGAAACCTTCTGCCTGTTTCTTTGGGACATGTGCCAACTGTCGGGCCTTGGCGATGGAAAAAGTGCCAGAGCTCTGCTCCTGGCAGCTCCGGCTCCTCGAAACGCTGAGGGTATGTGAGCTGAATGGCGAACGCCGGGACGAGGTGTTTCGAGAGGGGGCTGGCTGGCCAGCCCCACTGCCACTGAGCCAGACATCCCAGCGCGATGCCAACTCTGGACCGGGAAGCACTCGGGGAAGCAGGCACAAGGGAGGGGACCTGCCCTGCTCTCCTGCGGTCACCAGTATCACCTGTCAAATGAGCCGTCAGCCTCCAATTCCACAGGGTGAGGGGAGTCCTTGGACGCCTCCAGATGGGTGAAAACCTCTGTAGGTTTTGGTTGAGTCCTGGTTCATTTTCCACCTTGTGTGGATGCATGTGCTAGTTTATTCATTAGGGAGGTTTTGCCTATCCACAAAATTATCTGACTTTTCCTGGTCATGCAGTAGCCCAACAGTGTAGAAGGATATTGAGCAATGAATCCAGCCGGCCACATTGTTTTCTCTTTTCTAAAAGCTCAAGTCTGTGAGAGGCAATAAAGCTGCAACAGTATCACTGAGAGTGAATTTCTGAATCAGGAAAGAAAAACAAAAGGCTGAAGGGCAGTGACATTTTTTTTTTCTCTTTTGTTGCTAAGATAGTTGTCATTAATACTTCTGGGAAAGACCGGCTGAGAAATAAAAAAAAAAATATATATAAAAAATCCCTAAAATCAGCTTTGATATCAGTTTTTAAGCCATTGAATCATTCTGGGGAGTTATCATATCATAGCTCTGGCATTGAACTTGGGATATTTTACAAGGGAAAGATTTTATTAAAAGCGTTATGTTTTCAAATAGAAAAAAATGAGCGGAGAATCCAGTCTATACTCTTTCTCTTTCCTCTCAGGAAAACAAGTTGGGTATTTGGCAATCACATTCTTCAGGATAAAAGTGGTGTGTGTGCTTTTCACACTTTTTCTGCATAAATATTTTGAGGTTCCTGTAAAACAGGACAACTGCTTTTTTTATTCTTCATGAATCAGCCCCTATGTTTGAAACAAATCGTTGCAGCAACAAGGAATGACAGCATGACAGCCTAGTAGGTTATTAATGGGAGTGACAGCCTGCAAATCAGAAATCATGGCAGTGCATCTGTATGAACAGCAATTTGTGCTCACTTGAATAACCAGGAAATCCAGAAAATCGGAAAAGGTTGAGGGAGAAGATGAATCAAACAGAAACATTTTTAGATAACCCAAACTTTCTAGAAGTAATTGGCATGTCGAGGGAATAGCAACATTCAAAAGTTTAGTAGCACCAATACTTAGGTTCACATATGTTTGTTTCGATGCCCACTAAAAGCTAAAACTAGTCAAAAGAAATGAGGGAAAATGTAAAAATGTTGAGGTTTTTTTTATTATCTGTTATAGTGATGTCATCAAGAAAATGAAAATGCAGCCTACTTAACTGCTTTATCATGTTCTGCTAACAAATATTATTTGCTGTGTTTTCCAGATATTTGTATAGTAGAACTCAGTAAGCTGAATGTTGGAAATTCTCCACAAAGGAAAATCTCTGTATAATTTATAAATGCAGGTGCTTTGCTGTTTCTACCCTCTGGTTGAGTTGTTCTGTATAAGAAAACAGAACAAAATCAAACATATTCTGTATCGCTCTCACACGTAATAGGAAGACATGGTGCTATGTAAAGTATGGGTTAGCACATTTCTAGTCTTAGTTCATATATAAGCTTATGGAGAAAATCACCATGGACCTGTAGAAGTAGGATTAAATTGTCCATGTAGACATTTTAAGTTTTTCTAATGTTGCTGAAATTCTCCTGATGGACATCTGAACACAAATTTACCATCTCACTGTTAATGGTCACTGATACCAGTCATCAATGCATTTATAATGTACTTCTCACTAATGATTAGCTGAGCAATGCAGTCTCAAGATTTTCATAAACTGAATGAACTCAAAAAGGGGTTTTAGTTGTAGTTACATAGAAATTGCTATAAGCAACCTTCTAGGAACAGAGCTAATAACATTTTTGACTTCAGTCCCAATACAGAAAGTAAAAAATTTGGCTGATCTAAACCCCAAATTGGAGGTTTCTGCAACATATTGACTTTAAACTTGTGCATCTCAATCCAGATTTTTCTCTTTCAATTAGTGTCAGTTGTTTCACCTAGGGGATATCAATCCCCCAGTGGTACATTCCAGCCATACTATTACTTGGACAGTAAAACTTTCCTTTGATTTATGTGTTCAGTGAGGATCGCAAGCTCCAGGAATATGACTCTCTTTCTACAGATACATGTTAAACACAGTAATCTAGCTTTATTATCATGCAGTGATTGCTAGAAGTGTGAAATCCTGAACAAGGCAAATCCAAGGAAGGTCCTGCCTTCGATTCAGAGGGACAATAACTCTATTCACCATGAAGAGCATTTACGTGATGATCAGGTCATCCACGCCTGAAGCATAAACTTTCAGTGCTCCAAAGGAAGAAAAAGAGACAAGCCACATACATTTACATGTAGTCAGTAGCCCCACGCTTTACACTCTTCTTTCCTCCCCAAAGCAGCAAACTATTCCCTGCTTTGCCTGCCTGTTCGATTTTAATATAAAAATTACCAAAAAAAATGTATCTATCTGATAAATCTCAAAATCTGTTTTGGTTTGTGAGGAATCTGCTTCTTTTTTTTCCCCGGTTTTGTTTATTTCTGATAGCTTTTTTCCTAATATTTTTTTCCTTTGCAGTAGCAAGCATGCAGCCTTTGAATTTCATGTTTAAGTTTTATTTCCAATGGTACAGTAGCAATTTTGCATCTCTTCTTCATCAGCCTTTGTGTTTGATTTGCGTTAGAATTTAGCATACTGCTAAGGGTAACCCCCAGGCACTGCTATCATTCTGTTCTTGAAGTAGAAAAAAAAAAAAAAGAGTATGCCTTTTTGGATCACTAAAAAATAAAATAAAATGAAACTAACTCAGAAGAAAAACCCTATTGGTTGAAAAGCTTTTTAATGTCAATACAAAATATAAACAAAACGTGGTTTCTGAATGAAGTATCAAGACAAATAATCCTCTTGCCCATCTGTTATACTAAAATGGCCGCTATGGTATTATGTTGTGAGGATACATGTGCCAGTAATGGATGAGATAAAAGCAGACATATGCTAGCAAGAAAGAATAAAAAATGTTCATAATAAGTTATGAGCTGAACCAGTATGGAGAAATATATTCAGGCGTGAGAGTACAATATCTGCCAATCTATGTGTAAAGCAGATATTTCCATACTGCATATAATTGTTGCAGTTGCTTAGTGCCTTCATCCCAAAGGACCTCAAGAATGCAACATATCACCGCGTCAGCCTGGGTAAGGTTAATCCTAAATAAAGACTTCCTCACTTGCCTTAGAAACTGCTCATGAATCTATCAAATAATCTTTGTAATTACTTGGCGTTCTTGGCACAATTTCAGCTTACCTGTGAATATGTTTTGGGGTTTGACCAAACTGAAAAACAACTACTCTGCTTTTAAGGAATACAGAAACACCGCAAATATAGCCTTTTCTGGTTTATCGCTGTGAATTTTGTGGAGCTGTACATGAGACAGATTGAAGTAGACTAGAGATTGCCTCTTGCCATTGCAAATCAAAAGATTGGTAATGACTGAAAGCCAGAACACCTGGAAGCCCGCGGTTTGTATGAAATAAATGGGTTTTCTTACTTACAGTCCTGGCAAACTTCAATTTGTCTGAAGAATAACTAAAACAAAGATGGTGACACAGAGGCTCCTTCATGCTCTGCTGCCAATGAGCCTCATCTTACCCTCTGGAGTAGAGTTGGTTGAAAAATGGTATTTCCTACAGGAAATTCCAAGAACTTAACATATGGAATCACTCCAGATTGAAACAAATCCAAATCTCAGAATTTTTCACAAAATGAAGCTTTCCAAAGTATTTAATTTTGATTGCACTGAAATAATGCAAGATTCACATTAAAATCTCCAGAGTCTCCAGCGCTGGGAACTGTAGGGGACTAGGCAGAGCTGAGATAGCATATTTCCTGGGCACCTTTACAAATGATGCTTCATTTGATCCCTGGCCTGATTTTAAAGTAGACCTATTCTCCACAGTTAGGCTGACACTGCAGAGAAGGTGTAGAGAGGAGCGGTGGGTACAAACACACGCACAACATCCACAGCAGTCAGTTTGCCTTCTTCATGCCTTTAACCTGGGGAATCAGTTTTGCACCCCATAGACTGGTCCTTCCATAGAGACTGAGCTCTTGAGCAGTGGACAGCCTTACCATATTTGTACTACAACAGCTTAGGTAGCCTCAGCAGACCTTCACTGCCCATCAGGTAATCTTTTCTGTCAGCCCCCTGGACTTTCCTCTGTGCTGTGCCCAACTGCATGTCATGTCCTCACATCAGTTCTCACTCAGCAGTGGCCAGAAAATCAGTGTGCTGAGGATGGTGCTTTCTCTCCCAGCTCCTAGTGTGTCACCATTTTGTCGCCATGTATATTCACATTTTTTCTCCTTCTCTCCTGTGCAATATATTAAAACTGCAGATTCTTTGGGGGAAATACAGTTTTTCAGTACATGATAATATTTGTGGTGCCTTAGCACTGCAAAGTAGGCATTCATGTGTTCATAACAATGCAGAAATGCAAGGATTGCTGCTGACCTGAGAACACGATGAAGCTGGTGAGTAAGCTGTGTTCATATTTTGCAGGAAAGGGTTACGTATATTTTATTTTTCAGAAATGTAGTGATTTAGAACACTAACTGTATAAGACAAATATGAAGTAATTGATTTAATTATTTTTTTTCTTTTCATCTATAAAGTCCATTATAACGTCCATTATGTTATGGACTAGCCTTCAGAGACTGATGGGGGGGATGAAGGAAAGAAGGAATCTAACTAGGTGGTCATCTGCTATAGGCTTATGTTCAGAGCAAGAGATATGACACTGGAATCTGTCAGTGTCAATGTTCCTATGGGGAAAACCAGACTCTACAGATGATATTTTGAGTTCCATCAGACAGAAAACTGAATCTGGCAACCCAAACAACACAACAGGTGATTAAGTAATGCCATGTCCTTCTTCCTGAGGAATCCATGAATGCAAGCTCAGACAATTCCTCCTCTGTGGTTCTGACAAATAATCCATACCAAGGATTTGCTATTGTTCTCAAATGCCCTTTGAAAATTTTGGGCAAATCTTTGGTAGAATGACCTGCTACACTCATCTTAATGAGATTAGTTCTCAGAACTAGCATTGAACCTGAACCAAAACCACAGAGCAGAACAACACAGATTGCTTTTGACTATTTAGATCCAGGTCTGCTGTTGAACTCTGGATTGTGTCTGTTATTTTAAGTAAAAGATCAGATCCAATATAAACACCGTGGTTTGTCCTTTTTTTTTTTTTTTTAAGTGAGAACTCAAGGGTTTTTCGCTTGTATTTTTCCCCAACACATTTTTGGACTTCGCCTCTAGACTTCTTTTGTCTTGTCCTTTTTCCCTCTACCATGACAGAGATATTAAGATAGACAAGGTTCACTTATGTTCAGATTTGCTATGAGCAATGGAATTATGATAAATTTGCATCCAAAATCAAGCAATTAGTTTAGGAGGAATGAAAGATTAATCATGGGAGGGGAGATGAGATGGAGATGAGTCTACTGAGATAAATTACTCCAGATTTTTGGCAGTAACTCTTCGGGAATGATAGAAAATACCAGATTCTCGGTTCTCCTTTGGAACAACTATGTGGCATCCGCAATGCATGTGTTGCAGAAATAACAGATCCTTTACTAATTCCTGTGTTCCTTCAGCATAAAGCAGGGGAGCATCTCAAGGGCATGGCTGGATTTCATTGTGCTCAGAAACTTTACAATAAATATTTACAAATTTTTGTCAGAAGATGTAATTTCAAAAAACCTTTCAGCCGATTTAACCTGTTTTAGCATGGAAAAAGAAAGGGAACTTTGAGGTTCTAACTACTTCTCTGATACTAATACATTCATTTGCAGTTGAGAATGTGCTTCATTGTATTGCATATCTTTTCAGTGCTGTGTAAACCTGCAGCTTGATGACTGCAAAGGGCTCCTCAGCCATCTACAAACATTTCCCCTTGTTGCATAGAGGGAAAAGAATCCAGTGGTGAGGATGTTAATTAATTACTTGGTCCTATCTCACACTCCAACAAGGGCTTCCTGTGATGTTGTTCAAGTCATTTTGTCCCAGTTCATGGAAGGTTTTTGCTAACTACAGTGGTGCACTTGAGTGAAATTTAGGTTCCTGAGTCAAAACCTATTTGGAAGTCTGAGAATGTCAACATTTTCACTTGTAAAATTCCCCTGATGTCCAGAGTTATGCTTCTGTACATAAACAGAAATACCATCATTTTAGTAGAAGTCAGAATTAAGTGGTCTGGTATTTCTTTAATGTCTGAGTTTAGCTGGGATCCACATACTCTACTGAAGTCTCCAGTGGATCTGGTATAGTAGATTTATTTAGAGCTTGTCTTGGCAATCACCTAGATAGGTTCAATAAAAAATATAGTGTTATTGAAAGATCCCACATGCTCCCCATTCCTGCAATGTAATTGTAATTAGGGCACTCACTGCAGACGTAGGAGACCTACTTTCAATTCCTTCATCAGCTTCAGGGAGTATTTACCCATGTTCTTCACCTTTTAGTGACTCTAGTCTGTTGTGAGTCATCATCTTTCCTCCTGAAACTCTGTCACAAGGCAGAAAGACATGCAAGAGTAGTTTTCTCAGAAAGAAAATTCAAGTAAAACTGCAATACCAGGCTTTAGCCTGGACTGGACTCAGGGTTGGATGTAATTACAGCTGAAGTAAGACTATTCCTCTTCTCTGTCTGTCATGTCTTGTCATGATTGCAAGACATATGGGAAGTGAATCAGTGGTACAGCACTGAGGCTCTATATCCTTCACCTTCTGCCCTCAGACAGGGTCACCATTAATTCATTTTTGATAATTATAGGTCCATTTCAGGTATCTTTTCATATTTTTTGCAAGTTAATTTTCATAATCTCACCCCCTCGTTCTCGTGGGGGACTTCAAATTACCAGATGTCTGCTGAAAATACATAGTTACGTAAAGCAGAGAGGAAAGAGTCTAGGAGGTTCCTGGAGTGTGTGGAAGATGATAACTTCCTGACACAGCTGGTGAGTGAGCTGGACCTGTTGTTTGTGAACAGAGAAGGACCAGATGGAGGCTGGTTTGGGCATAGTGATCATAAAATGATGGAGGTTTTGATTCTTGGAGAAGTAAGGAGGGGGATCAGAAGAACTGCTACCTTAGACTTCTGGAGGGCAGACTTTGGCCTCTTTAGGAGCCTGGTTGATGGAGTCCCTTGGGAGGCAGTCCTGAAAGGCAAAGGAGTCCAGGAAGGCTCCGCACTCTTCAAGAAGGAACTCTTAAATGCACAGGAGCAGGACATCCCCATGTGCTGAACGACAAGCCGGCAGGGAAGAGGACTGGCCTGGCTGAACAGAGAAAATTGACTGGAAATCAGGGCAAAAAAAGAGAGTTTATGACCTTTGGAAGAAAGGCCAGGCCACTCAGGAGGACTACAAGGATGTGAAGTTATGCAGGGAGAAAATTAGAATGGCCAAAGCTCGACTAGAACTTAATCTGACTACTGTTGTAAAAGACAATAAAAAATGTTTCTATAAATATATTAGCAACAAAAGGAGGGCTAAGGAGAATCTCCTTCCTTTATTGGATGTGGAGGGAAACACAGTGACAAAGGATGAGGAAAAGGCTGAGGTATTTAATGCCTTTTTTGCCTCAGTCTTTGCCTCAGAACCCAGTTGTTCTCTGGGTACCCAGGCCCCTGCGCTGTAAGACAGGGATGGGGAGCAGAATGAAGCCCCCATAATCCAAAGGGAAATGGTTAGTGAACTGCTACAGCACTTAGACACACACAAGTCTATGGGGCCAGATGGCATCCACCCAAGGGTACTGAGGGAGATGGCAGGAGTGCTCACCAAGCCACATTCCATCATTTATCAGCAGTCCTGGCTAACCAGGGAGGTCCCAGTTGAATGAAGGTTAGCGAACGTGACACCCATTTAAAAGAAGTGCCAGAAGGAGGATCCGGGGAACTACAGGCCTGTCAGTCTGGCCTTGGTGCAGAGGAATGTTATGGAGCAGATCATCCTGAGTGCCATCACATGGCACATACAGGACAACCAGGCGATCAGGCACAGTCAGCACGGGTTTATGAAAGGCAAGTCCTGCTTGTCTAACCTGATCTCCTTCTATGACAAAGTGACCTGCTTAGTGATGAGGAAAAGGCTGTGGGTGTTGTTGACCCAGACTTTAGTAAAGCCTTTGACACCATTTCCCATAGCCTTCTCCTGGAGAAACTGGCTGATCGTGGGTTGTATGGGTGTACTCTTTTGCTGGGGAAAAACCTGACGGGATATTCAGTCCTAGAGAGTTGTGGTGAGTAGAGTTAAATTCAGTTGCCGGCTGGTCACAAGCGGTGTTCCCCAGGGCTCAGTATTGGGGCCTGTTCTCTTTAATATCTTTATCAATGACCTGGACGAGGGGATTGAGTAAGTTTGCAGATGACACCAAGTTAGATGGGAGTGTTGATCTGCTTGGGGATAGGATGGCTCTAAAGAGGGATTTGGACAGGCTGGATCAATGGGTTGAGGCCAATGGTGTGAGGTTCAACAAGACCAAGTGCTGGGTCCTGCACTTGGGTCACAACAACCCCATGCAGTGCTACAGGCTTGGGGAAGAGTGGCTGGAGAGTTATCTGGCAGAAAAGGACCTGGGGGTGTGGGTTGACAGCCAGCTGAATATGAGAGAACAGTGTGCCCAGATGGCCAAGAAGGCCAGTAGCATCCTGGTTTGTATCAGAAATAGCGTGGCCAGCAGGACTAGGGAAGTGGTTGTGCCCCTGTACTCAGCACTGGTGAGGACCCACCTCGAGTATTGTGTCCAGTTTTGGGCCCCTCACTACAAGAAAGACATCGAGGTGCTGGAGTGTATTCAGAGAAGGGCAATGAAACTGGTGAAGGGTCTAGAGCACAAGTCTTATGAGGAGCAACTGAGGGAACTGGGATTGTTTAGCCTGGAGAAAAGGAAGCTGAGGGGAGACATTATCGCTCTCTAAACTACCTGAAAGGAGGTTGTAGTGAGGCAGGAATTGGTCTCTTTTCCCAAGCAAGACGTGTAGATGTGGTGCTGAGGCACATGGTTTAGTGGTGGACTTGGCAGTGCTAGGTTAAGGGTTGGACTCAATAATCTTAAAGGTCTTTTCCAACCTAAACAATTCCATGATTCTGTGATTTTCTCAGCAAAGACTGTTTATTCTAAATAATTGTGCCTGTAGTAGATGTGCTAGTCACCATGGTGTAGATGAGTCACCAGAACAGGTTCTGGAAGTGGCCACAGAAGTGGGTATCGTGGTCAGTATTCATTTCTAGGCTTAAAGACTAAATTCTCTCAGCTGAGCTAAGTGAGAGCATCTTTGGGTACAAAACCAGAGTATGGCTTGGACTCATGCCTCAGCAGCTGCAATGAGATATCTTTACTGCTCAAGCACTGCATTTTGGCAGAGTGTGTATGTAGTGCAGATAATAAAGATCTGCCAGATTCTCACATTGAATCTAGAATTATTTCTTGTTTCAATCATCTCTTTCTTTTCTTAATGGCATCTTTTCTGAATCATGGTTTCAAAGCTTTTCATCTGAGTTATTTAAGGACAAGTTGGCTTTTAAGAACTTAGACCAGCTTGCTGCTGTATTTAAGACAAATAATGACTGGGAATTCCCAGAATGAGTATGTGATTGAGGGGAGGCAAATGGGTCATGGCTATGAGAAAGTGACATCTCTGTATAGAGAGAGAAGCCTTATTTCCAGGTACACACCAACTTTTGGGAGAAACCAAATCTGATATGACATTAAGGCAGGTGATTAGGAAAAAGACTGTGGAGAATCAAAAAGCAGAAATGTCTCAAGGAAAGTCTGAAGAGTTGTAATCAGAGAGAGCAGATGACCACAGATAAAATTCATAGAATCACAGGATTAAAATAGTTTGGGTTGGAAGGGACCTTTAAGATCATCTAGTCCAGTCTCCCCTCCAATGAGCAGGGACATCTTCAACTAAATCAGGTTGCTCAGAGCCCCACCTAACCCAACTTAGGATGTTTCCAGGAATGGGGCATCTACCACCAATCTGGACAACCTGTTCCAGTGTTTCACCACCCTCATTGTAAAAAACTTCTTCCTTATATCTAGCCTAAATCTTCCCTCCTTTAGTTTAAAGCCATTACCCCTTGTCCTGTTGCAACAGGCCATACTAAACAGTCTGTCCCCATCTTTCTTATAAGCCCCCCTAAAGTACCAAAAGGCCTCAATCAGGTCTCCCCAGAGCCTTCTTTTCTCAACTCCAACTCTCTCAGCCTGTCTTCAAAGGAGAGGTGCTCCACCCCTCTGATCATTTTTGTGGCCCTCCTCTGGACCCACTCCAACAGGTCCATGTCTTTCCTGTGCTGAGGGCCCCACAGCTGGATGCAGTACTCCAAGCATTGTCTCACCAGAGCAGAGTAGAGGGTCGGAATCACCTCCCTCAACCTTTTGGTCACGCTTCTTTTGATGCAGCCCAGGAAATGGTTGGTATTCTGGGCTGCGAGCACGCATTGTAGGCTCATGCCCAGCTTTTCATCCACCAGTACCCCCAAGTCCTTCTAGGCAGGGCTGCTCCCAATCTCTTCATCTTCCAGCCTGTACTGATACTGGGGGGTGCCCCAACCCAGCTGCAGGATCCTATGCTTGGCTTGAAGCTCATGAGGTTCACGTAGGCCCACTTCTCGAGCTTGTCCAGGTCCCTCTGGATGGCATCCTGTCCCTCAGGTGTGTCAATTGCACTGCTCCACTTTGTGTCATCTGCAAAATTGCTGAGGGTTCACTTGATCCCAGGAGGAGGTTCCTTCCAGGTTGTAGGGTGAGGCAGGGACACCTTCCACTAGACCAGGCTGCTCAAAGCCCCATCCAGCCTGGTCTTGAACACCTCCTAGGATAGGGCATCCACAACTTCCCTGGGCAACCTTTTCCAGTGCCTCACCACCCCCGCAGTAAAGAATTTCTTCCTGATATCCAATCTATATCTACCCTCTTTCAGTTTGAAGCCGTTACCCCATGTCCTATCATTACACTCCCTGATAAAGACTCCCTCCCCAGCTTTCCTGTAGGCCCCCTTTAGGTACTGAAAGGCCGCTATAAGGGCTCCCTGGAGCCTTCTCTTCTCCAGGCTGAACAACCCCAACTCTCTCAGCCTGTCCTCATAGCATAGATGCTCCAACCCTCTGATTATCTTCATGGCCCTCTGCTGGACTCGTTCCAACAGATCCATGTCCTTCTTGTGCTGAGGGTTCCAGAGCTGGACACAGTACTCCAGGTGGGGTCTCACGAGAGCAGAATAGAGGGTCAGAATCACCTCTCTCGGCCTGCTGGCAACACTTATTTTGATGCAGCCCAGGATGCGGTTGGCTTTCTGAGCTGCAACTGTGCGCTGCCTGCTCCTGTTGAGCTTCTTGTCCACCAGCACCCCCAAGTCCTTCTCCTCAGGGCTGCTCTCAAGCCATTCTCCACCCAACCTGTATTTGTGTTTGTGATTGCCGTGGCCTAGGTGCAGGACCTTGCACTTGGCCTGGTTGAACTTCATGAGGTTCGCGCAGGCCCACCTCTCAAGCCTGTCAAGGTCCCTCTGGATGGCATCCCTTCCCTCCAGTGTCTCGACCGTGACACACAGCTTGGTGTTGTCATCAAACTTGCTGAGGGTGCACTCAATCCCGCTGTCCATGTCACTGACAAAGATGTTAAACAGCACTGACAAAGATGACAGAATTCTTCCTGAACACTTCTGAAATCTCTTGGGTTTCAAAGTCTTTTCTCCTTATTTTCTGTGCCTTGCTGGAATAGCCTGATACAGGCTAATTCTTCACTGATTGTGTATTTTTACATTATTTCAAAATTGCATTTTTCTGTTGTGGAGCAATTTTTTGTTCCACATGTTTTTCAAGAGAAAACTAATTCTGTAATTTCTGCTTAGAAAGAGAAAACATATCTTCTTCCACACTTCCCTGAATTCTGATTAAAATGAAACAGTCCAGAAGGAAGAGTCAACTGAATCTTAGAAAAATTCAGAAGTAGGACCATGTGGGAAGAGAAGACTTTCTGTTTCCCTCTCTTGAAGCAATATTGTATCTTCATCCTAATGTACTTAAATACCAATATGTAATTTGACTGACCACCACTACAACAATCACTTACCATTGTGGTAAGAATTTTATGGAAAGTATATAGTTAGGTCTTGCCCCCAGATAACTTTAAGACAAACATATATCAAAGCTCTTTACTGGTTCAGGGCCAAAACAAAGCAATTGAACAGGCAATTGAAAATACATATCAAAATGAAGAGTGAGGGGGATTTCGGATGCATAAATAAATAAGTGACTCTTTCAGCCTCTTTCACATCTGGATAGTTCCGTTGTTGCAGGTCTATTTTTCAGCAATAGCCAGTGCTACAAGATAGTGTTGCTACTGATATGAATTTTGAAGAAAGACAGATTTTTGCAGAGTATAATTTACAATAGCATTCCAAATTGTGTAGAATTTAGGAATATCTTACATCCCTGGGGAACCAAAGTTGGTGAGATGGAAGTAATTTACTAAAGCAAATGTTGAAATGGCATGAAAGGCAGTAGAAATTGTGGGCTGTCATTTCAATTTGGTGGGGTCTTTTGACAAACCATACCAGTTTAGCTAAACTCAATCAGAGTTTCAGACTTTAAGTGGAAACATTTAGACTGGTTTAGTCCTCAGTTTAGTCCTCTGTTTCATTTAATCTCATAGTTTATTAATGCAAGAATTACACCTCCTATAGTAATTGATTATTTTTTAAAATAAAATTTTACTCAAATGAGTTAAAAGTGTGAAAATGCTGTAATACAAACTTTCCCACGAGCAAATAAATGTAATCCTCCCCAGATCTGAACTGCTAAATTTCTAAAATTTGTTTCATATGAAGCGACTGCCTTGTTACTCACACTTATTTTTAATACTCAGATATGATATAGCGAGTCATGCTTCTACATACGTGCAGAGCTGTTCAGCTTGACTATCTAGATTCACAGTTTGGACCTTCTTGTCTTCTCCCTGCCCCAACCATTTTAAGAAGCCATAGGTTTGTGTCTTCTACGTATCTTTCTGTCCACGTGAGTATTTATTGGGGATATTGTTTTACTGAGCCATGTAGATGCACAAGTATTTCCTCTACCTTACCTTACTAGTCCAGGAGAGTAATTGCCAGTATGGTCAAGACAATCTTACGAAAAACTTAAGTGTCTTTTTCCTTTTTTTTCTTTACAGTAGAGGAGAAGCCAACATTTTAGCAAGTTCCCTTTCTGCACACTATTCCAAGAGCTCTGTAGATCACAGTTCAAGAAATTCTGATGCTTGATATTTCAGGAGAAACCATTTCCAGGATTTTAATATTACAAACCCTGTTCTTCCCCCTCATTTTTCTGTCTGACCATTTTTATCACTTTAATCAGATTTTATTCAGGTTGTCTCCTCTCGAGTCCTTAAACTGGGAGCACTGACGATCATCTGAATGCAAAGTTTACTGTGTGACTGTTACCGCTCTTATACTGCAGCTGTAATTTTTTAAATTATAGAAAATATCTGTGAAATATAAATACAGAAGTTAAATTGCAGTGACAGTGGAAATGAGGTCAATATAATAACCAGCAACACTAGATAGAATGTGAAGAATATGCTAGTGGATAATAACTGATGAAATCAGGTAATTCTGTTCTTGAAGCCATAAATATAAAGATTCTCTAAGTGGTGAAAGTTAAATTTCTCTGTATAATGACTAATAACATTTAGCTACATTTAAGAGGTTAGCTCAGCTGTTAGTAATGTAAATGGAAATATCCTATTTAGTATGACAGAAGATGGCTAAGACTTCAAGTGCTCTAGGTTTTCTAAGCACTAAACAAATACTGTCCAAATATGCAGGGCTCCAAAAAACCCTATAGAGAATGAAGTACAACATGAATTAGAGCACCTTGAGGTTTGTGAGTGTGGATCACATTGCTCCACACGTTTTGGGGACCAGTTTGTGTTGCCCTTTGCTGTTGTACGCAGCATTGGGTGGGAGAGTGGTATCCCCTTTCCCTACTTAAATTACAGTAATTGTATTCAGAAGAGAGAGCAAGGCTGGGACCTCTGGGCACCTGATGTCTGCAGAATAGACAGGATGCTCCCAAGGGACTATGGACAGTGACATGTTAAAGGGTCCTGCTTCCTACTTATCCTTGCTGGACAAATGTTGTCTTGGATATTTTCTGTCCTGGTTTTTGGATTTCCCTCTTGCCAGGGAAGAGAAGTAGTGTGCATATGTGGTGGGGAAGGAAGGGAGGGAGAAAGAGGAAGGGAGACTGGGAATCCCCTGCTCCGGCCCCTGCACAGGATCAGAACATGTGAGCATTTGGATCTGGAAATGATAGAGATTTCCAGGTTCTGTCAGTTTAGATGAAGGGCAATGTCCAAGATATATGAAGTTTTCTATTTACAAGTTGGTCAGCTGATTCAATCCATACAAGATCTTGAAATGAAATGCTTAAATATTGCTATACTGAAGTAAATGTTTGAAAGAGTAAATAAAACTAAGAAGACAATATTACAAACTTTGATTCATGTAAATTGACTCTATTCAAACAAAAAGTCTCACTGGTTTCAATAGCTAAAGACTAATTGGGTGACTGAAGATTTGTAGTATCTAGACTTTGACTAGTAATATGAATAACTAGAAATCTAACACCACAAATTAAATGTGCTAAGATACACTTTGATTCCTGTGTTGCTGTGATGCATAGCCCCTCTGAACAGTTCTGAAACATTTTGCTGCATACTAACATCTAACAGTTTCTGTCCACAAACTATGCAGAAAAGGTACTGCAGAAGGAAGGAAGCATTATTTTACCAATGAAGAAAATAAGCCTAGGGAGTAGATAGGATGGTTTTGATGTTGTCAAAATCTGCTGTCAAAACGCTGTCAAAATCTGCTATTATAAACAGGTCAGCTTTGGAAATTGATATCAACTATACATGAATGAGTATAAGCGTGTTGTTGTAAGTCTGTCCATGACAGAACGGATTATAATTTAACACCCCTGTTAAAAACATTTGATTTTGTCAAAGATCAGTTTTACTTTACAGTAAAAACCGTGGAAGAACCCCAAATTTGACCTCAATATCAAAAATGACCCCAATATTCTGAGTCAGTTCAGCTATAAATCCCTCTGCCTCCCCCACCTTAGCTGTGGGAAAGGTAAGGATTTGTGCGAAAGTAAGGATTATTAACACCTCTGTACAGGTAGAAAAGATGAAATACACAGATTGAGTTATTTGCCCAAGGATTTAAAAACAGAATATGGAGTGGAATATGGACATGTCTGTTTTCCAGTCTGGTCTGTTTGACAGCGCTAACTAAAATGTTGTGCAGTTCAGTGGTCACACATAATATTGCCCAGGTCCCAAACTTTGCCATTTTTGCTAAGCACATTGTATTCAGTTTGCATTAGTAGAATATGTATGTTTTGAATGGTACACAGGTTGCACAATTCTGTGTCCCTTGAGCATTTCTGATACTCTTCTTACAAGTTTGTGGAGTGAAAGAGGTTAAATACCAAAATAGTGTACTCTTCCCCTTCCAAACAATAATAAAGAGACCATCTATCAAATTGCCAGGCTCGTATCTTTTGTAGCCGCGTACAAAACACACTCCAGCTGAATGAACAGCTGTCAGAGAAGTCTCTTGTCAGCAGGTGGGTTAAAGTTTGCTAATGCATATGCACACGTGCAAGCATTCACATCCTTATCTCATGAAGATCAATAGCAATATTTCCAAATGTGTTTGCAGTCATGATTTACTCTGGATGAGTTAGCTTTCTTTTGTTCTTTGGCCCACCTGTCTCCTGTTATCTTTTTGCAACAGGTTTGTCCACCGTGTGAGAAACTTTTCCGTGAGCAAAATCTAGAGAGGTAAACAGTATAAGTTCTTTTTTTGTTCTTTTGATTCCTTCCATAAATCAGAGGTAAATGGTTTGTTTCTAACCATTCTACTGCCACATTTTTCAGGAAGTGTATATTAGCTGGTTTCTGGTCTCTTTTAGCGTCATGCAGGAATGTCAAGGCATGCATCTCTTGAAACTAATTTTGCAATCCTTACCAGTCTAGAACAGAGTCCTACTCTTGGATCATTATTTTCTCGTGCATTTATTTTCATTTCGCTAGGTGTATATGAAGATAATGAAGAAACTAAAACTAGTCCAGATGATTCAGAAGCATCCGTTCAGCAAAGGCCACACTGGAGGGAAGTGCATGCATATGGACTAGGGTGAACTTTCTTTAGGGCAGACCTGACAAACTGCTCCATAAAGGTATTCACAAATCTAAGCCCTGGTAGTTGCAGGTCTTCTTCTATTGCAATGTCTCCATCATCATGCATTAAACTGCCCCACCAGGCTTACTTTCCAAAATATTGACAGCTGGGTTTGTCCCATCTGCCCTCTGTAAAATACCAACACTATGCTCTTCACAATCAACACAGGTAGTCTTACCACCCTCCTGAGTGTATGGGTATCTTTAGGATAGCCCTAGTCTTTACATCAGACACACTACAAGCAAGTGCTGTAACATCTCTCCACTGGCTTGGCAGGGATCATGGTTTGGTAACCCCAAGTGGTCAGCAATCTGAACTGCCCTCTTCGTACAAGGATTCTCGGTAATGCCTGATATTAAGTAACGTGTCTATGGTAGTTGATCTGAATACGTCCTACAGTCATTACATGAAATACCCGAAGAACATCACACAGTGCAGATAATTTATCCAAGGCATACTTATTATCCACATATATTTCTCAGTGTCTGCAGGCATCACCTGCAGAATCCCAAACCTCTATAACAAGATAGTGCCAGAATGCTAAGAATCACCCCATTGAAAAATAAATTAAAAGCATAAACACATTCATTCCTACAGTTTGACATAAATATTTTTTTTCAATTAGACAAGATGTTCTGAGTCACATAAATCCCTTTTATAGTTCTGTTTGGTTTGGTACTTAATCAGTTACTTTCATGAACAGTGAATGCTCAACACTTAACTTTTTAACTTTCCTCTCGGATAAGTGCCATCAATTTGCAAGGTGATTTAGAATGCAAATCATGAATAGTGTTCAATACTGCTAGCATTAGTCCTTTATGAATCAAGACCCTATAAAACTTTGTCAATATCTGTATTAAACACTTATTGACTGAATTTTTACAGAAGCCTTGTTCACAAGGGACTAATGTTCCCAATATGAACCTAGATCATTGGGAAAGGCACAGGGATTGGTTTGTATTTTCCTAATGATTATTCTTACATATGTTGTATTTATAAACAAAATAAAAAGATATATAAACACAAAGATGTGAAAAATCTGGTTGTCAAATCATGCCAGAATAGGGCAAAAAATCATATTTTCTGAATCATTATAATAAAACCATATTAAAAATCGTAAGGAAAAGCCAAAAAAGAAAAGAATTTATAATACATTTTAAAAGTTGGAATTGGAAGAGCAAGAAAGAACACAAAAAACCCCAGACCAGCTACCTGTCTGCAAAGCTTGTTTTACTGTATTATGAATGTTTACTATTTCTTGATTCAGAAGATGTGATGTTAAAAATCTTAATCTGGTTGAAGTTAGGGGAGCTTTGCCTTTGATTTAATTGGTAACAAACTTCTCCTTGTATGAAACCAAAAGGGATTTGATTAAGATCTAAATGACCAACACACTATGTTAAGTTTTATCATCCGAAGTCAGTAACATTGTCAGTAATGAAAAACATAGCATATCCAGATAACCTAATAATCCCAAAATGCAAATTGAGGATATCAGTCAGGACTATTTCAGTTTTAAATATAATGATTTGAGGTTTAGTCTTTAGCAAAAAAATAGATGCCTTCTCAACTTCCCTGTCAATGGGCAGGAGAGAAACCTTTGTAAGTGGCTTTATGCCAATTTAGACAGCTCAGTGTTCAGAGAATCTTTGAGAAGCAGGTTAATCCAGCTTTTTAGTTGTTTTCTTATGTAATATCAACATAAAACAGCTGGATCAGGATTGAACAGCTATTTAAAAACTACGGAAAATTGTTTATTAAGGATTTTTCATCATTACTCCAGTTTTATGGTAACTTAAAGTTCCCCTGAAAATAACAAGGCAATTCAGGTTTAAGGTGTTGCTTGATACAAATACAGTCAGCCAGCCAGAACCAAATCCAAACCTGCAATAACTACCTACTACAATGGTGTCAAATTAAAAAACAAAAAACCCAGAGCCTGCCACTAACACTTTCATAAAAAGATTTTTTTGACTGCTAAATCCCTCTGTTTTATAGCTTCTCCAAATGTGGCCTTGTCTATGGGCTGCTATGAATCTTCCACAGGAAGACCATCAAAGATGTTGCCCTTATAGAACAACCGTATTTTCGAAAATAACGCCACATGGAAGACATCTCAAGAAAAATATACATTTTGCTTTATGTATATGTTGCTAATTCTAGCAATTTTACTGGTTTATTAATTAAATAATTATTGAAAACATTTTAGAAAGAAAAATCATAAATTGGATGTTAGTGTTTTGATAAATGAGCTATTCTTTGTTTTGACGAAATAATTTTTCAGTAAAATTTTCACCTCAATATTTTTTAAAATTTAAATTGCATTTTAAATGTATTAATGTTAACACATTCAAAAAATAACACATTGAAAACTGTTGCATTTGTAAAAGCAAATTGTTTTGTTTGACTTGACATCTGTTTTCACCTTGTCAGTATACCAAAATTTTGTTTCCAAATGCAGCAATGATCTCTTCCTTGATGTTATGGAACTGCTACTGCATTAAAAATGAAACAAAACAAAACAAAGCAAAACAAAACAACCCAACCCAAATCCACCCAAGCTTATCTATAGTTAAAATGAGAAACTGAATCTCAACTTCATTTTTGGCCCCAGGATCTATCAGCTCTCTACATGCTATATGTTGTTTAATATGTGTCAAATAAAAGGAGTTCACAAATCATCTCCGTAGGTTGTCATACGTGCAATCTAATTTGATATATATATAGAAGCAGAGTATCCTGTAGCAAGAGGAAAACTTTTGACCTTTCCTGCTTTTGGGAAATACATAGAGTTGAGGATTCATCCAAATCGTTTCGGGTACATACGACATGATGTATGGTGCTAGAAACATTCCTTACTGCAGCAATCAGGATGCTTTTATCAGTCAGTGGCCACAGACTGATTGACCTTAACTAACCTAGTTGTTTAAGGGCAATATGTGACCCAAAAATGAACTTCTCTGCTATGAGAGCAACTAGTCTGCATGTGAAAAGGTTTGCTTTAGCTCCGTTCAATTTCTGTTCAGAGGCTCAGGTCAGCTCTTATTTTATCTGCACCCATTCAACTGCTAATATGAACTATGCTCTAGTTCTAGAAGTAGAAAAAAAAAAACTTCATCTATTTGGCTTTTAATAATTTGGTTGTGCTTGGTATGTAAATTACCTGCTGCGACCACAATTAGATGGTCAACAATTCTTATGGAGAAGAGAAGCATTCAAATTGCATCTATTTGGTGAAAAATAAGTGTTGCTCAGCGGAGGTTATTTCACCTACTCACCCCATGATTAAAAACTTGCTGGTTAAAGATTTAAATGGGTTTAGGATTGGCATGGTGTCACCATTGTGCAAATCCTTTGTTAAATATTAAATAATAGAAAAATGTCTTAGGGTCACACAGTGTGTGATTTATGTGACAAAGCCCTTATGGGCTGTGTTTGTCAAAGGCAACTCATAATTCTAGATTGTTTCGCTGAATAGCAGAGAATATTTTTGCTGTGGTGGTGGGTGGGAAGAGATTTGTTTTCTCGCTATATTCAGTGTGGTAAAGATTTCTCTCTGTCTTTAGACACCTTTCACATGAAGAAGCCAAGCCCTGGGGCTAAGCAAAGGAGATGGGGAGGGATGGGTGCCCCTCCCTTGCATTAAACCACTGCTGATAACGGCTTTTTGATATATGCATGGTCTGGGACTCAATTAGATTGTCAGATAAAAATAATAAAAATATGTCATTTTTCTAAACATTTTTTTATGTGTATAACAGTCAGAAGCTGTTTAAAATCTGAAGACTGTAGGCCATGTGGACTTTTTGAAAGACTTGCATATGTGTATAACTTCACATCATCTCAGAATTATTCTTCTGGGACTTTCTAAACAATTGTGTCCATATAAATCCCTATTGCTTTGTTAAAAAATATATATGTATATAAAAAGTAGGTAGTAATTTCCTTCCTCCACCCCCTCAAAAATATATATATAAGTTACAGCCAGAAATTATTGCTTGCGTTCTGTACTCTAGGAAATACAAAGGCAAATTCAAAAAAGACCTTGTCTCCTTTCTTTCTCTAAAACACAATTTATTGCTTTAAATCATAAAAATAAAACAGTCAAATGTTGCATAAGAGACCCTCAGCAGAAATAAAAGAAAAGAAAAGGCAAAACTGAACTTCCCATAAACCCAAATCCCATACAGCAGAGCTTTCTACAAGACCATAATTAAATAATCCCTGAAGGACTTGTGGAGGAGGGGATAAGAATACATAAACTTTCCAACATGATGAAAGAAAAGACCCTGTTATTATTATTTGATTTTATTTTTAAGGAAAGAACTAAAAAATATATACTTAAGGTGGTCTACATGTGAAAACTATTCCATGCTGAGCAAGTATCCGTACAAGTCTCAGCCTTGATATATAACAAAACAAATTAAAAGATGGCTTTGTAACTTGAAGTCTGCAAGTAGATTGTGGCATTGTTTTAAAAAGTGCACACCTTCAACACCAGATAAAGGCCTTCAACTCTGCAGCAGGTCTGTTACCGCTGTTCCTAAGCATTTCTTCAACAAAAGCAGAAAATTTTTCAGGAGGTTCTTCACTGGACAGGAGACTTGTTTGTTAAAACAGGAGAGGAGTCACATACCTGTGTGAGACCACCCATGCAGACAAGTGATTAGGTAGAAAGAGTGACCAGGAAAAGTAAGGATTTCTTACAGTCGTTTTACTTTCTCAAATGAAAAAAGCAAACTATCAGTGAAGCATTTTATTCCGAGATTTTTAAATTATCTTTTGTTGTTTTCCTTCAGGAAGGTTCATTTTTGGTGAAATGGTTTTCCTCAGACAGAAAAGTATCTCACTGGGAAAACATTTTGACCATTTCAGACAGCCATGTTTTGCAAAGTAAAATGCTGAGACGAGTCTTCTCTCTGCAAAGCCTCGAACTATGCGAATGACCCTTCCTTACATAGGTGACACCAAAGCATCCGATCTTCTGTAAATACTAGTCAGCATTAGAACACCTGGGAAAGAGGAGGGCACTTCAAACGAAATCTAACAGGCAATTTTTAGTGTACGGATTTAAGAATACCACTTTTTAAGTTTGTTTTTTGGCTTTTTTTTTTTTTTTTTTTGAGGAAGAGGATGATTCTCACATTGTAATTGAAACCCTGCTAAAGGAATTCTCTCTTATTTATTTGGGGCTAATGGAGAATATGGAGTTCCATCATGGCTTTGCTTACAAATCTTTCCAGTAAGCACCCCTAGCAAAGGAAGAATTAATTATTAATTGCACAGATGTCTAATGTGCAAAAAATTGCTTTCTCTGCTATTCTTCACTGTAAAGTTGGGAAAGTTATCATATGCAAAATGAAACATGACTCCACAATTTATGCAGGCAGGGAAGATTTGGGTTTAGTTCTGTCTGTCGAGCGTCACAATTTCATTAATGTCTTGCCTGGGTCTTCTAACATGACGATAAATCCTATTTGTATGTTTTGCATCTGTGTTTAAAGTGATGTTGATAAAACTGCTTGTGACTCCATTGACTGATACTACCTAAATGTATAAGTCGGTCAGTCAAAGGTGGAAAGTTGCAAAGGGACAAAGACAATGGAAATCATATTTAGATTAAGAAGCTGCTTAAGCTGCAGCGAGGAAGCAGCTTTCTGATGGGGATAAACTGAATTGTGTCAGATTCTGCATGAAATGGCCAAACCTCCAACCTTAGTAGGGCTGACTGATGACAATCAGTAGTTTTGCCTTTGTGCCAAATCGTCTCTGGCCATGTGAGGCCTGGAGAACCTACAGAAGTATAGAACCTGAAGGTCTGGTGAAATCCAAGGACTCCTCAAGCCACAAGTAAGAAACTGTGTTCTATATGTTCTTCCTGGGCTCTGGTTCCCAGCCCACCTCCACCCAGCCTTGTTATCACAAGGAGTATCTGTGGACACAAGGAACAGGAATAGTACGGTAGTTTTCAAACAATTCTAGAAATCCTGTCCTTTGTTTAACCTTTCTTGTTCAACACTGTGTGAAGCCACAACAAAATGCACAGTGATCATGAATGAAAGTCAGGAAGGAAAACTGATCAAAGAGACCAGTGAATCTGGGCCATCTTTCTGGATCCAAGATGGCTCCATAGCAATGGAAAAGTACATGAACCCTTTAAAACTATTCTGACCTTAATAATTGAAGGTACAGTAAATCCAAATCAGGCTCTGTGGATAGTTGTGGTTTTTTCCCAATAACATCCCTTTAAACTATGTATGAATAACCTAGATATGCATATAGTCCTCCCAGTTTTAGCCTCAGCTAAATCTGGTTTGCTTCCAGGACTTTTAATTTAAAAGAAGTTGTTTCTGGAGGTATATTGGTGCAGCTGCCAGTGGAAAAGTCACACAGCAAATTGAGCAGCATGCTGAAAATAAGTATTTGTTCCTTGGTGTAACTGTGCTGCTTTGCTTAAGCACGATATTGTTATACTGCATGGAGTTTGAGCTGGAATGAAAATGAATACAATTCATCTCCAAATTAGATGCAGTACCATATGTGTTGTCAATTTATCAGTACACCAACAAAATTGAAGTGTTGAATGGAAGTGGCTCAGTGACTGTATGCGGCTGTAAGAGTCAGCAAATATTGCAGTTAGCTGACTCAGCCAACTGCTTCTTGACACATCTCTATCTTTAGAATTATTGACACATCTCTAGTCATATGGAACTGATTTTTAAATGTTGCCCTACAGTCAGGCACACATAATGGCTACAGAATTCATGCCTCTGGGTAGGCTGAAGAATTTCAGGAGAGTGTATTACGACACAAACTGAGTTTTCCCTCCCTATAGGGTCTGAAAGGAACTGTAGTCAATCCTCCACTCTAATTGGCAGATCAGTTTTAATGAATGGCCTAAAGTTATAATAAAAACCCTATTTTGCATTACTTCATCATGAAGATATTTATGTACTCCCAGATTAGCAGCTTCTACCTGTCTCTTAGCTGTGGCGTTTTTTTGTTTTGTTTGGGGGTTTTTCTGGGGGGGGCGTGAGTTGAAAGACAATAAAATGTTGCTGTATTTGCTAATATTTCACTGCTTAACATTATGTTATGCTATAGCAAGTTGTGTTACGTGACTTGATGAGAGCAAGAAACAGAGCAGTGCAATAGAGTTTAAAAGAAAAAAATATTAAAAAATCCCTAAGGTGGAAGAGGTATGAAGAAGCCCATTACAAACGCAGACCAACTTGGCAACTCTCCCATGCTGAAATCTTTAACCATCCCCTCACTCCCTTCCTCCTCCTCCCAACAAATGCAGAAGAAACACAGGCATGTAGGGCCAGCTCTCTAAGATGTTAGATACCTAACCTTTTAAAATCTGATCCATAACTCCCACTATTGTATTTCCTTTTCAAATTCATTTTATAGCAACCATGACTCCCTCAGAACCTGCTCAGTTGTTTCATAAAGGCCACTTAGAGACACCATGTACCTCTAGTGACTCACCACAGTGCCTTTTCAAGGAAGAAAAATCATGACACACTGCTCATATATATAACACAGTTCCATATTGCTGATTTTAGATTTAATTTTCTTGGCTAGGCCTGAGTTATTGGATGGACACCATGGGATGCCAAATGTACAAATTGCCTTGCAGCTCAAGAGTCTATGAAGAATCCCGACTGAAGTGTCTATGACTTTCTCAGCCCACGTGAACATTTGAGGACCTGCCAAGCAATCCAAAGACGTTCAAGGCGATATATGAATACGTTGAAAATTGCACTGTGGGAAGAAGTGCTAGTACAGAAAGGGGCAAAACACACAGCAGCTTCCCCAGGGAAACCAGAGCTGGAAATGATACAAGATATGTATATTCACTAGCTACCAGTAGACTCTCTTTCCTGTGCCCTTCAGGTCTTTATCTGCTGTGAGCTAAGTTAACTGTATTGTAGTCTCCAGCAAAACGCACTTTTTCCTCCCTGCTAAAAATGTTACTTTGGAATTAAAGAAAATGGGTTCACCTAGTAAAGTTCAGTGTATGTATAAAAAAAAAGCAGAATTAGTAGGTAATCCAGCTAAAAGAGTAGCTGGTTGAGAACAGAAAAGACACTGTGCTTCTATTGCAATTTCCCATGCAAACCTTTGTCATCAGTGGAGGTGAGTTTTACAAGCCTTACAAACTTATATTGAAACACACCGCAAGAAATGACACTAAGTTAATTAAAAAGTGACAATTTTATTTGCAAAGATAGAGAACAAAAACTCTTTTAGGTCCACAGTGTTGAATTACATCAGCAATCATTTCAAATAGATTTTTCTTTTTATTTTATACCCTTGAATGTAGTCTATAAAATTAGATTTGGGGGATTTTGTTTTGTCCTGTTAGCCTGGGACTGGTCATCTACTTGCATAAACCAGAATGACAACAAATGTTAATGTGTACCAGTTGAGGACTGGGCCCAAAACTGTAATTCTCAGCTGCTTTGATGCGTTAATATTGAACTGCCAAATGCAAACCAGGATCATATGTCATTTCTCAGTGCCATGATTTTTCTGTAAACTATTGCAGGGAAAATATTTATGTTAAGGTATTTAGCTTAATATCATGCTTTTAGTCTAGGTTAATGGAAATAGTGCACTCCCTCACCAAAGTGTATATGTGACTTCTATGCTAATGAAAGAAAGAGACTTAAATGCACTAATTACAGGAGGGAGTATTGCACAGGTAGCTGAGATACAAGCTCCTCTATGCAGATCTGCCAAATGTAGCTCACACTTGATCTGCCACACTGCCAGGTTGTTGCTGTACCAGTGCTCTGCGAGGGGAGCGGAGATGAGATGCTGCAGTAACGAAGGACTAAACCCTCACCTCGCAAAACCCAGACCCAGGTCACAGGAAAATCCAGACGTAGCATAAGCTGTGAGAGTTGTTAATCTGCATGTTGTTCTTCATTTTTAAAATGTGGATTGATAACACCATGGACATAATAATTAATAATTATGACACTCCTTCAACTGTCAGATTATAAAGGAGATCGGTTCCTGCTGCGTTTATTTTCGTTTTTTTGTAGTCAGTACGATATTAAAGACATATTTTCAAACCTTGTTTTGCTATCATGCAAGATCTGGAATAAAATCATGATCTTGAAAACCAGGAAATCTCCCATCTGTTGGTAAAACCTATAAGAACAACAAAAAGACATAATAACATTTCCTCTAGTTTACCATCCTCCTGAAATCAGTCCATCTTAACCAGAATCTGTGTCTTCATATATAATAGTCCTGATATTTCTTTTTCTTTTTCTTTTTTTTCCTAGTCATGTTGGGAATTTATTTGAACGTCACCAGCAACCTGAATGACTTGTGCTTCTGAGTTTGTTCACCATATACATACTTTTGTTTGTCTAAATCCCATACCTACTCATTTTATTTGCAGCTGTCTAGTTTCTGTATTGTCAGAAACAAATTGTTTTCTGTGCACCTTTCACATGCCACCCATGATTTTACAGAGCTTTATAAGATCCTTCTGCTTCATCTCTTTTATGGGTTGAACACTCCTAGTCTATCTCTATCTTTCCAGATACAGAAGTCTTTGATTTCCCTTGTTGTTCTTCCCTGTACACTCTTCCTTGTTTTTCTGAGTGATAAATATTCCAAGCTCTACTAAAAATTACATGCATATATTTATATAACAAAATGTACTTTATAGGATCTTTTCCAAGACTTCACTAGGAATCTGTTGCTCAAATAATGCTGCATTAAGATAAACATTATCATATTCATCAACTGTTCGATTTCTTTTTCATTCCGTATAATTGAACAGATCTAATTAGGTTGTAGAATACTGATCATGCACAGATCATGCTATAATTTGTAATGTAGCTGGACAACTGTTAGAAATTAGGATTGGATTAAGAAAAAAACAAAAAAACCCCAAACCTCCAGGATTAGGCAAATGAGATCAATTTGAAAATCATGTCCAAGTAATGCAAGGTGGAGTACAGGAGATAACCTAAAGAATAAAACAGATATCCAAGTAGAAGAAGAAATTTGAAAAGTGAGAAGTGATAATGCCAAAAGGTATATACTTTGCTGCTGATGAACAAAATTCTGTGGTGTCATACAGCAGTGAAAATGTATGAGTGTGATTTTGGTCAGCCTCTATCGGGGGCATTATACCTCTGATGCATCGAGGCAAAAGGCCCTCTTTGTGTGCACTAATGCAAACCTTACTTAAAGCAGTTTGCTCAGCTTTGCGCACTTCATTACCAGGAGGATCCTGGATGGTTTCTGGAGGGAATTCAGTTAGATAAATTTAAAAGTAAAGAAAAAACAAAGGTTGGCTAAGACAAGAGTAAATAGAGATGGAAGGGAGATTAGCATGACAACCATCTACTAATTGATGAAGGCAATATTAGCAATCGTAAGAAAAATAATAATTTAAGATGGTACAGACTTCTTGGTGATAGGATCCATTCAGTTGAAGCATAATTTCATCAGGCAAATCACCTGTGATAGTTACAAAGCAGACTGGCCCAAACACCAGCAAATGTGTTCTCAGGAACAATGCTGCAATGGCATGAAAATACGTATTCCAGCTTTATGTTCTGTATTGTTATCCACAGTCTGCCTCCTTCCCATAAAAAATAAATAGCCTCCATATCTCAGAACAAATGGATCCCAGATTTTTCACAAGGCTTGAGGTAGTTCACTGAAAAGCTCTCATTTCCCTTCTAGAGAAAAAAGAATTGGAGGGTGCCCACGACAAACTGAGGTCCTCTTTATTTTCTGCCCGTTGTCATCAGAAGTAAATCATCTTGGTAGGGAAGCAAACTGGGAGTCTAATACTCTGTCTAGAATCAGCTTTCTACCTTGGCCTGATAAACTTGCTCACTCCTCCAGCATCCACTCAGTGTCAGCTCTCAGGACCCGACTAGGAAATTGCCTCCTTGACATGAGGCAGCAACCTGCTACCAAAGTCTTCTCTGCAGTGTCACTGACATGCTTTTAATTTTAAAATGGTTCCTGGAGATTACACCTCAAAGAACCTGGAGGTGGAAAGAGAGTTAACATTTAAATGGCTATAAACATTCTAGTTACCTATAAATACCGTCTAATGTATCTTTCTCAGTTCCCTTTTGCTTATCAAGCTGTATCTTTTTCTCTGCTGAGATATGCTATAGACATTTTTACTGGAGGGAAAAGAAGTTTGTTGTGTCAGTAGCCAAACTAATCACCTCCTGCCTTGAATCTTCCCATAACGAGCTTTCAGGACCCCACACAGAACTAAAGCCCATAGCGGGTCATCACTTCTTTCTCCCATATGTCCACTCATCACTGTGTTCTCCTTTTGTAGCAGAGGCACAGAGAAAAATGACAGCCATAGAGGGAGAGGGGTATCAACTGCTGTGGATAAATCAATCCATCACAAAAAAAAAAAAAAAAAAACCACCACAATTCTGCCATGAAACTTAATCACTAAAGGTCATGTCGGGGAGTGAGGAACAGATTAAATTAGCATAGTATTAGATATGGAAAATGATTTCTGTCAAAATCATCTTTACCACAATTATAATATGTTAATTACGTATTTCATTAAGGAAGTTGATTATGGTTCACAGATGAAATCATGCAGACGAAGACACCTGGAAGGAAGCACTAGAGCCTGAAACCTCTTCTCTCCCTCTCTCTCACACACACACACACATGCACGCGCGCGCGCACACACACGCACACACACACAATTAGGTACACGTAATCTTATGTAGAACAGCTTTTCCCAAAATACTTCAAAGATTATTAAAGTGCAGCTGTGTCTGGTTAGGGCAGAAACTCAGAGAAATAAAGGAAAACGTGGTAGGGTACATTCATTTTCCTTCTATCAGTACTTAGAATGAACTGTTCGTTTTAAGACTATAACATCCTCTGCCTCTGGTGACATATTGGTGGCATCTAGTACTGTGGGTAAAGGATTTCAGCACTGACTAATGAGACGGTGGCTGTTCGTTTTTTACAGGCAAGAGACCATTCGGCAAATTTTAGCCGAGCTATTTGAAAGAGATATCATCAACCATATGAATGTCATACAATATCTTGCCCTTAGAAGTGGTTGCAGTTCATTTACAGTGAGTTTGGGTACTTGGGTATCGTGAAAAAGTTACATCAATCAGCAATTACTTATATAATTTCTTAGCCTTCTTTTCCAAATAATTGTTTGAATTGTTTGGTCCGTTTAGCGAATAGAGCAAGATCTTCAGTGATTTGAAAACACAGACTCCTTGTTTTGGCTAGAAACAATACAGCCGAGTCTCATATCCCCATAAATGCTGAGAGACGGAGACAGGAATTTTCACATGTGTATGAGTCTGTGTGTGTGGTGTGTGCATAAGTGCAAGACAGAGAGGAGTTGTAGCCTACATAAGAAAGGACTAATTTTATTCAATTCTGACTAAAGGAGCAGCAGAAGTGGAATAAATGGGGTACTCAGTGCAAGGAAGGGAGGAGATTATATGTATCCCTCCAAAAAAAGGTCCTAGAGATGCCCCTGGGAATGAAAACGTCTGAGCCTCAGTCAAATATAATTACCTCATTCTCATATTTCCTAGTGAGTGAGAATGCATCAATGCTTGTGTGCCCTTGTGCTGATAGATTTTGCCACACAGAATAATCATTGTTGGAATTAAGCATAATTGTCAAGAAAGACTTGGTCATCATGAGAGAGACTGTCTCATACAACTGTCCTCTTGCTTTCCAACAGTAATTACTTTAGTAATTAATCTCTGTCATTTAACTGTATTACATTTTGAACAGAGAAAATGGAAGAAAGACTGGTTTCTGACTAATTTACATCACAGTTTAAAATCCTAGAAGAGGGTGAATCAAATGTCAAATTTAGCCCTTTCACAGATTGCTAAAATGGTCTCTTTCTAACATCTAGCACAAGCACGAAAGAAGTTAGGTTGCTAAAGTCATCTTCATAATATCTGTGTTGCTCGAAAGTTTCCACTTCAAGTCTCTTAGCCGTAGGTAGTGGAAGACAACACACAGAGCAGGAACCCTGGTCAGAAAAAGGTGAATCACCGCCTACTGAAGTGTCATTTCTGCTGCTAGTCATCATGGTAGGTGCTGCTTACCAGCCCTGCAATATTTGTGAATGCCAACCTCGTGCAGTAGTTGCCATGTTTTCAAAAGCAGCTGCTAACTGTGAATGTTGCCAGTGTTTTTAGCAAGCCATGCTGGTGAGGCAGAATTGCAGAGCATCCATCGTTTCAGTTACACTAATGCCCAAAACACTTCTGAAGTTGAGGCTCTGAGTGGGTCTGTGCCAATTTCATTGGCACTCTTGCTCTTTGAAATATTTTAAACTGGCTTCACTCCTTTTCAAGACTTGGAAAATGTTTTCCTTTACAAAGAAAGGTTATATGGATGACAATAGTCCCTTAATTCCTAATCCCAGAGAGAAGGATCAGCTCAAGGGTTTCACTGTTACGAACAATGACTGTAAAGTCAGGCCCCAGATGCATCCCAGGAAGTACCTCAGAAAGACAAAAAATCTTGTTTATTTTGGAAAATGATGAGGGTATTATTTTTTATGATTGATCATTTTCACTGTTGCTGGTCTTCATAGGAGTCTGACATGAATGAGGCTTGCAGGATTTGACCTCAAAATCATATGTAAGCCAGGTAAGGTATTGCCATGGATATATTACACTCAAATACTAGGTATTGCACTCAAAGCCAAACACGCTTGTGAAAGAACTGCAGGGTTTACAATAAAAGCATGAAATCTGCCCTGGTCTGAGGTTCTGAGGGTATGACCTTATAAAGATGATCAGATACTGGTCCAAAGCCAATTTCTCTCCTTTCACCAACACTTCCATTTCAGTTGGAATGAATTTTACAGTCCATGTTTTCCTGAAACTGACTGCTTAAAAGACAGAAAACAAAGCAAAATATCAAATCAAGGGTTAGGTCTTTTCTTTTTTTTTTTTTTTTTTTGGTACATTTTTAATCCCAGTGACTTGCTGTCCTAAAAATTAAAATAATGAACAGTGACAGCTTGATGTTGTATGAAAATATTTACAAACAAGACTTCAAATTAACTTAATAGAATATTTTTTTCTGAATAAAAACACAAGCAGACCTCGGGAGCGGGCCTACTGAGCAGGGGTAAAAGATTGTCTGATGGGGTAAATCCATATAGCACCATGAATGTCTGACCCAACGAATATGCTACACAGACTCTTGCAGAATATGCGTGTCTTTGAAAACACAGCTCAGGAGTGAATTGTAACTCTGCTGTTTCACCGACAACCAAGTACTCCCTTAACAAGATACAGGGAATTTTTATTTCAGTTGCTATGTAAAGAAACACAAAATGTATAAAAAAAAATTAACAAAGATGTTGGTAGGGTAGTAAAGAAGGAAGGATGCAGTTGTGACTGTGTAACAAGAGAGTCTTAATGTGGTACATGAGGAGGAGGTGGAGGACGTAAAGAGCTATGGGAGAAAAAAATGAAACAAAGGTGATTATGGTAAACAGTTATTTTCCTGTCTCTGTCCCCCAACTGCATCCAAGGCCTTTGTGAACACTCTCTTTATAATATGCCCTTAAACGTCACTGGGCTTTCAAGATCAGCCTTATAGGCAGTGTGTTCCACTGATTTGCATTGCTAATTATATTGTACTAAATTTAGTTTATAGTGATAAAAAATATCAACATGATGCTTTACAGCATCTATGTAATCTGTGCTTTCTTCTTTCAGGACTATTTCTGGGCTTTGCAGATAAAATGGCCCCTTGAAACAACCGGGATTTTTTTCCTTTTTTTCCTTTTCCGTTTTGTACCCATTGTGTGATCTCAGTGCTCCAGATGTGATTTCACTGAGGTTCCTCAGCCATTCTCCATCGCCTTCTAGAGAGGGGAGAGGGGGGTTAGGAAGAGTGAGTGACACGAGGGGGGCTATTTTTACAGGCCCAGTGCATCGTGATTAGAACAGGCTTACGGTCTGCATATGTACGTGGAAAAATCTCCCAGCAATTGACCTGCTAAGTGAATATATATTAGAGAGCAGTAAATAAAAAGGCTATGAGGTTTTAGTTAACAAGAACTGACTGATACTTAAAAGCCAGGTTCTGCCCCCCTCCCTACTCCTCCTCAGCGCTAGCTTGTTATCCTTTCACACTGGACAATACA